>NC_089595.1:55606457-56206457 GCF_019320115.1 Miscanthus floridulus | reverse complement strand
AAGTTTGTTGAGGCCACTACCACCATCCATCAGCACCTTGGTGAGGCACGTGGTGCCCATGATTGGGCTGACCATGAGCAGGTAGCGCCCTGGATAGGGGATGTGATCGGGATGGTCTTCTTGGTCAAAGGTGATGGCCATCTGGGACCACCGGAGCCACGTTAGGGTAGCGAGGGTGTGGACGGCGTTCACCTCCTGCTCAGTGATGCGACACTATCGGTAGGATTCATACGCTTGGCCTTGGAGAACTCATTGTCTTCCTCCTAGCACCATCAGCTAGGTCATTGACCTTTGGGGTAGGCTTCTAGGCCTTGCCCTATTGGCTAAGGGTGCTATGGATGTAGCCCTTCATGGTGGCGCAGTCCTTGAGAAGATGTTTTGCCTGCCCCCCGTGGAATGTGTAGGGGACTCAAGTGCCTTATCAAAGTGTTCTAGGCATACAGCACACCCATAGGGCTGAGGTCTGGTGGCACAATCAGCCACGATGACCATCTCCTCCCCGCGGCGCTTCCAATCCTTGTTCCGCCTATCGTGGCATTGCTAGGATGAGGCAGGATCATTGGTGACGTCGCCACCACTGAGGTGGCCGACGGCCTTGGCTTTCCAGCTAAAGTTGGCCTAGATGGCTTCCTCGTCGGTGGCATACTAGGTGGCGACGTCCAGGAGCTCCCACGTGAAAGGTCCTAATATGGCTAGAGGGGGGTGAATAGCCTATTTAAGAATCTACAAACCAACTAGAGCAATTTGATTAGTATGACAAATAGCGAAAAGTGCACTTGCTCTAGCTCTACAAAGGTTGCAAGCCACCTATCCAACAATTCTAGTAACTATGATCACTAGACACACAATTTACTAAGTCACTACTCACTACGATCTCTCACACTTGTTACACTAAAGAGCTCCACTAGATGAACTTAAGCTACAAAGCAAGCTCTCAATTCTAGCTACACTAAAGAGCTTACTATAACTAGTTTGCGGGTATGTAAATGAGTAAGTAAGGTGATTATACCGCCGTGTAGAGGAGTGAACCAATCACAAGATGAATACTAACTCAATCACCAGGAGAATACCAAAGGGCAAGAGACAACTAATTTTCTCCCAAGGTTCACGTGCTTGCCAACACGCTACGTCCCTATTGTGTCGACCAACACTTGGTGGTTCTGTGGCTAAGAGGTGTTGCACAAACCTCGTCCACACAATTAGACAATGCAAGAACCTACCCACAAATGAGGTAACTCAATGACATGAGCAATCCACTAGGGTTACCTTTCAGCGCTCTGCCGGTGAAGGCATAAGTCCCCTCACAGTCATAGGGAGATGGTCACAAACAATCACCAACTCGTGCCAATCCTCCTTCACTGCAGCAAGGGTCTAGGTGGTGACAACCACTAAGAGCAACAAGTGAATCTGGTAGTGAAACACAAACACCAAGTGCCTCTAGATGCAATCACTCAAGCAATGCACTTGGATTCTCTCCCAATCTCACAAAGATGATGAATCAATAATGGAGATGAGTGGGAGGGCTTTGGCTAAGCTCACAAGGTTGCTATGCCAATACAAATGGCCAAGAGAGTGAGCTAGAGCTAGCAATGGGGCTTAAATAGAGAGCTCCCATGAATAGAGCCATTGGCTCTCTATTCACTGAAAAATTGGGTTGACCGGACACGCCGGTCATATTGACCGGATGTAGGACCCCAGTGTCCGGTCCTTAGATCTTCGCCACATGTCCCCTGCTTCAAATGCTGATCGCCCAATCTAAATGGTCATCAGTGCATTTTAGTTGTGACCGGACGCACTACAATGTCGGACCGGACGCATAGTTGCCTAGCGTCTGGTCACTTCTAGTAAGGTTCTAGTCACGATCGGACGCATCTGGTCACGCTCGACCGGACTCACCTAGCGTCCGATCACTCTCCCTCTTCTCTATACGCTACCACATCAGCATGATCGGATGCTGAGCAGCGTTCAGATAGAGTCCGATCACCTACGTCTGGTCAAGAGACTAATGACGTCCTTCACTGTGTGCCACTGACCGGATGCTAGGTCAAAGTTCGGTCACTACATGACCAGCGTCTGGTCACTGCGTGACCAGCATTCAATCACTGTATCTCAGTGACTATCACTTCCTTCATTTTACCAACTTCTCCACCCTTGCTCAAATGTGCTAACCACCAAGTGTATCACCTTATGCACGTGTGTTAGCATATTTTCACAAACATTTTCAAGGGTGTTTGCTTTTCACAAACATTTTCAAGCGGCACTTTGATAACCGCATTTTGATACGAGTTTCACCCCTTTCTTAATAGTATGGCTATCGATCCTATAAGGAAAATGGACCCTAGTCCCATTTACTTTGGATTTTGATGTTTGATGACCAACATAACCAAATTGGACTAATAAATTTGCAAGTGTTTGTTTTGTAGTTCAATAGGGTGCAAGACGTGACTTGGATGAATGCGACGTGATGATCCAAAAATCAACACCTCAACAAATGCATGTGAAGATGCATAGAAGACATACAAAGTCAAGCAAAGTCCAAGCACAAAGATTGGAACCAAGCTAGATGCAAGATTGCGAAGAAATGAGTCTGGCAGAGCAGCTGTGACTAGACGCTAAGCAGCTGTGACCGGATGCTGAGCAGCAGTGATCGGACGCTGAGCGAAGCAGTGACCGGACACACCGGTGTCACTGTTCATTGTCACAACAATGTTTTCAGCATGACCGGACGTAGTAGACTGGATGACCGGACGCATGAAGTGCAGCGTCTGATCATTTTTAGAGAGGTTCCAGAGCAGTGCCAGCGCGACCAGACATGTCCGGTCAATGATGATCGGACTCAGCCAGAGTCCGATCAATGTGCGAGCTCCAACGGTTGGGACGACTGGACATGTTTGATCATGACAGATCAGCATCTAGTTAGTAGCAGAAAGCTGGTTTTGTGCCTAATGGCTACTTTTTTTAGTGGAGCTTATAAATAGACCCCCCAACCAGCCCTTTGAGAGGAGTGGGGCTAAGAAAACATACCAAGGGTGTTGATACACTATTTTAGTGATCTCCACTTGCATAGTGCTTAGTGATTCATTAGGTGATTAGCGTAGGTGCTTTGTGAAGTGCTTAGGTTGATTAGACCACCGCTTATGCACTTGCTCTAAGTTTAGGCCTAGTGTTTAGTGAGGTTTGCATACCTCTTACCACTCGGTGCTTGCATGCACCATTGTTGTACATCGGTGGGGCTTGTAGTCTTGTGAGATCACACCAACCGTGTTTGTGGTGTGGCTGCCACCGTGTACCGGAGGGAACAAGGCCCACGGCGTTTTGGCCAGAAGCTTGATAGTGAAGACGGCGGGGAGCATCCGAGAGAGGCTTGCAGAAGGCACGTCAGAGACCCACTTATGTGTGGGGAAGGCCCAAGGCTATCCACGGAGTTACCCGACCAGGAGCTTGGCCCTTATGAGGGATTCCTTGCGAGGGGCTCCAACGAGGACTAGGGGGAAGCTTGCATGATTCTCGATACCTTGGTAAAAATACCGGAGTTGTTGATGGGAGTTTGCATATCTCTACCTTACTCTTTAGCTTCCATATTTAGATTGTTTGCATAACGCTTTTTTGCGGTAGAGATAGCAACACACTAGCAAAATTGTAGTTGCACATTTAGATAGTTTATCTTTTACATATGTTTTGCTAAGGTTAGTAAAAGAGGTAATAGTTTAGAGTTAGAATTTTAAGTTGCCTAATTCACCCCCCTCTTAGGCGTCACGGTCCCCTTTCAATTGGTATCAAAGCCGGTTGGCTCAATTTGGACCTTTGGCTTCGTCGCTGTTGAGCCGACGTCATTTAGAGTGGTTGGGATGGATACCTCTAGGCCTCCGTACTTTGACGACACTAACTTACCTTACTATAAAGCTAGAATGACTTGTCACCTTGAGGCGATTGATTTGGGTGTTTGGAGAGTCACTCATGACAGGATGAAACCCATTAAGAATCCTGATAAACCCACAAAGAGTGAAGAAAAATAAATTCATTTCAATGCTAGAGCTAAAAATTGCTTGTTTGAATCTTTTAACATGGATGTGTTTAACCAAGTGTTCACTTTAAATACGGCACATGAAATTTGGTTAAAACTCCAAGAGCTCCATGATGGCACAACTAATGTCTGTGAGCAAAAACATTATCTAGCTAAACAAAATTATGATTCCTTTAAAATGAATGATGATGAGCTTGTACGTGATATGTATTCTAATTTGAATCTAATCATCAATGAGCTCTATTCAATAGGATTAACAAAGCTAGATGATATGGACATCGTGAGGAAGATCATCTCTATGCTACCACAAAAGAAATATGCAAACATCATCACCATCCTTTACAACATAGAGGACTTGAGCACCATGACCCGGCCATAGTCATTGGCAAAATAGTGGCATTTGAAATGTCACGCAAGATGGGTCAAGAAGAAGCCTCTTAATCAAGCAAAGGCAAAGCTCTCACATGTAGTGAGAAAAAGAAGATGAAGGGCAAGCAAGTTGAGACAAGCTTAAGCTCAAGCTCCTCAAGTGAAGAAGAAGAAGCCACAAGAGGCGTGGGCACAAGCACGCATCATCAAGCACCTCATGTGTGTGCCTTATGGCACGAGATAACAAAAAACCTATCCCTAGTGATAGTGACAATGATAGTGATAGTGATGATGAGCTACCTTCTTAAGCTCAAGCTCCTCAAGTGAAGAAGAAGAAGAAGAAGATGATGATGATGATGATGATGATGATGATGATGATGATGATGATGAAGAAGAAGAAGAAGAAGAAGAAGAAGAAGAAGAAGAAGAAGAAGAAGAAGAAGAATAAGAATAAGATGATGATGATGATGATGATGATGATGATGATGATGATGATGATGATGATGATGATGATGATGATGATGATGATGATGATGATGATGATGATGATGATGATGATGAAGACCACCACAAGAGGCGCGGGCACAAGCACGCATCATCAAGCACCTCATGTGTGTGCCTTATGGCATGAGATAACAAAAAGCCTATCCCTAGTGATAGTGACAATGATAGTGATAGTGATGATGAGCTACCTTCTTATGATGAAATTGTGCAAGAAAATTTTAACTTTACTAAAGTTTGCACTAGTCAACAAAAGAAGATCGAAAAATCAAAATAAAAACTAGATAGCTCACAACAAGCTTATGCTACTTTGCTTGAACAATATGAAACTTTTGCCAATCTTAATATGGAGCTATCTACTAAAATTGAGCAACTCGAGACTAGTGCAAACACAAATAATTGTACAATCAATGATGAGCAACTTGTAAAGAAAAATAAAAAATTAAAGAGAAAGTTTGCTAACCCACAAGATGCTTATAAAAGTTTGTTTGCTAAAATGGAAACTATGTGCAAACATTGTGATGAGCTAGCTAATAAAGTTGCTAATCTTGATGCCATAGGTTCTACCCCCACGGAGGCACCTAAAAAGAAAAGTTCTATCTTTGACATGCCTAAAAAGGATGCCTCTACTTCTTGCAATGATTTATGTTTAGACTCATCCTTATGCAACCAAGTTTGTATTGAGAAAGTTGTTGTAGATACATGCACACAAGAGGTTGCAATGGAGAATGAGCAACTCAAGCAAGAAGTGGCTAGCCTCACCAAGGACATGACTCAAGTGAAAGGCAAGATGGAGCAAGACCAACTTCATCAAGATAACACCATCAAGGGACTAAAGAAGCTTGATGAAGGACAAACCGTGGTTTGCTACATATGCCACAAGGAAGGCCACAAGTCCTATGAGTGCAAGGTGAAGAATGGGGGAGGAGCAAAGAAGAAAGAGAAAAAGCAAACAAGCAAGTTCTCTAACACCTACACCAACAAGGTGGACAAAAATGCCTCCACATCTTATCTCTTAAAGAAGAAAAAAAATGACAAGGTGATGGCCATCAAGGTGAACAAGTAAGCCAACAATGGGGCCAAATGCATTTGGGTGCCAAAAGAAATCATTTCCAACATGAAGAGCACCAAGAAGGTTTAGATCCTAAAAAGGAAGTGAGGAGTCCAATGGACTTCAGGGAATTTGCAGACTTGGTATAGTTTTGGGTGCATTTCATGGGATGCATCACATTGGATCATGTCAATTGCCAAGTGGGTTAGTGAACACTATGGACCCAAATTCCCCTCCCCATGTTAGGTAACTAGATTTAATTTCTTGCAATCTCAATTAGCATCTAGTTCCTTTTCATGCCTAGGTTTGCATTGACATGCTTAAAAATTTTGTTTTGCATACACTAGATATATCTTATGGTAGGCTTGCTCAGTTTCATTCTTAACCCTTGGAGCAAACCTACATTGTTTAAATTATTTAGGAGCACGGCGCATACCTTGTTTTACAATTATTCATCTAATATGTGCCAAAGTCCAAATTATAGATAATTTCTCCCAAATATCACCTTCAAAAATGATTCTCACATTCATGTGATGTCATCTTTCAAGTGGTATCTTTGATTCTAAATCAATGTGCATGTCTCCTACAAGTATTCCATACTTGTGTGCGCAAATTTAGGGGGAGGTTACTCTACAAGTTGGATACTTTGAGACTAACACATTTTCAAGCTTATCATGTGTGTAGTAGTCTCATTGCAAGGAAAATGGAGTCCCCGGAGTTAAGCATCATACTTCAAATATCCACCACCTATTGCAAGTGGTATAAATCAAATTGGTTTCCACATGTGGTATTTCTAGACTAATATCATCATATTGATTTCACTTTGGTATTTATATGCTTTCTCCATGCATTATATAGATTAAACTCCCTTGAGCATTAATTTGCCAATTATGCATAAACTACATTCTCTATCATATGTATACATATATTTAGGGGGGGCTTAGTCTATGTAATGTGAGAGTCAAATTTTGTGACCTATTCCACTCCACATACAAAGGATCACAAAGTTTGACCCTCCCTTGTGCTAGTAATGTCTTCCTTTTTGGTGTTTGGTTCCAAAGGGAGAGAATTTGTGGGACCAAAAGCAAGCTCGATCATTATAATTATAATAGTAATGGTTTTCAATTGGTAATGGTCTGAGAAAGGGAGGATAGTGGATTATGGAGTTAGGGGAGGCTTAAATCCATAATGCCACATGGGGATATTTGCAAGGGAAAGATAAGTTTCCAAAGATGTTTACATATGGTATCTTTTAGCATCATATAACCTTGCCCTTTGCATTGCATCCTAGCAAGTAGATAGTTTTTAAATTCCAAAATTCTTATTATTTGCTTGCTTTGGTCATGTTATCATCAATCACCAAAAAGGGGGAGATTGTAAGGAAAATGGACCCTAGGCCCATTCACTTTGGATTTTGGTGTTTCATGCCAACACAACCAAATTGGATTAATGAATTTGCAAGTGATTGTTTTGTAGTTCAATAGGGTGCAAGACATGACTTGGACGAAAGCGACGTGATGATATGATGATCAACACCTCAAGAAAGACATGTGAAGATGCATAGAAGACATACAAGGTCAAGCAAAGTTCAAGCATGAAGATTGGAACCAAGCCGAACGCAAGATCATGAAGAAACGAGCCCGGTAGAGGTGACCGAACGCAGCTCTATGAGTGACCAGACACACCGGTGCTCGGCAACACCAGGCGTCGGCAGCTATGACCGAACACTAAGCAGTAGTGACCGAACACTGAGCGAAGCAGTGACTAAACGCACCAGTGTCACTGTTCATCGTCACGATAATGTTTTTAGCATGACCAGACACAATAGACTAGAGGACTAGATGCACGAAGTGCAGTGTCTGATCATTTTTAGAGAGGTTCTAGAGCGGCGCCAGTGTGACTGGACACGTCCGGTCAATGATGATCGAACTTAGCCAGAGTCCGATCAACGCGCGTGCTCCAATGGTCGAGATGACCGGACGTGTCCGGTCAAGACGGATCAGCGTCCGATCAGTTGCAGAAAGCTAGGTTTCGTCCCCAATGGCTACTTTCTCAGTGGGTCTTATAAATAGACCCCCCAACCAGCCATTTGAGAGGAGTGGAGCTGAGAAAACATACCAAGGGTGTTGATACACTATTTTAGTGATCTCCACTTGTATAGTGCTTAGTGATTTATTAGGTGATTAGTGTAGGTACTTTGTGAAGTGCTTAGGTTGATTAGACCACCGCTTATGCGCTTGTTCTAGGTTTAGGCCTAGTGTTAGTGAGGTTTGCATACCTATTACCACTCGGTACTTAGGCGCACCATTGTTGTACATTGGAGGGGCTTGTAGTCTTGCGAGATCACACCAACCGCGTTTGTGGTGTGGCCGCCACCGTGTACCGGAGGGAACAAGGCCTGTGGTGTTTTGGGTGGAAGCTTGATAGTGAAGATGGTGGGGAGCAGTACGGGAGAGGCACACCGGAGACCTACTTGTGCATGGGGAAGGCCCGGGGCTATCCACGGAGTTACCCGACCAGGAGCTTAGCCCTTATGAGGGATTCCTTGTGAGGGGCTCCAACGAGGACTAGGGGGAAGGTTGCATGATTCTCGATACCTTGGTAAAAATACCAGAGTCATCAATGGGAGTTTACATATCTCTACCTTACTCTTTAGCTTCCACATTTAGATTGTTTGCATAACTCTTTTTTGTTGTAGAGATATCAACACACTAGCAAAACCATAGTTGCACATTTAGATAGTTTATCTTTTGCATAGGTTTTGCTAAGGTTAGAAAAAGAGGCCATAGTTTAGAGTTAGAATTTTAAGTTGCCTAATTCACCCCCCCTCTTAGGCATCACGGTCCCCATTTCAGATCCTAAATGTGATCACACTCTCTAAGTGTCTTGATCACTAAACCAAAAAGCTCCTATCAAATTCACCTTTGTCTTGAGCTTTTTGTTTTTCTTTCTTCTTTTTCATGTCCAAGCATTTAATCATCACTGTGCCATCACCATCATCATCATGTCATGATCTTCATTTGCTTAGACACTTAGAGTAGTGCTACCTATCTCATAATCACTTTGATAAACTAGGTAAGCACTTAGGGTTTCATCAATTCACCAAAACCAAGCTAGAGCTTTCAATCTCACCCCTTTTTGGTAATTGATGACAACCCTTTCACAAAGATATGAATTGGAATTTGATTGAATCCATGTTGCTTGCCCAAACATATTTACCATGTGTAAAAGGATATGGACAAGTTTCATGAACCCCAAATGGTAGCAATTGCTCCCTCTACATATGTGCTAAGAGTTTGGATTGTAGCTTGCACATATGCTTAGATAGGAAATATAGGAGACAATGTCTACCAAATGATGCAAGGTATAAGAGATGGACCTTTGAAGTGTGATACCAATCGGAGTGCACCAAATATACCATCCTTAGCACCATTAGTAACTAAACATACACAAAAACTAGAATACCCCATGAGATCAACATTAGAAGCAAGGGTCTAGTTTCCATAAAATGAACATAAGTCTAGTTACTTAACCTATGCATGCTAGTTTTTATTTCATCATTCAAACCTACAACTAGCATACACCACACAAGCATGAATATTGAAATTTAAAACTTGTGTCATGCAAGCAAATATATGAAATGCACATTCGAATGCAATATACAAGTTTATGAGCTTGCTCCCCCTACTTGTGTACAATTTTGATTGATCACCTTACAATGTCATTTCATTTGTTTACTCCCCCTATCTTACTATCTTTGTGAATTTCTCTCCCCTTTGTCAACAATTAGCACAAAAGGTGAGCTCACATTTTAGATAGGTTGGGGTGAAACAATATGAAGTGAGGATCATTTTCCCAATTTGGTTCAATCTAGATCACTTGCAAAAGATATTTAACTCGGTTTGATCCAAGGGCAAGCTTCTTCACACCTCCAAAAGAGGGTTATCATGGACCATGTTAAGTTAAACACTTATAGCTCATTTTCTAGATTAAGCACTAGGTTTACAAGCCCACAAACTTGTCATATGCTACCACTAGATCATTTCAAGCATACAAGCAATAGTGGTACCATACAAGCATCAAATTCGTTTGATTTTCATGGATGAGCCTAAGACATGATAGGAATGACTAGATGCACTAAACAAGTCCTTAGCAATGGATGAATGACATATCAATCAACTTTACCTTGCTTTGCTCATAGGAGAGGCATGTCATATAATGGGGGGTGCATCAACACATATTTGAGAAGTCAAGTATGTTCAATTCATTCCTTAGCTTGCAAAACCTCTTCTCATCAAGTGGCTTGGTGAAGATATCGGCAAGTTGATCTTCGGTGCCTACACTCTCAATGCAAATGTCCCCTTTTTATTGGTGATCTCTTATGAAATGATGGTGGACATCAATGTGCTTTGTTCTTGCATTTTGAACCAGATTGTTTGTTAACTTGATTGCACTCTCATTATCACATAGCAATGGCACTTTCTTGAACTTGATTCCAAAGTCACCAAAGTGGCCTTCATCCAAAGTATTTGTGCACAACAACTACTGGCCAAAATGTACTCTGCTTCGGTGATAGAAAGTGCTACACTATTTTGCTTCTTTGATGACCAATACATAAGTGATCTTCCCAATAGTTGACATATTCCTGATGTGCTCTTTCTCTCAACTTTGCATCCCGCATAATCGGAGTCCGAATATTCAATCAACTCAAATCTTGCTCACAATCCAACATTTTGTGTATGCTTCAAGTACCTCAATATTCTTTTTGTTGTCTTCAAATGATTTTCTCTTGGTGAGGCTTGAAATCTTGCACACATGCATACACTAAACATGACATCCGGCCTTGATGCGGTCACATAGAGTAGGCTTCCAATCATAGACCCATACATCTTTTGATCCACCATGTTACCACTAGCATCACTATGCAAGCTTCCATTTATTCCCATTAGTGTGCTAATAGCTTTAACATCATCCATTCCAAACTTCTTGAGCATGTCTTTGATGTACTTGCCTTGACTCACAAATGTGCTATTCTTTAATTGCTTGATTTCAAGACCAAGTAACTTAACTCTCCAATCATGGACATCTCAAACTCACTTACCATCATCTTGCCAAACTCCTCATAAAAATCTTGGTTTGTTGACCCAAATATGATATCATCAACATAGATTTGCAATACAAACAAGTCATTTCCAAACTTCCTAGTAAAGAGTGTGGTGTCAACCTTTCCCATCTTAAATCCCTTAGAGAGTAGGAAATCCCTCAATCTCTCATACCATGCTCTTGGTGCTTGTTTCAATCTATACAAAGCCTTTCTCAACTTGTAAACATGGTTGGGTTTCTTTCATATTCAAAACCGGGAGGTTGCTCAATATACACAAGCTCATTGATGTACCTATTAAGAAATGCACTCTTCACATCCATTTGGTACAACTTGATGTTGTGGACACAAACATAAGCTAAAAAGATCCTAATTGCTTCCAATCTTGCAACCGGGGCATATGTTTCTATAAAGTCAAGACTTTCAACTTGAGTATAACCATGAGCCACTAATCTTGCTTTGTTTCTTACAACTATCCCATCTTGATCTTGCTTGTTCCGAAAGACCCACTTGGTTCCAATCACATTATGTCCCTTTGGTCTCTCTAACAATTTCCATACTTAATTTCTTGTGAAGTTATTCAATTCTTCATGCATAGCATTCACCCAATCAACATCCTTCAAAGCTTCATCTATCTTCTTAGGTTCAATGGATGACACAAATAAGAAATGTTCACAAAATGATGCCAATTTAGATCTTCTTTGTACACCTCTAGAAATATCACTAATTATAGAGTCCAAAGGATAATCTCTTGCAACATTGGTTGGTGGGAGCACTTGCATTTGATTGATCATTTTCTTGAGATGGTGAAGTAGCCACTTGCTGTTGATCTTGCACTTTGTCAACACTAGCACTTGCTTGACTTTGATCTTGAGAGCCACTAACTTATACATTTGAGTTAGAGAGCACTTGATTCTTGTCATCTTCAACATCAATCACCTCTCTAGGTCTTATATTACCAATGTCTATATTCTTCATTGCATTGACTAATTGAGTGCCTTTCACATCATCTAGATTCTCATCTTCCTCCTGGGAACCATTTGTTTTATCAAATTCCACATCATGAACCTCCTTAAGAGTACCACTAGCTAAATTCCAAACTTTATAAGCCTTACTAGTAGTGGAGTAACCAAGCAAGAAACCTTCATCACATTTCTTTTCAAACTTACTCAATCTAGTGCGTTTCTTCAATATGTAGCATTTATAACCAAAAACCCGAAAGTATGCTATGTTTGGCTTTCTTCCATTCAATAGCTCATAAGGTATCTTTTTCATCATGGGGTGACAATAGAGTCAGTTGTTATAATAGCAAGTCGTGTTGATTGCTTCGGCCCAAAAAGAATAATTCACATTGTACTCACTTAACATTGATCTTGCCATGTCAATTAAAGTTCTATTCTTTCTTTCAACTAGGTCATTTGATTGTGGGGTATACTTGGCCGAAATTGATGCCTAACTCCAAATTCATCACACAAATCATCCACTCTTGTGTTCTTAAAGTCACTTTCATTGTCACTTCTCACTTTCATGATGGTTGTTTCAAACTCATTATGAATTCTCTTGATGAATGTCTTGAAGGTTGCAAACACATCACTCTTATCAATAAGAAAGAACACCCATGTGTATCTAGTAAAATCATCTGTAATCACAAATCCGCATTTATTTCCACCAATGCGAGTGTATGTGGTTGGTCCAAACAAGTCTATGTGCATCAACTCAAATGTCTTAGATGTGCTCATCATGCTCTTCTTAGGATGTGTGTTACCTACTTGCTTTCCGGCTTGACATGCACTACATAGCTTATCCTTCTCAAATGTGATATTTTTCAAGCCTCTAAGTCATGCTTGATCAACTTGTTCAATTGTTTCATTCCAACATGACCAAGCCTTCTATGCCATAACCAACCTATGCTAGACTTAGTGAGCAAACATATTGACAATTGAGCTTCTCTAGCATGAAATCAACCAAGTATAGATTCTCATATCAAAATCCTTTTAATATCAAGTTTGAGCCATCTACACTTATGATCTCTATATCATCCATACCAAATAGGCACTTGAAACCAAGATCACACAATTGAGCTACCGATAATAGGTTGAAGTTCAAGCTCTCTACTAGTAGCACATTGGAAATGCTCAAGTCATTGGATATTGTAATCTTACCAAGACCTTTGACCTTGCCTTTTCCATTGTCACCAAATGTGATACTATCAATCCCATTGCTCTTATTTTCATTGATTGAATTGAATATTCTTGGATCACCGGTCATGTGTTGTGTGCATCCACTATCAAGCACCCAATGCCTTCCTCCGGCTTTATAATTGACCTACAAAAGAAGATCAATTTTTTAGGTACCCAAACTCTTAAAGGTTAGTTACCAAGGTCTTTGGTACCCAAATGACCTTTATATTTTGGGCCCATAATTGGTGTACCAATGAACTTAGCCTTCACACCATTGGCACCCTTAACAAGCATGTAACAATAATCAAATCTAATTGAGAATATATTAGGTTGCTTGTTCTTGTTAGTCTTGCAATATTACTCTATATGCCCAACTTGCTTGCATCTATTACAAAACTGACCATTGCCCTTGATAAAGCTAGCTTTGGGAGTGATAAAGGGCACCTTGCCTTTCTTGGGGGTATAGCCTAATCCCTCTTTGTTGAGAGAAAACCTTTGGCTACCCAAGCACTTTAGCAAGCAGGCATCTCCACCATAGGCATTGCCTAAGGCATGAGTGAGCTCATTCACCTCCTTCTTAAGGGTCTCATTTTCCACCATTAGTGAGGCATCACATGTGAAACCATCACTCAAAGGTGAAGTTGAAGTGGAAGTACTACAAGAAGGGTTAGTGGGAGGAACAACAATGGTCATATAAAAAGATTCACCAATAATATCACATGTTAGTCCCACATCACAAGACACAATCACTTGCTCCTTCTTAGCTTCCTTCTTCTTGACTTGATCGATGAGAGAGGAGTGAGCCTTTTCGAGCTTAGAGTGAGCTTTGCCAAGCTTTTCATGGGCTTGTATTAGCCTCTCATTAGTGGCATTTCGCACATCAATGAATTGCTCAAGAAATTTGACTTTCTTGTGCAATTCTTTGCACTCCTTTCTCTTCATCTCAAAGCAAATGTGCACTTACTCACACATGTCCATGAGCTCCTCCTTGGTGTACTCATCATCATCATCTCTCCTACAAGCATCACATTCAAATTCATCATCATCACTCACCTCAAATTTTATCTTGGTAGGCTTTGCCATGAGGCATGTCGATGGAGTGTCGAAGATGGAGGGCTTGTTGTTGATGGCGATGCTTGCTAGTGCTTTCTTGATAGATTTCTTGCCATCATCACTAGAGCCATCACTATCCGAAGAACCATCACTATCCCAAGTGACCACATCGCCTCCACCCTTCTTCTTCTTTTGAAAGGTCATCCACTTCTCCTTTTCCTTCCTGTCCTTCTTCTTCTCATCCTCATCATTGTCACTATTGTAGGGACAATCCGCTACAACATGATTGTGGCTCTTGCAATTATAGCATATTCTCACATATTCTTTGCTTTTGGTGTGATCTCATCGCTTTCTTGCACCATAGCCCTTCTTCTTCATGAATTTGCCCATCTTGCGCACAAATAGAGCCATGGCCTCATCATCAATGTCACTAAGATCCTCATCATCACTTGATTCTTTATTGGACTTGCCCTTGTTCTTGGATGATGAGTTAGCCTTGAATGCTACACTCTTCTTCTTCTTGTCTTCATCTTCCTTCTTGTCATCCTTGTCAACCCCTTCTCTTTCCACACAGTATGTCTCTTGTGTCATGACATCACCTAGTACTTGGTTAGGGGTAATCTCCTTCAAATTGCCTGTTATGATAAGCAATCTCAACATCTCAAATCTTGGAGGTAAGCACATAAAAAACCAACAAGAGACATCATCATCATTGATCTTTCTCTCAATGCCTTCAAATCATTGACAATTACTTGCAATCGATGGAACATCTTCGGAATGCTCTCATCTTCCTTCATCTTGAAGCTTGTCAACTTATCCTTAAGAATATACAACTTGGCACTCTTCACCGCCGGTGTGCCCTCATATGTTTTCTTCAATCTCTTCCACACCTCATTAGCTCTCTCACAATCCTTGATTTGCTCAAACACCTCCAATGGCATTGTATATGGTGTTGAGAGCCATTGTATTGCATTGCTTGTTGGTCTTGTCTTGGTTGGTGAGATTGTTGGGATCAATGATAGCGTAGTCACTCTCGGTCACATCCCATACTTGATCATTGATTGAACCAAAATACATCCTTATCTTTCTTTTCCAATAATCATAGCTTGTGCCATCAAAGAATGGTGGTTTGCCTCCCACATAGTTGAATACAACTTGAGCCATAATTTGACACCGAGGTTGTTAAGCCTTCAATCAAATGGTGACCACAGCTCGGATACCACTTGAAAGGTCCTAATATGGCTAGAGGGGGGGTGAATAGCCTATTTAAGAATCTACAAACCAACTAGAGAAATTTGATTAGTATGACAAATAGCGATAAACAAACTTGCTCTAGCTCTACAAAGGTTGCAAGCCACCTATCCAACAATTCTAGTAACTATGATCACTAGACACATAATTTACTAAGTCACTACTCACTAAGAGCTCTCATACTTGTTACGCTAAAGAGCTCCACTAGATGAACTTAAGCTACAAAGCAAGCTCCCAATTCTAACTACACCAAAGAGCTTACTATAACTAGTTTGCGGGTATGTAAATGAGTAAGTAAGATGATTATACCGTCGCGTAGAGGAGCGAACGAATCACAAGATGAATACTAACTCAATCACTGGGAGAATACCAAAGGGCAAGAGACAACTAATTTTCTCCCAAGGTTCACGTGCTTGCCAACACACTACGTCCCCGTTGTATAGACCAACACTTGGTGGTTCGACGGCTAAGAGGTGTTGCATGAACCTCGTCCACACAATTGGACACCGCAAGAACCTACCCACAAGTAAGGTAACTCAATGACACGAGCAATCCACTAGGGTTACCTTTCGGCGCTCCACCAGGAAATTCACTAGTCCCCTCACAATCACTGGGAGATGGCCACGAACAATCACCAACTCGTGCCAATCCTCATCCACTGCACCAAGCCGTCTAGGTGGTGGCAACCACCAAGAACAACAAGCGAATCCGGCGGCAAAACACAAACACCAAGTGCCTCTAGATGCAATCACTCAAGCAATGCACTTAGATTCTCTCCCAATCTCACAAAGACGATGAATCAATGTTGGACATGAGTGGCAGGGCTTTGGCTAAGCTCATAAGATTGCTATATCAATACAAATAGCCAAAAGAGTGAGCTAGAGCCGGCAATGGGGCTTAAATAGAGGGCCCCCACGAATAGAGCCGTTGGCTCTCTGTTCACTGAAAAATCAGGGCGATTGGACGCGTTGGTCATATTGATCGGACGTAGGACCGCAACGTCCGGTCCTCAGATCTTCGCCACGTGTCCCCTGCTTTAAATGCTGATCGCCCGATCTCAACGGTCATCAGTGCATTTAAGTTATGACCGGACGCACTACAGTGTAGGACTGAATGCATAGTTGCCTAGCGTCCGGTCACTTCTAGTAAGGTTCCAGTCACGATCGGACGCGTCCGGTCACGCCCGACCAAACTCGCCTAGTGTCCGCTCACTCTCCCTCTTCTCTGTGCGCCACCACATCAGCATGACCGGACGCTGAACCGTGTTCAGACAGAGTCCGGTCACTATATCTCATGGCGGCCTTCACTACGCGCCATTGACCGGACGCTGGGTCAGAGTCTGGTCACTGCGTGACCAGCGTCCGGTCACTGTATCTCAGTGACTATCACTTCCTTCATTTCACCAACTTCTCCACCCTTGCTCAAATATGCTAACCACCAAGTGTATCACCTTATGCACATGTGTAGCATATTTTCACAAATATTTTCAAGGGTGTTAGCTTTCCACTAGATCCAAAATACATATGCAATGAGTTAGAGCATCTAGTGGCACTTTGATAACCGCATTTCGATACAAGTTTTACCCCTCTTAATAGTATGACTATTGATCCTAAATGTGATCACACTCTCTAAGTGTCTTGATCAATAAACCAAAAAAACTCCTATCAAATTCACCTTTGCCTTGAGCTTTTTGTTTTTCTTTCTTCTTTTCCATGTCCAAGCATTTAATCATCACCATGCCATAACCATGCCATCACCATGTCATGATGTTCATTTGCTTAGACACTTGGAGTAGTGCTACCTATCTCATAATCACTTTGATAAACTAGGTTAGCACTTAGGGTTTCATCAATTCATCAAAACTAAACTAGCGCTTTCACTGTGTCGTGCGCTTGATCTCGTGGCCAAGCGCATGGACGAGCGCCTCGCATGTTGTGCCGCAGATGAAGGCGTACGTCAGCATCGGTGATGTTTGGGAGCTCATTGCGCTTCTTGGAGAAGCACTGAATGTACTCCCGAAGGGTCTCGTCGGCCCTCTACTTGTAGTTGCGAAGATCCTAGAAGTTTCCAGGCAGGTGCAGGTACCCTAGAAGTGGCCGATGAAGACTGCGTGAAGATCACCCTAGCAGCGGATGCTGTCATGCCTTTGCTTTTGTTGAGGCTTAGCGCCCTAGGTTTGCGGCCGGTCGAAGCTATTACCGGAGGTGTCGCCGCTACTCCCCTTCGCCTGCGGGGTGTGAGCGTTGGAGCACCCCCCCCATTGGCAGTGGCCTGCCCGTGCATTGCCGCGTGATTTTCTTAAAAATAAATCTTTTATATATAGTATTACTTATATGGTATTCTGTATACTATGTATATATATGAATTTAACTTGCATATTATGGCCCTGTTTGCTTGTCTTATAATCCATATTTTTCAGCTTATTTTTTTAGCCGAAATAATGTTTCGGCTTGTTTTTTCAACGAAGCGAACGGGGCATATTTTATTATATTGGATCTGGTAAAAATCGGTAAGTTAATAGAAGAAAAATCAATAAAATATTTGATCACATTATAGAAGATAGGTGATGAAACAAATAGCATATGTAGATGACTTTATGCTAATATATTAAAGATCAAAAGTATTGCACAGAATAGAGACGATGTGGACATTTTTTTTGTAGTTAATAAGGGATGACATGGATAGTTTGCATGAAAGGATCGCAAGTTAGTGGGATACTTAGTGGAAAATGATGTGAATATCTTACATGAAGAGAGAAACAATCTAATGGGGTTTAACTTTATACTCCAAGAGTTTAAGATTTAAGATTAGTAGAAACACTACTAGAGAACAGACTTTAAAACGATGTCCCAATTTGGCATTAGCCTCGGCATTTTTTGCCCCTGGGGCTAGAGAGGCTTTAATCCCGGTTGGTGTCTCCAACCGAGACTAAAGGTCCCTACCCAACGGCTAAACCGGGACTAAAAGTCATCGAACCTTTAGTCCCGGTTGGTAACACCAACCCGGACTAAAGGACCCTTTAGTCCCGGTTGGTAACAACCGGGACTAAAGGTCCCCGGATGGGTTAGTTCAAAAGGAAAGCATCCCATCCATTGTTAGATGTGTTGTGTAGGTGGGGTGGTAAGCTATGCGCGAGACAGTGCATGAGGTCCTGGGTTCGAATCTCACGGGGCGCAGCGGTGGGAGGCATTTTTTTTTAAAGTTGGGAGGATCTTTAGTCCCGGTTGTGACAAATCGGGGCTAAAGAACAATACCTTTAGCCCTGGATTGCTAGTCCCGGTTGAAAAACCGAGAGTAGAGCTAGTTTTCAACCAGGACTAGATCTCATTTCTGTAGTAGTGAAAGCAAGGATTGAGACTTAAAATAGTTTGACTAAAAACAACTCTAGAAGTTAACTTAATTTGAGACAGAGGGATACGTATAGCAATGGATATCCGCCATCAACATGTTGCAAATTCATTTTCCCGATCGGTCGCTTTTTTTCCCTCTTCCAATCAGGCGGACTTTTCCTGTTTACTAATTAACGTGCCTAGGCTGCTGGACACGCTTTATGTTGCATGCCATTGCCGCCACCACTTACTCCTAGTACTAGTATTATTACCTGATTACTGCTGCAGCAGATCAATCACTTTGTCTAAAAGGGGCCCAACAATGCCACAGTTGGATCTTGTTAGGTCCCTCCACTAGCTAGTCCCAAAAACCTTCAGCGCAAACGCCCAATCCAATCACCTCTTTACCCACTTTTCATCAATGACCAGTACCATGTGATGTGTGAAATGTCGGCCTCCTGTCCTCCTCTAGCCGGTGGGTGCATGCAATCATCAAGCTACTGCATGGTGCATGCCCCTCCGTGTTTCGTGTGGAATTCGAGGGTTCCACCGCGTTTCTGCGGAATCACAGATTCACAGTGATGCATTGAGTGGTCGCCGGCATCCATCCAACATGCTCCGATCCATTCGTCAAGGCATCTAGCCCTCGTCCCTCTTGACCTTGCAACGCAAATATCCTCCTACTTGGTGGCAGTGGCACGAGTTGGATTGTTGGATCTCAAGAGGATGGGAGTGTGAGAAAGGGACCCGGCCGTAACTCGAGACCTGGAGAACCCATCTTGGCAGGCATCCGCGGCTAGCTGCCACTTAAAACGACGCTGGTGGTGGAGGGGGGATTTCGCTTGGTGGCTGTACTCAGAAGGCGACGCCGCTGGATTGTACGAATAATGGTGATAGCGAAATTTTTCATACATATATAACATAGCAGTATGGTACATGGAAAAAACAAAGAAGCAGCAAAAGAAAATTACTCCCTTCATTTCACTCTATCTATGACCTTTATTTAGGCCTTGTTTAGTTCCTCCCCTAAAGTTTACTTTTTATCCCATCGAATGTTTGGACACATGTATAGAGTATTAAATATAGACTAAAAAATAATTAATTACACAGTTTGCGACTAATTTGCGAGATGAATCTTTTAAGACTAATTAATTCATGGTTTGACAATGTGGTGCTATAGTAACACATGTGCTAATGATGGATTAATTAGGCTTAATAAATTCGTCTTACGGATTACTGATGGATTATGTAATTTATTTTTTATTAGTATCCGAAAACCCTATGCGACACCCTCATATGACACCCAAAAACTTTACACCCTGGATTTAAACAAGGCCTTAGCTAGTGTTTAGCCGACATAAAGGGTCTCCACGTTAATTTTTAAGGCCTATAAATTACCACATTAATGGAAGAAAATAAAATCAAAGTGCACATAGACACGTTATAGATTATACTCATCACTATCATAATGAAAAAATTAGCCTAAAATATCCTTATATACCTGTTCAGCTATTACCCACTCATTATCAAGAAAAACATGAAGCTGATAAGAAAATTATAAAATATGAAGCCAACCACATACGTACGTCATACTTATTACATCTAAAACTAAAAATATCAGAATACTATGACAGAAGCCTTTTCTAGAGGGAAATTGGGTTTGTAGAGGCAGATAGAAAACCCAACTCTATTCAAGTACGTGCATCTAAAAATATAATCATCAGTTTCTAAAGCAGAATGAAATCTACCATCCCTAGAAATCGATTTCTAGAGATGGAAAAAAAATAGAAAAAAGATATTTTAACCCCGGATGAAGCCTATCATGGAACACTACTACAGAATGGACTTGTTGTCCCGGGCGGTAACAGCCTTTAGTCCCGGTTACCGCGCCGGGACAACGATCCCGGGACTAAAGGTGGAACCTTCAGTCCCGGGTCATCGAGCCAGGACTAAAGAGGGACCTTTAGTCCCGGTTGGTAACACCAACCGGGACTAAAGGCCCTCCAGCCGAGCGAACCTGGCGCATCCTTTAGTCCCGGTTGGTAACACCAACTGGGACTAACGGTTCACCCTTTAGTCCCGGTTGGTAACTCCAACCGGGACTAAAGGTTCCTTTTCTTTTTCTTTTTTTTTGTTTAATTTGTTTTCAGTTCAGTTACACGTATTTGTTTAATATATAATATGTTTTTATGTACGTATTCTACGCTGCTAATATAAATACACGCATGCGTATAATTACATCTAATTATCATCTTGAGCATTATTATATTCGAATAAAGTATGAAACTATATATATTATAGATATATATATATATATATGTATATATACAACACTTTCATAATCTTGTTCTCAAAAATAACGATATCAATAAACATTTAATTTACATCATTTATTCCTTAAGATCAAAGTAGAACTCGCCATTGGGATTTAGCACTTTTTCTAGAAGATATCCTGCTATTGACTCTTGAACTGCTTTCAGATGGTCTTTTTGCATGACCCTTCGTTTCAACCATTCAGTCTTGCATTTGAAATAAAAGGAAAAGTATTAATACACATATATGTATATATATTCATTTAAAAATAAATAAAAATTGATATATACGTACTCTGAGGACATCTTCAGGAGTTCTTCTTATGTGCGTAGTGATAAATTCACAAACGTAGTATCCACACAAGTTATTACCTGGTTCCTGCCGCAAACACCACTGTACGAGAAGAAGATTATTCTCATCATCTCACACGTAAATTGAAGTACGATATAGTAATTAAACACGTGGGGAAGTGTATATAGTACAACTTACTGGTATTTCAACTACATTAAGTGGTGCCTTGCAATCCTTACGATGTTGCCGAATAAACTCTTTCCAAACCCTGTGCGACCAATAATGTACGATCGTTAATAAATTATAGCAAAGTCTATTCAATAATAGTTGTGCGCGAGAGATCGAAATTACCCCTGGATAATGTCTATCATATCTTGGTATAGTGCCCGTTCTTTTCTCAACGAGTCAAAGATTAGTAACCGACTTGAGTTTAACTCAATGACAATGAGTATCCAGTGAAAACTGCATTGGTTTATACACACACGTACATGCATATAAGTTGTATTGATATTGCATAAAATGTGTAGACTACATTATTATTAACACTTACTCAAAGTTGTACGGGAAAAGTATTGTTGTCTTGTCGTGCTGCTTCACGAAGAACATCATGATATTCTCCTATGCTTCAGATACCCATCGCTCCTTGACAATAATACCGGTTTTGAATACGATATAAGGATCAATGAAGCCAACACTGGTGTCTTGTATTCTTTGGAGCTCTGACATCTGGAATCTGTATATAAATATAAGTTACATGTGAGGATAATTATATACACGTACGCATGGAAGTGAGTTTATTAAATAAAAGTAAGAATCACTTACAAACAAAAGGAGCTAATGATTGATTTGTCCAGAGCGTCTATGTGGTATAGTTGATGCAATTCTTCGAAACTAATATGTAAGATGTCATCGCCACGGAAGTAATGATGGTCTCTAAATCTGACAAAGATCCACTGCTCACCCCTGCCACATGCCTGCATGTACCACTTGTTGAGCAAGTACATTTGCGTACCCAATTCATTCAGAGCCGCAGGGTTGTACAGACTTTTGCCATATTTATAAGTCTTCCAGGTATCAACTTCCAGGTTCTGGATTGGAGCTTTGCCCGTCAATTGATCCAAGGTTAAACCAGTATCTTGAAAAAAAGCATTAAGGGCTTGAACCGACACTTCTCCAGAGTTGTCTGGTCGATAGACTTCTATGTTGGAACCATATTGATTAGCAACAAGAAGATTTTGCATTGGTTGCTTCTGTTGTCCGAGCTGTGGGACATCCTTCCCTGATGCTCTTTTCCTTTTCTTATCTGCATCATGTGACTTCACGAGGGAGCGGTCATAGTCTGATAGTGGCGAAGGCTTACGAAGTTCAATCATCTTTTTCTTGTGAGCATCGACCTTCTGCCTCAACACCTCTCGTGGTAGGTAAAAGTACGGCTTCTCCTTAAGCTTCGCTTGACTCTTCTTTTTGGTATCTATAAAAAAATCTTTCACTTTTTTGTCTTCTTCAGCTGCTATTTGCTCATCAGTTTTTTCAGAAAGTATTTCTTGAGAAATAACTCTTTTTCTCGGGGTCTTCTTTGCCGCCGGGACCTTAGACGTCTTTGTAGTGCGTCGCTGTGGAGGGGGTGGGGGCGGTGTTGGAGACCGGCGTGGAGGCGATGTGGCCGGTGTTGGTGGAGACCGGCGTGGAGGCGTTGGAGATCGTTGTGGAGGCGGTGGGGCTGGTGTAGGAGTTGGAGATCGTCGTGGAGGCGATGGGGCTGGTGTAGGAGTTGGCGATCGCCGTGGGGATGAAGTCGTCTCGCCCCCCGCGACGCTGTGATGAGATGGGGAATGAATGATTAGGCTAGGCTGGGGGGAGACCCTGCTACAAAAACAAGTTGTGTGTCAATTATTTTTTAAGCCAATAGAAAATTAATGGAAAATAATATTTCATTCACTTTCATTCGTACCTAGGGTGAGGTAGGGGAAGCGGTGGCGCCCCAGGAATGATGATGAAGCGTTTGCGCCATTGAATAAATGTCTTTTCTGCTTCTCCTAGTGTCTTCTCCCCATCACCGCCTTCAATGTCAAGAGGAACATTGCTGTAACCTTTGAGCACTCTATCGACCGAGACGCTAGCATATCCAGGTTGAATAACTGACCCATGGATTCTTGGTGTCTTTGTTCGGTCTATTGGAGATACAACCCCGACAACCACCATGATTAATGCATTATTACCATCTGGAATGTGCAGCTCACATGTTGTTAGAGGCTCGGTAATGTCATCAACAGGGAAGCGCAACCCAGCGTCGTCTTGAATAACTGACAGCTCCGTAGAAGCACAACTACTTTTCATCTGACCAACGGGGCTAATGGTGACTCCCGGCGTTGATTGCGATTGCATTTGACTCATTGCTAGCTGCACTTGCCTCTTGATCTCCTCCTGCATTCTTGCCTCAAGAGATTTTTCTCGTTCACGTGATTCAAGCAATGCTTGTCGTGACTCGTCAACAAATTGCTCCAATGCACGGATTCGTTCTGCCTCCTCATCCTTCTTTCTTTGGCGGCTTCTGTAGGTATCCTTGTCTGCTGGGAATGCGTGTAGCCACGGAACCGCCCCATAGCCTCTTGTTCGACCACCGTGTTCGGGATTCTCTAGTGCATATGTCAATTCATCCTTCTCTCTGTTGGGCTTGAAAACACCACTATCAGCTTCTTCCCTAGCACGAGCTAGTCTCTGTGTTGCTCTCTCAATTTTTTGGCCGAAAATTAGCTTGCCAGTGTCTAGGTCTAGGCTTCCCCCATGAGCGTAGAACCAATTCTTCGCGCGTTGAGGCCAGTTCTTCTCTATTGTTTCAGGTATGATTCCCTTGGCAGTAATCTCTGCTTCTAGGTTCTGCCACTTGGGAATAGCACTCTTATAACCACCTGATCCCATGCGATGATGGTATTGCTTCTGTCGGGCATTCTGCCGATTCCTCATCACACGTTCCTCACTGTCTTGGGATGTCTTGGTATTTCTAAACAAACGTTTTAAGCGTGGTATTATAGGAGCATACCACATAACCTTGGCAGGGATTTTCTTTCTAGGACATTGTTCACCCTCGACGTCACCAGGATCATCGCGCCTGATCTTATACCGCGATGCTTTACATACCGGGCATTCATCCAAATTCTCGTATTCATTGCCATGGTAGAGGATGCAGTCATTAGGACATGCATGTATCTTCTGGATTTTTAATCCCAATGGGCAGACAACCTTTTTTGCTTCGTACGTAGTGGTGGGCAATTCATTTGGCTTCGGAAGCATCTTCTTTATGAGGTTCAATAAATTCCCAAATGCCTTGTCGGATATACCATTCTTTGCCTTCCATTATAGCAATTCCAGTGTTGTACCTAGCTTTTTTTGCCCCTCTTTGGCCGTCGGGTATAGCAACTTCCTATGATCCTCAAGCATGCGCTCGAACTTAACTTTCTCTTTTTCACTTTCCCATTCTTGTTGTGCATCACGAATGGCATCGCCAAGAGCATCACCGAGATCATCTTCTACCGCTACCTCTTCTTCATCTCCCCCCATTGTAGTATCATCAAAGGCACCATACTGAGCAATAATGTCATCAATGTCTAAATCTTCTCCTTCACCTTCTTCCATCATGACCCCGCTTTCTCCATGCTTAGTCCAACATATATAGTTTGACATGAAACCTGACTTAAGCAAATGTGAATGAAGACTCATTGAGCTTGAATATTCCTTTAAATTCTTACATAGGGCACATGGACAGCACATGAAACCATCCCGCTTATTTGCCTCGGCCACACCTAAGAAATAGTGCAAGCCCTCAATAAAGTCTTGGGAGCGGCGATCGGCATTGTACATCCAATGGCGTGACATAATCTGTATTACACGACAAATTATGAAAACCTTGAACATAATTTAGTATTTTATTACACAACATAAATGACACACACACGGTTGATTAATTAACTAAGTCTGGCTACAACGTAAGCAATCCCAACTATCACTAAACAAACTAAAACTACAATGCACTTCAGTAACATAATTATTTCGTGATCGTACGCAACTAAAACAGACAAATCATTCTTCTGTTGAATATCAATAAGCTTCTCCTGCTGGCTCACTGCCTCATCAGCAGCAGCCGCTACCTCAAGCGCACCTAAATTCTGCACGTATGTAGCATAATCTTCCTCCCAGTACCAACCATCGCATCCATTGCCCTCCCACTGTAATTAAAGCCAAAAAATATTTAGTCAAAAATATTCAAGAAAAGCAGGTCAATTAGCCATAAAGATAAAATGCGTAAGAAACTCACATCGTGATCCGGGCACTTGTAGAAAACACGGCCCTTGTTGGGTCCCTGTCTCTTGACTCGGTACTCTATCACAATCTTCTGCTTACACTTGCCGCAGATAATGAGAGGGAGTTCTGGCCTCAGTCGTTTCGCAACCGAACAAGAGGCCGATGATCCGGTACCAGTTGTCATCTACTTTCTATACTTATTTTTGCAAACTAGTGTAAATTTCATATTTTCTAAAATGATATATTTAAACAAAACTAGTACGGATTTCACATGTTTCAATAAATAACCACCCGTACTAGTTGACCTTGCTTACGTGATCATCTCGGCCAGCATTTCTCCACCGGACGGCACCGTACTTGGCCAAGGAAGAGCTCCGATTCTACGAGAAAGGGAACACGGTCTTCCACGACCGTTGCAGCTCTCCCTCGTAGCATCAAAGTTCCTCCTTGACGTCCGTTACCGCTCGGCAGAGAACATGTTGGCCGAGCTGAACACGGTCCGCAAGTTCAACTAGTACGGATTTTCTATAATTTTCTAACTATTTACTAAGTTTTTCATTTCATGGAAAATTTAATTCTAAAAAAAGGCATGATTTCTAAGTAGTTCATTTCATGGAAAAAATAATTCTAAGTGACCTGCTCGATATCGGCGAGCTCGCGGACGTTTAGGTTGCCGAGGATAGTAACATTTGTAGATGACATTTGTAGGTCTGAAGTTATCAAATATCCATCAAATTATAGCTCAAAAATATGTTTCAATAAATAACCATCCGTACTAGTTGACCTTGCTTACGTGATCAACTCGGCGAGCATTTCTCCACCGAACGGCACCGTACTAGGCCAAGGAAGAGCTCCGATTCTACGAGAAAGGGAACACGGTCTTCCACGACCATTGCCGCTCTCCCTCGTAGAATCAAAGCTCCTCCTTGACGTCCGTTACCGCTCGGCAGAGAACATGCTCGCCGACTTGAACACGGTCCGCAAGTTCAACTAGTACGGATTTTCTACAATTTTCTAAGTTTACATATAAAATCATAATAAAGTCCAACATATAAAGTTACACATGCATCTACATCGCAAAATGAGATAAGCTACTGATAAAACATAAGAGGATTAAGTTTGTTACCTCCAAAATCGAAGAGCAACACCAATGGAGGGGGAGAGAGCAAGAACAACAGCAAGCTGAAAAACAGAGGCAGTGAGTTTGAATGGAATGGCTCGGGCTTGGGGAGGAAGAAATGAGCTGAATTATAGGCCGGGATTATTAGTCCCGGTTAGGGGTCCAAACCGGGACTAAAGATTAATCTTTATTCCCGGGGCATCACCCAAACCGGGACTAAAAGCTTTAGTCCCGGCTGGTATACCTTTAGTCCCGGCTGGTAATACCAGCCGGGACTAAAGGCCCCTGCCCCGCGGACGACCGTTGGGCAGGGACCTTGTCCCGGTTGGTATTACCATCCGGGACTAAAGGGTCCTTTAGTCCCGGGGGCAAAAAAATGCCGAGGCTAATACCAAATTGGAACATCGTTCTAAAGTCTGTTCTCTAGTAGTGGAACCAAGCATGACAGCAACATTGCAAGACACAAGTGAGACGTTTTTTCACATAAAATACATGTGCGGCGTATGGGTTCAGGGATCAAACTACAGATCTCTAGCCTCACACGAGGTTTGCCCTACCGCTGCACCTCAAAGTGACATGTGAACAAGTGTAGTATGCAATATTGTATTGAATATTTTGGACCCTAAACAATTTCAAAGAAGACTGAACTGGAAATTTTTAGATCACGATGACTTTGGTTTAGGTTGTACCTTCATCTAAGTTTATTTGAAAAATTCAAAAAAATAGAATTTCAAAATATGAACTTAAAACATAATTTTAAGACTTTAAAGGATCTCAAATGTAAAAGTTATCAAATACAAAATTATAGATCTCTCTGAGGTCTACAATTTTAATATAAAGTTTGCCTTTACTCAACTTAATTTAGAAAAGTTATAATTTTTTACTACACCTATTTTTAGAGGCAGGCCGGGCCACATTGCTAGCCGCATCTAGAAATCAATTTCTAGAGACAGGCGACATTTCTAGCCTCCTCTAGAAATGCCTCTGTTTCTAAAGGCAATTGGTGTTTCTAACCGGCTCTAGAAATAGCATTCCATTACTAAAAATCGATTTCTAGAGACGAACCATCTTAGGAACTATTTTTAGAGATGGTTCTTGATAGAGCCATCTCTGAAAAAAGTGGCATCTCTATAATCATTTTTGTAATAGTGTAAAAATTCAAAGGAGATAAATTCCAACAAAAGAGAAAATATTGATCTATCTAAATTATGGAAACATGCAAGCATTCGTGTTTGTCTATCTTCCTAACCAAGTTCTAGAATAGTCATTAGTTTTATTGTATAAAGCCTACAATAAAAGAAACTATTAACTTATTAGAATACTAAATGACCAGCTGCGTCACGGATGCATTGCTCTTAATTCCGACACAAAGGGCTCTGCAGTTTGGCTTGTTTGTGACCAATGCCCTATCCGCTTGGCTGATAAGCCATGGCTGAAAGTACTGTTGGCCGATTTGTTGTGAAAAAAATACGGTTCGTTGGCTGAAAAAAATACGGCTTATAAGCCAAACGAACAGGGCGCAAAACTAGCAAGCAATGTACCCGCGTAGGTTATCTTACTGTCATGTGTGATCACCAGTGAATCACCTGCCACTGTTGTAGTTGACTATATATCTACGTGAGCTCTCCATGCTTCATGTTTTCATATTAGCATAATAACGGACTAAAAATCAGAAAGAAGTTTGGATTATTACTCTCAACAACTACCGGCAAAAATTGTTGGTAGTAATGAATTATAGCTTTGTATGTAATCTATGAATAGAAAAATGGGGATGTTAGCCCTCGGACGATAGGACGGACGCCATGTCTGGATGCCGATGTCTGCTCCCACTCGCTCTCTCCCCGCCCGTCCTGTCCTCCCACGCTCGCGCCCGATGTAGCTCCCTCGCCCCTGTGTCTGGACGCCCTCGTCCTCTTTGCCCTCTTCTTCCCCACACCCGACTGCCCCTCCCTCACCCTCCACTGCCGACCACCACCCGCTGCGACGTGGTAGGGTATCACTGGAGCTCTACCGTCACTGCCGCAACCACGGAGCTTCGGCGAGACCCTACCGTGCCTGCGGTGGCCTCCTCCTCCCCCTCCCCCTCCTGCCACCGCCATGGCCATGGGCGCCGGCGAGCACCGCCGCGACGCCCCTGCCCTGATCTGGCCTGGCCACCTCCATAGTCGCTAGGACCCAAAGCTACCAGCCCGCCGTCTCTACCGCTTGGCCAGCTTGCCTCCCCAAAACCCCTTTTATACCCGACGGAGTTAGAGATGAAAGAGGAAGAGAGGCTAGAGAAAGAGGCCTCCGCCGCCGTTGCTGGAACCCTAACCACCGCCGCCGTCGTCTTCGTCTCCGGTAGGGTGTGGGTGTGGGATCGCGTGGGAGCAGCGGCGCGTGGAGGTGGAGGTGGCATTACTGAAAGAAAAACCCTATAGGTTGCAAGAACCTATAATTATTATTATCGTCACACTATCTGAGTTTTTTTTCGTACTATATGCTTTATATTATTGTTGCTTCACATGTCTCATTCTGATTGGCGAATTCTATTATTGCTTTCCTACCTGTTGCACGCTTTATCCCGTTTCCCGATGCTGTGGCCATGTGTGGGTCCTTGTTGTTTGGAAATTTGGTGGTGTACAAGGAATGTTGGCCGTACCTTGTGCACGCGTTCCTCGTGCAACGGTGCAAGCGTACCTAAAATAGTACTCCTATATGTTGTAAAAAAAGGTACTCCTATAAGGCTAAAAAAATAGTACTCCTATAATTGGGGTAGGGGTCAGCCGGGAATGACAGCAACGCCATGGGCAAGATGATGATATAATATCTCACGGCTCACGGGAGCGAGGCCTAGTAGTCCACTCCAACCACCGCGTGTTTACAGTTTTTCACCATGCATGCATGCAGCATGTAGGTCATTTTAAGCGCCGACCGGTTGGTGCCCGATCGATGACAGTACGGACCCCAGGGAAATCGCAATTATTTAGCCATGCCATCGCCATCGCTTTCCCGTGTGCTCGTGTGTGTGGACCTGACAAGGCGAGAGAATCCTCGTAGCCAGAAATAAATACAAACAAAATACGACAGATGTCCTCGTGCCATATGCATTATTGCTGCTAATAAAACCTTATCAGCTGATCCACTAATTAATTAGGAATTGTGGCGAGACCTCATTTATTTTGCTACGAGTGTTACTCACCATCACACCATGCATGCATACAATCTGAAGTGGTCATGTATATTATTAACGTCTGCTGCACTACTTCAGCAGTACTTGTTAATGAATAAACAATGTTTTTCTTTCACCACGAATCAGCTTAAGCATTAATATAAACCAAATTTCAGCCAAATGAACAGCTCCTACAATCTTTCATGCGCTGTCGTGCTACTCATTATTTAATTTGGGTAGGTTTGAGTCGTATATGAACAGAGGCTCGCTCACATTTGTCCTGGACTAACTTGGTTGCAAGGGCATAGTGCGTGCGTACTAGAAGCTCAAGCATTTCGGTGAAGGAAATCGCTACACAGAGAAGAGATGATGGGGTTCCACTGCTTACTCCTAAGAGATCCTCACAGCCTCACACCGACAATATCCAAGCATACAGCCCCCACGACCTTGAGACCTGAGCACCTGAGCGTTTCACCTCGACCACACACACAATGCAAGTATGCAACCTTCCTATTTCTGGTTGAACAGTCACGAAGCGGCCGCCATCTGTGCCATCAGGCCCATACGGCCATACACATCTTATCCAGCAAAGGCCGAAAGTGAAGTCCACCGTAAAAATGGCCCGCACACACGATTGAAGGCAAGAACATTACACACATTCATACATTCTCATCTTGTTGGTAGTTCTATGCTCAAAGCGCACCGGAGAGTATTTCAGAGCATCATATTTTTCTCCTTACAAAAGCTATGGCTAGCTAAGATTATTATCGATAATTATGATTCTTGAATGTATCTCAATTAAAAGAGTACCAAACTCTAGTTAGTAAAAGAGTATTGTGACATTGAGGGATACAAAACTGAATAAAAATAAAGTGGCTCAGTAGGGACGAGTGAGTAAAAAGATTCATGATCTTTCTATTAAATGAGACGTTATATAGTCGGCGTCGACGAAATTGCTCAACCCTCGAGCTTTTTGGCCTGTCATCATGGTGCGGTTGCGGTCGTCATAGCGCCGTTCTTCGCGGCGATCATCATTGCGACGCGGAAGGCGGTCGAAACGAGTAGTCTAAGCGACGTCGTCCTTACACTGCTGGTCGGCCTTAGGCAGATTGGATTCGGGGAGATCGTTGACGTAGCCATATTCGATCTGGTCGGAGAAGCGATACTGCATGACGCTTTGATAGACGGCCGAGTGGAGTAGTCGCCGTGTATGATGTCCGAGTAGATGAATATGGGGTGGACGGCTCGCTTGATGGCTCGGGTGGCTCGCTTGGTGGCTCGGGCGGCTCGCCTAGCCAGAGGCTTGCCAACGAGATCTGTGCCACCAATGCGAGACTACGCAGAAAGACGACGAGCGCAGTTAGATTCCTGCCAAAATAATCATACGCATATGTAGATATCTGGACACATACTATATCATAAGATATTTGATTGAAGATTAAAAAGTTGACTTAGCTTGTTCGATTGGAGTGGCCATCCAATCATGGAAGGGTATGCTTAATTATCGGCACATGCAAGCCCACGAATACTCCGTATCTCAGGTTGTGTAGTCGACTTGCATGGCCATACGTGTTACTTGCATGGCCCTGATCGTCGAGAACTTGATTAGGATTTCCTGGCCTGCTCTTATCAGCTTCCGCCGGCGAAGTACGGGGCCATGTAGCCATACGCTGGGGCTTGCGTCGAGTTCCATCACGAGCTGACGGAGGATGCTGTCGGGGGATGACGAAGGTCGATGACAATTGCCGATGCAAGTGTGTGCGTGTTTGCTCCTTGTTTGATTGCCTTTGACGCATGGTGTGCTGGCCAGGAAGTCTCGTCTGATCGGGGCTTCGGGGGTATCATGAGTACGTGTGGTCGCGATGATCCAAGCAACGAGCGACGCCGCCGCCAAGGCTCATGGACACGTCGATCCAAATCCTCATGCCGTGACACGCTGCCGAAGAACGCCCGCCGCAGGAAGCCGCGTCGCCACGGATGACGTTGGCGAAGAAAATTTCCATATGTTTCGTCATGGGATCAACACGCACATTTGTTGATGGGGCTATAAATATAGGTAGAGCTCGGGCTTGGCTTAGGTTAAGCACCTTGAGGATGTGTTGCCCTTGTGTGTGCTTGGTTTGAGAAGCCTCTAACTCACTTGTGCTTGTGAGAAGTGTGAATCCTTTACGAGTGAGTGATTCTAGTGCGATTTCATCATAAGGTTGGATCGAGTAGCACTAGGTGTTCGAGTTGCAAGCCAGTGGTGTTTGTTACTCTTGAAGATTGCCACCTCCTAGACGGCATGGTGGTGGTCTTCATCAAAGCACACAAAGAAGATTATGTGATGCTCTGGAGAAGTGATTGTGAGGGGTATTGTGCTCACCACACGGTAGCCGCGAAGAGCAATTCTAGTAGAGCAAGACGTGAAGGGCGACAAGTGGTCTGACCGAGTCAAGTGCTAGAGTTTATGGTAAGCACTCCATGTGGGAGAGTGTGACTTGCAGGTCACCACTAGCAAGAGGATCGGCGGCAACCTTAGAGCTTGTCTCAACAAAGACTAGCGTGTTGGAAAGCAAGTGAACCTCAGGATAAAAATCACCATGTTATCCTTGTCTTCTCGTTGGTTTGCATCCTCGTTACACAAGCTTGAATTTACTTTCATTTACATTGTGCTTAAGTAGTTGCTTTTATAATTAGTTAGCTTGGGTAGCTTACTAGTTACCTTCTTGCTTGTGTAGCATAGAAGTAGCTCTCTTGCGTGACTAATTTGGTTTAAGTAACCTTGTTAGTCACTTTGCTTAGTTTGTGTTGCTAAGTAACTTGTGCTCTCTAATTTGGCATCAGTTGCCTTGTTATTGAGCATTGCTAGTGAGCTTAGGTCTTGTGCTTTTGCTTACTAGTATGTGTAGGAGCTCCCTCGTTGTTTGAAGTACTAGTGGCATAGGTTTATGTGACCTTGCTCCTAGAATTGGTTAGGTGAGCTCTAGCTAGCCTAACATCTTAGTTGCTTGTTTAGGATCTTTGTAAGGTACTAGAGAACTTAGATAGAGGGGTGTAGTCTTGGCTAGACCGATAGTTTTAATTCTGTATTTGTTTCGGTTAGCCGGCGCGTTTAATTTTAGAAAGGACTATCCACCCCCTCTAGTCTGCCATCTCAACCCTACACCCATTACTCCTGCTCCATCCATCCGATCCTTGGCTCGTCCAGGGGCCTTCTACTGCGATCTTCCTTTAGAGAGGGCTATGGGAGGTTAGCTTAGTCAATCCATTGACGTGGCCGAGCCACTACTGGAGTCGCTCGGGATGAAGGAGATAGTAGTGAGGGCAAGCAAAGTAATAAGGTCAGGATGTCGGTAGGCGGGCGTTGGCTCGAGAGGTGGCGCTTCTAGGCGGATGTCTCAGTGGTGGCCTTCCCACATGGGGAATCTCGGAACTCACCTTGATCAGGTCAACCCCTTCTGGGGGGCTGAACGCCTAGATGGAGGGGCCAACTGAGCCATCGCTGCCTTTAGGAGTCTTGGTTGCCTCACCAATGCCTGGGTGGTCGGGTGCCACTACTACCTTGGCTGCTTTCTTCACCGACGCCCTTCCCGTGTCGCGGTTGGGGCCATTGGAAGCATGGGGGTGACGTGCGCGGTCGCTTTGGCAACGCAGTCCTACTCATAGTAGTAGGCTTGCTCGAAGCTACCTTGGACGGTGATGACTCCCATGGGGCCAGGCATCTTCAGCTTCAGATAGGTGTAGTTGGGGACAACTATGAACTTGGCGAAGCATGGCTAGCCCAGGAGAGCGTGGTAGACACCGAGGAAGTCGACCACCTCGAAGGATAGTGGCTCCTTGCGAAAGTTGTTCGGCTGGCCGAAGGTGACGTTGAGCCAGATGCGCCCGAGGGCCACAACATCCTTCCCTAGGATGATCCCATAGAATGACACCTTGCTGGGGCGTAAGCTGCTCCACGGGATGCCATCATGTCCAGGGTGTTGGCGTAGAGTATGCTGAGGCCGTTGCCGCCATCCATCAGCACCTTGGTGAGGCACATGGTGCCCACGATTGGGCTGACCATGAGTGAGTAGCGACTCGGGTGGAGGACACAATCGGGGTGATCCCCCTGGTCGAAGGTGATTGCCATCTGGGACCACTAGAGTCACATTAGGGTGGCAAAGTTGTGCATGGCATTGACCTCCTGCTTAGTGATGTGGCACTGCCAGTAGGACTGGTGTGCCTAGGAGCCCCCAAAGATCATGAGACAGCAATTGGCCTCAGGGAACTTGGCATTGTCCTCCTAGGCAGCGTTCGCTGGTCCACCAACATTCAAGGCTGGCTTCTGGGCCTTGCCCTCTTGGCCGAGGGTACCACGGATGTAGCCCCTGATGGTGGCACAGTCCTTGAGGAGGTGCTTTGTCTGCCCTCCATGGAAAAGGCAGGGGGCTTCGAGCATGTTCTCGAAGTTCTTAGGGCACACGACGTGCCCTTAGGTTTGAGGCCTGGTGGCGTGGTTGGCCGCTGCCACCATCTTCTCCCCATGGTGCTTTCGGTCCTTGTTCCCCTTATCGCAGTGACATTAGGCTAATGCTGGGTCGTCGCTGTCGTCCCCTCTGCTAAGGTGGGCGGCAGCTTTGGCCTTGCCTCTGAAGTTGGCCTAGATCGCCTCCTCGCCGATGGCGTACTAGGTGGCGATGTCCAGGAGTTCCCGCGTTGTGCACGGGGTCTCACAGCCAAGCACATGGATGAGCGCCTCACAGGTTGTACCGCAAATGAAGGCATTGATCATGTCGACATCGGTGATGTTGGATAGCTCATTGCGCTTCTTAGAGAAGTGTTGGGTGTACTCCTGAGGGTCTCAACGTCCCTTTGCCTGTAGTTGCGGAGGTCCCACGAATTCTTGAGTCAAGTGTACATACCCTGGAAGTGACCAAAGAAGGAGTGGTGGTATAAATTAACACACGCAGATAAATCCACAAGCGCATGGATACCACTGTAGCTTTCACCTAGAAGTATTCCAAGTATCGTATCCATAGGGAAATATGTGAGACTAACTATAGTCTAACTTAACTAAGGATAGCATCAAGGTTATGATAAACAGGAGCAGAGAGAGGATAACTAAGGTTCTCTTGTTCTAACTTTGGTAAGCTATGTCTTCTACTATTTAACTGAGGACATTACTAGGAAAAGACACTAGTAGAGGTTGTTTTCCTTCAATCAGGTATTACTTGTCCGATAGACTAGAGGTGGACTACAAAGGATTCAATGAGGCTATAAGAGTCACCCTTGTGAGCTACCATCGATCCAGAATGCAGGGTGTATCCACGATTAACCTAAGTCTAAGCACCATGCTTACACTTATGATCAATACTTTACACCCCCTAATGGGAACGGGGATCCCAATCTTCCGTCAGGTGGTGGTAACTATTGTTGTGGCGGAGAATGACACACCGATCCGGCTTTAGATCGAAAGATCGAACCCAACAATCTTAGCACCATAGCTCCTCTGGTTATCAACCGAGTCTCAAACCAGGTTGACCTCACCAAGAAGGCTAATCCCTGCCTGCGCAATGAAGAACACAAGCAAGAATAAGAAAGAACACAACCAAATTGCAGATGAATGATTAATCTCTCAAAGTTGGGGAATTACAAACCGATGAACGGCGAAACTGTTCTTGATAGAATAATCTAAGCAAAACCCAAACCCTAATGGAGGGGTGGCGTCTATTTATGAAGACTCTAGGGTCATGCAAGACCCCTGGACGCACCCCTAATGGGCCCAAACATGATACACGGTCCAACAGACCAAAAGACGGTGTCGCAGCACCCTGGCAGATTCTGGAAGCTGACTTGTTTCGACGATTTCCATTGATTGAGAAGAGGTTTTGACATGAGACCACTTGGATTCCTTATCAAATTAGCTTTACATCCATATGTGGATCGTCAAAAACAGAGTCTGGATGCGTCCTAGGTGACCAGTTTAAGGCAGACTGGTTCTGAAGGCTGAGGCAGACTCGAAATCGTGTTGGACCGGGCCTCCGGTTCCTGTTGGACGTCCCTGTTGGTCATCTTCGCCTCCACCATGTCCTCTAAGTCTTTCATGACCCTCTCCAATGTTCCTAAGCAAGATAACATCATTAGGTAGTAGTCTATTCTCAAAAGTATAAAAAGGATCGCTTAAGAACGAGCTCACCTCTAAATTGAGTTGACGCATTCGAGCCTAGGTCATTGGACCTTGCATGACGGTTGGAGGATCAGCGGGTACATCCGAAGGAGTAATGTCCTCATCATCCCCCCCTCTTGAAATGGAGTCGTCCTCGACTCAAGCTCATCTTGTTCTCCCAAATAAGGTTTCAAATCTACAATGTTAAAGGTGGGACTAACCCCGAACTCGGGTGGTAACTCAAGTTTGTAGGCATTATCATTTATTTTTTCAATTATCTTATAAGGACCAGCTGCTCTTGGTATTAATTTAGACTTACGCAGCTCAGGAAATCTATCTTTTCTCAAATGTAACCAAACCAAATCACCCGGTTCAAGTTTAATCTCTTTTCTACCTTTACTACCAGCAATTCTATACTTTTCATTCATGCTTTCAATATTTGCTTTAGTTGTTTTGTGCAACTTATGAATAAAATCAGCACGCTCTCTAGCATCACTATGTGTTCTCTCAGTGGTAGGTAAAGGCAAAAGATCAATAGGAGCACGGGGGTTAAAACCATACACTACCTGAAAAGGACTTACCTTGGTGGTGGAATGTTCTGCCCTGTTATATGTAAACTCCACATGCGGCAAACACTCTTCCCACATCTTCAAATTGCGCTTCAAAATTGCTCTCAACATGGTGGACAATGTTTGATTCACAACCTCAGTTTGCCCATCAGTTTAGGGATGACATGTTGTAGAAAACAGTAGCTTGGTCCCAAATTTATTCCACAACGTGCGCCAAAAATGACTCAAGAATTTTGCGTCATGATCTGAAACAATAGTTGAAGGCATACCATGCAAGCAAACGATTTCTTGAAAGAAAAGGTCAGCAATATGAACAACATCGTCGCTCTTATGACAAGGAATAAAATGTGACATCTTAGAAAAATGATCAACCACCACAAAAATGCTATTCCTCCCCCTCTTAGTCCTTGGCAAACCCAACACAAAATCCATAGATATATCAGCCCAAGGAGTAGAAGGAATAGGAAGAGGCATATACAAACCATGTGAGTTCAACCGTGACTTAGCTTTTTGACATGTGGCACACCGAGCCACGTACTGCTCTATATCTCGCCTCATCCTTGACCAAAAGAAGTGTGTGGACAGCACTTCCTCCGTCTTCTTGGCACCAAAATGTCCCATCAATCTACCTCCATGTGCCTCCTGCAACAACAAAAGACGAACGAAACCAACTGGAATGCATAGGCGGTTAGCTCTAAACAAAAACCCATCATTGATCATAAACTTATTCCATGTATGTCCCTCTCTACAATTAAGCAACATATCCTTAAAATCAGGATCAAGCGCATATTGTTCTTTAATTGATTGAAGACCAAAAATCCAACAATCAAGTTAGGACAGCAATGTATATCTTCTAGACAAAGCATCAGCAATCACATTATCCTTCCCTTTCTTGTGTTTGATAATATAAGGAAAAGATTCAATAAATTCAACCCATTTAGCATGCCTATGATTCAGATTATTTTGAGAGCGCAGATACTTAAGCGATTCATGATTGGAATTAATAACAAATTCTTTAGGTCGCAAATAATGACGCCACGTCTCTAAAGAATGAACAAGTGCATACAATTTCTTATCATACGTGGAATAATTAAGATTAGAGCCATGCAATTTTTCACTAAAGTAAGCAATGGGTTTAGCATCTTGCATCAAAACACCTCCAATGCCAACTCCACTAGCATCACATTCTAGCTCAAAAGTCTTACCAAAGTTTAGAAGTTGCAGCAATGGTGCATGTGTAAGCTTGTCCTTCAAAGTGTCAAAGGACTCCTCATGTGCCTTTCCTCAATGGAACACCACTCCTTTCTTCGTCAACTCATGCAACGGTGCAGCAATGGTGCTGAAATCTTTGACGAAGCGGCGGTAGAATCCTACAAGACCAAGAAAACTCCTCACCTGTGTGATGGTTTGGGGAACCAGCCAGCTCTTTATGGCTTCAATTTTCATCTCGTCCAACTCAATTCCCTATGGAGTTACAACATAGCCAAGAAAAGAAACTCAATCCGTGCAAAAGATGCACCTCTCAAGGTTACCAAATAAACGTGCATCACATAAAGCATTAAAAAACAGCATGTAAGTGATCCATATGTTCATCAAAAGACTTGTTGTAAATCAATATATCATCAAAGTAAACTACCATAAAATGACCAATAAAAGCTCTTAAAACCTCATTCATTAAGCGCATGAAAGTGCTAGGTGCATTTGTCAAACCAAAAGGCATAACTAACCACTCATACAACCCAAATTTAGTTTTAAACGCAGTTTTCCATTCATCTCCAAGTTTCATTCTAATCTGGTGGTAGCCACTTCGCAAGTCAATCTTAGTGAAAATTATAGAACCACACAACTCATCAAGCATGTCGTCTAGCCTAGGAATAGGATGACGATACCGAATAGTAATATTATTGATGGCTCTACAATCAATGCACATACGCCAAGTTCCATCTTTCTTAGGAACCAAAAGTATAGGAATGGCACAAGGACTAAGGCTTTCACGTACATACCTATGGGAGGTGCTGATGTAACCATCTTCTATAGCAATATATGCCCGCTGACTTGGGTAGTCCTTCTGCACATGGCCAAGCCATGGCAGTGGTGGCACTGAATGCCCGAAGTGCGTCCCGTCGATGCAACGGATGAGGAACTCTTGGTAGGCACCTGCAAAGAATTTTTACCTGAATTTGAAGGTCGTGTGGGAGGTGCCTTAGGTGTAGCAGAAACTCCAGAGGCTGTTGGTCGCTTGCTCGCTGGTGGAGGTGCCCGAAAAGTGGTTGGCTTGGTTAGCCCCAAAGATGGTGCCGAGCGTGGCGTGTATGTGGTGGTGCTGACCTTGCTCTTGCTCTGCTATTCACACCCCTGCAATTCTTTTTCTACAAGCATAGCAAACTGAAACAACTGGTTGACAGTGTTAAATTCTTTATAATCAATAATGTCCTGAATCTCATGCCTCAAACCCAAATAAAAACAACAAATGGCATCTTCGTTTCCCTCTACAACACTATAGCGCATCAATCCCTTTTGGAGCTCACCATAGTAATCCTGTACAGATTTATCTCCTTGTTCTAAACGCATCAATTTCTTACGCAAGTCTCTATGATAAGAAGGAGGAACAAAGCGATCATGCATGGCTACCTTAAGTTCTTCCCATGTACTAGGTAAAGCATCCTATGCAGCTAGCCCATTCCACCAAATAATGGCAAAATCCTTAAACTCACTAGTAGCTTGACGAACTCTATGATGCTCAGGCACAAGGTGGGCACTAAACTTTTGTTCTACTGTCATCTTCCAATCAAGATATCCATCAGCATCATAATGACTCGAAAAAGTTGGTATTGTGAACTTAATCTTAGCACAAGGATCATCGGGTACACGATGATTATTACCTTGATGGTGGTGGACACCACCCATACCTATCGTGTTGCGACGAAGACGTCGTCGTAATATTTCTTGTCGGAAGGTTGCTCGATCTATGTTTCTAGTGGCATCATGCACCGTGTCTTCTGGCAAGAGACCATCGGTGTTGCTGCCAGAGATGTCATTGTTGTTGACCACCACCAAGGTTTCCAACTCAGTAACCTTATCGGTTAGCATGGAAATTCATTTGTCCAATCTCTCCATGCTGTTACCAATGTTGAGTTCAATGAGTGCGTCAGTGATGGCCTTCCTAACGACCTCATTCATCCTTTTTGGGCATCCTCAACAACAGCTTGCAGTTGCTCTTGGCTGACACACTCGTTGAAACCCTTAGGATTGTTATCTCCAGTCTGTTCACCTCTTGCCATGGTAAACACAAAAACAGGAACAAACGGTGAAAGTTATCCCTACCAAATGACTACATGGTTGTAGTGGTGTCACTTTTCACAGCAAGTGGAAGCGTCTTACCAAGCTCTTACAAAGTTCTTACCAACGCAAGCAGTGGGCAGTACAACCGGTGGCTGGTTCGTGATACCTGTGAGGCAGTGGTACCGAGATTGCAGAGCCCTTTTTCTATACTGATCTGAAGAGTTTGTGGAGCTTGGAAGGCACACAAAGAGTAATATGTATATCTGGCACACAAGTCAATAACAGAAAGTAATGCTGAATTATAGTCCAAAGTACTTGTTCTCGTTGCTGGTCTAAAATGTTCCAAGTACCAGGTGTGTAACAAAAGTATGGTGGATAGCAAGATGACAGGTGCGTGAAAAACAAGTATGATGGATGGAAACAATAACACAAATAAGGAACCAGACAACACATACAAACATAGCTCACTTTGGTCTTCTCTATGTGCTCCTCTAGATATTGTTCCTCTTTTGCCCCTCTCTTTTTTCTATTTTTTTCGCTGTCGTTGTTTTTTGAGAAATTTTGACTTTTTATTTTTATTTTTTTTTGATATTTTTTCTTCACTTAGGAGCTCAAAAGAAGTAACCATAGAAAATATGAGCTTAAACAAGTGAAAGACACGGCTTGTGGAATTTCCAGAAGACATGCTCAAAATCGATAAAAATCTTGTGATCATGAAAAGAGGATCTTGTGACCACTTTTTGACCAAAATAAAAATCTCTGACCCCAATAAAGTGGGGATGGACAGATCCAAAATTTTTTTGATTGATTTTGATATATGGAACATCGAAATCGGAGTTCGTATGCGAAAACTAGACCAGTTTTAAGAATTGGCTCCGAATTAGAGGACAAAACGAGAACAATGTGCACAAAACTGGTCACAACAGCAAAGATTTGATGGAAATGATGGGAGAAAACACACGAACTGGAGTCTAACACGACCTAACCAGCAACAAGACCTTGACTAGGACACAAACTCAACACGACAGACTCAAAAACTGAAATTTGCAAAGGCTATGGCGCAGAAGGTTCTAGGACAGGAAAAATGAGTATGGCACTGGACTATGGGACGAATGCGAAACACTCAAACTAGAGAATAAATGTGAACCTAATGGTATACCTTAGCTCTGATTACCACTTAATGGGAACGGGATCCCGATCTTCTGTCAGATGGTGGTAACTATCGTTGTGACGGAGAATGACACACTGATTCAGCTTCAGATCGAAAGATCGAACCCTGCAATCTTAGCACCACAGCTCCTCTGGTTATCAACCGAGTCTCGGACCAGGTTGACCTCACCAAGAAGGCTAATCCCTGCCTACACAATGAAGAACACAAGCAAGAACAAGAAAGAACACAACCAAATTGCAGATGAATGATTAATCTCTCAAAGTTGGGGTCTCACAAAACGATGAACGGCGAAACTGTTCTTGACAGAATAATCTAAGCAAAACCCAAACTCTAATGGAGGGGAGGTGGCTGTTTATGAAGACTCTAGGGTCATGCAAGACCCCTGGACGCGCCCCTAATGGGCTCAAACACGATACACAGTCCAACGGACCAAAAGACGGTGTTGCAGCACCCTGGCAGATTCTGAACACTGACTTGTTTCGATGATTCCCGTTGATTCTGAAGAGCTTTTGATGTGAGACCACTTGGCTTGGCTTTCTTATAAAATTAGCTTTCCATCCATATGTGGATCGTTGAAAATGGAGTCCAGATGCATCTTGGGTGACCACTTTAAGGTAGACTGGTCCTGGAGGCCGAGGCAGACTCGAAATCGTGTTGGACCGGGCCTCCGGTTCCTATTGGACGTCCCTGCTGGTCATCTTCGCCTCCACCACATCCTCTAAGTCCTTCATGACCCTCTCCAATGTTCCTAAGCAAGATAACATCATTAGGTAATAGTCTATTCTCAAAAGTATAAAAAGGATCGCTTAAGAACGAGCTCACCTCTAAATTGAGTTGACGCAGCCCGGGTCATTGGACCTTGCATGATGGTTGGAGGATCAGCGGGTACATCCAAAGGAGTGATGTCCTCATCACCCCCTATGTAGAGAATAAACCACTCAAAAGAGTCATAAACCTGATGAACAATATAAACAAAATGCTTACTTGAATCTGAAGTTGACTACTAGAGAAATCCCAAAGGCAAGCTTAGATAGAACTTGGATCCACCAAGGTACAATCCGTAGAGAGAGCACTGATAGGCCAGCACCTCCTCCATACTCTTCCCTCACTCTCCATCTCACTATTTCTATTTATAAGACTAGATCCTATGGATGACTAATCTTCTCTTGATAGCTAGCTCTGATCTTGATGAGGGGAATATGAATTAGGGTTTTAGGATGGCTCTAGGGAGGGGGTAGGGGCTGCTATAGGCCAAGGTGAAGTAGGGGGAAAGGAATCGAGGTGGAGTAGGGGGCAAGGAATCGCCACATCATCGATCCATGTTAACTTCCTCGATCACCGTTGGATAAACCAACCTGAATCAATGGTGGAGATGGACTCTCAAAGGCGATGGGAAACCGACATAGAAAGGAGACGCTGATTGGTGGGACCCATAGACTGGCTGACCTGTCTCTGTGACAGTGGGCCCCACCGTTCGGTGGACCTTCTAGACTCCATCTTGAGTTGTTTTTTGTAGGTTTCGTGAGCCGAATCTCTTTCTAATGTTGGTTGCTTGTTTGGAGTGTATGATAGTGGTCCCAGGAGCTATTTTCTGGATAAATCCTCCTACAGTCATGAAATCAGCAAAGCTCATGGAATTCATTAGTTTAAACCCCCTATTTCAATGTTTGGTGATGAAATTAAGTACATATGCAGGATATGTCGATGGTTTATGATTGACATTAAAAACCGTCAACAAGTTCTCCCACACTTACCCTTTGTTAGTCCCTGAGCAAAGTTAAAATTAAGCAATGGATCAGGAGTTGCTACAATGTTTTCATGCCTCAAAAGTACGCAGTCGTTCAATCAACAATTCTCCTCCCGATTAGAATAAACTGATCTGACTTTCAAACTTACCCATATTACCTTCAACCATGGGGCTTCTTAGCCTTCACTTAGGTCTTGGGCAATTGAAAGACAGAACAATCAAGTCAAGCACTATGTCTCAAGTTTGTTGTTCCACCTTTTAACTGGAGTTTTTATAAGTTTTTAAAATAAAATTCAGAGATTCCTTTGTATGACACTCCCAAGTCCCTCAATATATGTGGTATTTGTAGATCCTCACCAAGGCAATAAAGATGTTATGCCTTTTTCTCTTCCTACCGCTAAGGCTTATGTGGAGTTCATAGCTAGGGAGAAAGCTAGAGCATACTTGCAATGCATATATTATAAAGTCAAACAATGGATCCAAAGAGAGTTAAGTCATACAATCAAATCAAGATGTGCATGTGTGTGGATATATGGTGGATATATATGGTGGCTAACCTAATTCTACTATGCTCCTTGAAAACATATCTCTCTCTTGAAACTTGGAAATATTTTTATGAGAGAACAGGGGCTATCTTATTCATCTCTCTTTTTTTAGACGGGCATCTAAGTACCCATTGTTTTAAATATCTTGGACACTTTTGTGTCCATTTTTTCTCAACTCTCTTTTTTTACTTTTTTATGAATAACTTTTGCATAGTTCCATGCCTTTTTTCTACAACAAAACTTTGAGGCATAGCAACAAGAACTTGGAGCATTTATTTGGTGGATGGGAAACCTAACAAGCATGTTTTTGTGTTCACCCCTAGTGTAGGGACAAAACATTTTTGGGTGGATATAAATGGAAAGCATGTTTTTGTACCTACCCCCAGTGTAGGAGTAGTGCATATTTGGGTAGTGTGTACGTGATCTTGATTTTAAGAGCATGACAAACCTCTCATAAGGGCCAACAAAGCTTGACAAAACTCAATGCAATACGAGTAGCATATGTGTGGAAGTTTTCCTAGCCCAGATAACATGTATGGCTCTAGTGGGAATTCAAGCTTTGTCATACAGGAACTCATCATATAGAATTTTTGTGTTTTTAAAAAGATAAATCTCTAGAACTTTAGTGTCACTTGGAACAGGATAAACAGCAGCTCAGACCTTCTCATATCATATCCGCTAATTACCTAGACTTAGATCAAGCATATGCTACCCACGAGTTTCAAGTTCAGAGTAAATCCTTATATCAAAATAATCTTATCCAAAACTCAGGAGAATTCAAGGCTAAAAACTAGGTACTTGAAAGGAATTACAATAGAGCAACTATTCATCATTTATATTTAAGAGATTATTCAGAGTCCTCTTTATTTGCTAACAACTCTTAAAAACAAATTAAAACAAACTAGACATACCTTTTTATTTTGTTTTCACTTTTACTAGATCACACATTATTATTATAGCTATATATATTTATTATGAGGATAACTTTTTTATTTTGTTTCATTCATCATTTTTTAACTAATTAAAAGAAACTAAAACTGAAACAAAAGGGGAAACGAATACTTACCTGGATACACGGGAGTGCTTCTCCCCCAAGCTAGCTCTTTCGGTGAGGGTTCGGTGTTGTAAGTCCTTCAAACCAGACTTCTCCTTGTGAAGTACATTGACCAAATACCTCGGTTTGCTCTATAGAAATTTGGAGAATCACTGAGTCTCCCATACTTTGCTTGAAGTCTGTCCTATTCATGAGACAAGGTAGAGATCAAGTGCATGGGCTCTGTTGGTTGGAAAACACCAACAGAACTAAAACCTTTTTTATTCTTCTCTATCCTTAGGCACATTGAACAAGATAAAGTTGATGTTATGTGCTTTGTTAAATTATAATATGTGTGGTAAGATCAAAAGATTGAGCATGAATGTAGCATTTAAGTAAATTTACAAAGAGGGTTGAATTGCTTAACCTATGGAGGGTTTGTCTATCTCTACATAATGTATCAATCTTTACATGATTATGACTATCGTCCCTCAGAGTTAGGATGTGCATCTTTTAGCTTATTTGGTTTAGACTATGGGCATAAGAGAGTGGTGCTAGGAACAAGCTTGAAGAACTAAACATGATGAGTTAATTAGGTTGAATCGAGTAAGTTGTGAATCAAACATGTTTGTTTATTATTTATGTGCCTACTAGAATCAAGGAAAAACTTCTTTTTTTAACAATGACTATTTACCTTAGGGTGTTACCTTTGTCATTGGAGCGTGATGACACCATATGACGAAGGATAAATGACTTGTGATGGTCCTTCCCTTTTGCTTGAAGTTTTCCTTGTTCGGCTAGCCTCGCAACTTGAGCTGTTCATGAGCTTCTTGTCTCCAAGATTGCACCCTTTCTTTCTCATCCTTTTGTCATGCCATCTTTTTGCTCCTCGATCTTTGATACTTTGTTGGATCTTCCACTTCACTCATTTTTTATGCCTCAAACCTTGATTTATTTCCACGAATGATTTCCTAATGGTGAGGGCTTATGACTTTAAGTTTGTCGAGCATGACCTTTCCTTGCTTTGAATCTAAGAGGTGAGGATAGGGATGAAAACGGATCGGATATGGATGGATATCACCGATATTATATTTGTTTTCATATTTCTGTCCAGATTCAGATTCAAATACGGATAGTGTCAACTATGTTGGATAGGATACGATTGGATATCGACATCATAAATATGCGATTTGAGTATTCGGATAGGATACGGTATCGGATGTTGGATATCCATACTCGGATATGGACAGATCTAAACCCCTCTAAATGGAATTGGTTTCGAATACAGTCAGAAAATATCCATACCATTTTCATCCCTAGGTGAGGATGTAGATGATTGTATGTTCTTCTCTTGTCAACCTTTCTTGATCTTCGCTGATTCTTCATTGACAAGAGGCTATTTATTGGAGCTGAGCTGTGTCTTCAGTGCTCAAGGTTATTGGAGTTCATCATGTGTCTTGCTTCATCTCTGATTGAATTCATCTCATGACTTACCCAAATTAAATTGAGAGTTTCCTATAGGGGTTAGTCCAACAAAATATCTAATATCTACTAAAGTATACTATCGGCTCAAAAATCAACATAGACACCATGTCTAATTTGATTTAGGAAGGCATTTTAATCTAAGCACCCCGCTTAATTTAAAAGCCTTTGAAAGTAAAATCAGCACATCTTTTGGTTCAAGAATCAAAGTAGACACCTCGTCTAATTTAACTCAGGAAAATAGTTTAAACTATGCACCATACCTAATTCAAAAAGGTGTATGAAAATACTTCAAAACCTAAACATATACTATAGCAAATAAAGGTAGCATGAAAGCATTATAGAGATTTATTCAAATAGAGATGAAGGAGCATGATTATTGTCTAGCAAATTGAGCATGGCTTAAAGGTAGAGACATCCTAGATGAATTAGTAACATGGCATAAGATTTTTCAGATAAGTTCATCCCCCACACTTGAATTTTGCAAGGCAGAATCATGTTTGGATGATAGAACTCTCATGTGTGAATGTGATTCAATGTTGCATGATAATTGGTTGGACATACCTTGTGTTGTCATCGTTCATTCTTTTTTCTTCAAACCTGGAATGGCTAGCGACAAAAATATATGAAGGAATATTTTCACAATTATATTCTATGCTCATTTTATAAGGGTATCATAGCAAAAGGTGAAAACTCATATTATCTCCCAAAAGTGCTTGTTTTAGGACAGAAGCTTGTCCTTAGGAAACCTTCAAATTATGTTTCAAATTGGTGAAGTGGTTTCCCCTCCAACACCAACCTTTGTGTGCCTCTCAAGATTCATGCCAATGATATTTGTATTAACATATGCATCTACAACCACCCTTTCAACAATTTTATGAATAGGAAGCATGAGGGGGTTGAAAATCTCGTGTATGGCAATGTTGGAGAGACCAATTGATTCAGGAGATTTCTCATGTGAGCATGGATTTGATGAGGTGTTCATGAAATAACTTCCATGCTCATCGATGTCATCTTCCTTTTCAAGCTCCAAGGGTGTTTCTTCATGAATGTCTATAGATGGAAACATTGTCTCCCTCATTCCATGCCTATGACATTCATTGCTCATTTTATTGTCCAAGATTTCCCTTAGATTGGTGACTCTTGGGGTGATCTTATCAAAGGCCTCCTCTAAACTTGAATGAGTCATATTTATTAAAGGGATTGGTTTATGCTCACCATTTGGATCTATGCCATGTTTGGATTCTACCCATAAGGATTCATCCTTGTCCATCTATTCTTTAGCAATGGCATATGAGTTCTTTATACATTCCAGGCATTGTCATTTCTCTTCTTGGTCATTCTTGTGGTCTTCATGACTCCTATGCTTTGGTTGTCTTAGTGGATTTCTAGGGTCATCATGAGACTTAGGAGAAAGAGCATAAGAGGGATTATTAGGGTCAAGGATGGGTTCAGATAAGACATCTAATGTGGTCATAGAAGGGGAGAAGATAGGAATGGCTAAATGACTCAACCCTCCTTCTATAACATCACTTGACATGCCACCCTTGAGTTCTTCCCAATGTCCTACATGGGAATAAGGGTGCTTTCTAAGAGATCCCTCCTTGAGAGGATTTGAATTATATTCGCTCGAAGGTCTCTTGTGAAACTAGAGGTTTAAGCTTTTCCCACAATCAACATAAAAAAGATCATCCTCACAAGAAATTTCAAAAGGTTGAATTTCTTCGCCTTTTGGAGGATTTAGATTCTGGGGTATTGATGGTTCAGGGTTGATAGCTAAATCTTGGGATTGAAGTGGTTGTGATTTGGCTATCAAAACTTCCTCTTCTTGTTCGGGAGATGATTTCTTCTCTTCCTTAAGGAGTTCAGTATGAATGCTAGTGCAAGGAGTTTTTCCACTAATTTTATCAAGCATAAACCTTGCTTCACTAGCAGATAGATGAAGGAAAGCTCCTCTAGATGCATCATCAAGGGTTTGTGCAGAATCCTTGCAAAGACCCATATAAAAATATTAAAGAAATACGGGGTCTTGAATGGCAAGATCCGGGCCAGTGATGATGAGGTCATTAAAATGATCTCACGATGTGCCAAGAGATTCTTCTTCTAGTTATCTAAAATTTAGAACCTCTTTTCGAATACTAACCACTTTAGAGATGGGAAAGAAACATAAACAAAATTTAGAGCATAGTGTTGCCCAATCTCCTTGCATACTTCCTACGGTTTGACTATACCAATGTTTAGCTCTTTCTGTCAAAGAGAATGGAAACAACTTCCATCTTAAGGTCTCATCAGACATGCTAGTGATACGCAAGCATGTATAGGTCTATGCAAACTCCTATGGGTTTTTGTCACCTTCTCCCAAGAAGGATTAATCTCGAATCAGTTTTATTAAACACGGGCGCAGCTCATAATTAGGTATTAGGATAGGCTTTGAAGATTCTGGTGGCTCTAGGTACGCACTCATAGGTGCATTGTATTGATAGATAGGAGTGGAATCCATAGTAAAAAGGAAAAGAATAAATTAAAAAAAAGATAAAAGATAAAAGATTAAACTAGGCTCGTAGTTAATTCAGCAACTGTTTCTTTGGCAACGACGCTTGAAAGCTTGTTGGTATAAATTAACGCACACAGATAAATCCGCAAGCGCAAGGATACCGCTGTAGCTTTTACCCAGAAGTATTCTAAGATGGTATCCATAGGAAAATATGTGAGACTAACTATAGTCTAACTTAACTAAGGATAGCAACAAGGTTAGGATAAACAAGAGTGTAGAGAGGATAACTAAGGTTCTCTTGTTCTAACTTCAGTAAGCTATGTCTTCTACTATTCGATTGGGGACATTACTAGGGAAAGACACCAACAGAGGATGCCTTCCTTTGCAACCGGGTCCTACTTGTCCTATAGACAGGAGGTGGACTGCAAAGGATTCAACGAGGCTATAAGAGTAACCCTCGCGAGCTACCACCAATCCAAAGGGTGCATCCATGATTAACCTAAGTCTAAGCACCATGCTTACACTTATGATTAATACTTTACTCCCCCTATGTAGACAATAAAGCACTCAAAAGAGTCGCAAACCTGATGAACAATATAAACAAGATGCATACTTGAATCTAAAGTTGAGTACTAGGGAAATCTCAGAGGCAAGCTTAGATAGAAGTTGGATCCACCAAGGTACAAGCCATAAAGAGAGCACCAATAGGCCAGCACCTCCTCCATAATCTTCCTTCACTCTCCATCTCACTATTTCTATTTACAAGACGAGATCCTATGGAGGACTAATCTTCTCTTGATAGCTGGCTCTATCCTGACAAGGGGAATATGAATTAGGGTTTTAGGATGGCTCTAGAGAGGGTGGTAGGGGCTGCTATATATAGACTAAGGTGGAGTAGGGGGCAAGGAATTGAGGTAGAGTAGGAGGCAAGGAATCGCTACATCATTGATCCACGTCAACTTCCTCGATCACCATTGGATGAACCGACCTTGATCAACGACGGAGATGGGCTCTCAAAGACAGTGGGAAATAGACGTAGAAAGGAGACATCGATCAGTGGGACCCATAGCCTGGCTAGCCTACAGGTGGGACCAGCCAGGCTATCTCTATTATAGGTGGTCCCCACCCTCTAGTGGAAGCTTCTAGACTCCGTCTTGAGTTGTTTTCCATAGGTTTCATGAGCCGAATCTCTTTCTAATGTCAGTTTGCTTGTTTGGAGTGTATGACAGTGGTCCCGGGAGCTATTTTCTGGATAAATCCTCCTACAATGATGAAATCACCAAAGCTCATGGAATTCATTAGTTTAAACCCCTATTCCTATGTTTGGTGATGAAATTAAGTACATATGCAGGATATGTTGATGGTTTATGATTGACATTAACAACCGTCAACATGAAGTGAAGGTCGCCCTAGTAGCGGATGCTACTAGGCTTGAGCTGCTCAAGCCAAGCTCTAGTCGAGCTCGATAGAAGCAGGGGAAGGTACTGGATGGCAAAATCATCATCCGACACCTCGGGCCTCATGGCGAGGCAGTAGTCCTCAAGCCAATGGTCTGGGTTAGCCTCGCCGTCGTACTTGAAGATGTGCATCAGTGGCCAAAATTGCCTAGGGTAAGGTGTCGCTCGGATAGCCGCCCCAAACGCCTAGGGGCTGAAGTGATCTTGGGCAGTGCCCTCGCCCCTTTGCTCAGGACTACGGGACTGCATGTGAGCGTGGTGCCTAGCCTTGATGGTGTCATAGATATAGCGGTCTTCCCTAATCTAGTAGCGCATAGGGGGATGCTGAGGGGAAGGCTCGTGCCTTCGCTCCTATCAAGGATTGGTGCCCCTAGTCCATGAGCAATCGGATCTACTACTAGAGGAGTCACACCGCTTTCGGTCACCGGCGGGACGTGCACATCGGAGCGATCCCCGTTGGTGGTGGTTGTTGGCTAGGATAGCCTGGAGGGCGTGGCATGATGCCGAGAAGTGGAGCTCTCAGCCTGCTGCTCGAGGGCAATATGGAGAAGCCACCTTGCCTCATGCAACCTCTCATTGGTCTTTAGGTCTAGCGTGTTGGAGATGTCCTTGAGCTAGTAGGCGGTGGCCACCATGTTGTCGGTCACCCGGGGGAAGCGTAGGGTGCTGGGTGCCCCCGTGTGGGTGTCGTCATCGTTGATGGGAGGCTACGTGGCTTGCTGTCATGCAAAGTCCTACCTTTGGCACTCAAGCTCTGCCTCGATGGCCTCCAGGTCCACCTGTCTAGCTCACAAGTGATATGCCTTCTCCTAAAGGTAGTGTTGGCGGTCACTATCGATCAAATTTGAGTGCCAATTAAAGACCAAAATGGGGGAAATAAACAATCCTTTGACACATATGCCTTTACTATTGGCCTAGTTCCACTTGTATTAGAGAAATCATGTTTTGTAGGACAAGTATTTGCATACATGTGGAAAATAAGCAAAAGGCGCAAAACCAGAAAGCGTAAAGCAGATTCTACAACAAAGAGCCAAGCAAAAGCCCACCTTCATGCATAATTTGGGCCGAGCACCACCGAGGAAGCGATCAAGGCTCAGCAAGTAGCCTGTAGCGCAGAGGCGGTGCCTAGGAGTGCCGGCCTAGGTGCGGCCGCACCAGGGGTGCGGGCGCACCACCCCCACCTCCTCCTAGCCCCACCTTGCATAGGTGGTGCATTAATGACGCTTGGGGTCAGTTTAGGATAGTTTCCTAATTTATCTCGCCCAAAACTGACCTCTAGATAGTATAAGTAGAGGGGTAGTCTCACCTTTCAACACACACATCATTTGGAGCTACACACCTCACCTCTCTACTTGTACTCTTTTAGCTTTTAGTAGTAGTCTTGTGAGATAGCAAAGCTATCAAGGAGGGCTTGGCTCCTTGGAAGAAGAGAGGAATCTTGGTATGAATACTATAAAGAGTTCTTCCATAGTCATGCCCTCATATCTTCAATATAGTAGTGCATATGAACTAGAGTATAGTTGTCTTGTTATAATTATGATATATAAACTAGCATATAGTTTATGTGTTATGATCTTAACATATTCAACTTTATGCTTAACCATTCATATGACTTGTATGAGTAGAAGTAGAGCTAGGTTGAGGTGGTGGTTCGTCATTCCTTCAGGTTTGCCCATGTCCTATGCTTGTTGATCCGTAGGGTCAGAGTCCTAGGGGGATATGGGTAGTTTCTTTGTACATATGCGTGGTGCTCGAGTGCACGGGAACCTTCAGATATGATGGTGCCCCCGGTTGAGGGGTAGGCAGCAGGTAGTAACAGCCCTATTCATCCTTTGTAATATCCCATGTTCGGGTATTGTGTAGAAGTTTTAAAGTCTCTCATGCTTGCTGGCAATCTAGTGCTTGGAGATCTCCCCGTTCATCTTACACTTAGTTCTAACTCTAGTCATATAGTTTGTATGACCTTTAACTATTCTTTGCACGGCTATATTAGACCATGCTGGCTCCACGTAGGAACATTCTTTTATTCCTTGTTTCCCATTTATCCTTGAGGTTGGCCTAGATGTGTGTCTACTATCCTTGAAATACCATTTTACCCCTGTCATGAACTATGGTCCACTATGCAAGTATGTATCTTGTTCATGCTCATGCTAGACTCTTACACCTTGCCCTCCTTTGGGAAAATACAAATAACGATACCCTGAATACTTCCGGGTGAAATGATACAATGATAGATCCATGCGCTTATGGATATTTTCAGTAATCCTTAAGAACTATCATAGTTGGTGTTTCTTCGTGGCGTCGCTAAGGTTAACTCAATCTTAGTGATCGTGCTAAGAAATACCAATGGGCATTTCTAGCACCGTTGCTAAGGATGGACTTAAAACCTCCACACTTCGTGATTGCGCTAAGAAATGCCAACAAGCATTTCTAGCACCATTGCTAGGGTGGGCATAGGTTAAAGAATCTAGTAGGACATGCTCATGAGCACATGCATGTAAAGGTAGCCATAGTTTATGTAGGCTAATTTTGCTTGTTTTCTTCCTATTGTGGATGAAAACAGGATAGTGTATGACCGGTTACAACCTGCTAGAAAACTACATCAATAATCCAGAGACGCTCCTAAGGAAGAACAAGTCACGTACTGCTTCTTCACTGCTCTGATGGCAGTTGAGCTAGTCACACCTGTACCATATGCTACTACCACTATGGCCAAGACACTCCGCAACTACTCCCCCAGCTGTTGCCAACATGCTCATTGGGCCCGCTGTCAACACAGGAGCTGAAAACTTTGAGCTATGTACTAGCCTAATCATGATGGTGTAGGCAAACCAATTTTGTGGTTTGCCAAGCAAGGATGCAAGTGCACACTTGCAACACTTCCTAAAGCTATGCGACACCATCGTCATCAAAGATGTCGCACTAGCTAGCATAAGGCTCCATCTATTTCCCTTCTTCCTCATGGGAAAGGCAAAATAGTGGTTCTACAAAGAGAAGGAAGCTGTTAGTACGTGGGACAAATGTTCTGCGGCGTTCCTCGTGAAGTTTTTCCCCATGGGCAAAACCAATGCCCTAAGGGGGAAGATTTCAAACTTTCAGCAGACTTCAATGGAATCCATCCCTAAGGCATGGGAGAGGCTTCAAGACTACATCCAAGCCTACCCACATCACGGGATGGAGAACTGGCTCGTTCTCTAGAACTTCTACTAGGGGCTTACACCCATGTTGAAGGGGCACGTGGATGCCGCTACTAGAGGAGCGTTCCTTTCCCTGACCATCGATGGAGCCACGGCTCTCATCGAGAAAATGGTGGCCAATCAAAGCTGGGGGAAGGAACAAAAACAATAAAAAGGCATGCATACCGTGAAGGAGGCAGATAGCCTTACCGCAAAAATAAATTTGTTACTATCAAGACTGAACGAAAGGGCCCATGAGAAGGAAGCTATGAAGGACACCATTCAGACCATGGACTCGCAAATGGCTTGCGATGTCTATGGTGAGGTTGGACATTCAGGGAACAACTGCCCCGAGATCCGTGAAGACGCCACCTACATCAACAACAGGTTCTGACAAGGAAACAATAATGGGTGGAACAATCAGTCCAGCCCACAAGGAGGTAATTCAAACTTTAACTCAAATTACAATTTGAATCAACCTTCCTTGAAAGACCTAGTTCTAGGTCAAGCAAAAATTAATGAAAATATCACCAAAAAGTTAATGCTTCATGATAAAATGTTTGAAAATATAAATTCAAAACTTGAAAATTTATCCTCCTCTATTAAGTACCAATTAAGTTTTCACAAAATGATAGAAATTCAAATTGCTCAAATAGTTGCTGCTATTCTTGTCAATCATTCGGGGGAAATCCCAGGACAACCCAAGAATTCCCCCGAATTAGTTCATGTAGCTATAGAGCAATGAAGGAGAAGTCTTGCTGATGGACTATAAATGTGGAGCCCTTGCCGAAGATAAATCAGTAGTTATCTTTCAAAAATCCAACAATTCAAAAATTTTAAAAATTCAAAATTAAAAAATTTGCTTCAAAATAAACTTTTCAAAAAAATAAAATAAAAATCATTTTCTAATAGTATAGATTTTTTTGTTATCATTTCTCATTTTTAAAAATATTTATGAAAATTTAGAATATAATAAATGTTTTATGGAAAATCAATTTCGGCAGCAAAATTTTCAAATCTGACAGGAGCACCAACGGCCATGGGTTTGAAATAGTCATTGGACAACACCTGACATAGGGGGGGCAGTAGCAGGCCCACCATAGGTGCGGGCACACCAGGGGTGCAACCACACCTTGCAGGTGGCCATTGGCCCCATGCCTTCGCCAATGGCTACTAGCAGTTGACCTCTGCCTCCCTAGGATGGTGCTCAGCCAGTTATAAAATTGAGAGCTCGGGTGTGAGCTCTCACTCACACTCCACTCTCCATTTTCACTCCCTCTCAGTCTCTCTTGCTCCACCACTTGCAAAAATATTTTCCACAAAGCTCAAGTGCAAGGAAACTCTATAGAAATTTCCTAAGCTCATTGCCACCAAGCCAAGCTCGCGGGTTGTGTGATTTAATTTTCACTAACGTAACCCTGTTTGTGAGTTTGTGTTGTCTTTATTGCCATGGGCATGTTCAGTAGGAAGCTTACCGGCGCTTTCATGAAGGCCATGGGAGTGAGCTCAAGTTGCTCCCACGAAAGGTCAAGCGCGCGCTACACCAAGCCTGAAGAGAGCCCAATGCATGAAGATGAAGAAACGGTGCCAATGGAAGAAGAAGAGCAAGAGCAAGAGCAACTGATGGAGGAAGGCGACAATGATCCACATCTTGACTTGGAGGGTGCCTAGGAGATGCAAGTGTACAACCTCATCAAGAATAGCGAGTTCATCCACATGCCAGCATATGACCCTGACCTTCTCCAAAAGATTGGTAGGGACACCAAATTAGCCACCATCTAGAAAGCCGTTGGATGGGAGAACGTTGCTCCCGTCGACGAGATTGGTTCTCGCCTCATAACAATTCAATTCTTGTGCTCTTTGCAAGAAGTTGAGGGCAGGATTACTTTCCGCCTTTTTGAGAAAGAATACTATCTTACATGGAGAAATCTTAGCTCTCACTTAGGCTTTAGTACAAAATGCTCAATTGGCTTAGATCATGCTCTCAAAGGTTTTAATCGCCATGAATTTTGGAGAATGATTTCTAGTTAAAATGTAGTTGGCAAGTTTTAACCTCATAATATGAATATTAATCATCCTACTTTGAGGTCATGAATTGTTAGATTGCCATGACTTTGTTTGCTAGGCAAGACATAAGATTTGTTTATCATGCCGAATTGCAAATTCTCTATGCCATGCTTAAAAAGAATAAAATTGCTCCTATGAAAGAAATTTTTAAACATTGGTTAGAAACATTCAAGGCTTCTACATCTATCTATTGGATGTCCCTTATGACTCATATTGCCGCTAATATTGGTGCATTGGATGAACAAGATGTGACATACATCTCTACTCCACGCATTGATATTGATGAGCACTACTTGATGCAAGAGCATCATTTGAAGTATGATGATGCAGGGAACCTTGTATTTTTCTTTTTGGGATATACAAATGAGGTTCCACTCCCTAACCCAGGACTCTCATTGTATAAATCCCAGTCATTCACCTTAACTCTTGTCGAACAAGAGGAAGCATGTAGGGCAACAAGGAGCAGGGCTAGAGACAAAGCTAGCAGCTCTCAATAGCCACCACCGACACCGACACCACTTGTGCCTCAGGCATTCCATGCGGAGTGGTTCCCGGCCATGCAGACACCTAGGTTCACCGCCAGGTATCAGCCTGGCTAGGGACACACCCTGCAACCACACGAAGCCGGTGGATCGGTATGGCATGATGCCAATGACGCAGCATGAGCACATCACTTGTTTGACTCCGAGGGGCTACCACCACCCGTCCATCCATGATAGTCTACTTTGGACCGTTGGGAGTTGAACAGTATCAACACCCGCCTCGGAGAATTAGAAATCCGCACAGGTAAAATTTAAAATACACTCAACACTCATGTGCAGGATACGAGACAGTGGAACCTACAACAGTAGCAACAGTTCACGGATATTAATACGCTGCTAAGACAACAACAGCAAGCACAGGTGGCCTACTAGTGGTCCATGGGATACAATCCTAGACCATAGGCCTTGAGCTAGCTTAGGGAAGGACCCTCACAGAGGTACCTTGTATCTTTTTCGCATTTTTAAATTTTTGTATTTATTTTCTACATTTATTTATTAGCATCTAAAAAATAAAAAATCTAAAAATTCAAAAATACCAAAAAAATTAAATATGATAAAAACAACAAAAAATTATTCCACTCTCATATGTGTTTTAGGAATGTTTAGTTTCTCCTATGTTGAAATAATAAATAGTTGTTTTGTCTATAATTCATCTTTGCCTAGGCTGTAACTTAGTATTCCCCAAGATTTAAATTTGTTGGCTAAAAATGTCTCATCCTAAAAACTTGAAAACTTGTAGGATTGCAAATACATGCTCATTTTTCTAAGTTGTTGCGAGTTATGAAATGGTACAAATAGAATTTGCTATGACTTTGTTCTAAGAGAAACTTGACATCCGGAGATTTTATTTTCAAAAATGCTAAAATAAAAAGTTCCTCAATGATTATGAATACCTACCAAGGCTATATGACATGATATACATTCAAAACCTTAGTCATATGCTACTTGTTTGCGCATTGAGCTTTGTCAAATTGTTGTGACCCTTGTTGAGATTCTCATCATGCACCCATGATCAAGCCACACGTACACCCACAAATAAACTGCTGACTCTTACACTAAGAGTTACGTAAAAACATGTCTTTTCGTCCACCAAATAATTACTCCATTCACTTCGTATGCCAAAAGGCATGAGAGAAAAAACTTCGTATGCCAAAAAGAATAATATGGGCTATGCTAAAAAGCAAAAAAGAAAAGAAAAAATATCCATGCCAAAAGGCATGAGAGAAAAAAATGCATGCCAAAGAGCATGAAGAAAAGAAAAGAAAAAGAGAAGAAAGAAATAAAGATAGCCCATACTTTCAAATAAATAGCATTCATCCAAAAGAGAGAGATTCATGAATCAAAGGAGTACCAAAAACTATTTAGAAATAGGACATTATAAAAATTCCACACACTTGCACATCTTGATCAAAGTGTATGACTTACATCTCCCTAAGGTCTGTTTTTTAACTTAGCAAAATATGTGATGCAAGTATGGTCCACTTTCATACCTACCCAAAACTCCACTCAAAAGCCATTAGTGGTAGGTGTTGGTATTTCTTATGCACAAGTAGAATATTCCACAAGCGCACAGAATACCACTATAGCATTTCACCTGGGAGTATTCCAAGGTATCGTATTTATCCATAGGGAAGCAATGGTTATAGAAGGTGATAGTTAATCATCTTGTATCTACAAACTAGTATACCGACTAGACTAAAGTGGGGGTAAGTGATATATGATAAGAGTTATGGATAATGACACACATAGGAGAATTCCATGGTAAAATAGAAGAGTAGATGAACTAAGATGAGAGGACAATGGGTGAGTTCAAGGTTCCTATACACTTCTCTATTACTATAGTTCCATTCTAGAGCAGACCAGAGGGGATAACTGGGAATGGGTAAGACATAGCGATCACACACAAAAATAGTTTGGCGCAACAGTACCTTTCCGACCCTCGAATGAGGTGAAAAAGAGTGGTCAGGGGAAAGCTACCAAAAAGCTCTATGAAAACACCAATCTGAACATGGTGGATTACAAAGGCCTGATAGAGCTGTCACCTTTGGGGCTACCACAACTATCCGTGGGATTGGGCACAAACTCAGGTAACCTATAGTCTAGACACCACATCTACACTATCGATTACTACTCTAGTCAAGTACTATAACTAGAGCACTCGATACGAGCAGAGATCCCATGCTAAGGTGAGATACAACTATACTAACCATACTTAGATAAACAACCAAGGCATGAACTAGATAAACAAGAAAGACATACAAGCAAATAGAGAAAGTAACTATATTAAAGCATGAATCTTACAAAAGGAAAGATACAAAGGCATACCAAACCTCAGTAGACTCCTCTAGAACCGAGCATAGCTCAACTCTCCCTAACTCCCAACTCACTATTCTACTTCTACATCTTGAAAGTAGAGAGAGCTTCTCTTGTGGTGTGTGTTACAAGTGAGGGAGAGGGGTCCTATTTATAGCCTAATGTGGAGTAGGGGCTACTCTATTGCCATGTCATCAATCCATGTGACCTCCTCTTACAACCCTTGGATCAAACTACCAATGAACCTCCCAAACCGATGCACCACATTGCTCCATAGTGCGCTTCCTTGCATGTGTCAAAAGTTGAGGTAGTTTGGCCATAGTGGGCCATTGGGCGACCCCCACTGATGAGTGGGCCCTCCCTCTTTGGTGTAGGGCCCCTAGGGGTGTAGTAGAGTGTGGGTATGAAGCCCCTTTGTCCATTTGAGCACCGACATAAGCATGGTGGATTCCACAATCCATGTGATGCACATTTTTAGCCCTTGATCTTCCACCGACTTGGGATCAGTGGCGAAGAAGGCTTGGGGGTGTGTTTCTTTGCCACTCCCATGGATTGGTGAGGTGGGGGCCCATGGTGGCCCTACCTTGCACCAATTGCTTCTAGTGCTTGATATTTGGTATTTGTGTATAGTTTTCTTGCATAAGCAAAGATCGCCAAGTACAAGTGTAACTAGGTCAATTATAAACATAAATCACTACTTGTGTTGTTGTTTTACTTCCATTTTAGTGCAATGTTGATGGTCAAAAGTGATGTTTAGTGACCATCAACAAGCTCCCCCACACTGAACCTTTGCTCATCCTGAGCAAAGCTAGAAAACAAAGATTTAGGTGCAACTAGATATGGAACAAGACTACAAAAGATATGATGCTAGCATAAAAGATATCCCAAGTCATTCCTTGTACCTTGTGGATTTTGATGTGGCTACCATGTCACCTTGAGTGGTTGAAAAGTGGAATGGTTTTGACGCCAAGTCATCACTATCCAACCATAAAGCATACTTGGAGTTTTATCATTTTTGCAAATGAAAACATAGCTCATACTTCTCCCCAAATGGTACTCTCAAATTGCTCAATGGTGTATGTATCCTCACCAAGGCATTGGTGGTTTGCCTTACTTCCTACTTCTAGAAAGCTTATGTGGAGTTCAGGGTAGGATAAGAGTAAAGCACACTTGCATTGCATATTTTGCTAAGTCAAACAAAGGATCCATGGAGAAAAATGTCATACCCCTAGATCAAGATGTGCATATGTGGAAATATGATGATCATGATTACTCCACAGCATGATATGATTCTTTCTCCACCTTTTATTTGAGAGCATGGCTATGTTTCTCTTTTTTTCTATGGACCTTCTTGTGTCCACATTTTTTCTCATTTTTTCTTTTCAATACTTTTTTCATAGCCCATGCCTCATTTGCAAGGATTGTGGAGAAAGATCATGCTTGAAAACATGGAGTATTTATTTGGTGGAAATGGAAAGGCGTGTTTTGTCTTACTTCTAGTGTAGAAGTATAGCATATATTTGGTGGAGTGTATGTGATCTTGATCTTGGGAGCATGATAAATTTCTTAACAAGGGTCAACAAAGTTTGACAAAGCTCAATACAAAAACAAGTAGCATATATGGAAGGTTTTTAACACATAACAAGATATTTGGACTTGGTAGGAAATCTCACCATTAATGAGGCTATGGGTTTTCATGTTTTATTAAAACAATAAATCTCTAGGAGCTGACATAGAAAAGATAGGATTTTTTTAGTCTTTACCATATCTCACTTCACAACAACTTAGTTGACATGTTTCCCTAATAAAGATATGTGTCCACAAGTAACAAGTATATGAACTAGAAATAAAGTTTATGTTGGCCAACCTTTATAAAGTCAAGTTCATAGCTTAGCAAGATTTTATTTCTCATTTTAAGTTCGATTGACATGTATGGAATTTTAAACATAATCAAACTTACAGAAACAAAGCAAGAGTGAGCATACAGAGTGCAAACCAGCATCCTAGAGTGGCGGGAGCCAGAGAGGAGGCAAAGTAGGGTCCGACGACTTGTAGGTGGGTTGACCAACCTCCCCCACACTTGGACTTTTATGTCATTCGACATTAAAGGCAAAGTGTGTGCATTGGAGCATCCCCTCAGAGTGTATTGTGATAAAACCACCCAATTTATACAAGCTCAAGTATGGATGTCCCCGCTAACACGTTGACACGCGCATACTTTCACTTATATAAACCCGGTAGTCCACCGAGTGTCACGAAGGACCTCGGTAAATCAACATCATAACCAAGATCGAGTGATTAAGCAAATACACACCACATACATAGAGTTGCAGCGGAAATAATATTACAAATGGCTTCACAAATAATAGTACAAGTTTGGGTTTCAAAACCAGTTAAGGGAAAATAACATAGCTTTCAAATGATTACATTAATATAAGTTCCAAATACATTGCTAGCATAAGTGACATCCTCTGATAAAAGCATATAGATGAGAAATAAATATAGAGTCACCGAACCCACCAGTGGTTAGCCACCATCTTCAGCAAGCTGAGAACTTCACCTGCAACATGGTGGGATAAACGCTGAGTACTCGAATGTACTCAGCTAGACTTACCCATCATAAACCAGAAATAAAGTGATACCAAAGAGTATGCAAGGCTTTATAGGTGGAGCTAGCTTGACAAAATTTTGCATAAAAGCCACTAGTTGAGCTATACATTTTACAATTCGGTAACCAAGTTAATTCTAGCTATTCATCTCTAGATTAGCAACTAACCCATGCCAAACGTGTGGAATATCATTTAGTAATAGGCAATAGTAACCATAGCCGGTGTAGTAATGTGAGTATCATCATCATAACCATCAAGGTTCCATTAAGTTACTCTACGTTGCCGCTACTCAGTCAAGTTCTCACTATCCGGGAGAGACGGCGATTCGAATCAATTCCTACCCAGCTGGAGAATTTATTCCTAACACAAACTGAGGCACACATGTGCCAAGGTAGCCTCAGGTCACCTTTGGTACAATTCAGGTACAATCATGTGTCCAATCAGCGCCACACCCTCAGAGATTCTACCAATCTGCCAGGAAGATTGGGACTAGAACCTGCCTTTGGACTCATGCCATTAGCTCTCTACACATCCTTACTGTCTCTAGTGTGCGTACTTCCACTTATCAGGGCTAGCCTAAATTGAACTACTTGGCTTCGCAGTCGTATCATCAGATCCGACCAGCTAAGTGCTAGGCCTGCGTTCAACATGACATGAGGATATACAACGATTCGGTCCTTAATTGACATAGACGGGGATAGATAGGCACCCAAGACCTCCATGCCTTGTTGCTTCTCTATCACGATCTCGCCTAGTCTATTTTTATTTATCAACACATGGTTATTTCTATGATAGCAAACATAGTCAACCGTGCTTTGGTATCCACCTATATCTCATAGGTGATAGAAAATCACCCAACTTCTATTGGTCTAAGCATGTATTCGATCTTGGACCTACATAGGGTTCAAGGTATATTTCTAGATAAGGTAGTTCTATGCATCAAGTGGTTCCAATCAACTCTGATAACCTAATGCATCAAACATAAAGGACTCAAGTGATATTTGTAAAAATATAGGAGGCCTAGAATGCTCTGGGTCTTGCCTGGGATCCAACACTAGGTCAGTGTTTATTAGATGTGTCGGGTTCATAAACCCAGGGTCCCTCGGGGACCGGCTTCCCAAACAAAGGCTCGGCCCAAACTGATAACGACAACTCATGGGACAGCCCAAGTATTGGAGCGACAGCCTAAGGGAGTGATCCAATCTCTGACCGAAAGGTCAGGCCGAGGAGGAACAGCGCCTATTTTTCGACTCCGGCCCACCTCTCCCACCGGAGCGCTTGCTTCGGTCACCAGCCTACCTCTAGATAGCCTCTTCGACCGAAAGGCCTAGCCAAAAGCACCGCTTCTGACTATGACCCCACACTCTCCGATCGGGGATACGCCCAGCCTCTGTTCACTGCTCTTCTCCGACTGGCACGATCAGAGCCAACTGGGATCAACCGACCGGGGACACTCACTCGGTAGGGACTAGGAGATGTGCAGAGAAAGCAGGGCAAGGCACACAAGTCAAACCATGATACTAGGGACCATACCCTGTACACCTATAGGAACAGTACTCTACAACCGCCCTGACACAAACAGTGTTGTAGGCGCCTAAATTTCCCCTATAGAATTGCAGGAGCCAATAAACTCCCATACGGTAAGGCTCCCCCCACATGCCTCTGGGTATCGATAGTGTTGTGGGCACCAGGATTTACCATACCGAGTGCACATGGTGAAACTCCTCGCATGCCTCTGGGCATCAACAGTATATGCAAGTACCGACATCTACCATACCCAAACAAGAACGACGGAACCTCCCATGTGCATCTAACATCCAATAGTGTTGTGGGCACCTACCATCATCTTGTACCCATCGGCGTGGGCAACAAGGCTTAGAAGCATTCGTACTCTCTCCCTCTCACTTGTAAGGCCGTCCCCTTCATCTATAAAAGGGGATGCGCTCTCTCCCAATAGACCCAGTTGATTCAAGCTCAGTACCTTTAGATTCATTAGATTGATCAAGTTCACTAGCTCACAACCCAAGAACCGCCAGGTTCAGACCTTAAGCACATGCTTGAACACTTAGCTCATAGCGAAGCTCCTGTCACTCTTAGCCCTTCTGACCAGAGCCAACTGGACCTCTTGTACACCCCATCTTTCTCCCTCTCATTTGTAACCCTACTGCAGACTTCGAGCACTTGGGCTTAGGAATAAAGTCACTGACCAACTCAAATTGGATGTAGGGAACATTGCTTGAACCAGTATAAACCCAGTGTCATTGAGTGTTAGGCCATCTTTGATCACAATATATGGCAAAACTACAAATATTTATGTGTTGGTCACTTTTTACACCAACAGTTGGCGTCGTCCGTAGGGAAAATGCTATACGTTCAACACTTTTTTGGTCATCAGATGGCCCACTTTTCTACCAACCTCGCTATGGCGGGTTTGGGCGATATGATTTGCTTCGGCTCACTGGAGTTTCCCACACTCTCACCTATTAGAATGTGGGTTCCACCCATCTTTGAGCCATCCCAGGCCTTCCTCTTCGAAAGCCTGGACTTTGTCGCCGATTGGCTTGGTGTACTACACCTCCGTGAGGAGGCTCACATTCTAGCACCCATCGGAGGGGTGCCCTCCATCGACTCTAGGACGCATGGCTTCAACGACACGGCATCTACGCTTCATTTCGAGCAAACTCTCTGCTCAAACCCCATAGTAAGTAATATGCGTACTGTTATTTACTCTTTATTTACTATCTCCCACCGATCATCCGGAGGGACTGTGTTGCCCACGCCACGAACACCGTACTATTGGTTCCCCTATGGCCTCACGTCCCTCACAGATGCATACGCTCGGGGGCTTCGAAGGATGTCGACGCCATCCCCCCGCACATCTGAATTCATGGGAATGGTGAGCTACGCCTCCGCCACCTTCCACAAACTCTCGGATGACAAGGGTGAGAGCGACGGCTCTAGCATCGGCGATGTGGCACCTCACCACCGTCCATCCTGGGAGTGCGCTATGGCGGACGCTCTGGGATAGCCGCCGGTGGTTGTGGAATCTTCACAGACTCACACCCCTCTGGACCCATGTGCGGGGGCCCTCACATCTGCACAAATGCATGCCGAGGAATTACGACAACGGTGGCAAAACCAGCCGTCGGTTGCGCCGATGCACTTAGTACAGCACGTTGCTCCCCATGCGCACAACCCGGCGGGTGGCGCCTAGGGTCGCACCCGCCAGGTCCAACATGACATCATGAACGAGGGAAATGATCTCCCACAGTTCGCTCGGGCTGGCTAGAACATCGCTGCTATGGCAATGCTTCTGCGCGGCATTCCTAAGCCGTCGACCCCTAGGAGCGGGCAGTCTACTAGAACCTCTGGTTCTAATAGAAGTCGCCACTGTTCAACAGGCAGAAAGCTCTACATCTCGACTCTGACATGTGCCCTCTTGCCCCACTGGGGGAACGGGACACGCCAGATGGATTGCTCCATCCACTCGTCGCTACAGCCGCCAGGTGTGGCTCGGGGGAGGCAGCCGTGCCACAGTCCGACCTGGTGCCTGCCCCACACCGACCGCTGGTACATGAGCAGCCTGGTCTGCACCAGGATGCTCGCAACATCCTCAACAACCGGCATTAGGCCTGGCATGATGATGATGTCCACCGGGTAGCGGAAAGAGCAGGCGACACGGATCTCGGCCCAACCATCGAGGGGGGCGGTGAAACGTGCCCTAGGTGCGGTCACCGACCGGACGACCAAAGTCCTAGCCCTGAGGGTTCGGGGCCATGGGCCTTTGACCGACGTATCTAGAGAGCACCATTCCCACAGTGCTTCTGACCGCCCACCAACATCGCCAAGTACACTGAGGAGACAAACCTCGGTATTTGGCTCGAAGATTTCTGGCTCGCCTGCTGGGCCGGAGGAGTGGATGATGACTATTTCATCATTCAGTATCTTCCCATTTGCATGGGGGAACATGTTCAGGCATGGCTTGGATTCCTCTCGCACAACAGCATCCGTGACTGGGCAAACCTCAAGAGGGTCTTCATCAAAAATTTCCAGGGGACGTATGTCTGCCTTAGAAACTCCTAGGACCTCAAGAGCTACTAGCAGGAGCCTAGCAAGTCCCTATGGGATTACATCCATAGGTTCTCCCAATGATGCAACTCCCTCCCTGATGTCATTGACGTAGACATCATCAGCGCATTCCTTTCTGAGATGAACTGTGAGTCCATGATCCACAACCTTGGCTACCTGAAACCCTATACCACCCGTGACCTGCTCGACGTCGCCACTAACCACGCCTCTGGCGAGGAGGCGATTAGAGCGGTCTTCAGCGAAGGCCAGGACAAAGGCAAGGCCAAGTGCGTGGACCAAGACGAGGGCCTCTCCACACAGAGGGGCAAGAAGAACAAAAAGGATCAGCACCGATCGGACAACACCATGATGGTCACCGCGGCTGATCGTATGGGCAAGCAGCCCTAATACCGGCTGCCTAACCACTTCAACAAACTCATGGACAGTCCGTGCACCAACCATGCCTACCCTGTCAAACACCTCTATAAGGACTACACTCTCCTCAAACATTTCCTCTGATAGGCCTGTGGGCCAAAGGAGGGAGACGACAAAGAGGCGGTAGCCAAGAAAGAAGGCGTGGCAGGCAAGGATGGAGACATGAAAGCTCTAGTTTGGTTTTGGTGAATTGATGAAACCCTAAGTGCTAACCTAGTTCATCAAGTGATTATGAGATAGGTAGCACATTCCAAGTGGTGAAGCAAATGAAGATCATAGCATGATGATGATGATGCCATGATGATGATGATCAAGTACTTGGACTTGGAAAGAAGAAAGAGAAAAACAAAAGGCTCAAGGCAAAGGTATAAACCATAGGAGCTATTTTGTTTTGGTGATCAAGACACTTAGAGAGTGTGATCACATTTAGGTTTGATAGCTGTACTATTAAGAGGGGTGAAACTCGTATCAGAATGCGGTTATCAAAGTGCCACTAGATGCTCTAACTCATTGCATATGCATTTAGGATCTAGTGGAATGCTAACACCCTTGAAAATGTTTGTGAAAATATGCTAACACATGTGCACAAGGTGATACACTTGGTGGTTGGCACATTTGAGCAAGGGTGAATAAGTTAGAGGTGAAAAGGAGTTAGTCTTGCTAGTCACTGAGTGACCAGACACTGGTCTCAGAGGGACCGACATGTCCGGTCAAGTGTGGCAGCAAAGATGCTAGCGTCGATCAAACGATCGGACGCTGGGTTTTGGACTGACCGAATGCTGAGGTCTAGGGTTCGGTCGTATTGTCGGGCAGCGTAGAGAAATGTCACTACGTGACCGGATGCTGGCAGGGTCCGGTCAAGCATGACCGGATGTGTCCGGCCGAAGAAAATGATTTCTGGAACCTTATTGGAAATCACCGGACGCTGGAGGCTGAGCGTCCGGTTAGTTTGTGTACTATGTCTGGTCAATTGATGATCATTGAAATTTGATGAACAGTATTTGAAGTAGGGGACATGTGGCATGAATCACGTGACTGGACACTGAGGGCCAGCGTCTGGTCACCCCGCGTTGTGCCCAGTGAAGGGGTACAATGGCTCTATTTCGTGGGGGCTTCTATTTAAGCCCCATGGCCGGTTGAAGCTCACACTTTTGGCCATTTTCATTGACATAGCAACTTTGTGAGCTTAGCCAAAGCCCTCCCACTCATCTCCATCATTGATTCATCATCTTTGTGAGATTGGGAGAGAATCCAAGTGCATTGCTTGAGTGATTTCATCTAGAGACACTTGGTGTTCGTGTTTTGCTGTGGATTTTGCTTGTTACTCTTAGTGGTTGTCACCATCTAGATAGCTTGGAGCAGTGAGGATCGTTGAGTGGAGGGTGGTGATTGTCTCCGGCTCTGATCGTGGTGATTGTGAGGGGTTCTTGACCTTTCTCCGGTGGAGAGCCAAAAGGTACTCTAGTGGATTGCTCATGGCTTGTGTGATCCTCATCTTGTGTTGGTTGTGTGGCACCCTATTGAGGGTTTGGCATCCATGCTATGCCAAATTCATGGCGATCCCCAACTACGCCTACCTCAAGATGAAGATGCCAAGACCAAATGGCGTCATCAATGTAAGTAGTGCCTTCTCGCACGCCTTCACGTGCGACCACGAGCATTTCAAGCTCGCCACCGTGGTCGTCAACTCATTCAAGCTCCCATGGCTCGGGGAGTCATCAACCCCAATAGTCCCATACTACAACAAACTGACCTCCTCAATGGCCTTTCGCCCGCTCGAGGAAACCAAGGCGATGGGTATCGACCCCACCGACCCAACCAAGATGGTGTAGATCAGGACCTAGCTCCTGGCCAAATAGTAATTTGAGCTCATTGACTTCCTGTGCGCCAATAGCGATGTCTTTGCATGGTAGCCTTCTGACATGTTGGGCATACCACGGGAGGTTGCCGAGCATGCACTACGCCTCATCGTAGACTTGAAGCCTACTGAGCAGTGCATGCGTTGCTTCGACGACAAGAGACGTAGGGCAATAGGCGAAGAGATCACCAAACTCATGGTATCTAGATTCATCAGAGAGGTATTCCACTCTGATTGGCTTGCCAATCCCGTTCTTGTTAAAAAGAAGACCATGAAGTGGAGAATGTGCATTGACTACACTAGCCTCAACAAAGCATGTCCAAAGGATCACTTTCCTTTGCCACACATAGACCAGATAGTCGACTCCACCTTAGGTTGTGAGACCCTCTCCTTTCTGGATGCCTACTCAGGCTATCACCAGATCACGATGAAAGAATCCGATTAGCTCGCAACCTCGTTCATCACCTCATATGGTTCATACTGCTATGTAACCATGCCTTTTGGCCTGAAGAACGCTGGTGCCACCTACCAAACGTGCATGCAGCAATGCTTCGCCGACCAAATCGACCTGCTCGATCAGCCTGATCAAGCCGAGTAGCCAAAACCAACAATCCCCATCTATGTTGATGACATAGTGGTCAAAATAGCTCAAGCTTGCAACCTAATCGCAAACTTGGCCATGACACTCGTGAACCTCCAAAGGTTCAACATCAAGCTAAATCCCAAAAAATGTGTTTTCAGGGTTCCGAAGGGGAAGCTGCTTGGATACATCATGTCTGAGCATGGCATCGAGTCCAACCCCAAAAAGATCATGGCCATCTCCAACATGGGCCCCATATGCAACATCAAGGGCGTACAAAGGCTCACGAGCTATCTGGCTACCCTGAGCTACTTCATCTCCCCACTCGGTGAATGGGGGATGCCACTCTACAAGCTCCTCAAAAAGATGGACACCTTTGTTTGGACTGAGGAAGCCCAGCAGGCTCTGGAAAGCCTCAAAATGTCCCTGACATCGGCCCCAATCCTCGTCGCTCCTGAAAGGGGAGAACCTCTCCTCCTTTATGTCGTGGCAAGCAACCATGTGGTGAGTGCCACCATGGTCGTCGAAAGGGAGGAGCCAGGACACCAGCTCAAGGTACAATGACCTGTATACTTCATCAGGGAGGTACTTACCGACCCCAAGGTTCGATACCCCTAGGTGTAGAAACTCCTATATGCCGTGCTAATGGCGACTAGGAAGCTCCTGCACTACTTCACCAACCACGAAGTTGTGGTCATCACTTCATACCCGCTCAGAGACATCATCCGCAACCGTGACACCACGGGGTGAATCTCCAAGTGGGCACTCAAACTCATGGGCCATGACATTAGGGTTACCCCTTGTACCACTATTAAGTCTCAGGCTCTTGTGGATTTTGTCGCCGAATGGACGGAGGTCCAGCTACCGACCCCAGACGTCCCCCACGAATACTGGACAATGTACTTCGACGGGTCCATAATCACACCCGGCTCGAGGGCTGGAGTGGTTTTGATCTCCCTAGACAGGAGTAGACTCTGCTATGCCATCTGCCTCCATTTTTTGGCCTCAAACAATGTCGTGGAATACAAGGCCCTCATCAATGGACTGCACATCGCCATCAAGCTCGGCGCTATGTGACTCTACATTCATGGCGACTCAGAGTTGGTCATTGATCAAGTCATCAAGGAATCCTCCTACAAAAGCCCCCTCATGGCAGCATACTAACAGGAGGTGCGCAAGCTCAAGGACAAATTCAAGGGGATCGAGATGCACCATGTCCCCCTAAAGGACAATGATGCCGCCGATTTTCTCACAAAATTGGCCACCAGGAGAGACCCATCCCCAAGCGGGATCTTCATCAATGACCTCCATGAGCCATCCACCCACGTCCTGGAAGGTCCGACCTAGACGCACCCTGATGCTAGGCCAGCGCCTAGGGGCTCCGACCCTGGCACCAAGCCAGTGCTCGGGGGCTTCGATCCCAGTACCTCCATGATGGCGTCACCCACCAACATTGCTGTATTGGCACTCGATCAAACCGACTGACGAGCGTCGCTACTTGCCTACCTCCTTGAGGTGGTTCTCCCACCTGAAAGGTCTAAAGCTCGATGGATCGCTCGATGCACCAAAACCTTCATTGTGCTCGATGATGTACTCTACAAACAGAGTCCATTAGAGTGCTCATGAAGTGCATCCCCACTGACCAGGGGAAGTAGCTCCTCCTTGAGGTCCATGCCAGGATTTGTGGACATCATGCAGCCCCAAGGTCACTGGTTGAAAAAGCCTTTCGCTAAGGTTTTTACTAGCCCACCATGCTACGAGATGCAGAGAAGGTCATCTACAGATGTGAAGGATGCCAGTTCTACGCTCGGCAAACACATTTGCTGGCACAAGAGCTCCAAACCATCCCCATCACCTAGCCATTCACGGTCTAGGGCCTCGACATGGTGGGACCCCTCAAAAAGGGCCTAGGTGGTTTCACTCACCTACTCATAGCAGTCGACAAGTTCACCAAGTGGATAGAGGCCAAGCCCATCACCGACATCCGCTCGGAAGAGGCGGTCAAATTCTTCCTTGACATTATCTACTGGTTCAGCGTTCCTTACTGTATCATCATTGACCATGGAACTGACTTCACTAGAAAGAAGTTCCTAGACTTTAGTGATGGATACAACATCAGGATCGACTGTGCCTTGGTCGAACATCCATGAACCAATGGTCAGGTCGAGCGTGCCAATGGCATGGTCCTCCAAGGACTCAAGTGACGCATCTTCGACAGACTCAACAAATACACCGGACGATGGGTGGTAGAGGTCCTAGCAATCCTCTGGAGCCAGAGAACAACCCCGAACAGATCCATAGGGTTCACACCCTTCTTCCTGGCATACAGAGCTGAGGCAATGCTACCTTTTGACCTCGACCATCGTGCCCCAAGAGTGAAGGCTTTCAACCGTGACCGAGCCGTGGAGGCTCAACAAGACACAGTCAACCTGCTCGAGGAAGCCCATGAGATGACCATCATCTGCTCTGCTCGCTATCAGCAAACTCTCTATAGGTACCACGAAAGAAAGATCAAGGGGAGAATCCTCAAAGTTGGTGATCTCGTACTTTAGAGGACCCAATCAATAAAGGAAAAACACAAACTCTCTCCACCATGGGAAGGACCCTATACGGTGACCGAAGTAATCCAACCGAGCACCTATTGACTGGAGGACGACAACAACAACATTCTCACCAATACTTGGAACATTGAACAGCTACGTCGTTTTCCCCCTAAAATTTGGTCTTACCACTTTTTTAGTCAACACTTGCTCCTGTAAAGCACCCTGGCCCTAACAGTTTTAGCCTAGGTCACTCGGGGACTACATCAGGGTATAATACCGAATATTACCTCTCTTTTTTATTGTCACATGGTAAACAACTTTGTCCCCGAATGGAAGCGCATTCCTTTTCCTTTGATTGTCCTACGTAACTTTGTTCTTACTCCTAACCGAACGCACCCCACCATGACCTGCAGTTATGAGCAACCGAGCCCCGCGGGCCATGCCTAGGTTCTTAAAAAAGCTGCAGCCTATGGAACTAATGGGTAGGTGCAAAAAACAAAGGACAAAAACAATAGCTACGCCAGGATAAAAACAAGGAACAGATAGTGATTCTATCACAAAGAACATGACTAATGTATTCATTGATGCAAAAAATTGTTCACATAGGGGCTCACCCACGAACTCAACTATTGCATTTTTTGCTAAAAAACTTCTTCCATTCCAAATACTACTATGACCACTCGATGACATCACATGACGCCAAAGGAAAATGACATTCACCATTGGACATAACCACTGCTATAGGGGCCCCTGCCCGGTTCCGCTCTCGACTTCGGCGAGCGCAACGGGTACCTCAAGAGACCCGCTCGGTTTTGTTCCCTCAACTTCGGCGAGCTCAACGGGTACCTCAAGGGTGCCACGCCCATAGATGCTTAGCAGAAGAGCATGGGGCTCTAGACCCTCTCATGTAGTTGAGGCAACTCTTGGGCAGGGACGTCGCCACTGAAGTATGGCCACCATGGCTGGAAGAGATCTCATCAAACTTTATGAACTGGCCAACTGATGAGTACAGGCCCGATCTTCCGAGAGGTAGCCGGTAAGTTCGATTTGTGGAGATCTCGATGTTGGTGATCCGGCTTCAAATCAGACACGATTCAAACCTTGCAACTGTTACACCACTACTCCATTGGTTATCAACCAAGCACAACTTGATTGACCTCGCCAAGAAGGCTTTTCCTGCAAGCGAATCGAAGAGCACAAGCAAGAAGGTAAAACACGCAATCTGAAATTGCAAATATGAATGACGCAGATATCAATAGAGGATTCAAGAACTCGGTTCCAAAGGACTAATCAACATAGTGGAGGAGATCAAGAACGGGGGCCCTGGATCACTGTAAAAGGATTTGTCACCACAGTTACAATGAACGATTCAGTTTCTCGATGGAAAACTAAACTCTAAACAAAAACCCAATTGTGTAGCAGCAGCGGCGGCTGTGTTTATAGTCTAAGACTCGACCTATGGTTGGGGACGGCCAGGGGTTGGGCGCCCACAACTTAGGCTTAAGGCCCGACATGATACATGGCCAAGTTGGCCCAAATAGGTGATGCAGCACCTTGCCGTGGTCACACAGAATGATCCACGGACCTTTTAGAGCTGGGACCAGATCCAAAACGACAGCGTCATCGTCCCCTTTCCAACGCATCCAAGAACAGCCCGTTTCGATGTCGTATGAGGAAGTTATGACCAAAACAGTGACGACGTGTCTGCTGAATCCGAGGGCGACGTGGCAGCTGAGTTGGGAACGAATTGGAACTTGGGAAAGACCATGGCATCGGTGTGTCCGGCGTGGTGATGTCCTCATCATCCTCCCCTTCTCGAATTGGAGTCGTCCTTGACTCCATCTTGGCGATGTCCTCATCATCCCCTCCTTGTAGAATTGGAGTCGTCCTCGACTCCATCCCATCATCAGCGAACTCCTGCAAAAGGTTAGTGACAGCAGGCAATGCACCAGACATAAAAGGTTGACAAAACATAGTATAACATGGTGCATCAGGATTATCACATAACTCAGTAGTAGCAGGAGTTGTAGCAAGAAAAGCACCTCCTTTTAACTTAATCCCATTATTTTTAGCAATGTCTGTTGGAGGTTTATTTTTTATCTCAGTAGCATATTTAATAATATCCGTAGGAGACAAAGGCAGCAATGTAATTTTCTTGTCCTTATGTATGATAGTGTATGTATTAGTTCTACCATGGTGTAAAGCATCATTATCAAATTCCCATGGGCGACCTAACAAAATGGAACAAGCTTGCATAGGGACAACATCAAAATCAGCAGTATCATGATAAGAGCCTGTGAAAAAGCTAATGCGTGTTGATTTAGTTACCTTAGTCTTACCACTATTATTGAACCATTGAAGTTTATATGGATACGAATGTTGTCGTGTGGTCAAGCCAAGCTTGTCAACTAAATCTGAACTCACCAAGTTGTTGCAACTCCCGCTATTAATGATAGTGAGAACACGACAACCCTGCACAATGAGATACATGTGGAACAAATTGTGGCGTTGGATCTTCATCTCTTCTTCATGACCCACACGTGTACTCAACACACGCTGCACAAGAAGGCTAGGGTAGTCCGCGACAGTAGCCACGGAGTCAATGGTGATGGCCTCCTTGTCTTGATCACCCTCGGTGGGATCTGCATCAATGTTAGCAGCAAGGGCTAAATCATCTTCAACATCACTAGCACTTACATATCCATCCTCGGTAGCAATGAAAGCGCGACGACTGGGGCATTCTTTCATGACATGTCCCATGCCTTTGCATCGGTGGCAAATGATTTTAGAGCTGGACAAGGAGGAGCTAGTAGAAGCACCCGGAGTGCCACCTTTCTTCAGCTGTGGAAACTACACATTAAACAATTTACTTACCCCGGAAGAAAATGGAGATGTAGATGGCTGTGGTGCAACAGAAAGCTTGGGTGTCTCCGGCTCAGAACGCTGCTGAAAATTCCTCCCATTGTTAGACCTGAAAGGCTGGTGTTGTTTGCGTCCCTGTACTTCTCGTTCGGCCTTAATAGCAAGATGATACAATTGGGAAAAATTGCGCCATTCTTTGTAATCAAGTATGTTCTATATATCATGGTTTAAACCACCAAAAAATCTAGCACTAGCATCATGATCATCTTCATGTATACCACAACGTGCTAAACCAATAAGCAATTCTTGATAGTATGCTTCTACTCCTTTATCACCTTGTTTTAAAGTTTGTAGTTTCAAACGTAAATCACGTTGGTAATAAGGAGGAACAAAACGAGATGTCATACGTTGCTTTAAAACATTCCAAGTTTGTGGCACAGCAGCAGCATTATTGGCATTGCAAAGATCACTCCACCAGAACAAAGCAAAATTAGTAAACTCACTAGTAGCAAGTCTAACTCTATGCTCAGCAGGAACATTATGAGAATCAAATTTTTGTTGAACAGCAAGCTCTCAATCTAAATATGCCTCTGGATCAACATTACCAGCAAAAGGTGGTAGACTAAATTTAATTTTAGCAAAAGGATCATTATTACCATGATTATTACCTGCCATACCATGACGATTGAAGTTGAGGCGGCGACGGGCACAACCGTCAGCATACGCATCTTCATCACCAAAAGCATCCGCATCTTCATCATCAGCACGATAAGGTGGAGGGCATTGCTCAAGCTGTTCAATGCGGGTAACCAGATTGTTCACGTTGCGCGTCAGCTCGGTCATAAGATTGCGTTGTTCAGTCATGAACATTGCAAGCTCGCCCTTTGACACGCACTCATTGAAGTCCATCGGAGTTCCTGCCATGGTTAGAAGATAGAAAAAGACAACACCAAAGTATTATCCCTATCAACTAAAAGGAAACAAGTGGTGGTGATGGTGGTGAAAGTGGAATGCAAAATCACAAGCGGCTTACCACCGTCTTGCCTGTATTCTTACCAATGCCAAATAGGAGCAAAACCAAAGTGGCGAAGTAATCTGTTGTTGAGTGTGGGTAACAGTTGCAAGATGAACCTGTGCTGACAGAAGAATATGTGGAGCTATGGATAGGCACACAATATGACAGCAAGGATTAGCAATTAACGAGTGCAGATTAGCGATTGTTCAATCTGGATCCAAAGTACAAATCACAGGTGCTGGCTAAGACGTGTCGAGACGTAGCGTAACAAGGTGAAAACAAAGGACGATCGAAAGAACTCACAGAACAAGCAAATAGCCTGGATTTCTCCTTTTTCCTGAATTTTTCCCGGATTTTTCCAAAAGGCACTAGTAGGAAACAAACTTTTTTTTTACTATTTTTTTTATACTTTTCTCTGAACAAGGATCACAAAAGATGCAACCACAAAAATTGGCACCTACAACTGAGGTGGGATGTGGTCTACAGAAATTCAGCACGTTCTCTGAAAAGCGTGCAAAAACTTTGACAATTTTTTTTCTATATTTTCCCGAATTTTTTTGGCAATTCTGATGAAACCAAACAGGGCAAAGCCAAGTTTGGGTCAGGTCCAAATGGTGTCAAGAAGCTGCTGAAAAAATTTCAGATTTTTCTAATAAACGAGCGAAAAGTTATGCCTGTTTTACCAAAGGTATCTCAAGGTATGTTTTCCGGGAGGCACAACACGGCGGCGGCAGTTAGGGCAAAGCGTCCCTAAACTCTAACACCGATCACAGCAGTAGGTATTCGCCTAATGATGTAAGGAGGGCTGCGATGCATGCAAAATAAGTACGGCTGGCAACCTATCTAGGGTTTGCGCGGCGGCGAGAAGTTACACAAGGCAGCTAGCGGGGCAAGTCGAGTAATGTGGTGGCTTCAACTTGTTGTTTGGGAACGGTGGATGGGATAGCGGTGGAAAACAAAATCACAGCAACGAGCGATTGAACTACGACCACGAACACAATCCTAAACCAGCAACAAGACTCGACCACGGACACAAACTCAACAACACGAATCTGAAACGAAATTGCAAAGGCACAAAGGGCGATAGGACAACGGAAATTGAAATATTTTTGGGCTTTTTGTGGACTCTAGGTAATGAACAAATATGAATCTAAGGCAAACGAGATTATACCTCACGGGAAACCTGAAATCTCTGATACCAATTAATGGGTATAGGCCCGATCTTTCGAGAGGTAGCCGGTAAGTTCGATTTGTGAAGATCTCGACGTTGGCGATCCAGCTTCAAATCAGACATGATTCGAACCCTGCAACCATTACACCACTGCTCCGTTGGTTATCAACCAAGCACAACTTGATTGACCTCGCCAAGAAGGCTTTTCCTGCAAGCGAATCGAAGAGCACAAGCAAGAAGGTAAAACACTCAATCTAAAATTGCAAATATGAATGACGCAGATATCAATAGAGGATTCAAGAACTCAGTTCTAAAGGACTAATCGACACAGTGGAGGAGATCAAGAACGGGGGCCCTGGATCACTGTAAAAGGATTTGTCACCACAGTTACAATGAATGATTCAGTTTCTCGATGGAAAACTAAACTCTAAACAAAAACCCAATTGTGTAGCAGCGGCGGCGGCTGTGTTTATAGTCTAAGACTCGACCTAGGGTTGGGGACGGCCAGGGGTTGGGCGCCCACAACTTGGGCTTAAGGCCTGACATGATACATGGCCAAGTTGGCCCAAATAGGTGACGCAGCACCTTGCCGTGGTCATACAGAATGATCCACGGACCTTCTAGAGCTGGGACCAGATCCAAAACGATGGCGTCGTCGTCCCCTTTCCAACGCATCCAAGAACGGCCCGTTTCGATGTCGTATGAGGAAGTTATGACCAAAACAGTGACGACGTATCTGCTGAATCCGAGGGCAACATGGCAGCTGAGTTGGGAACGAATTGGAACTTGGGAAAGACCATGGCGTCGGTGTGTCCAGCGTGGCGATGTCCTCATCACCAACCTAAGTAGCTATAGGCACAGAACCCTCCACTAGCATGATCCTAGGAAACTTCCCCTCCGCATGTGGCTCCATCTCGAAGAAAGCCTTGTAAATGAATCTAGCACACCACCCCCTTCGGCGAAAGTCGCCCCTTCTAAGGCAAAGACGGCCAACACCGCCCCGGACAGCCTCTAGCTTGACATCGCACTCCAGATTCATGAAAGGATCTATAAGTCCTCCCCCTCGCTTACCATCTCTCTCACTTAGGAACCATCATGGCATATAGGCACTCTCGGTGAGGAGGAAGAAGGAGGAGAGACAATAGTTGGAGAATAGGCAAAAGACTATGACGGAAAGCCCTCTCCCTCCCCCTATTTAAGGAAGAAATGTGGAAGCCGAAGAGGGGCAAAAGATCAGAGCAAAAAACTCTCTCCCTTAACCCATTCAATGCGGATGGGAAACAATGGGACACACCCTGACCGATGGGACGCACGCTGACCGGTGGAACAACGCCGGGTCAGACAGAACACCACTTGGTGAGACAAAATGTGGCCTAAGTATGGCCCACCACTATCACACGACTAGGTGCAAAAACCAAAATGTCACCACACGCAGGTAGCTCTCCGCACCCTAAGCGGGACTTGGAAAAACCCAAAGCAGGATCTCCACCGGGAGAGACCATCGGGCTTCCTAAGTCGATTGAACGGCTTAGAAAACACACCGAGAGATAGGTAGGAAGTGAAGGGATGCCCCATGTAGGCCATGTCGACTCCATGAACGACGAGCATGGGTCTCGGTCGGACGTTTCCGACTGAAGCTTTCCAAATCCCGTCACTTAAGTCATCAAGGTAAACACTACCAACCCCCTCTATTTCTTTATAATCATTTCATACATCCATACGTGCATTCATTCCATACGCCCATGCCTCCTGGATGATTCAGGCACTGAACTGCCTGGGGGCTTGAGAACTAAGCATTGCACGTGTAACGAAATAAATCACAATGCTCCATGTTGCATCATGAAGCGGTGGTTGCCTCATTCGACATGAGCAACCAACAGAGCCAGGGGAGAAAAACATAGATGAGTCTCGTGCGGCCCTCGCCTAGTCTGGTAGATAGGGTCATCTCAACCTTCTTGTTCAATCCTGAGCCTCTTGCCAAGCCCATAGAATCTCCATCGAGGGGAGGCTGTTAGGCCACCCGGGTTGGTCTCCGGAATGACCCAGGCATCTGCCAGGTTACAGGTAAAGGAGCAGTGGAATGCCACAAGAGGGCTATGCTAACCCCGTCATGAATGATGGACCCATATTCCACTCGATCATACCTGTTAGCGAACTCACCGAGCGCATCACTCGAGCCCGAGCGATCGGGACAAGCAACAAAACTCAGCCCCTCCGGTTGTGAGGAACCGAGGACGCGGTAACGCACACAACTCACACCGACCCCTACTAAGGCCCAACAGGGCTCGAGGGCTCAAGACATAAAACGCCTGGGTCTGCGACCCTGAACTCACCCTATCCAGCTATGCTCCGACTGTGCTCCAAAATACCCGGGTCTGCGACCCTGATCTTGCCCCATCCGGCTACGCTCCGACTATGCTCCAAAACACCCAGGTCTATGACCCCATTCTCGCCCCATCCGGCTACGCTCTGACTATGCTCCAAAACATCTGGGTCTATGACCCCAATCTTACCCCATCTGGCTACGCTCCGACTGCACTCCAAAATGCCCAGGTCTACGACCCCGATCTCGCCCCATCCGGCTACGCTCTGACTGCGCTCCAAAACACCCGAGTCTATGATCCTGATCTCATCCCATCTGGCTATGCTCTGACTGTGCTCCAAAACACCTAGGTCTATGACCCTAATCTCGCCCCATACGGCTATGCTCCGACTACGCTCCAAAAACTACCTGGGTCTGTGACCCTAATCTCGCCCCATCAGGATCCATGAGCACCTCCTTGTCGCCACGCCTGATCCCTAAACTAATGAACTAACTGCCTCGCCCGATCCCATGGCATGCACCGACGCCAGGATCTGTGAACTCCGTCTCATCCGATCCCCATGCCTAACCGCCTCGGCTGCACAATGATGCCTTGGTTGACAAACTCCGTCTCAACTAAAAACACGCACACACGCTCACTTAACAAACACCCCCCAGACAGTTCCACCCAAACCGCCTAGGGGCTTGGGAGCTACACCCATGGGTGCGCTCACGCGCACCCACCATCAAGGCAAAAATCCCCCAGATAATTCTGCCCGAATCGCCTAGGGGCTCAGGGGCTCCTATCGGGTTCATAAACCTGGGGTCCCTTGAGGACCAGCTTCCCAAACAAAGGCTCGGCCCAAACTGATAATGCACAACTCATGGATCGGCCTAAGTATCAGAGCAATAGGCCATGGGAGTGATCCAATCTTCGACTGGAAGGTCAGGCCGAGGAGGAACAACGCTCGTTTTTCTGACTCTAGCCCACCTCTCCGACCGGAGCGCTCGCTTCGGTCACTAGCCCACCTCCGGACGGCCTCTTTGACCAGAAGGCCTGGCCAAAAGCACCGCTTTTGACTCTGACCCTACACTCACTGACTAGGGATATGCCCAGCCTCTGCTCATTGCTCTTCTTCAACTGGCACGATCAGAGCCGACTGGGATCAACCGACCTAGGACACCCGCTCAGTAGGGACCAAGAGATGTGCGGAGAAAGTAGGGCAAGGCACACAAGTCAAACCACAATACCAGGGACCATACTCTATACACCTACAGGAACAGTACTCTACAACCACCCTAACACAAACAATGTTGTAGGCGCCTACATTTCCCCTATAGTATTGCGAGCGCCATTAAACTCCCATACGGTGAGGCTCCCCCCACATGCCTTTAGGTATCGATAGTGTTGTGGGCACCAGGATTTACCGTACTGAGTGCACATGGTGAAACTCCTCACATGCCTCTAGGCATCAACAGTATATGCAGGTACCGACATCTACCATACCCAAACAAGAACAATAGAACCTCCCTTATGCATCTGACATCCAACATTGTTGTGGGCGCCTACCATCATCTTGTACCCATCGGCATGGGCAACAAGGCTTAGAAGCATTCATACTCTCTCTCTCACTTGTAAGGCCATCCCCTTCATCTATAAAAGGGGATGTGCTCTCTCCTAATAGACCTAGTTGATTTAAGCTCAGTCCCTTTAGATTCATTAGATCGATCAAGTTCACTAGCTCACAACCACAGAACTGCCAGGTTTGGACCTCAAGCACATGCTTGAACACTTAGCTCATAGCGGAGCTCCTGTCGCTCTCAGCCCTTCCGACCAGAGCCGACCGGGCCTCTTGTACACCCTATCTTTCTCCCTCTCGTTTATAACCCACTACAGACTTCGAGCACCTAGGCTCAGGAATAAAGTCATCGAACAACTCAAACTGGACGTAGGGCACGTTGCCTGAACCAATATAAAACCTGTGTCATTCAGTGCTAGGCCACCTCCGATCAAATCTGTCGCAAAATTGACCAATTTATAAGAGCACAAGTACAATGGTAGTCACAAGCGGTCGCACTGTCATACTTGACCCCATATAAACCTAGTAGTCTGTCGAGTACCATGACAGGTCTCAAATAAACGATCCACCAACAACCAAGATCATACATGATTCAACATACATGTCACATATTACATAAAGTTTGCAGATACATTTCCATCATCAGAGTATAAAACAAAGTTATTACAAACCAAGTTTGATAGATAATAGTGGAAGCAAATTAAGTTGAAAGTAGTGTTTCCAACATAGTTAAATACAGTGCCAACATAAGATCACAGTCCACAAAAGCATATAGAGGGATTAATAAAGAAGCCTGCCCAAGGCTTACTCCTCATCCACAGTGGGATAGAAGCAACTCTTGCAATAACCATGATATATTGTGCCATCTGCAACAATGGGAATAAAACCCTGAGTACGAGAAGGTACTCAGCTAGACTTACCTATCATAAACCAGAAATAAATTGACTCCAAGGGTTATGCAAGGCTGTATAAGTGGAGATAGCTTGACAACAATTTGCATAAAAAGCAATTAACTTGGTTATACAATTATGATTCTGTTATCAAGTTAATTATGACTATCCATCTCTAAATTAGCAACTATCCTGTGCCAAACATGTGGTATATCATTTTAAGAGCATACAATAGTAACCATAGCAGGTATAGTAATTCTATGTTTATCCGAACCATCATGTTCCATAATACAATTACTACGAGGTTGGAGCTAGCCAAGTTTCTCACTATCCGGGTGAGACGGCAATTCGAATCGATTTCAACCAGCTGGGAATTCATTCCTAACACAAACCCAGGTCTACCAGCCATGGTAGCCTTATATCACCTTTGGTACAACTCAAGTACACATTTCGCAGGTTCACCCAGCGCCGCACAATCAGGGACACCAAATGCCAGGATGTTTAGGCCCAGCCTGCCCTTGGGCTCAGTCTAGCTCCCCACACATCCTTACTACCATCCAGAGTGCGCACTCTTATAGAGTGGGGCCTGGCCTGAGTTGAGCTACTCGGCTTCATAGTCAGAATGAGTTATCCGGCTAGCTAAGTGATAGGCATGCGTTCAATCTTGTCAAAAGGTCCAACAACGGTATGATCGTCAATCGGCACAGATGGAATCACATGAGTCAACCAACCATAGACTTCGCTTGGCCTCGATTTATATTACCCCGTGGTTCTTTTCCACGATAGCAAGTATAGCCAACCATGCTTCGGTAGCCATCTATATCTTGCAGGTGACAGGAAATCACCCGACTTCTACCGGTCTAAGCATGGCTAAGCATATATTCGATCCTGGACCTACATAAGGTTAAAGGAGTATTTCTATGCAAGGAAATTATATGCATCGAGTGGTTCCAATCAACTCTTATAACCTAATGCATCAATCATAAGGACTCGAGTAATATTTTGTAAAATACTAGGAGACTTAGAATGCTCCGGGGCTTGCCTTTCAGAAAGAAAGTGGGGCGATGGTCAGGGCACTCTGGAAGCTCTTCTAGGGTCTGCTCCTCTTCTTTGGGAGCTACGGCTTGAGGAATCTCCTGCTGGTCCCCTTCTTCTCCCTCATTGAATTCCAGCAACGTTATCTCCTCTGTCGATCCTAGATGCATCAATATGGCATAAGATATTGCGAATGCAAATATGCTGACAAGTATAGTACGATGACACATGATGAATGCATTCATGTAAGTATTCTTAACAGCATGGTGTTAATGTAATAACAAGTGCATCACATTTTACTGAGTATGTGTATATCTCTTCTTGATTACTTAATCAAACACTTCAACAATTCCTTTACTAAACCACAAAACAGCAGCTACTTGTTTTACTCATAACTAAAGTTCTACTTATCCAAATACTGTGATCTTAGACTTTCTGGAAAGCTTATAAAATTGTCTACAACTTTATTTTAATACTCTTACTGTGATTTAAGAGTTATATAGGGCAAACAAATTGTTCAATAAAATCTATCCAGAAAGCAAACATTTCGGACAGCAAACTTGTAACAGCTAGAACTCAAAAACCCTAAGCCCTAAGACTGTGAAAATTTAACACAAGGTAGATTAGTAAGTTATCGACAACTTTATTATTAACAAGTTTTACAGCAAAGACCATTATCCATATGAAATCATCCACACAATCAAAACTATACACGCAGTCTTGTATTAGAATTATAAAGTGATAATTAGTTATTTGCATACAATCAATGGCTTCTAAGCCTTACCATTGACATCAACAGTCACTATGCATCACAAGAACCATATAAAACATCATGCTTAATCACAATCTAATTATTTAAATGCCTTTATTAATTTAATTAAATAATTAGGGTAAATAATGAACATACACCAAATTTGCACAATAAATTCTCAGAAAATTACATTAGACTCCTAATGTTCATAATATGCTACTGTGAAAATTTCATGCCATTTGCACATGTATAACATCCTACGCAAAAATGACAAGCTAGCAAGGGTTATTTTAGTGGAAATGGAAAATCCTATAGAAAAGTGTCAAGCAACAGGTTATATATTTTTTCTAGCTAGAGCATGTCAATACAAAACCCACAAAATTGGAATCACATTTTTATCATTTTTCTAGCTCAAGATATCTAATTTACAAAATGGTAAACATACAAAAAGCACTTATTTAACTATATTTAAATCACCATAAAAAATACCAGAAAATGCATATTTCATATTTTTATAACAAACTACACTTCCTAAGGAATACAACAAAATTTGGTTCCCTAGATTTGGATCTCTACAACTCCACTTATCATTTTTTTAAAGTTTGCATCAAAACTAAAAACAAATGAACTAGCTTTCTCCATTGAGTCACTGACAACTAGGGCCCTCAGTTCAGTTGACCCCGCACGTCGGCTACGGCAATACAGAGCGCGGCGTGGGACAACCGAAGTTCACCAATGGCGATCCTCTCCAGCGACGGCACTGACCCAACCGTGATCCCCATGATCTCCCTCACCTATTGAGCTAACAAGCTAGACCTATTGCCGGAGCTAAGCATGGTGGTGGCGTCAGTGGTGGCACGGCAGAGCAGGACGATGGCGCTGCACCAGCGGTGACCGCGACGACTCGATCTAATGAGCCTTCGAGCTGATACACATGACGACGGTTCTAGAGTACCAACCACTACGGCGAAAGGCGGTCGGAGGCGGTGCGGCCACGATGACTTACCTGGCACGGTTAGTAAGCAAATGTGGGCACAGTGAGACTCTAGGATGACAGTGGAGTGGCTACGGTGCTTGGCAGAGGTGGCGCGGTGCTTGGCGGAGGTGGCACGGTGCTCGACGGAGGTTGCAACGGCACTACTGCGGTGAGGTTGCAATAGCACTACTGCGGTGGTGGAGAAGCGACGTGACGCAGCGCAAGATGAGCGGGGTGGCCAGCAATGGTGACTACGGCGTTGTGTGCTGCTATGGCTGCTGTGGATGGGCGAAGGAAGAGGCAGAGAGCAAAATGAGAGCACGAGGATGGAGCAGGCGAGTGCTAGGGATGATAAAGGCGCGCTGTGGCTCAACGTGGCCTGGCTGCTCAGACCGACGGTGACACGTGGCTTCGCTTCCTCCATGCGGTGACCATGCTCTATTGCCGGTCGGCCACTGAAGATCGAACAAGTTGGCCATCAGAGCCCCGAACCGAGCCTAACGACGCGATTTGAAGCAATTAAATCTCCTAATCCATAGCTTGTTAGTGCAAACAACCTAAACAGAACTCGTAGCCCTAAGTACCAGCTACAAAACTCCTTTAGAAATCAAGGTCTAATTTGCAATGGATAGAGAGTAAAATCAACTCAAAGTAGTGACCATCAAACTGCAAGCACGCAAGACTTAGAAAATTTTTCCTTAGTGCTTAAATCAATGAAATGTTGATTCTTGTGAGTAATTTTTAAGTATGTTAGGAGCTAAACTAGTCTATGACCCAAAAATAAAAGTTGTTCCTCTTATCAAATACTACAATTTTGCTATAGTGCACACGTCCATGCAAAGTCTCCATCATATAGTTCAAACTTGGTCAAACTTATTACATTCAAATGATGACTTATACTTGAACTATGACTTAGTGACCAAATTAGCCCTAGCCATGAATACCAAAGTTGCTCATAATGACACTCTAAGCATGTTCAAGCTATTTATAAGATCACACAATCATTCCATACACTGGTTACACACAAAGCTTTCTAGATCACCTACATAGCATCACTTAAGTACTTGATCATGCAAAGTGATCTTCATGAACCATGTTCCATTAGTCATTCTAAGTATAGCTATGATGTTTTAGTGACTCACATGAACCATCTACATGTATTCACTCATGATCATATGCATATATATAAGGAAACATAAAATAACAAGCATGTTTCGTATGTTTCAATCATATGTTTCAATTTAAAATCTTATATATGAATGCTTGATGCTCATACTCATGCAATGCAAGTCAAATTATGCAAGCTTAACACCTAGGGTGTTACAGCCCCTCCCCTTATAAAAATCTCATCCCAAGATTTGCAAGACCTACCATTCTTGGAAAAAGGCGGGATAAACCTCACGTAAGTAATCCTCTCTTTCCCACATAGCATCTTGTTCACTATGATTATTCCATACCACCTTATAAAACTTAATGATCTTACTCCGTGTTACTCTTTCCATCTCTTCTAACACTCAAATTGGCTTTTCTTCATAGGTCAAATCTAATTGAAGCTTTATGTTGGTGGGTGCAATAGCTTCTTCAGGTACACGAAGACATTTCTTCAACTGAGAAACGTGGAAGACATCGAATATTGCACTCATCTCTGGTGGAAGTTGTAACTTATAAGTGACATTCCCTTTCCATTCAATAATCCTGTACGGCCCTACATATCTAGGCGCAAGCTTCCTTTTTACTCCAAATCTCTGCACTCCTTTCATGGGTGACACTTTCAAGTATACGTAGTCTCCCACTTCAAAAGTCAGTGGTCTTCTTCTTTTATCAGCATAACTCTTTTGTCTGGATTGAGCTACCTTCATATGCTGTTGGATAATATGCACTTGCTCTTCAACTTCAGTTACAAAGTCAATACCAAAGTATCTTCTTGCACTGGGCTCAATCCAATTCGATGGAGTTCTACATTTTCTGCCATACAAGGCTTCAAACGGAGCCATCTTGATGCTTGCTTGATAACTTTTGTTGTAGGAGAACTTAACTAAAGGTAACCATTTCTCCCATGAATGTTTGGAAGATATAACACAAGCTCTTAGCAAATCTTCTAAGATTTGGTTCACTCGCTCTATCTGTCCTGAAGTTTGTGGATGGTATGCCGAACTTCTGATCAATTTAGTTCCCAAAGCCTGGTGCAAGTGTTCCTAGAATGAGCTATGAACTATGGTCCATGATCTGAGATTATGGTCCTAGGTATTCCATGTAATCTCACAATCTGAGAAACATATAGTTCGGTGTATTTCACTATGCGATCCGTTGTGTTCACCGGTATAAAATGTGCTGACTTTGTGAGGCGATCTACAATGACCCATATAGAATCATGACCTCGCTGTGTTACTGGAAGGCCTGTGATAAAGTCCATACTGATTTCTTCCCATTTCCAACCTAGGATAGGCAATGGCTGAAGAAATCTAATAGATTTCATATGAATAGCTTTTACTCTACTGCAGTTATCGCACCTAGCGACATAGGCTGCGATCTCCTTCTTCATCTTAGTCCACCAAAAACGGGTCTTCAAATCTTGATACATCTTACTACTGCCCAGATGGATAGACAATTTGGACGAATGAGCTTCATCTAGAATTTGATTTCTAAGCTCACGGTTCTTCGGTATGACAAGACGGTCTTCAAACCATAGCACACCCCTTTCATCCAATCTAAAATGCTTAGTTTCTTTCTCTTGCATCTTTCTCTTGATGTGAAATATACCTTCATCTGTCTTCTATAGCTCTATGATTTTGCTCTCAAGTGAACAACTTATAGTGATATTGTGCAGTACAACAGGATGTAACAAATTAAATCTATCTTCCAACAATGCTTCCATAGTGTTGCAATGAGCTTTCCGACTAAGTGCATCGGCTACAACATTGGCTTTCTCGGGATGGTAGTGCACTTCCAAATTGTAGTCCTTAATCAGCTCTAGCCATCTTCATTATCTCATGTTTAGCTCAGGTTGGGTAAAGATGTACTTGAGACTTTTATGGTCAATATATATATGACATACATTGCCCAACAAATAATGTCTCCATATTCTTAATGCATGAATAACTGCTGCAAGTTCTAAATCATGAGTAGGGTAGTTGACTTCATGTTTTCTCAACTGCCGAGAAGCATATGCAATAACTCTTCCTTCTTGCATAAGCATACACCCCAAACCTATACCCGATGCATCACAAAATACATTGAAAGGCTTCTCAATGTCGGGTTGTGCTAAAATAGGAGTTGTAGTTAACAGAGTCCTGAGTGTGTGAAATGCTGCTTCACATTCTGGGGTCCACTTGAACTTCTCATCTTTCTGAAGTAGCCAAGTCATGGGCTTAGCTATCTTGGAGAAATCTAGAATGAAACGACAATAGTAGCCTGCTAACCCTAGAAAATTCTAAAGTTCATGAACCAAAGTTGGGGCCTTCCAATCCATGATCTCTTGTACTTTCGATGGGTCTACAGAGATTCCATCTCTCGATAAGATATGACCTAAGAAAGGTACCTTGCTCAACCAAAATTCACACTTGCTAAACTTTGCATACAACTTATGCTCTCTCAATCTGGATAGAACAATCCTCAATTGCTCTGCATGATCTGCCTCATTCTCTGAATAAATCAATATATCATCGATAAACACGACCACAAATTTGTTGAGCTCGGGCATGAATACAGAATTCATTAGGTACATGAAGTAGGCAGGAGCATTCGTTAGTCCAAAAGACATAACCAAATACTCATACAAGCCGTACCTAGTGGAGAAAGCAGTTTTAGGTATGTCCTCTAGCCTAATCTTTATCTGATGATAGCCTGATCTCAAGTCAATCTTGGAGAATACCTTTGCCTTCACCAACTGATCAAACAAGATGTCGATGCGAGGCAACGAGTACTTGTTTTTAATGGTCATAGCATTAAGTGGTTTGTAATCCACACACATTCTCAAGGACTTGTCATTCTTCTTCACAAATAATGCTGGACATCCCCATGGAGATGAACTAGGTTGAATGAGACCTTTGTCCAACAGATCCTGTAACTGAATCTTAAGTTCCGCTAACTCATTTGGTGGCATCCTATAAGGCCTTCTTGAGATAGGTGCCATACCTGATACTAACTCAATCTTAAATTCCACATCCCTATCAGGTGGTAAACCTGGTAACTCATCTAGGAATACATCAGAAAACTCACAAACCACTAGGATATCGCAAAGGGTAGTGGTTTGGATAGCACAAGCTAAGTGTTGGAGTTCAAAATTTCTGGAGAGTGGTACTAGAAAAGCATTTTCACCCTTGGGTTCTCTCAACATAACAATCTAAGTGCTAGTGTCAATGAGAACACCATGATCTTTCATCCAATTCATGCCTAAGATTACACTTATGGATAACCCGAGCAATACTATCAAATCCGTTGTATACACCCTCTCTAGTATAGAGATGAGCATATTTCTGACTATCTTATTTGTAGAAATAGTAGCCCCAGCTGAACTTATATTATAACCACCCTTGCTTACTTCAATTATTTTCTAATCAAGTCTAGATGCAAATGCTTAGCTCATAAAAGAATGAGAAGCTCCTGAATCAAATAAAATAATAGCGGGATACTTGTTGACAAGAAACATACTAGCCGTAACAACTTCTCCAGCGGGCACTTCCTCAACAGTGGTATAGTGCACATATCCAGGACGTGCCCTCGAGTTTGCCTATCTCTAATTGTTCTGATTCTAATTGCCATTTCTCTTTGGGTGGGGGCATTCTTTGGCCCAATGACCCACTTGATTGCAGTTGCAGCAAGGTTGATTGCTCCTAGGTCCGGTGGAGCTTCCCTGACCACCATTCCCTTTGGGTAAGGCAATAGTGAATGCCTTATGGAACACTTTCTAAGGCCTGCCATTCTGAGCTTTTGGTAGTGGAGGCCTAAACTTAGGTGCAGGTGGGTAGAACTATGGCCTAGCTATGATAGGAGCTCTGGACTATGAAGATCCGGAGGCACCTGCCTCAATTGCCCTCTTGCGGCCCTTAGCTGCCACATGCATATTGTTATGGTTTTCCTGGGTCAAAGCATCACTAATAAACTCGTTGTAGGTGGTGCACTTGGAATTGGCCATAGTCTTCATCAGTTTCGTGCTCAGACCCCGCTTGAAGCTCTCTATCTTCTTCTCTTCGGTATCAACAAAACCTAGGGCATATCTGGATAGGTTGTTGAAAGCATGCATGTATTCTATAAGGGTCTTTGTCCCTTGTGTGAGCCTCATAAATTCAGCCGCCTTCAAGCATATCAGGCCTGGGGGAATGTGATGTCCCCAAAAGGCCAACTTGAACTGCTCCCATGTTACATGCGCATTAGCAGGTAGAGAGGACAAGAAATGTGTCCACCAAATCCCTACTGGTCCCTGCAACTGATGGGACGCATACTTAGCCTTCTGGTGCTCGGTGACTCTTAGCAGACGAAACTTCTATTCAATAGTATTGAGCCCCTCGTTCGCCTATAGCAGTTCCTCTACCACCTTGAAGATAGGAGGCTTTGTATCTAGAAATTCCTTAAAGGTACTGTGCTGGTTTGGCTCAGGCCCCTGTTGGTGTGGGTGGGCATGAGCTGTGTTCTGCACAATGAGGCGTAGAGCTTCCTCCATTGTCCTTTGGCTTCCCAAGAATTGGGCAAAGAACTCCTGAGCAGATGGCAGTGGCGGTGGTGGTAAGTCACTGTCGTTGCCATCATGGTTGCTTCTAGCTCCTGCATGGGTGCGAGTCATCTGCAAAGTTGCAATAATAAGTGATTATTAGATGATGTTCGGAGATTGTAGATGAATTTTATAATCATGCCAAACTGAAATTATTGGAGAGAATCTTAAATTCATACAATAAGAACAGAGGCATAATAATTCATTCTCGTAACATGACACCATCAACTTGATCACTTATCAGACTCATAGCGCTTTAACATACAAATCATGATCATTGATAAATGAACTGGAATTGCATTAGTGTTTAACTTAACATGAGGTACATTCAAGTACCAATACTACATGATAGTCCAATCACCAACACAAAATTCCAACTACAAGTCCATTACATAGACAGCGATGATACATCTAGTGTTTCCACTAGTCACTAAGCAATCTAATCCTCATTATGATCACTGTCGAGGTCAGAGATAGGATCATCTCCCTCCTTAGGCTCCACTTCTTCCTCGTCCTCATCGTCATCTTCTTCCATATTGGGACCATCTTCTTCCCCATCAAGGATTGGGTTCAGCTGGTTGTTCAGATAGTGCACCTCATGCTGAAGGTCCATCACTCGAAGCTGAGCTTGTGCAAGCTACTAACGTAAGCCCCTTTCAGCACGGTCCTACGCGTTACTTATGGCACGGTGCCTATCTCATTCTATTCTTGCTGTAGCAACACGGTTGTTTGCTGCATCCCGCTAGCGCATAGCTGTGGACGCCTCGGCATGGGTGGCCTCCAGCTACTCCCATAGTCCTACAAGCAAAGCTTAATCATCAGCTCTTGCTTCTTGGACTGCTGCTCTATATTGATCCACCTGCTCCATTTGGGTATGGAGATTGCCCAAAGCTGCATAGGCTTGGTCAGATTCCCATCGGGCTTTACTTGCTGCTTTCTTATGCCTGCGCACACGCTTCTTGAGCTTGTGTTGTGTGGCTTCAGCTCTCATGAGCTTGTCCAAGCAAGTGGTGTATGATTCCTGCTAGAAATCCCTAGTGTCCTGGCATGTATAAAACATCTTCATCACCGCAAATATGGCACTCATAGCGGAACTAGAGCTATTTGCCCGCTCATCCCGATCTTGGATCAATGCATTTTGGTTGTGTTGTTCCCATATTGCTATGGATGGATCCACCCAAGGAAACATACTAGCGGCACTGTTGGTAAGTGCATCCCCATGCTGCTAACAGATCTGACTCAAAACCTCAAAGGCCACTACCTGGGTAGCCTCCCAAGGAGTTTTCCCTTTAGAATCTGCCTTCCACTCCTGCCAGAAAGGTGCTTGGGTGCGGGCTGGTATGGTTAGTTGCACCTCATACCATGGTTGTCCCTCCAGGTACTCTTCATTCCAATGATAGAGAGGTGGCTCTTGATACCCCGCAAAGTCCAAAACTCTCCAAAGCAAAGTAGGAGTTCCGAACACCATCAGGAAATTCTCACATCCGACTGGTGCTGCCATCTGTACCACCAACATGTATAACTTTTGTGAGACAAGGCCTTAATGGATAAGAGTTACATAACCGAGTAAGAAATTTATAAGGGGAGGAACAATGCAAGTATTGATTCATTATCATCATGATGCATGCATGTTCCGTATGTCCTCAAAAACTTAGGAAAAATTATTTCTAACAATATACACGGTGGCATACATACGTTCTGTCATATATAGCGTGACTAGTCGAGCTACACATTTCGTTGTTAGTGTACCTACATAAGAGTTTCATTTCAGCCCAATCCCATAATTAAATATGCAGAATGTAAATCTAAATACTTCCATATATATATACCCATACATATACTTCTGTATCAAAGCTACCCGATGACAGTTTATACCCACAATTAAATACGCACCATATACACATGCAAGCATGCATACATAGCCGTACCAAAGCTAACTCTCCCCAACCGCACGCTCACATCTTGCGGTCATGTCACTCATCAACTTACCTTCTTACCTTAGCGTAGAGGCATTTGATCCATACATTACCATTCAAGTGAATGGCATCCATACAATAGCACGCCGTATGGATGACGAAAATAAAAACCCCCAAGTTAGTACTTAAATAGCCACCTAATAGTCCTTAATTTGAGCGTAAGGAAAGTGATCGCTGGCACACTTTAGATTTCAAATACTTATTTATATAGTTATTAGTTGCTAGAAAAGGGTTTTGGAAAACAAAAACTTTTGTTTTAAATACGCATGTGACAATTTACGTTGAACCTTGCTCTGATGCCAGCTGTCGCAGAACAGACCAATTTATAAGAGCACAAGTACAATGGCAGCCGCAAGCGGTCGCACTGTCATACTTGAGCCCATATAAACCCGGTAGTCTATCGAGTACCATGATGGGTCTTGAATAAACGATCCACCAACAACCAAGATCGTACATGATTCAACATACATGTCACATATTACATAAAGTTTGCAGATACATTTCCATCATCAGAGTATAAAACAAAGTTATTACAAACCAAGTTTGATAGATAATAGTGAAAGAAAATTAAGTTGAAAGTAGTGTTTCCAACATAGTTAAATACAGTGCCAACATATGATCATAGTCCACAAAAGCATATAGAGGGATTAATAAAGAAGCATGCCCAAGGCTTACTCCTCATCCACAGTGGGATAGAAGCAACTCTTGCAATAACCATGATATACTATGCCATCTACAACAATGAGAATAAAACCCTAAGTACGAGAAGGTACTCAGCTAGACTTACCTGTCATAAACCAGAAATAAATTGACTCCAAGGGTTATGCAAGGTTGTATAAGTGGAGATAGCTTGACAACATTTTGCATAAAAAGCGATTAACTTGATTATACAATTATGATTCCATTATCAAGTTAATTATGACTATCCATCTCAAAATTAGCAACTATCCTGTGCCAAACATGTGGTATATCATTTTAAGAGCATACAATAGTAACCATAGCAGGTATTGTAATTCCATGTTTATCCGAACCATCATGTTCCATAATACAATTACTACGAGGTTGGACCTAGCCAAGTTTCTCACTATCCAGGAGAGACGGTGATTCGAATCGATTTTAACCAGCTAGGAATTCATTCCTAACACAAACCCAAGTCTACCAGCCATGATAGCCTTAGATCACCTTTGGTACAACTCAAGTACACATTTCGTGGGTTCGCCTAGCGCCGCACAATCAGGGACACCAAATGCCAGTACGTTCAGGCCTAGCCTACCCTTGGGCTCAGTCTAGCTCCCCACACATCCCTACTACCATCTAGAGTGCACACTCTTACAGAGTGGGGCCTGGCCTGAGTTGAGCTACTCGGCTTTGCGGTCGGAATGAGTTATCTGGCCAGCTAAGTGATAGGCATGCGTTTAATCTTGTCAAAAGGTCCAACAATAGTATGGTCCTTAATCAGCACAGACAAAATCACATGACTCAACCTACCATAGACTCCGCCCGGCCTCGATTTACATTACCCCATGGTTCTTTTCCACGATAGCAAGTATAGCCAATCGTGCTTCGGTATCCACCTATATCTCGTAGGTGACAGGAAATCATCCGACTTCTACTGGTCTAAGCATATATTCGATCCTAGACCTACATAGGGTTAAAGAAGTATTTCTGGGCAAGGAAATTATATGCATCGAGTGGTTCCAATCAACTCTTATAACCTAATGCATCAATCATAAGGACTCGAGTAATATTTTGTAAAATACTAGGAGACTTAGAATGCTCCGGGGCTTACCTTTCAGAAAGAAAGTGGGGCGGTGGTCAGGGCACTCTAGAAGCTCTTCTAGGGTCTGCTCCTCTTCTTTGGGAGCTATGGCTTGAGGAATCTCCTGCTGGTCCCCTTCTTCTCCCTCGTTGAATTCCAGCAACGTTATCTCCTCTGTCGATCCTAGATGCATCAATATGGCATAAGATATTGTGAATGCAAATATGCTGACAAGTATAGTATGATGACACATGATGAATGCATTCGTGTAAGTATTCTTAACAGCATGGTGTTAACGTAATAATAAGTGCATCACATTTTATGGATTATGTGTATATCTCTTCTTGATTACTTAATCAAACACTTCAACAATTCCTTTACTAAACCACAAAATAGCAGCTACTTGTTTTACTCATAACTAAAGTTCTACTTATCCAAATACTGTGATCTTAGACTTTCTGGAAAGCTTATAAAATTGTCTACAACTTTATTTTAATACTCTTACTGTGATTTAAGAGTTATATAGGGCAAACAAATTGTTCAATAAAATCTATCCAGAAAGCAAACATTTCGGACAGCAAACTTGTAACAGCTAGAACTCAAAAACCCTAAGCCCTAAGACTGTGAAAAATTAACACAAGGTAGATTAGTAAGTTATCGACAACTTTATTATTAACAAGTTTTACAGCAAAGACCATTATCCATATGAAATCATCCATACAATCAAAACTATACACGCGGTCTTGTATTAGAATTATAAAGTGATAATTAGTTATTTGCATACAATCAATGGCTTCTAAGCCTTACCATTGACATCAACAGTCACTATGCATCACAAGAACCATATAAAACATCATGCTTAATCACAATCTAATTATTTAAATGCCTTTGTTAATTTAATTAAATAATTAGGGTAAATAATGAACATACACCAAATGTGCACAATAAATTCTTAGAAAATTACATTAGACTCCTAATGCTCACAATATGCTACTGTGAAAAATTCATACCATTTGCACATGTATAACATCCTATGCAAAAATGACAAGCTAGCAAGGGTTATTTTAGTGAAAATGGAAAATCCTATAGAAAAGTGTCAAGTAACAGGTTATATATTTTTCCTAGCTAGATCATGTTAATACAAAACCCACAAAATTGGAATCACATTTTTATCATTTTTCTAGCTCAAGATATCTAATTTACAAAATGGTAAACATACAAAAAGCACTCATTTAACTATATTTAAATCACCATGAAAAATATCAGAAAATGCACATTTCATATTTTTATAACAAACTACACTTCCTAAGGAATACAACAAAATTTAGTTCCCCAGATTTGGATCTCTACAACTCCACTTATCATTTTTTAAAGTTTGCATCAAAACTGAAAACAAATGAACTAGCTTTCTCCATCGAGTCACTGATAGCTGGGGCCCTTGGTTCAGTCGACCCCACACGTTAGCTATGACAATACAGAGCGCGGTGTGGGACAACCGAAGTTCACCGATGGCAGCCCTCTCCGGTGATGGCACCGACCCAACCATGATCCCCATGACCTCCCGCACCTATTGAGCTGACAAGCTGGACCTATTGCTGGAGCTAAGCACGGTCGCGGCATCAATGGTGGCACGACAGAGTAGGACGATGGTGCTACATCGGCGGTGACCGTGATGACTCGATCTAATAAGCCTATGAGCTGCTACACACGATGGCGGTTCTAGAGTACCAACCACTATGGCGAAAGGCGGTCGGAGGCGGTGCGGCCACGATGACTTACTAGGCATGGTTAGTAAGCAAATGTGGGCGCAGTGAGACTCTAGGATTATGGTGGAGTGGCTGTGATGCTCGGCGGAGGTGGCGCGGTGCTCAGCAGAGGTGGCGTGGTGCTCAGCGGAGGTGGCGTGGTGCTCGGCGAAGGTTGCAATGGCACTGCTGCGGTGAGGTTACAACGGCACTGTTGCGGTGGCAGAGAAGTGATGTGACATGGCACAAGATGAGTGGGGTGGTTGGTAATGGTGACTGTGGCGTTGTCCACTACTGCGGCTACTACGGGTGGGCGAAGGAAGAGCCAGAGAGCGAAATGAGAGCGCGGGGATGGAGTGGGCGAGTGCTGGGATGATAAAAGGCGCGATGTGGCTCAACGTGGCCTGGCTACTCAAACTGGCGATGACGCGTGGCTTTGCTTCCTCCATGTGGCGGCCATGCTCTGTTGCCAGTCGACCACTGAAGACCGAACGAGTTGGCCATCAGAGCCCCAAACCGAGCCGGACGACGCGATTTGAAGCAATTAAATTCCTAATTCGTAGCTTGTTAGTGCAAACAACATAAACAAAACTCGCAGCCCTAAGTACTAGGTTCAAAACTCCTTTAGAAATCAAGGTCTAATTTGCAATGGATAGAGAGTAAAATCAACTCAAAGTAGTGACCGTCAAACTACAAGCACGCAAGACTTAGAAAAATTTTCCTAAGTGCTGAAATCAATGAAATGCTGATTTTTGTGAGCAATTTTTAAGCATGTTAGGAGCTAAACTAGTCTATGACCCAAAAATAAAAGTTGTTCCCCTTATAAAATACTACAACTTTGCTTTAGTGCACACATCCATGCAAAGTCTCCATCATATAGTTCAAACTTGGTCAAACTTATTACATTCAAATGATGACTTATACTTGAACTATGACTTAGTGACCAAATTAGCCCTAGCCATGAATACCAAAGTTGCTCATAATGACACTCTAAGCATGTTCAAGCTATTTATAAGGTCACACAATCATTTCATACACTGGTTACACACAAAGCTTTCTAGATCACCTACATAGCATCACTTAAGTACTTGATCATGCAAAGTGATCTTCATGAACCATGTTCCATTAGTCCTTCTAAGTATAGCTATGATGTTTTAGTGACTCACATCAACCATCTACATGTATTCACTCATGATCATATGCATATATACAAGGAAACATAAAATGACAAGCATGTTTCATATGTTTCAATCATATGTTTCAATTGTAAAAGGTTATATATGAATGCTTCATTCTCATACTCATGCAATGCAAGTCAAATTATGCAAGCTTAACACCTAGGTGTTACAACAACGTATGGCAAAACTATAAATATTTACATGTTGGTCACTTTCTACACCGACAAGATGACACTCGCTTGGCGAGCATCTCCCATCTCAGCACTTGCTTAGTCCTTCCTTCTTCTGGATTCACCAAACTCCATCTTTGGGTTTGGCTCCAACATCGCGTCCTTCACGTGGTTCATCTAGCGTACCTAGATGAGATGCAACATGCAAGTGCATGAATATGGAGAATGGTCTCATCATATTGATTTAAGCACTAGAGAGCAAGTCATTCAACTAAGTAACTAGGGCTATATAATTTAGAGCATGCAACAGCAACATCAAGAATGCCCAATCAACTTAAGTGCATACACAAAATTTGGACTATAGTACAGTAGTCGACGTGTTTCAACCATAACTAGAGTTACAATCATTCAATAAAAGTGATCTCAGACTTTCTGGAAATCTAATAAAATTGTCTACAACTTTGCTATTCATTCCAAAAGCTAACTCAAGGGTTAACTGATCAAATATGCTAATATCTCAGGTTTGTACTGATAAGGATACAAAACTAACATTAAGTTCATAAATGTATAACTAGAGTTCTAATCATCCAACAAGCTTGATCCTTATCTTTATAGAAATCTTAGTAAACCATCCACAACTTTGTTATAAACACCACAAGCTAATTCCAAAGTTAACCAGGTCATACATCACAAAGAAGACATCTCTATCTAGATTAGGACATAATCTATCACTCCACTTCACAAGCTCATAACTAGAGATTTAGACAACCAAAAAGGGTTATATTTAACAATTTGGAAAGCTCATGAAAATCACTACACTTTTTATATTATCTCCAAGACATGATTCAAAGCTTAGCTAAGTCAAACAACACAATCATTCAGATCTATACAGAGAGCATGCAAAACCTGATAGGGAAATTATAAAATCTATAGCTCCTAAATTATCAGGCCTATGGTCATGAACATTTAACACAAGCTAGATTATGAAGTTACCTACAACTTTGGTATTCACCATATTCACAGAAAACCTCATTTGCATCAAGAAACTAATTGCACAACCAAAACTGTACCTGTAGTCTAGACACCTGAGGCATACCACATTTATCTCTTATTTAGTTGCTACAAACTAACATGTTCTTGACATACAGGCTACTCTAAACAGCTTGTGACCATATTCAAACAATCATAGCGCATACTAATTGTTATGAGAAGCATCATAGGACAATAACTACATAGAGCTATTAACAAACTTCAATCCTCTATGTATATAATGCAATATATATGCTATTTTTAGTGCCATATGACAACAACTAGTTTGGGGCTGAGATTTTTATGAGTGGTAGATATTATCAAAACATGTCTACTGCACAAATTTCACATGCTCAGGTTTTATAGATTAATTATTATGAAAAAGACAAATTGCTTTTGCAAGAAAACATGTAAAAGCAAGATAAATCTAAAGACCATCATTTTCTATAAACATATAGCCATATTATATGTTATTATGGTAGCACAACATCATACAAAGGTAGTGGAACCATATTTTCCATTTTTACACCCACATAAAAATTATAACTTATTTAAAACCATTTATCAAGCAATAAAAAAGTTAAATCAATAAATCAATCATACTACATCCAATGATTGTAAAATTTTTACCACAGCACACATATAGCATCAGTAGCCTACTATAAAAATTTCAAAGCAATTAGAGAACCACAACTTTAGATATGAAAATAACAAGCAAAACAAGCTAAAATTACCTATTTAACAAGATTAAATCAAAACATTATAAAAATAGTACACAACTAGCATGTATAATATTTTTATTAGCTATATCGTGTCATCACAAGATTAACACAACTAGAATTACCATTTTTGGACTTCTGTAACTCAAGATATGCATCCAACAACTTAAAAGAATTTTTAAAAGCACTTTATAAGAATAAATAAAAACATCAAAAACTTTCTACTAACACATATCATATTATGACACTAATGTGTATATCTACTCACAAGGATTCCAAAAAGTCCTCATTTTCTATTTTATGATTTTTCTACAATTTATTATGATTTTCCAAAGTTTAGTCTATTTAAAAGCATAAAAGAAAAACACAATTGCATCGAGGCCCCTAGACTTCCACAAAAATAAATTCCATCGAACATGTCCTTCTCTGTACTATTCCCTGAGTTAACAACTTTGCAGTTAAGCCCTTCCTTTTTTGTCGAATTCCTACCCAAGGTCCTTCACGCGACTCAGAACAGAGGAGATGGTCGGCGGCTCGATTTCCGACGAGGTGGCCGTCCTCCGATAGTGAGCGGCGGCGACGGAGTGCCAGGAGGTCTACGTGTTTCCGAGTAGGGGCTCGTCGTGGCAGGTGCTTTCCCTTGGTGGCCTGGCCCCAAGCACCGGTTGCTTGCGACTGCGACGACCATCGATAGGCTAGCTCCAAGGTCCAGCAGTGGTGGGAAGCACCCAGGGGCCAGAGCACACCCACGGGGCTACCTGGCTTGGCCCAAGGTGGGCCAGGATGGCCTAGCCATGCGATACCAGTGGCTCAGCTCCAACGGCAGCGGCAGCACGAGCGCATGTGAGGAAGGGAGCGAGCAGAGGCGAGGGTGAGCGTGCGCAAGAGATGGAGCATGACGAGGCAAAGGCGGTGGTGCACGTGGTTAGGGCAGATATGGCTCGGAGGGTGGAGAACGCAGCAGGCGGCATTGAGCTCGGCTAGCAATGGTGGCACCGCCCGGGCCTAGCGCGTTAGGGCTGGGAGAAGGGAGCATGGAGGGCAAGAGTGAGGAGTGAGGAACATCTAAAAGAAGCTTGATGTCTCCCCATCGTGAGTGGAGAAGCAGGGATGGGTGTCGACCATGGTAGGGGTGCAGACTCTGCATGAATGCCACGCCCTCCACATGCGTTGCCTTTTGAGGCAATTCCTCAAACAGGTGGCGGTCAGCGACGTGGGTAAGGTGGGCACCGTTTTTGGGCTAGCTACAGGCCGATTTGGACCTTGGGCCCAAAAGCAAAGTTGTAGCCCACCTAATGATCTATAAAATTCATTAAGGGTTCCTCACCATTAGAGCTCTCCATTAGCACCTAATTAAGCCCAAAGTTGATAGTGTCAGCGACTAATCGAGGATTGAACCTTGCTCTATTTGAGCTCGAATTACTTAGTCAAAACTTGGTCAAATTGATTCCAATTTTTTGTATGTCCTTCTCCAAGATGTAAAATCCAACTTTTATATTTGGCTCAACTTGAGTTGCTTAACAAAAATCCAAGAACGTGAAATGCCAATGTCAATGACGATGAATTCCGGACTTGGAATTATTTAGAGCCTAGTAACAACAGCTGATTCCTTCTTGAGTCCTCTGTTTGATCCACTTAGGAGTTGAATCATGTCTTGGTCCAAAAATAAAGTTTGCATTACTTCACTCAAACTTCAACTTTTATTAAAGGTCAAACTTCATATCTGGTACAGAAACCATTTCTTTTTCTTGGACAAAGCAGCACCTCGTTAAACCTTGGAATTAGGGTTTTTGACCAGTTGAGGCATTTTCTTGACATTTGCTCAACACGAACCCTTCATGACTTTTGTTTTAGAGTTCAATTAGAGTCATTTGGGTAAGGTAGCAAGGTTTGGTCAACATCCCATGTTTCCATTTACTTAATAAAGCAATTTCATCAAGATTATAACTTATCATTTCATGTGACTTCTTGTTTCCAAACTTCATGAAACTTTTCCACTGGTCAAGATAGATGCATGGTGATGTAATGTATATGAAATAAGCATGTTTAACATTACTCTTGTATAATCTTAACAAGGGTCCATATGTAAGTAAATGTGTGTTGTCCAAATTTAAGTTGGAGCTCACTCTTGTAGATTTGATCTTGACACCTTCATCACCACTTAATATGTCATGTTTGAGCTCAAACCCATTGCTTAACTGGTGACAAACACCTAGGGTGTTACAGTCGTCCCCCCTTACAGAAATTTCACCCTGAGATTCGGTGCAAAAGACGTTTAAGGGATGAGAAGCATGTCATCCATTTTCCAACATCAGTGATAGCATTAGGCTACTTAGCTTTGAGCATTAGAAAAGCTAATTGGTCAAGACAACTCTCTGATACTTGCTCTTTGAACTAGATTTTTGTTTGAAGAATTTCCTTCATTGACTTCCATAAAGCATTATTACTTTGGGAGGAATCTAAGATAGCACAACACTTCATTCTCAGGATATGGAGAGTACTACAGAGCAAAAACTAATTACCCACAATCTCTATTTCCCTAATGAATATAGCACGTACCATGTGAACTTAGCACGTACCATGTGAACTTAGCACTAGACTGTATGCTTCTAAAAGCTACTGATTACAATGGTTCCATGTTCATTCACAAAGTTCAAAAAAGTAGTCCTCTACCAAAGTAGCTTGAGTACAACTTTCATAAGGGATGAGATCATAGACGGGGTAAGCATCCACCAAGGCTGTAAGAAACCGACTAACCAACAAACAATGTCTATGCCGGTCATAACTGTTCAATCACTTAGATGCCAACCGATGGAAAACTACATAATGTTCCATATGTGCAGTTCTCTTTCTTTAATGATAACACTGTATTATCTGAGTCCGTTGAGTGAGCAATGAATGTGATAGCGACTCTATTGACTCAGCATTTTCGACGATCATTATTTGAGGGAATCCTCGTATCCAAGCGGCAATAGTTATCTGGGTTGAATCTGAGGCAACCTCTTAGGTAAAAACACATAGAATGTACCAAGGACAAGTCCACCTTGGAAATCCTTGCTGAAGAAGGATGATAGCGAGGCCTAGAGGTCAATGAAAGTTGTAAGTATACACCGACTAAAAAAACATTACACTACCTAGATCGAGTACAGTTTTCCTTCATGGTGCTGTTGCATAGTAAGTTGGGTTGACTTGCACTATAGCAAAACTAGCTTTGTTGAACTACATTTGACATTGAAGCTTCCTTTCTATTGTCAATCAACAACTCATAAGCAAAATCTAAAATTCATTGTTTGACACTTTTCAAATTGTTTTCCACTCTCAAATGCACAAATTGACTTGTAGAACACCTTGACTGCTCAAGCATTGCTGATATGAGAGGGCAAAAGCAAGCCACAAAGGGGTGCAAGGAGTCCTCTCTAGGGCATCTAAAGGATTATCTAATGGCAAAACATTGACCATGTTGCTAATCTTGGCATCAATTACAAACACAACGTTCTATTTGGAGGGGTGATAGCAGTCCATAGAGAAATCGCAGATTCTGTACACTTTGGTTTTTAGTTCATATCTCACAAACTATGGCTCCATTGTGCACAAATTTTGATAGGCACTATATCCAAGAGTACTTTAAGTACCAACCAAAATTCAGCTCAAATGGACACTGTTTGACTATCCAAACAAATCATCTACCAAAACCACTTGGTTCTGAAATTTTTATGACCCAAACTGACAAAACATCTCTCAAATCTAGTGTTTTACTCAACCAATGCTCAAGCCAACTTCAGACATTGAAGTACTTTAAGCAAGGAATGAGCTTGCCAAGTGTTGTGACTATCCAACCATGTTTGATCCTCTAATCACCGGCTTAAAGATAACTAGTTTAGTGCCATGAAATCTCGATAGATTTCTCGCTCTTCTTTTCCTTTGATTCACACATTGGGAAGTGTGTTCACGGTCTTTAACTCTTTTTATGACAGCGGTAGCTTTCTTGCTGAGGATGGAGGCTAGGGTTTGTCCTTACATGCCTCTTAGGAAACAACTTCAATCGTTGATTTAGGCACCAACTCGACGATGCACAAGCACTTGGACTGGTGGGCTATTTTTGTAGGGCACAATGCATACTTCACATGGAGGGGTAGACCTACAAAGATAAGGGACCGTTTCTAACTATCCTCCTATGCTTCATACAAAAGAGTCCTAAACATATCCTTTGATAGCACCATATACATAACGATGCTGACCGAAACTAGGGACGTGCTTTCTCTAGCTCTTTACCTAGCCGATGTGATATATTGTACTATCTATGTGATTGTCCAAGATGGAATTGACTTGATAGTATAGGGTTTGAAGAAGAAAGCAGGACTTGCATTGCTGACCGGCTTTGTTGTTTCTTCGTCTAACATTGTTTTGTGAGACCTGACCTTCATAGTTATCGAAGAGTTATTACCTAGCTGTAACCTAACTTTCCTATTGGTAACTAATTAGTTGTCTCTCAACATTTAAAAGCTTCAAAACTTCTTTTTGACAGCAATAATTGTAGTTGATGTGTAAACAAACAGTCGCCATGGAAGTCAGCAGAAAAGGGTCACACCGAAGAAGGTCGGTTGATCATCTTGCACATAAAGATCAAGGCTGAGATAGAAAGCTCATAAGCACCAGGTGACCTATTATAGGACATAATATCCTAGTCCATTTATCATCCGACTGATAACTTGTCCAACTTTAAATATTATGTAGCCTTCTGATCCAACAGGGATGACATAAGTTGCTCACAAGATGATCGACGTCATTACAGGGACAGCCAAGTAGAGTCACTTGTCTACCATCTCCTGCAGTCTATTTATGTTCATGTTAGTGACATGTTCTTCAAAGGTTATCCTCTTTGCAACTTCAGAAGGAAACTCTACTACTTTTGGTCTAATATAAGGATCTTTCGATTAGATATGGAGAGATAACTAAGGAAGAGCTCATGTGAAAATAACACATCAGTACAGTTCTGCAATGGATCATGACTAGAAACCTCGATACCAGCCCATGCTGAGTAGCACAACCTTGTGTGTGCGCCCACAGGAGGCTCTCGGTTTCGTCGTGGCACTGTAGATCGCTAATCATGGCACCATTACTAAACATACAACCCACAAGAATTTTCACGTGGCACAAATTTGGTTGCATAGGAGCATGCATCATGCAAAGGAGGGATATCAAGCAAAGGTAGTCACAAGGTTAGGAGTCAACAAGGAGGTGATCCAAAGATCAAAACACAGCGTAAGAGAACATAGCTTAATTGCATAAGATAACTGAGCAGGGGACTCTCGCTTAATTTCCATATACGCCTTATGTCCACCAAGGTGATTACTAGGTAAAGATTAACATGAGATTTGGTCTTACCGAACAGCAACATGACATCAAGACTGATAAACATCCAGAGACTTGAAAGAGTTGGAGACACAACAAACAAGATTCGAGGGACAGAGCCAATGCACTGACTAGGGATTCAGTTGATAAAGCAATGACATGATCTACAAGGAAAAGGTTCCAAAGCTAGGGTAGATAGCGATTAGCGTTGCACCAGTTCGTCTGTAGGAGAAGGAGCAATGAGGTCCAACAAGGATTTTTTGAGCAGGGTCCTCCCACATAGGAGCAAGACATCCACGACACATGTAAGCATTCAAGGGAACTAAGCTTGGGCTTAAGGTCAAGCAAAGACATGGATATAGATCTTCATAGTGCAATGTTCAAGCACTAGCAACCACGTGTACAAGCTCAGGCTCCTAAGAGAGATCTTAATTAGAGATGACAACCATGAGATTATCAAAACTTGGATGTTGTTCCAAGATAGCGCTCTTCAACACTCGTATGCTTATCGAGGACAAAAGAGGTAACAACTATGATACTACCAAGGTAACAAGCATCCACACATACATCATGGTCTTAAGCAAGCATTTTGAAACACTCAATCCAATTAGCTTAAGAGACTATTACTAAGCACAAAGCTCGCACATAACAAGCAGTCACCTACAGTAACACCACTACACACATCATGCAAAGCATGGTGGTAAGGTATTGTTATCTTTTATTTTCTTTTTACTAAGTAGGTGGATAACTCTTCAAAATAAGTGTTACTTACATTTAGCAATTTAGTTTTCAAAGGGGTGAAGTTTTTGCTAACTATTAACTTGTCATCTATTTCCTTTGGAAGCAAACATACAAGGCAAAGCTAATTACACACTATCTTCAAGCACAACTATTCAAGCGGCATGGAACAAGGCATTTTGCCTAGCTTCACACTAGGAAGATAGTAACATCACATTGATCACACGTTACTTAGCATTAGAACAAAGTGAGGGAAGCATATTTATGCACAAGCACAATCATGATGCATGACCATCCTATTTGTCCTCACAAAATTGCCATCCTAAGGTGTCAATCACATTCTATGTCAGTGGCATAACACATACTCTCTCGATATATAGCTAGTCGTCAGCTATATTCAATCTACACATTCATGGTTAGCGTACCTACAGAAGGATTTCATTTCAGCCCAACCCCACAATTATATATGTAGAAATGAAAGTCTGGGCTCTAGGTTGCAAGCTAAATACTTCCATATATATACCCACATATATATATTTCTGTATCAAAGCTACCCAAAAGTAAATACGTCTATACATACATATATAATATGCATATATAGCCGTACCAAAGCTAACCCATAATTAAATACTCCCGTATATATATGAGATATATACTTAAGTATCAAAACTACCTCTCTCCTTTGACCGCACGCTCACATCTTGCGGTCATTCCACTCATCAACTTACCTTCATACCTGGGCATAGAGGTATAGTGATCCATACATTACCATTCAAGCGAATGGCATCCATACAATAGCACGCTGTATGGACGATGAAAGTAAACCCCCCCCCCCATGTTAATACTTAGATAGCCACCTAATAGTCCTTAACTGAGCATAAAGGAGGATGTCGCTAGCATAGTTTTGCAAATTAGTTTTGACAAATTTGCCTGTAGCTAAAGTTTTAGTCCAAATAGGCTTTTTAAAACAAAACTTGGCTTTTAAAACTATGTACATGACAGTATTATGCTTAATCTTGCTCTAATTCCAGCTATTATAGAACCGCCCAATTTATACAAGATCAAGTATGGCTGTCCCCACTAACATGTTGACACGTGCATACTTTCACTTATATAAACCTAGTAGTACTCCGAGTGTCACGAAGGACCTCGGTAAATCAACATCATAACCAAGATCGAGTGATTAAGCAAATAGACATCACGTACATAGAGTTGCAGCGGAAATAATATTACAAATGAGTTCACAAATAATAGTACAAGTTTGGGTTTCAAAACTGGTTAAGGGAAAACAACATAGCTTTCAAATGATTACATTAATATAAGTTTCAAATGCATTGCTAGCATAAGTGACATCCTCTGATAAAAGCATATAGATGAGAAATAAATATAGAGTCACTGAGCCCACTGGTGGTTAGCCACCATCTTCATTAGGTCGAGAACTTTACCTGCAACATGGAGGGATAAACCCTGAGTACTCGAATATACTCAGCTAGACTTACCCATCATAAACCAGAAATAAAGTGACAACAAAGAGTATGCAAGGCTTTATAGGTGGAGCTAGCTTAACAAAATTTTGCATAAAAGCCACTAGTTGAGCTATACATTTTACAATTTGAGAACCAAGTTAATTATAGCTATTCATCTCTAGATTAGTGACATCCTCTGATAAAATCATATAGATGAGAAATAAATATAGAGTCACCGAGCCCACCGGTGGTTAGCCACCATCTTCATTAGGCCAAGAACTTCACCTGCAACATGGAGGGATAAACCCTAAGTACTCGAATATACTCAGCTAGACTTACTCATCATAAACCAGAAATAAAGTGACAACAAAGAGTATGCAAGGCTTTATAGGTGGAGCTAGCTTGACAAAATTTTGCATAAAAGTCACTAGTTGAGCTATACATTTTACAATTCGAGAACCAAGTTAATTATAGCTATTCATCTCTAGATTAGCAACTACCTATGCCAAACATGTGGAATATCATTTAGTAATAGGCAATAGTAACCATAGTCAGTGTAGTAATGTGAGTATCATCATCATAACCATCAAGTTTCCATTAAGTTACTCTATGTTGCCACTGCTCAGTCAAGTTCTCACTATCCGGGAGAGACGGCGATTCAAATCGATTCCTACCCAGCTAGGGAATTTATTCCTAACACAAACCAAGGCACGCTTGCACCAAGGTAGCCTTAGGTCACCTTTGGTATAATTTAGGTACAGTCATGGGTCCAATCAGCGCCGCACCCTTAGAGATTCTACCAATCTGCCAGGAAGATCAGGTCTCGAACCTGCCCTTGGACTCATGTCATTGGCTCTCCGCACATCCTTACTACCTCCAGTGTGTGCACTTCCACTTACCAAGGCCTAGCCTAAATTGAACTACTCGGCTTTGTAGTCGTATCATCGGATCCGACCAGCTAAGTGCTAGGCATGCGTTCAACATGACATGAGGATGTACAGCGAATCAGTCCTTAATTGACACAGATGGGGATAGATAGGCACCCAAGACCTCTATGCCTTATTACTTCTCTATCACAATCTCGCCCAGTCTATTTTTATTTATCAACACATGGTTATTTCCACGATAGCAAATATAACCAACCGTGCTTTGGTATCCACATATATCTCGTATGTGACAGGAAATCACCTGACTTCTACTAGTCTAAGCATTGCTAAGCATACATTTGATCCTGGACCTATATAGGGTTTAAGGTATATTTCTAGACAAGGTAGTTTTATGCATCAAGTGGTTCCAATCAACTCTTATAACCTAATGCATCAAACATAAAGGACTCAAGTGATATTTGTAAAAACATAGGAGGCTTAGAATGCTCCAGGGCTTGCCTAGGATCCAACACTAGGTCAGTGTTTTTTAGATGACACTCGCTTGGTGAGCATCTCCCATCTCAGCACTTGCTTAGTCCTTTCATCTTCTGGATTCACCAAACTCCATCTTCGGGTTCGGCTCTAACATCACGTCCTTCACGTGGTTCATCTAGCGTACCTAAATAAGATGCAAGTGCATGAATATGAAGAATGGTCACATCATATTTATTTAAGCACTAGAGAGCAAGTCATTCAACTAAGTAACTAGGGCCACATAATTTAGAGCATGCACCAGCAACATCAAGAATGGGCAATCAACTTAAGTGCATACACACAATTTGGACAGCAGTACAACAGTCGTGTGTTTCAACCATAACTAGAGTTATAATCATTCAATAAAAGTGATCTTAGACTTTCTAGAAATCTAATGAAATTGTCTAAAACTTTGTTATTCATTCCAAAAGCTAACTCATAGGTTAATATGATCAAATATGCCAATATCTCAGGTCTGTATCGATAAGGATAGAAAACTGACATTAACTTCAGAAATGTATAACTAGAGTTCTAATCATCCAACAAGCATGATCCTTAACTTTATAGAAATCTTAGCAAACCATGCAAAACTTCATTATAAACACCACAAGCTAATTCTAAAGTTCACCAGGTCAAACATCACAAAGAAGACATCTCTGTCCAGATTAGGACATAATCTGTCACTCCACTTCATAAGCTCATAACTGGAGATTTAGACCACCAAAAGGGGTGATATTTAACAATTTGGAAAGATCATGAAAATCACTACACTTGTTCTATTATCTCGAAGACATGATTCAAAGCTTAGCTAAGTCAAATAACACAATCTTTCAAATCTGTATAGAGAGCATGCAAAACCTGATATGGAAATTATAAAATCTATAACTCCTAAATTATCAGGCCTATGGTCATGAACATTTAACACAAGCTATATTATGAAGTTACCTACAACTTTGGTATTCACCATATTCACAGACAACATCATTTGCATCACAAAACCAATTACACAACTAAAATTGTACCTTAGTCTAGACAACTGAGGCATACCACATTCATCTCTTATTTAGTTGCTACAAACTAACATGTTCTTGACATATATGCTACTCTAAACAGCTTGTGACCATATTCAAACAATCATAGCACATACTAATACCTATGAGAAGCATCATAGGACAATAACTACATAGAGCTATTAGCAAACTTTGATCCTCTATGTATATAATGCAATATATATGCTATTTTTAGTGCCATATGATAACAACTAGTTTGGGTCTAAGATTTTTATGAGTGGTATACGTTACCAAAACATGTCTACTGCATAAATTTCATATACTCAGGTTTTATAGATTAATTACTATGAAAAAGACAAATTGCTATTGCAAGAAAACATGTAAAACCAAGATAAATCTAAAGACCAACATTTTATATAAATATATAGCCATATTATATGTTATTATGGTAGCACAACATCATATAAAGGTAGTGGAACCACATTTTCCATTTTTACTCCTACATAAAAATTATAACTTATTTAAAACTATTTATCAAGTAATAAATAAGTTAAATCAATAAATCAATCATACTACATCCAATAACCATAAAATTTTTACCATAGCACACATATAACATTAGTAGCCTACCATAAAAATTTCACAGCAATTGGAGGACCACAACTTTAGATATGAAAATAACAAGCAAAATAAGCTAAAATTGCCTATTTAACAAGATTAAATCAAAACATTATAAAAACAGTACACAACTAGCACGTATAATATTTTTATTAGCTATATCATGTCATCACAAGATTAACACAACTAGAATTACCATTTTTGGACTTTTATAACTCAAGATATGCATCCAACAACTTAAAAGCATTTTTAAAAGCACTTTACAAGAATAAATAAAAACATCAAAAACTTTCTACTATAACATATCATATTATGACTCTAATTTGTATATCTACTCACAAAGATTCTAAAAAGTCCTCATTTGTAATTATACGATTTTTCTACAATTTATTATGATTTTCCAAAGTTCAGTCTATTTAATAGCATAAAAGGAAAACACAATTGCATCGAGGCCCCTGGACTCCCACGAAAATAAATTCCATCGAACATGTCCTTCTTTGTACTATTCCCCTGAGTGCATAACTTTGTAGTTAAGCCCTTCCCTTTCGTTGAATTCCTACGTGAGGTCCTTCACGCGACTCAGAACAGAAGAGATGGTCGGCGGCTCGATTTTCGGCGAGGTGGTCGTCCTCCGACGACGAGCAATGGTGGTGGAGTGCCACGGGGTCTGTGCACATCCGAGTAGGGGCTCATCATGATAGGGGCTTGCCCGTGGCAGCCCAGCCATGCGCACCAGCTGCTTACGACTGTGGCAGCCGTCGACAGGCCGGTTCTGGGGTCAACCGGCGTTGGCAGGCGGTGGCCGACAGCGGCGGGGAGCACCCAGGGGCCGAATCACACCCTCGGGGCTACCTAGCTTGGCTCGAGGTGGGCCAAGATGGCCTAGCTATGCGGTACCTATGGCATAGCTTCAGCAGTGGCAGCTACGCGAGCGCGTGTGAGGAAGGGAGCGAGCTGAGGCAAGGGCGAGGGTGCACGACGAGGCAAAGGCGGTGGTGCACGTGGTTAGCGCAGAGAGGGCTCGAAGGGTGGGGAATGGGGCAAGCAGTGGCGAGCTCAGCCAGCAATGGCGGTGGCGCCCAGCCTAGCCATAAGGGCTAGGAGAAGGGAGCATGGAGGGCGAGAGTGAGTGTTAGGAGGAGTGAGGAACATCTGAAGGAAGCTCGGTGTCTCCCCATCGCGAGTGGAGAGGTAGGGATAGGTGTTGGCCATGGTGGGGGCACAGACTTTGCATGAATGCAACTCCCCCAACACGCGTCGCCCTTTGAGGCAATTCCCTGAACAGGTGGCGGTCGGCGACGTGGGTAAGGTGGGCGCCATTTTTGGGCCAGCTATGGGCCAATTTGGACCTTGGGCCCAAAAGCAAAGTTACGGCCCACCTAATGATGTAAAAAATTCATTAAGGGTTACTGGCCATTAGAGCTCTCCATTAGCACCTAATTAAGCCTAAAGTTGACAGTGTCAGCGACTAATCGAGGATTAAGCCTTGCTCTGCTTGGTCTCAAATCGCTTGGTCAAAACATGGTCAAATTGATTCTAACTTTTTGTATGTCCTTATCCAAGATGTAAACTCCAACTTTTATATTTGGCTCAACTTGAGTTGCTTAACAAAATTCCCAGAACGCAAAACGCCAATGTCAATGACGATGAATTCTGGACTTAGAATTATTTAGAGCCCAGCAACAGCAGCTGGTTCCTTCTTGAGTCCTCTATTTGATCACTTAGGAGTCGAATTAGGTCTTGGTCCAAAAATAAAGTTTGTTGTACTCCACTCAATCTTCAACTTTTATTAAAGGTCAAACTTCATATCTAGTACAAAAACCATTTCTTTATCTTGGTCAAAGCAGCACCTCGTTAAACCTTGGAATTAGGGTTTTAGACCAATTGAGGCATTTTTTTTGACATTTGCTCAACACAAACCCTTCATGACTTTTGTTATAGAGTTCAATTAGAGACATTTGGGTAAGGTAGCAAGGTTTGGTAGACATCCCATGTTTACATTTACTTAATAAAGCAATTCCATCAAGGTTATAACTTATTATTTCATGTGACTTCTTGATTCCAAACTTCATGAAACTTTTCCCCTATCAAGATAGATGCATGGTGATGTAATGTATATGAAATAAGCATGTTTAACATTACTCTTGCATAATCTTAACAAGGGTCGACATGTAAGTAAGGGTGTGTTATCCAAGTTTAAGTTGGAGCTCACTCTTGTAGATTTGATCATGACACCTTCATCACCACTTAACATGTCATGTTTGAGCTCAAAACCATTGCTTAACTAGTGACAAACACCTAGGGTGTTACATGTATTGCAACATCCATGTTCATAGACATTGTACAACCTTTGTTCTTTTTAATCTTAACCTACAATGGTTAGTGACCAAGAATACTCGAAGGGGACTTGTCCTAGCAACATGTTCTTGAATTAATTCTCATTATGGAAGACTTTATTAGAAAGGGAGATGAAAATTAGTAATAACAAGATTGGTTGTTTGAGGAGCTTGGTTGAGCAAGACTAAGCTACAAGAATTTTATTATGCAAAGTAAACAATATGAGCAAAATTTATTTTATTACTTATTTTATTTTATTTTTCTTTCCTAAGACAAGATTATTTTAAGCTATTATGCATGAAGGAAAAGAGTTGGATTGAAAACTAAACATGCAATTTAAAAGATATGGTAAAATTAAATATGGGATACATACCGATTTACCTGTCGGTGAGGGCTCATTATTTCAAGTCAATTGAGCATGACTTCTCCATTGAATTTAGATTGAATTTGCATCTTGCAATCCCGGAGATGGATTCCACCAAACCATCTTAATCTTCATTTGGTTTTGGCTTGGTGGGATTGTTTTGGACTTGGAGGTGTATGCCTCACCTCCCTCTCGATCAATGTTCTATTTTCTCCTTCATGCAAAGGTTAGCGGACAACACATACCCAAAGGAAGAAACAAGGCTGATTGTTGTCGTAGGGGATACAAGTTTGCTTCTATGCTAATGACAAGTTGGCGCTCCTGTTTAGTTAGCAAAGACCTTTTTTGTATCTCAAAGACTTACCCATTCAAATTGACAATTTCCTATAGGGTTAGTCCATATATACAACCAAAGTCTACACAAGCAATTTTTAGTTCAATAATCAGACTAGACACCATGTCTAACTTGATTAAGGTAGGCTATTTAACCTAAGCATCATGCTTAATTTAAAAAGCCTATGGAAGCAGGATTAGCACATCCAAACTTCAAACTAAGCACCATGCTTAATTTAAAAGATGTATGACTAAGACACCCAAACCAAAACATACTAGTATAGAAAAAGGAAGCATGAAAGCATAAACAAGATTCATCCAAGCAGAGATGGTAACATTAAATGGTGATCCAAAGAACCATGGTTGTTGTTGTTTTTTTATTCAAATTAATGCAAATGGAGTAGATGGATGCAATTAAATATGCCTTGGTTTTGAAAAGGAAAGTATAACTTTGGGTTGGTTCTCACATACCTTGATCGATTCTAGCATCACCCATAATTTGAGATGGAGTTGTGAGTGATGCAACTTCTTTGCTCCCTCACATATGATGATTTTGTCTCCTTTTGACGGTGACCTTCTCTCCATCTGCACATGGTTAGAATGTATAGATATGCATACCTATGAGATGGCAGGGTGAAGGTGTTGATGGGTCATGAATGACTAGGCACCATAGGCTCTTGATGATTCTTGTGGAAATATGCCAGAAGGTCAAATGGTTGGTGTTTTCCTATTTATTCAACACTCAACAGGACAAGGGTAATCCCACAAAAGCAAGTGGTAATGTATATTAGTAGACATCAAGGTCAATATCAAAATCTTTACGCCAATTGCTTCTCCGGCAATGGTGCTAGAAATGCTTGTTGGTATTTCTTATGCTCAAGTAGAATATTCCGCAAGCGCACATAATACCATTGTAGCATTTTACCAAGGAGTATTCTAGGGTATTGTATTTATCCATAGGGAAGCAATGGTTAAAGAAGGTGATAGTTAATCATCATGTATCTATTAACTAGTATACCGACTAGACTAAAGTGGGGGTAAGTGATATATGAGAAGAGTTATGGATAATGATACACACAGGAGAATTCCATGGTAAAATAGAAGAGTAGACGAGTTAAGATGAGAGGACAATAGGTGCGTTCAAGGTTCCTATACACTTCTCTATTACTATAGTTCCATTCTAGAGCAAACCAGAGGGGATTACTAGGAATGGGTAAGACATAGCGATCACACACAAAAACACTTTGGAGCAACAATACCTTTCCGACCCTCAAATGAGGTGAAAAAGAGTGGTAAGGGGAAAGCTACCAAAAAGCTCTATGAAAACACCAATCCGAACGTAGTGGATTACAAAGGCCTAACAGAGCTATCACCTTTGGGGCTATCACAACTATCCGTGGGATTGGGCGTAAACTCTAGTAACCTATAGTCTAGACACCATGTCTACACTATCGATTACTACTCTATTCAAGTACTATAACTAGAGCACTCGCTACGAGCGGAGATCCCATGCTAAGGTGAGATACAACTATACTAACCATACTTAGATAAACAACCAAAGCATGAACTAGATAAACATGAAAGACATACAAGCAAATAGAGAAAGTAACTATATTAAAGCATGAATCTTACAAAAGGAAAGATACAAAGTCATACCATACCTCAGATGACTCCTCCAGAATCGAGCATAGCTCAACTCTCCCTAATTCCCAACTCACTATTCTACTTCTACATCTTGAAAGTAGAGAGAGCTTCTCTTGTGGTGTGTGTTACAAGTGAGGGAGAGGGGTCATGTTTATAGCCTAATGATGAGTAGGGGCTACTCTATTACCATGTCATCAATCCATCTGACATCCTCTTACAACCCTTGGGTCAAACTGCCAATGAACTGCCTCAAACCGATGGACCACGTTGCTCCACAGTGTGCTTCCTTGCATGTGTCAAAAGTTGAGGCAGTTTGGCCATAGTGGGCCATTGGGCGACCCCCCATTGATGAGTGGGCCCTCCCACTTTGGTGTAGGGCCCCTAGGGGTGTAGTAGAGTGTGGGTATGAAGCCCCTTTGTCCATTTGAGCACCGACATAAGCATGGTAGCTTCCACAATCCATGTGATGCACATTTTCAGCCTTGATCTTGCACCGACTTGGGATCAGTGGTGGAGAAGGCTTGGGGGTGTGTTTCTTTGCCACTCCCACAAATTGGTGAGGTGGCACAAGTGTTGCCACGTTGGGCGACACCGTGTGGGGTCGACCGACACCACCAAGTGGCCCATGGTGGCCCTACCTTGCTCCAATTGCTTCTAGTGCTTGATATTTGGTATTTGTGTATAGTTTTCCTACATAAGCAAAGATCTCCAAGTACAAGTGGAACTAGGTCAATTATAAACATAAATCACTACTTATGTTATTGTTTTACTTCCATTTTAGTGCAGTGTTGATAGTCAAAATTGATGTTTAGTGACCATCAACAGTTGGATATGAAAAAAGAAGGCAAAATACCAAATGCATTTGGTGAGGTTTCATACACATTGAGTGATCGAGAGAATCATTTGAGAAACTTACATTTGTTTTATAAAACTCATAAAACCTCTGGATATATGGTTAATCAAGGAATGAATGATTGGTGATTTTATTATAACCATTCTATCTTGCAACCGCCCAAGAACTTGAAAAAGCTATACACCCCACAGGGATCAAGGTAAAGGGTGGATAAAAATATCAACTTATTTGAGTTATGGAAGAATACTATGTTATAGGCATGGCACTTATGAAATATATTCGGCATAGTAGCAACTCATGATCAACAACCAAGTACTTAGCTATTTGCTCGGGACGAGCAAAGGTTAAGCTTGGGGGATTTGTTGGCGGTCACTAACGATCAAATCTGACCACAAATTAAAGTCCAAAACAGGAGAAATAAACAATCTTTTGACACATATGCCTTTACTATTGACCTAGTTCCACTTGTATTGGAGAAATCATGTTTTGCAGGACAAATATTTGAATACAAGTGGAAAATAAGCAAAAGGCGCAAAACCAGAAAGCGTAATGCAGATTCTACAACAAAGAGCCAAGCAAAAGCCCACCTTCATGCACAATCTAGGCTGAGCACCATCAAGGAAGCGATCTAGGCCCAGCAAGCAGCCCGCAGCGCGAAGGTGCTGAGGAGGGCCGGCCTAGGTGCGGCCATAGTAGGGGTGCGGGCGCATTGCCCCCACCTCCTCCTGGCCCCACCTTGCACAGGCAGTGCATTAATGATGCTTGGGGTCGGTTTAGGCTAGTTTCCTAATTTATCTCCCCCTAAACCAACCTCTAGCTAGTATAAGTAGAGGGGTAGTCTCACCTTTCATCACACACATCATTTGGAGCTACACACCTCATCTCTCTATTTGTACTCTTTTAGCTTTTAATAGTTGTCTTGTGAGCTAGCAAAGCTATCAAGGAGGGCATGGCTCCTTGGAAGAAGAGAGGAATCTTGGTATGAATACTATAGAGAGTTCTTCCATCATCATGCCCTCATATCTTCAATATAGTAGTGCATATGAACTAGAGTATAGTTGTCTTGTTATAATCATGATATATGAACTAGCATATAGTTTGTGTTATGATCTTAACATATTCAACTTTATGCTTAACCATTCATATGACTTGTATGAGTAGAAGTAGAGCTAGGTTGAGGTGACAGTTCATCATTCCTTTGGGTTTGCATATGTCCTATACTTGTTGATCCATAGGGTCGGAGTTCCAGGGGGATATGGGTAGTTTGTTTGTATATGGGCATGGTGCTCGGGTGCATGGGAACCCTTGGATATGATGGTCCCCTCGGTTGAGGGGTAGGCGGCAGGTGATGATAGCTCTATCCGTCCCTTGTAATCCCTCACGTTTGGGTATTGCATAGGAGTTTTAAAGGCTCTCACGCTTGTTGGCAAACCAGTGCTCGAAGATCTCCCCATCCATTTTACACTTAGTTCTAACTCTAGTCATATAGTTTGTATGACCTTTAACTGTTCTTTGCATGGCTATATTAAACCATGACAGCTCCACATAGGAACATTCTTTTATTCTTTGTTTTCCTTTTATCCTTGAGGTTGGCCCAGATGTGTGTCCACTATCCTTGAAATATTGTTTTACCCCTATCATGAACTATGGTCCACTATGCAAGTATGTAATCTTTTTCATGCTCATGCTAGACTCTTACATCTGGCCCTCCTTTGGGAAAATATAAATAACAATACCCTAAATACTTCCGGGTGAAACGCTACAATGATAGATCCGTGCACTTATGGATATTTTCTGTAATCATTAAGAACTATCATAGTTGGTGTTTCTTGGCGGCGGCGCTAAGGTTAACTCAATCTTAGTGATGGTGCTAAGAAATACCAATAGGCATTTCTAGTGCCATTGTCGAGGATGGACTTAAAACCTCCACACTTGGTATTTGCGCTAAGAAATGCCAATAGGTAGTTCACGCGACTATAGGGACTCAAGTCCAGTGGTGTGAGCTCGGGCACCTCATTGATGGGAACCTCGTCGATGTAGTAGCACATGTGCGGTGGGGCATAGCAGTCAATGTCGTCGAAGTCATACTCTAGGCCATTCCCTAAGAGGATCTCAAGGAAGGTGCGTAGCAAGAGGACGTCAGCCCTCGTGGCACTAGAGAGGATGGCATTCCATGGTGCTTCACGGCTGATGAGGTGCTCTAGCTCCAATTGGAAGGATGCCGCCGCATTCTAGATCCCAAAAGGCAGGTCTAGGAGGTAGTACCAGAAGTAGTCACATGGCGGGAGCACCTTGCCAATGGCAGTCTGGTGGTGGACATTGGCTAGCATGTAGAACATCTGGCGCCGGGCCAACATGGTAGGGAGCGGACCCAAACCGCATTGGAACTGCCAGGCCAGGACCTCGAGATATTCTCCTAAGAGGCCCGACAAAGGGGGCGACGTAGGAGGCTCATTGCTCGTCGGCATAGCCCCGTCGAGCAGACGTAGCTCGCCGTAGAAGTCAGCGACGTAGGCTAGGCTCCCAAAGTTGAGGACCTAGCCTAGAGCGAAGGCACCGACTGTGATGAAGAACTCGCTAGGGAAGTGGACACCACTGTATAGGGTGGTGCCACTTGCTTCGATGATGAGGCGGGTGGCTCCGGCCACCGTAGAGCCTGAATCACACTTGACGCTGCCCCCAACCTAGTGCACTAGCTGTCGTGGGTCAGAACCACGGCAATCATTGTTGTTCAAGTCGATGTCAGAGTACGTGTCTCCGGTGGCTCAGGTGGACTCAAGAACATAAGAATCATAGAGGAGACACAACGGTTTATCCTAGATCAGGCCGATCGGTGCCCTATGTCCAACAGCTGATGATCCTTATACTCAAGAGCACCAAAAATTAGGGGGTTACAACAGAGTGTAGAGAGATTTGGTAGGGGTTAGCTCAAGGCTAATCCTAAGGTTACCTCGCTGTCAGTGGAGCCTTCCCCTCGTTGGAGAGGAGGAAGACAATGGATGCGGCAGAGGAGCTCTTGGTGCCCCTCTCTAGGTTGCCCCCACCCTCGGTGCTGAGCAGGAGTGGATTGAAAGAGGAGTGGAAAGATCTGTCTAGGATCCTCCTACCCCTAAGGTCCGACCTTATCCCTTATATATCGAAATAGGTCGGGTACATGGTGGTTTGGGGAGAAGTGTCTATGATCTACATGCAATGGAGTCCAGAAGGGTCTTGTAGCGGCGCTCTATGGACCGTGGTGGTGTTGTGGAGCCGAAGAAGCCTTGGGCGTAGTCTAGCTGCTTTGTTCTAACACTCTACATGTCAGGCTATGTCAGCTTGGACCGGCCTTCCCTAGGTGGATCTTTTGGAGTCTTCTTGGTGGTGAAGGAGGTCGGCTCCAGGGGCTGACGTGCTGGCCTGGGAGCCACCTAGCCCTTTGAGGCTGAGGAGACTTGTCTTCTTGTGTCATGCCCCGTGCGTGACCTTGTCACAGGAGCGATCGACAAGGTCATGCCTAGAGTGCAGCACCTGGAAGCCCCTGAGCCTCGATAGCTTGGGTCTTGTCTTCTTGCACCTGACCCTAGGCTAGCGTCATAGGTCAGGCAGGTGCCAAGGGCCTAGCATGGGCGCTTCATTGATTGGGAGCTTGAGGCTTGGGTGAAAGGTCCTAATATGACTAGAAGGGGGTGAATAGCCTATTTAAAAATCTAAGAACCAATTAGAGCAATTTGATTAGTATGACAAACAGCGAAATGCGAATTTGCTCTAGCTCTACAAGCATTGTAAGCCACCTACCCAACAATTCTAGTTGCTATGATCACTAGGCACACAAGAAGCTAAGTTGCTACTCACTAAGAGCTCTCAAACTTGCTACACTAAAGAGCTCCACTAAAAGAACTAAAGCTATAAAGCAAGCTCTCAATTCTAGCTACACTAAAGAGCTTGCTACAATTAGTATGCGAGAAAGTAAAGGAGTGAGAAAGATATTTATACCACCATGTAGAGGAGTGAACCAATCACAAGATGAATGCCAATCCAATCACCGGGAGAATACCAAATGACAAGATACAACCAATTTTTCTCCCGAGATTCACGTGCTTGCCAGCCCGCTAGTCCCTGTTGTGTCGACCAACACTTGGTGGTTTGGTGGCTAATAGGTGTTGCACGAACCTCGCTCATATAATTGGACACTACAAGAACCTACCCACAAGTGATGTAACTCAATGACACAAGAAATTTACTAGAGCTACCTTGTGGCTCTTCGCTGATGAAGGTGCAAGACCCCTCACAATCACTAAAGCCAACCACAAACAATCACCAACTCATACCGAAGCTCCTCCGCTACTCCAAGCCATCTAGGTGGCAGCAACCACCAAGACAAACAAGAAATCCGCAGCCACAACGATCCCCAAGTGCCACTAGATGCAATCACTCAAGCAAATGCACTTGTAATCACTTCTAATCTCACTATGATGATGAATCAATGATGGAGATGAGTGAGAGGTGTTTGCTTAGGCTCACAAGAATGTCAAGTATGTCAAAGTGCCAAGAGAGTGAGCCCCAAGCCGGTACCTTCCTATTTATAGAGCCCCAAGACTCAAAGAGTCATTGGGCACTCTCGGGCTGAACAAACGCACTGACCACAGTGCATCCGGTTGCACTGATGGTCACCATGTGTCCTCGTTCAAACCTCAGCCATTGGATCCCAATGGTCACTTAGCGTTCAATGCCATAGTCAATGAGTGACTAGACGTGCTGCTCTAGTGACCGAACTCCAAGCCCCTCAGCGTCAGGTTAGATCCAGTAAGCTCCCATAGCAGAAAATTACTGACCGAACGCGTTAGGTCAATGGTGATCTGACGCGCTCGAGCGTCTGGTCCTCACCGGCCACCTCTCTACGCATGCAACGTCAGCATATGTCAGAGTATTTGCGTTACTCCTGCACGTTCGATCGCTTTACTGCTCATGCGTCTGATCGCGCCACCGAGTGTTGCGCCTCCACTATTGTGAGTGACCGGACATGACCCCGCGTCAGGTCTAGCATCCAATCATGTTCCCTGCGCTCTCGACCAACGCTGTGTCACCTCGCTATAATTGACCGGACACATCGGGGTGAGTTCGGTCACCCCGCAGCCAGCGTCCGGTCGTGGACTTTTAGCCCCTTTTCTTTTTCTAAGTCCACAACCACTTTATCCTTGCTTCCAACTTGCTAACCACAAAGTGTAGAATTTGCATGCACGTGTATTAGCATTTTACAAGGGTCAAAGTTAGCACACTAGGTTCCTAAATGTATATGCAAAAGTCATGTCACCTAGTGGCACTCAATAAACCATTTAGCCAAAGATTTCCCCTCTTTATAGTACGGCTATCGACCCTAAGTCACTCACATCCTCTATAGTGTCTTGAGTGCAAAACAAAAACCTATCATATATATTTGCCTTGATCATCTCGGTTTTTGTTTTTCTCTTTCTTCTTTTCCAAGTTGAGCTTGATCATCATCATCTCATGTCCATCTCCATCTAAATGGACCTCATCTTGCTCAATCACTTGAATTGCACCAACCTAGCTCATATCACAACTCATGACAAAGGTTAGTGCTAGGTTTTATCAATTATCCAAAACCAAACTAGGGCTTTCATTGGGCGAGACCCTGAGCCCTGAGTGGGGGCTACGACGTGCCCAGGCTCGTCCATGTCCCTTTAGTCTGGGACCATTGATCTCGAGGCTTAACATACCCATATGTTAGGATCTCGTCACTCTTCTCAACTCCTTTTCAACTTCTATCTCTTCACCCTTGCTCCCAAGTGCAAAACACATTGTGTAACATCTTTGTGCACATGTGTTAGCATTTTAAAGCATTTTCAAGGGGTTAGAAGTTAGCACATGTCCTAATACGTATCCATGAATGAATTCACCTAGTGGCACTCGACAAACATTTTAACCAAGGTTTTCTCCTCTTAATAGTACGACTATTGATCCTAAATACACTCACACCCTCTATGGTGTCTTGAGTGCCAAAATAAAAACCTATTTGATACATTTGCCTTGATTACCTTGGTTTTTGTTTCTCTTTCTTCTTTTCCAAGTAGGAGCTTGATCATCATTATCACATGTCCATCTCCACCATCATGGACTTCATCATACTGCTCCATCACTTGGTATGTACTAACCTATCTTGCATAACACTTAAGACAAAGGTTGGTATTTAGATTTCATCAATTAGCTAAAATCAAACTAGGGCTTTCATCATTACTAAAAGATTTTGCAATCCTTTGTCTCTTGTTCCTCACAGGAACTCTATTGTCATCCTTCTCAAGGACTTCTTCATATGGTTGCTCAAATAACTCAACAGGAGACTTGACAGGTGTAGTAAAATCAAGAGCTATCTCAAAAGAAAATCCAGTATTGATATGCATATCTTTCATAGGAAATCTGTTCTAAAAAACATAGCATAAAGAGATTCCATAATTGTATCAACATGTATATTAGGAACTTTAGATTTTACTACAAAATATCTATAGGAAATGCTCTAGTGAGGATATCATAGAAAGACAGTCCATAATATTCGATCCAAGCTTGCGCTTTTTAGAAATGGGTACGTTGACTTTCGCCAAACATCCCCATGTATGTAAGCATGAAACTGATGGTTTCCTCCTAGCCTAATCCTCATATGGGGTTGTTTCTTTATTTCTATTTGGAATTCTATTCAGGACATGACTCGTAGCCAATAAAACCTCCCCCCACCATGGCACAAACATGGTTCAGTCGATGGTCCAATTAATTAAACTGTAAACTAAAATATTGAGTAATTTGTTGTTCAATCCAGTGCAATCCATGATGAGTGTTGCCATGTAGATAATAGGGAGAGGTGTCCCGTTATAATCACCATCTAACAGACCAATACTTACATATCAACAACTAACTCCTTGTTAAATTAAATAAAAAATAGAATTATAGATTTTTATGATCTAAAATATTATTAATATTATTTTTATATTATGTATTATAGATGTCATGATCTTGGTAAAATAAATTATAGTTTTAAAATTTTATAGAAGGATAAAATAGAAATAGCTATATAACATTGTTGTTTTCATTTTTCACGAATATTCGATGTGTTGTTTTCTTAGCATTTCTATTCTTATTTTCCATGAATATTCGATAGCTTTTATTGTCTCCTGTTGCAACGTATTTGCTAGTCAATTTCAACATATGAGTTCCAAATTAGACAAATAATATATCTACTTTGATTAACTTAACGAGCTCTTTATAATAGTGTACTTTATTTTAGCATTTGATAATGTTTTGCAATATAGAAATTTGAATTACTATTCAAGTCCTTTTTGCACCTATTTGTAAGTGCACCATACATTATCTTTTCATACGCAATATCGACATATCTTGTAAAACACTTTAGAGCATAACAACTTGTAAAACTTGTTATATTAAGACCTTTCTATTAAATGCTATCGTTTTATTATCTTTTGGTGATCGGATTATTTGAGTTAAAGACAGCCAACAGACACACAGTGATTTCATGGTACATGTTGTAGACTTGTAATTAGGTTAGTTTGAACTGGTTAGATAATTGTATTTTCCACCATTTTATTTGTATATGTTGTTAATTATCTGTTGCATGTATGTTATTATAGGGATGCTTGTGACTGCTCCACAAACTCTGCTCCATAAACTTCACTATGGAGCAGCTTCACAAAAGCCTAGAGTTTGTAAAGCACCTTTAGGTGCTCTCATAACTACACCCTTTTACCTTGAACAGAGTGCATTGAGCTGAAACCGTTTAGCTAAAAATATAGAGCGGAGCTAAAAAAACGTAGAGCGAAGCAGTTCCAAATACCCCTATATTGCAACGGTTTAAAGCGCTTGTGGATGGTTCAATTCAATTGGTAAATTGGTAAAACTATTCAACTGGCAACCGATTCTTAGACCAGTGCCATTTTGATTTCCGCTCCAGTCCATCCTAATAACTACTGTAGTATGCATATGCATTGGACTATTATGTTTTCCGTGCCCGGTCCCTGTTCCATCACGTTTGCGCAATGAGACAAACAGCCTATCCCGTTTAGCTAAAAATATAGAGCGGAGCTAAAAAAAAAACGTAGAGCGAAGCAGTTTCAAATACCCCTATATTGCAACGGTTTAAAGTGCTTGTGGGTGGTTCAATTCAATTGGTAAATTGGTAAAACTATTCAACCGGTGCTTCAACCGATTCTTAGACCGGTGCCATTTTGATTTTCGCTCCGGTCCATCCTAATAACTACTGTAGTATGCATATGCATTGGACTATTCTGTTTTCCGTGCCCGGTCCCCGTTCCGTCACGTTTGCACAATGAGCCAAACAGCCTATTCGTTTATTAGTTTCAGCCAGCCTAAATCAGTCAACCAACAATATTTTTCTCTCACAGTAAACCAGCACCGCCAGCCCAGAAATCAAGCGATCGGGCCCAAAGACGGTGACGCCGAGTGTCCCCCACACGTGGATTCTGCTCTGGTCGGGCCGCACCGTTCTGTGGCCTGTGGCCCACCTGTAAGTCTTATCCAGCCCCACACGCGGCACGGCCCAGGAGGCCAGGGCCCAGGACCAGTCCTACCTCTCAGCGACCCACTGGCCGCACTAACCATCTTCCGGACCCACCGGCCAGTGATACGCCCTCCTCCCCTCTAAGCCCTAGCCAAACGCCGCCGCCTCACCCGACCCGGCTGCCTCACTACATTTCTAATCCGCCTCCCGAGCCCAAACCCTAAACCTAAACCTCTCACCCGCCGCCACCGCCGCCACCGCCGCCGCCACCACCACCACCGCCACTTCCGACGCCGCCCCGAGGCCCCCTCCCATCGCCGCTGACTTCCACCTCGGATTGAAGCAGTGAGTTTTTTCCGTCCCCTTCCATGTTCCTCGGGCTCGATTCGACCTGTTTCGTTTGTTTCCTGTCACTTTGTCGCCATTACTGATCGCTTTGAGTGTTGATGTATGCCGCAGATGTCGTCGGACGATGAGGTCAGGGAGGAGAAGGAGCTCGACCTCTCCTCCAACGACGTCGTCACTAAGTACAAGGCTGCCGCCGAAATCCTCAACAGTAAGTAACCTCGCCTTATCTCCCCCTTCTAACCTTATCACCCATCCTTGCGGTTGATCTGCGGTCCAGCAGCGTGCGTGGAGATTGTCTAGTTTTTCTAGTATTTGTTGCCGCTGGTTTTTGTTAATTGTTAGCTGTTCTTCAATTTAGATGTTTGGCGGTCTTTGTGAATTTTTAGTAGTAGCCGGATTTAGCTGTTGGGTTAGTAAATAGATTTCCAGTTACAGTTTTGAGAAGCGGAATTTGATATGTCAAATGGCGTTCATATTGACCATGATGTCTATACTGGTAGCAGTGGTTCTGGATTGCAGAGGAGGCTTCTACTTGGATGTTAGCACCACTTTGGTTGCCCCATTTTCTTCGGAAGTTTTATCTGTTATCTTATTTTGTATGTATGTTGAGTTTGTTCAAGAAGTGCACTGATAGTAATTGTGCTTACTTTGGCCTGATGATGCATACTAATATCAGAAATGAAATGCTAAAGTGTTTTATCACCTTTGCAACAGATGCTCTGAAGCTGGTTGTGTCTGAGTGCAAGCCAAAAGCGAAGATTGTTGACCTTTGTGAGAAGGGCGACTCTTTCATAAGAGAGTAATACATCTTTCTGTGTCTTAGTGCTCTTGATTGCTACTTTCTTGCTAATTTGCATCCTTACTTTGGGCTCATTGTTGGAATAGGCAAACTGGGAATGTCTACAAGAATGCAAAGAGGAAGATTGAAAGGGGCATTGCTTTCCCAACCTGTGTGTCCGTGAATAACACCGTATGCCACTTCTCACCACTTGCCACAGATGATGCAGTTCTGGAAGAAAATGATATGGTTAAAATGTAATTGTCTTGCTGCAACTATTTTTATAATCCCTTTCTGCAGGTATTGCTGTGGACCTCAACAATTTTGTTTTCCTTTTTGCAGTGATATGGGCTGTCATATTGATGGCTTTATTGCTGTGGTGGCACATACACATGTAATAGCAAATGGGCCTGTCACAGGAAGAGCAGCTGATGTTCTTGCTGCTGCCAACACAGCAGCAGAAGTTGCTATGCGACTTGTAAGACCTGGGAAGAAGGTATAAATGTTTTACAAAGCCCTAAGTTTTTTTTTTTCTTTCACAAGTTATATTTTATCTATCATTGTTGCCGTCTCCCTAAGTATATATCTTTGAAAGATGTTTGAAGTGTTGACCTAACTAAGTACTTCCTTTCTCATTTTGTGGGTGTGTACTGATTTGTTCGTTTCATTACTAATCCCCACTCTATATATTTTCAGAATAAGGATGTTACTGAAGCAATTCAGAAAGTTGCTGCTGCTTACGATTGCAAAATCGTGGAAGGTGTTCTTAGCCATCAACTGAAACAATTTGTGATTGATGGTAACAAAGTTGTTCTCAGTGTCTCCAATGCTGACACAAAGGTTGATGATGCTGACTTTGAAGAAAATGAAGTCTATGCAATTGATATTGTCACCAGCACTGGGGAGGGGAAGGTAAGAATTTCTGTTATTTGCATATGATCCTCCTTTTCCCCCCTGTTTGATCACATTTTTGTTTTATATTCGTGGCAGCCCAAGTTATTGGATGAGAAGCAGACCACCATCTACAAAAGGGCTGTAGACAAGAATTATCACTTGAAGATGAAAGCGTCAAGGTTTATTTTCAGTGAGATTAGCCAGAAGTTCCCAATCATGCCTTTTACTGCTAGGTTTGTGAATGCACAACGAATTTTGAGTTTTTAACTGTTCTACCTTTGTTGTTTTTTGAAACATGAGCTTATGAATTGCTATAGGGCATTAGAAGAGAAGCGTGCACGCTTAGGCTTGGTGGAATGCATGAACCATGAGTTATTACAGCCGTACCCTGTACTTCATGAGAAGCCAGGTAGAGACTACTCCCCTCGATATAATCACTGGACTGCTTGAATTCGTTTTTCAACATACCATAACTTCTCACTTTGGGTCTATATAAACTCCTGTAAGGTTTGTGGGCTTCTGGTGCAGATTGATTTATTTTAAGAGCCATCATATTAAGTGGTTGTATCATGCAGGTGATCTTGTTGCACACATAAAGTTCACTGTGCTTCTGATGCCCAATGGATCAGATAAGATTACATCACATCTGCTACAGGAGCTAAAGCCCACAAAATCCATTGAAGACAATGCTGAGATAAAGGCATGGCTTGCTTTGGGGACAAAATCAAAGAAGAAGGGTGGTGGAAAGAAGAAGAAAGGTTTGTCTCATGTACACAGTACACAATGCTCATTATTTTGTCGCCCCTGAGCTGCATGCTCATTTGGTTCTCTTGATAAACTAGTTACACGCTAATTTGTTTTGATTTTTTATGCTACACAACTCTTGTGCCTTTTGTCTATACTTGTTTATTTCGTATAATTCTTTGTACTTAGTTGTTTGTTTCCTCATGAATATAGGCAAGAAAGGAGATGCAGCAGAAGCAGATCCCATGGAGGCGACAAACGGTGCAAGCCAAGAATAATTCTGATTTTTGGAATTACTGCCTTCAGCTTTTTTTCTTGTTTCTTCACTGCATCTGATGGTGTTATATTACATTCAGTTGTGGAAAAAATGGAGTACTTTTTCTAGTGTCTTAAGAAATGAAGCATCCTGCTGCACATTATCGCATCTAATGGCACAAGGATAATTATCTACGAGGCATGCCCAGTGTTCTCTGTTCTTCACGTCCTTCACTTCGGATTTTTCTGAGCTGCTCCCAGCCTGGAAATTTTAGTGCTAGCATAAACAACGCATTCCAGTAGAAATTAGGATTTTAGGGGCTGTTTGATTCCCGACCTGGGAATCTTGCTTGGGCCAGGCATTGCTTGATTTTAGTGCTGGCAGGGCTGTTTGGTTGGAGACCTGGGTGACTCGCTTGGCAAAAAGTGTTGCCTGGAAGTTCCTGTAAAGTTGATGAGTTTTGCTTGGTGAGGCAAGGTCAGAGAGTCTATTTGGTTGGATGCATGTGCCTGAGAATGCTTATGCGAGTGAAATTTTACTTTTTTTATTGTTTGTATATGATTAATGAACACTATTATTGTGTGTTTACTAAATGAATAACTTAAGTTAATTATCTATTATTTGTTAAAAAATCAATTTAATTTTTTTTCAAATGACAGATCTCTATATGTATTTAATTATAGTAGAAAGTGATAAGTAAAAACAAAAAAAAATATTTTTGTGTTTAGATAGTAAAAAAAAATATTTTTGTGTTTAGATAGTAAAAAAAATTGTCGCTACGTGACTCCTATTCCATTAGCTAATCATGGTGATTAGGCGAGACAACACTCATGCTAGAGGCAGTCGCTTAGTTTTGAATTACACTAATATTTTTCTGTACAAATATACAATAATTTATGGTATCTTATATACTATGTTAGCGTTTATAAATGGAAAAAGGGAGAGGAAGAACCTGCTTATGGAATTAATCAATTGACCATTAATATCAATAAAGATACTTTATGTGTTTAGACTAGGCAAACTATGCGGACGTTTTCCATCGCCTGGGCATGCGCATGGCTGCCTGGGTCAGTCAAGCTCTCAGGGCTTCATCCAAACACTGCACAGGCAGAGCTCCTAGCCAGACATCTTGTGTCCCGGTTCGTATCCAAACAGGGCTTCCTGACCTAGGAATCTTGCCTGGGCTAGGCATCGCTTGATTTTAGTGCTGGCATTCCAGTGTTCGATTTCCAGCGTCTAGGGCTGGATGCAGTTGCCTGGGCAAGAGCCCTAGGCTAGGGCTCTATCCAAGCAGCCCCTAATATACCGCCAACTGCTGGGATGTAGCATCCAGATACAAATCGTTTGAAGTATAGGTCTAACATCTTTCTGTTTGTGTTGCCTGGATTTTGTTGATCCGTCCAGTCCAGCGGCTTGTGGCATATAAGATTTAAACTTTTCACCCTCCTGGGTCAATAGTTTTCTGGGCTAACATCTTTCTGTTTGTGGTGCCTGGATTTTGTTGATCTGTCCAGTCCGGCGGCTTGAGGCATAAGATTTAACTTTTTATCCTCCTGGGTCGATTTTGAGTAATGTGAGTTAGCAAAATGCCCAAAACGTGAACAACTGAGGCAATAGACTTGCGAGCAAATTTTCTTTGTGCAGACGAAATCCAATGTGACAGCATTTTAGCATTTTATTACGGCTCGGACTCTGACCATGCCAGTCGGGCCTGCGGCCTGCGGCCTGCCCGTCGGATGGTTATAATCAACCTTGATCTCCCATTCCTCTCGTTTCTCTCCCAAGCCTGGTGGTGTAGAACTGTCGATTAGGTCCTAGTTTTATCTAGATTAGTGTCCAGCCGGCGATGTAATAAAGTGGTGTTTGGTTCTTTCTCTTAAACTTTAGTCACTATCTCATCGGATGTTTGGACATATATATAGAGTATTAAATATAGACTAATTACAAAATCAATTGCACAGTTTACGACTAATTAGCGAGACGAATCTTTTAAGCCTAATTAGTCCATGATTGGACAATGTGGTACTACATTAAACATGTGCTAATGACGGATTAATTATGCTTAATAAATTTGTCTCGTAAATTACTGACGGATTCTGTAATTTATTTTTTATTAGTATTTAAACACACCGTATGATACCCCCATTTACCACCTCCTAAATTTTAGTCCTGGATTAAAAAAAACTCAAGTCGCTCTGATTCTATCCTTGTCTCGATGGTGCTTACTCCGGCACCGGTGAAAGATCTGTGAGGGGCAGCATTTACTCCCACGCTGGTGAAGGATATGTAAGGGTCTGTGAGGGGCGCTTACTAACGGTGGAGATATTAATTTCTGGTTGCTTTTGTACAGGAGTCGAGTGTTGTTGCTTCGGTGGGTCCTAACGGTGGCGACCTGGTTATACGCATATGGAAGAGTAGCTGCGGGTTTCGAAAGGATGAGGTACTTGTCCATCATGCTCACCCTCGCGCGTGCCGACAAGATAGTCAGGGAGATAAAGGGGATTTTTTTTTTCACCCGATTCACTACGTAGATTGAATGGAGAGTGGAGAAATCCAACCATGCAACCAACGGATCCAACCAAGGATCAATCACAAGCAGTGTAAAAAAAATATAAATGACAGATCATAATAAAATACGGAGCTAGAACAAAAAAAAATTAACATCTCCAAACATAAAATAGTTTGGCACTAGCTATATAGCCCCGTTCGCTTCGCTGAAAAAACAAGCCAAAACACTGTTCCGGCTGATTTGTTGTGAGAGAAAAACACTGTTCCGGCTGAAGAAAACAAGCTGAAAGGTATGGATTATAAGACAAGCGAACATGGCCATATTTGTGATAGTAATAGTTGGTTTAGTTAACTGGGAAGTGTGTAACATGCAATTTCTGTATAATAAGAGGCATGCCATGACAGTAGACAATATTATTTAAATAGTATTGAAATAATCTTAAAACTTTTGACATTATTAGCCATCATCCTATATAAAATTTACAAATTTGTGAGCCACATATAGGAGTGTGGTGAAAACAAAATTCAACTGAAGATCTTATATGATACCTGTCATTGAGAGCTGACTATGGGTATTTATTTCGTGCAATCAATCAAATATTTTAACGAAATGAAAGAAGCTTAAAAAAATGGGAGAAATCATGTAGATAATATTCTATTTATTGAAAGAGTTGATAACTCCTACTGCATGTTACTGTAATAATCTAATATGGGAAAAATACATTACATGTTCCATCTCATTGTTGTACGTACATATGACAGCAACATATTCTTTAGTGATAGCATATATGAACCGAGAAGGTTGAATAAAAGTCCGTAGATAGGACAACGCACATGGTAAAGGCATATTCAGCATGGCAACAACCGCGGAATCTATAACTGTAATTGTTAATTATGGACCTTTCTTAATATCAACAGATGATACAATTACACTAAGGGATGCCTCTTTCTATCTCACCAAGCAGCAAATGCTAGATCTAAGAAAGCAAGTATCTATAATAGAGGAAATATGTGGTCACTTTTTTTCTAAAAATGAAATGAGAAAAAAGTAGAATATATGCTGATACTACTTGAAGGACCTATTAATCAACATGATGCTTGTTGAAGGGAAAAGGAACAAAACATAGAAAGGGGTGCTTTATTGTAACCTTCTTGAGTGCCGATGTTGCAGATAGGAATATGAGTGAGCACCATTTGGTGTCTCTGTGTCTTTTTCCCTGAGCGCCTCTGGTCGTCTGGTGTTCCCCATCTCTATGAAATTTCACACCCAAGAAGTAATGAAAAGGCAAGAATTGCAGAAATGGTACTATATACCCAATTCACCATTCATGAACGGGCACAGTTGCATCGTCTTGAGTACCCTCTGTTTAATATTTAATAATTAGTTTAAAACTTGCCAAAATTATCAACAGAAGTGACTTTCTGAAGAGCAACAGTATCAGCATATGCGGTCAGGCAGATATCATCCAAAGAAAAAGAACTGCCCTTGTTAAGGTAGACACCGACGAATTTTTTGTTTGAGATATATATTCCTGCTGGGTTCAAAGCAGGAAAAAAAGGCAACATGAACTTCCAAAGACTGCATACATAAATAGGCAGGTATGGACTGAATGTGCAAATAGAGAGCAGAGACATGATTCTAAGGTAAATAGCAACTGCAAGGCAACTTGAAAATTGACTCATGAAAGAACTGTCTAAATATCTGAATAGAAGCACCAACGCGATGGAGCATCGAACTGTCAATTAGAAGGTGAAAAATGGAAGGCAAGAAGTGTCAGCTAGATTTTCCATTGCCCTTAGTTCACTAAGAACACCAAAAAAGACCATATATATGTAAGGGTGCATTTCACTCAGTATGCCAAATAGTTCACTAAAAGCAGAATAGAAGTATCATAAAAGACAGAGCAGTCATCATAATATATGCAAATGGCTCATCCCAAATAAGAATAAAAAGATCACAAAAGAGTGATAATCATGATTGCGCACTGTTAGTGACCTAAATAAGCCTTTAACAAAAGCATAGAAGCTCGCTGTACATCCATTATATATCCAGAATCAGGACATTGCCATGTTTTCATATAAGTAACATGATGCCTAAATCCTGAAAGAAGCAGGCGCTGTACAGTGTACCTTTAGGGATTTAACTAAACAGACACCAAGATTGTCCACACATATTGTTTATCAATTGCATACTTCCAATTTCCTAACTCTAATACGTCCTAGTCAAGACAAAGATTATGTAAAGCTATTAAAATTTCCTGACTCCGTAGTCTGTACGCTCATATTCTTACCTGAAGATCTATAAGGAGCAATGTTTATTCTTATTGCAAACACTGAAGATTTAGATTAAAATAATTTGGTCAACATTTTTTTTAAGATTTTGCCTGACCTTAACCAAATTATGAACCCATGATGAACCAAAATGTGTTACAATCTACTAATCCAAGATAGGAAGGCATCATGGCTAAGAAATGCTTAAACTGATATGTTATACTAGATTAGTGTTTCTATCCTGGTGAATCAAATGTATTTCAATCTATATACTAACCCAGGTTAGGAAAATGTCAATCACTAATAATCTGTCAGTCATACGTACAGTTTGTCGCTGAAAATATATTTGTTAGCACTTCACTGTATTGGCTACCTATTTGTAAATTCTCAGGTGGTAATACCAAGGCAGGTACATCTAGAGCTAGATCTCTACCATGCTACAGTTACAGGTGTTTAAGAAGTGTGTGAACTTCTGAGGTGGTAATACTAAGGCAGGTATATGTAAACATTGGGGAATAGTTTATGTGCTTTATGCAAAATAATCTTCAGGCTTTCTTTTTTCTGAATGGCCGTGCAACATCAACGAAAATGAAATTCTGCTACACTAAATTGAGATAACAACCCATAACTCACATAGGGTTTGTTCATAGACCATCAAAAAATTGGAGGACTCAAACAAAATTGCAGAGCTGTACCGACCGCCTGCAGGAGTTCGCGCGGAGGGGAGAGGGGGACCAAATCAGAGATCGGACGGCACGAGGAACACCGGAGTGACGGGGTGACAGCACCGGCCGCGGCACCCAATGAGGCCCGACTGCGAAGAAGATGAGGGCACGAGGAGGTGTATGGCGCAGCAGGCGGAAGTGGAGGGCGGCGACCAGCGAGGAGGCAAGGAGGACGCCGCACGGCTCCTATGGCAGGGTGCCGCCGCCAAGGGCCGCCGCGCCGTGATCGGTCGTCCCTGGGGCTCCACCGCCGGGGAGAGTCCGTGGGGATGGCCTGTGACGCCGCCGCGGTGGTGTGCGCCCGTGGGGACGACCGACGATAGAGGGGCCATACCCTAGGCTGTCATTCGCGCCGCTGCGACCCGCTGCCTTGCGTCGCGAGGAGGAAGGGGCATGGTGGAGGTCCAAGAGGAGGAGGAGGAGGGTGGTTGCCGCCGCGCGGAGGGCGGGCCACCGCCGAGGTCACCCCGTGCCGTTGCCTCAGTCGCGTCGCGACTTGGGAGCGAGGGAGGGAGCGTATAGGGGGAGAGAGAGAGAGAGGAGGGGATGAGAAGTTTCCTGAAGGAGAATCAGGAGCTGGAGTATATATTTGCTCCACCGGATTCGCACGAGAAGTCGCCGAAGCTAGCAAAATCAACCTAGAGCGACGAGGAGGCAGAAGAAGCAGATTCTAAAGGAAGCGGCTACAAGCAATCTGGGCCACACGATGGAAGATCGGGCCAAACCAAACCGGCTTAATGATAGTAGATATATATGAATCTGGGGTCTCCTGATGCCCCTCTGAGGTAAGCTCAGCTCTCTCCGTAGCTTTCAAGCAATGGTGTCTTGGTTTGGGAGTGTCGGCATCCCCTTTGTGAGACCTAGGCTTTGTTAGTGATGGTGATGGTGCTGGAACCTCGAAGATCTTTGTTGTAATTTTTATTTTCATAGGAGTCCCTTTCCATGTTTGGCTGAGACAACTGTGCTCTAGATGCTTCGCGTATGTACCAACTCAGGGGTCACGGTTGTATATATCTCGGTTCGATGCAAACATTTTGTCTAGATCGAGTTTAGTATTTAAATCTAGTTCCATATAAAAAAAACGTTTACGTGACGTCTCAGTTTAGCTACTGAGCCTGCCAACAATTTTTCACCTTAATAATACAAACTTTTGCAACTAAACAAAAATTGTCTAGGGAATCGATTATAACAATTTTAGCACACGATTGTGCATTTGTATGGCTTGAAACAAACTTTGGCAACAAACAAATGAAAATTATCTAGGGAATCTATTATAACAGTTTAACACACGATTGTGCCCAGAACTTGTTCCTGCTTGTTTCAAATGACAACTGCGGTTCATCTTTGCAACATAATACCTATAACTCTATATATACACATAATATTAAAGAGTGAAGAGATTTTTGGTCTCGTTTTTTTACTTTCCATACTGTTCTCGCACCTTCTCAGTCTTGTACATGACCTGGACTCTTGACCTGTGGTCGTATGATTTAGAGCAACTCACGTCTAGCGATGATTTCAAAACGTATTCCATTCCACTGCAACATATATGCACATTTACTATACTAGTATAAACATAGTATACCCCATCATTCCAAATAACAAAAGAAAACAACCATCTGAGAAAAGAAAAAAATTGAAAGCTTTGAGCAAGATAACTATACTAGATCGCAAGACAGAGGTTAGAGTTATTCTAATGGCACTAATCTGCTTCTAATGCATTGGTTTTCTTTGATACCGTGAGGTCCTGTATTATGTGGCTTATGGTTCGTTGGTTGACATTGCTTGTACCGACATTGTAACGCATATGTCTTTTATTTTATTTTATATGATCCAAGCCATTTAATTAGCTTGATTTTGCTAATGTAGGGTCCAGGCCTACACGGCTCTATCTTTGAAAACACAATTCCAGAACAGTTGCTCCACTATGGAATAGCTCTACGGTGGATGTGAGCTGCCACCAAACTATTTGGTAGAGCTCCAACTCCGATGGACTTATATGTAATTTAAAAAACATAATCAAGGACTAAAATAAAAAAAATGTAACTCCACTCCCTCCCAATACGGCCATGGCGGGCATCCCGTGCGGGGCCGTGACTGGCGGGGGAGGGATCGACAGCGGGGCAGCAGCCGGCTGTAGGGACGGAGGTGGGTGGCGCACCGCGGCGCATGAGGATGGGGCGACAACGCACGGCAGGCTAGGCCACGGCGGCGCTCGTGGTGACAGGAGGCAGAAAAAAAGAAATCGAATCGGTATGTTTGTGTAACGAATGGTGATGGTGGGTAATTTTCATCAACTCCATGAAACTAGAGTTTTTAGAGCATCCCTTGAGGTGTTTCATGGATTTGGTAGATCTAGGAGCTAGATCAAAGTTTCCAGCGGATCTGAAGTTGGCGGAGGTAGGATGCTTTGCTGGAAAAATTGGGAGGGGATCGGTTTTCTAGTATTGCCAAACACCCCCGTAGTGTCTAGAAGTATATGAGAGTATCATTGCTACCATGGCTCCATCAGGTACTGTGTTTTAGGGGTAATTAGGGTTGTTTAAAACCCACTAGACTTTGGAAGCACCACAGCATCTGAAGCCTTGGTGGCTCATTGCTGTGCCGACATCTATCTCTGTACATTTTGTGAAAAGCCCTCTACCTTTCTATGAACAAACCCACAGTCCAGAGTTGGGATAATAGCCTTGGCCTTGCTCTCGCACGCGCATTTGCAATTTGGGCGGCACCCAAAACCCTAGCCGCCACCATTTCTCCCTTCCTTCTCGCTGTCGTCATGGCTTCCCTCCTCTCCCCTCCGCCTCACCTTGTCAGAGGAGCGCGCCTAGATCTTTGGGGAGGCGGAGTTCGTGGCACAACATGGTGGGTTGTGGCCGTGTTGGAGCGATAGTGCTCGCATGCTCGGAGCCCAGAGCTGGGATGGGGAAAGGTGTGGTAGTTCAATAGGTATAGGAGGCCGTGATGCAAGCATGAGGGTACGGCTTAGCAATTTCTCCTTCCCTTCTCATGATCTCTATATTCTCTGCGCGATCTATTCACCGAAGTTGAGCTTTCTCTCTCAGATTTGACCATGAGCTACTCGACGGCATGAGCTTGCTCTCGGAAGAGGCTTCTAGATCTGTGTGGGTACGATGTCGGGGTGAGTCCCAATTTACCGGATCTCCCTAGCCTCAACCCCTCCGATGCTATGGTTTACTCATCGACGCACCATGGTGGCCTCCACATCTGGCGTCCTTCAACTAAGGTACATGGCCCTCCCTCTCTCTGTCATTTCCACATCCGTATCCTTCAACAAGGTACATGCGTCATCTCTACCCCCATCTGATTTCTTCTCACTTCTTCTATGGTTCCAGCTGTGGGACGACTCACGGTGTGGAACCATGGTGAGATAGCTCCTACACAACACACAGGTGGGTAAGCAGCAAGCAGTAAGCCATACCCATTTTGTTTTCTAATCTGGCTCCCCAAATTGGATTGATTTGTATAGCCTCTCAGATGTGCTTGGGTCTGCAACTGTTGTGTTGGGTTAGCTGCTAGCATCCTTCAAGGGTTCCTTAACATAAGAACATTCTGTTGAATGTGTTGTGAGGTGAGATATGCTTTAAATTTTTAGAAGTAGGAATAGAAAACCATTTGTTTTTTGGAAATAAAAAAATTCATGTGTCAGATATGTCAGATTTTCTCCATGCCATTCATGGTTATGCAATCATTTATTCTTCGTATATTCTTACATGCAACATGAAAATATATTGACGGACCTATGAAAATACCTACTTTTACACCCTAAGCTTCTTCTTTGGTTCTCAATTCAAAGTAGGTATCTGCTTCATGCCGTGGGGTTGATGGGTTCTTTTTCTTAATTATTATTTGATTTTGTATTCAATGGGTCTTTGATCAATATTTCCTGAGTATTTGAGACTGATGAATGCAATTCCCATATATTCAAGACTGTGAGAGCCATGTTCAAGAGTAAAAATTACCTCAAGATGTATTTGGTTTCTAGATGTGTCAATTAACAATGAAGTATTTGGTTCAATCAACATTTATATTCGGTTCAGACAATGGGGCATGTGTTTTAAATCAGTAAAATCATATATATGCTTCTGTATGCTCAAGCTTTCCTTTTTTTACATATTGTATCCATGATTCTGCACATCCCTAAGGGAACTATCATTTGTGGTCCTTGCATCCTGGATATGAACAATACAGTTCCCTTGGAGTCTTATAAGAAAAATAAATGTAATATTTGGAATCTTATATGATTGTTTTACTTATTTTTTAGTCATTGTCTTAGTTGATGCTCATAAAAGCAAAAACTTGACATGAGTAGCTTGAAAATAGCACTGCAAAATGAATGTAGCTTTTGCTTGTTGGATTCACTGTCTAAAACTGTGGCTTATATTTCTAAAATTTAGTAAGATATGTGTCGGGGACCAATATTAGGGTACCCGAAGAGGAGAACCTAATGACCATCAACACTGATTCATCCACGTGACCAAGAGCACGACTACACCGCTTGCCAAGCTCTGCCTCGCCCGACGTCTGAGGGCATACTCCATCTTGCCCGACCCCGAGGGCTGGCTCTACCTCGCCCGATGTCTAAGGGCAGACTCCGTCTCGTCCGACCCCTGAGGGCAGACTTCATCTCGCCCGATGTCCGAGGGCTGGCTCCGCCTCGCCCGACATCCGAGGGCTGGCTCCGCCTCACCCGACTTTTGAGGGCTGGCTCTGCCTCGCCCGATGTCTAAGGGCTGGCTCCGCCTCGCCTGACGCCTTTGACGACATTACCATGATACTTGTAACACCCTAGGTGTTAGCCTTGCATAATTTGACTTGCATTGCATGAGCACGAGCATCAAGCATTCATATATAAGCTTTTACATTTGAAACATATGAAACATGCTTGTTATTTTATGTTTCCTTGTATGTATGCATATGATCATGTGTGAATGAATGCAAGTGGGTAATGTTAGTCACTAAAACACCTTAGTTACACTTAGGATGACTAATGGAACAATGTTCATGTAGATCACTTTGTCTGATTAAGCTCCTAAGTGATGATATGCATGTTGATCTAGAAAGTAATTTATGTACCCAATGTATAAAATGCTTGTGTGACCTTAGGAATAGCTTAAACCTATTTAGAATGTCATTATGAACAACTTTGGTATTCATGACTAGGGCTAGTTTGGTCATTAAGTCATAGTTCAAGTGTTAGTCATCATTTGAATGTAGTATGTTTGACCTAGTTTGAACTATGTGATAGAGACTTTGCATGGATGTGTTCACTAAAGAAATGTTGTAGTATTTGATGAGAGGAACAACTTTTATTTTTGGGTCATAGGCTAGTTTAGCTCCTAACATGCTTGAAATTGGCTCACAAAAATCAACTTTTCACTGTTTTCAGCACTTCGGAAAATTTCGCTAAGTCTCTAGAATTGATAGTTCGACAGGTTCGACTTTGGGACGATGTATCTCTCTAACCATTGAGAATTAGGCTTTGATTTCTTAAGACTATTTGTAGCTGGTACATAGATCTACAAAACTGGTATAGACATTGTGCACTGAATCGCCATAGTTTAGGAGTTACAAAGGATCGAAAATGCGCTGTCAGGCACTTGAATAGGAACTGACGAACGCTGCGCTGCGCCATGTCATGGCCGACCGCCATCAGACGCTGGCCGCCACGTGGAGGAATTGAGGTCGCGCGTCGCCAATGTCCTACCCAGCTAGGCCACATCGAGCCACAGCGCGCCTTCACCCTCCCTAGCATCCGCCCGTGGCTCCCCACACTCACATTTCATTTCTTACTGCCTCCTTCACTCACCCGCAGCAGCGGACAGCACCGCCATCGCCATTGCCGTCCACCCTGCTCGCCTTGCGCCATGTCTCATCGCTTCTCCACCACCGTAGCAACTTCTCTGTGATCCTAACGTCTCATCGCGCTCGTATTGCTCACTCTCTGCACACAGTAAGGCTTCCGTGCCACGGTCGGCCTCGCCGATGCTCCATCGCCGCACTCCATCGTCGTGGCCACACCACCTCCGACTACCATTCACCGTAATAGTTGGTGAGCTAGCTTAGCAGCAGCCTGTAGATGCTTGGCCGAACCCTAGATCGAGCCTTCACGTCCGGCTCTAGCGTATCACCATCGTCCCGCTCCGCCGCGGCCGCCACCATCGAGCTTAGCTTCGCTAATCTATCCAAATAGCTAGCCTAGTGTGTGCGCCAGGTCTCGGAGGTCACTGTGGTTCCAGGGCTATCGTCGGAGAAGCCGCCGTCGGCGAACTTTGGCCGTCCCGCGCGTTCCTCTATTTTTGCCATCGCTGACGTGTGGGGTCAACTGACCTACGGGTCCCGTCTATCAGTGACTGTAGGGCTGAAGGATAGTTCATTCATTTTCAGATTTGATGCAAACTTTGAAAAATAATAAGTGGAGTTATAGATGTCCATTTCTGATGAACCAAATTTTGTTGTGTTCCTATTGAAGTGTAGTATTTTGTAACAATATGTATGTACAATTTCTGGTATTTTTCATGGTGATTAAAATATATTTAAATAAGTGCTTTTTATATGTTTACAATCTTGTAAATTATATATCTTGAGCTAGGGATGTGATAAAACTGTGATTCTAATTTTTCTAGTCTTATGTTGACATTCTATATCTAGGAAAAATATTAAGCTTGCAGTAAACTTGATTTAAATATGGTCTTTCTATTTATCTAGTAATAAATGGTATTTTCTAAGAAAATTTGTAAGGATAAAAATATGTAACATATTGCTATGCGAGTTTTTGTACAGTAGTATGGCACTAATATGAAGCTAGGAAAAATATATAATCTATTGTTTGACACTTTTCTATAGGGTTTACTATTTTCACTAAAATAACCCTTGCTAGATTGTCATTTTTTTATAGGATGTCATGCATGTCCAAATGGTATGAAATTTTCACAGCAACCTATTGTGAGCACTAGAAAACTACTGTAATTTTATTAGAATTTATTGTGCACATTTGGTGTATGTTTGTTATTTACCCTATTTATATAATTAAATTAATAAAGGCATTTAAATAAATAGATTGGGATTGACCATTATGTTTTCTATGGTTCTTATGATGCATAGTAACTGTTGATGTCAATAGTAAGGCTTAGAAGCAATTGATTGTATGCTACTAACTAATTATCACTTTATAATTCAAATACAAGGCTACATGTATAGTTTTGATTGTGTGGATGATTTCATGTGGATAATGGTCTTTTCTGTAAAACTTATTAATAACAAAGTTGTAGATAATTTACTAATCTACCATGTGTTAAATTTTCACAGTCATAGGACTTAGGGTTTTAGAGTTCTAGCTATTACAAATTTGTTATCTGAAATGTTTACTTTCTGGACAGATTTGATTGACTGATTTGTTTGACCTAGATAACTGTTGAATCACCTCAAGAGTATTAAAAGAAAGTTGTAGACAATTTAATAATCTTTCCAAAATGTCCACAACCATATGATTTCAATCTATATAACTCCAGTTATGGTTAAAACAAATAGCTGCTGTTTTGTAGTTCGGTAAATGAGTCTCATGGGTGGTTGCTTAAGCAATAGAGAAAAGGTATGCACCTACTCAGTAAATTAGGATATGCTTGTTATTACCTTAATACCATGCTGTTGAAAATGCTTACAAGGATGCATTCATCACTTCTTATCATATTATATGTGTCATCATATATGCATTCACAATATCTTATTCCATGATCATGTATATAGGATCGACCGAGGAGGTAACGTTGCTGGAATTCAACGAAGAAGAGAAAGGGGATCAGCAGCAGAATCCTCAAGCCATAGCTCCCAGAGACAAGGAGCGGAATCTAGAAGAGCTTCTGAAGTGCCCTGATCACCGCCCACTTCTTTTCTGAAAGGCAAGCCTCGGAGCATTCTAAGTCTCCCAGTGTTTTACAAAATATCACTTGAGTCCTTTATGATTGATGCATTAGGTTATAAGAGTTAATTGGAAACACTTGATGCATGGAACTACCTTGTCCAGATATATATACCTTTAGCCCTGTGTAGGTCTAGGATTGAATATCTACTTAGCCATGCTTAGACTAGTAGAAGTCGGGTGATTTCTTGTCACCTGCGAGATATAGGTGGATACCGAAGCACGGTTGGCTATATTTGCTATCGTAGAAAAGAACCATGGGGTAATGTAAATAGAGACCGGGCAGGATGTCGATAGAGAAGCAATAAGACATGGAGGTCTTGGGTGTGGATCTATCCCTATCTGTGTTGATTAAGGACCGTACTGTTGTTGGCACTTTTGACAAGATTGAACGCATTCCTATCACCTAGCTAGCCGGATAACTCGTTCCGACCATGAAGCTGAGTAGCTCAACTTAGGTCGGGCCTCATTCTATTGTGTGCCCTTTGCGGGGAGCGGATCAATAGACCGTGGGCAAGCATGACCTGAGCGACTTGGTCCGAGACCATGGGCAAGCATGGCTTGAGCGACCTGGCTACCGTCAGTCCCTAATTGTGCAGCGCTGTATGAACCCACAAAATATGTACCTGAGTTGTACCAAAGGTGACCTAAGGTTGCCTTTGCATGGTATGCTTGATTTGTGTTAGGAATAAATTTCTAGCTGGTTGAAATCGATTCGAATCGCCGTCTCTCCCAGATAGTGAGAAACTTGGCTAGCTCCAACATCGTAGTAATTGTATTATGGAAGTTGATGGTTCAGATAAATATGGAATTATTACATCTGCTATGGTTACTATTGTATGCTCTAAAATGATATACCATATATTTGGCACATGATAGTTGCTAATCTAGAGATGAATAGCTATAATTAACTTGATGACCGAAGTATAATTGTATAATTGAGTTAATTGCTTTTTATACAAAATATTGTCAAGCTACCTCCACTTATAAAGCCTTGCATAATCCTTGGAGTCAATTTATTTCTAGTTTATGATGGGTAAGTCTAGCTGAGTACCTTCTCGTACTCAAAGTTTTATTCCCATTGTTGCAGATGGTACCGTATATCACGGATATTGCAAGAGTTGCTTCTATCCCATCGTGGATGAGGAGTAGACCTTGGGCAGGCATCTTTAATAATCCCTCTATTATGCTTTTGTGGATTGTGATCATGTGTTGGCACTATATTTGAACCATGTTGGAAATGCTACTTTTGAACTTTACTTTACTTCCGCTACTATCTATCAAACTTCGTTTGTAATAACTCTATTCCGCATTCTGATGGATGAAATGTATCTATGAACTTTATGTAATATATGACATGTATGTTGAATCATGTATGATCTTGGTTGTATGTAGATCATTTATCGAGACCCATCGTGGTACTCGATAGACTACCGGGTTTATATGGGCTCAAGTATGATAGTGCAACCGCTTGCGGGCTGCCATTGTACTTGTGCTCTTATAAAATGGTCGATTCTGCAATAGCACCAACCCAGGAATCAGGTGGAGCAGATAAGGCAAGATGCTCAAGTCAACCATAATACCGAAGACCGTACCCTACATGCCTGTAGGAAAGTACCATCAGGATATGACAAGAAGGGCGCTTTGTGACTTTCCAGGCATGTTAGAGCCCAAAATAGTGTTGTAGGCACCGACATTTGCCTCATAGTGTTGTGGGCGCCGCCATTTGCCCTCGGGCATGGATCCTGACAGAAGCTCATGACAACCACTATAGTCCAGGAGGAAACTCGCATCAACTACAATAACGGACGTGCGATCACTATGTCGTCTGCTCCCTGTATGGCCATGGATCAACACCTTAGTCCGTCATGCCACCCACCAGGGTGGGATGGGACATGACAACTCGCTGACAATGCCAGGACATGGCATCATTAGTGGGTAGACACTCAACGTGGCCTTGTCAGGGTTAGCAGACATGCGCCTAGTATGGGGCTATCCCCATCACCGCTTGCCATGTCAGGGGGCCCACACAGAGGAAAAGGAAGACCTGGCATCCTTGAAGGACTTCCTTTGCCTCTCATTTTCCTCTTTTCTCCCATCTATAATCCATACTCTCCCTTGGCCTATAAAAGGGAGAGCGTAGCACCCCCACTAAGGGGATCGATTTCAAGACATCACAGCAGAACCACTAGCATCAAACCTCAAACATATAGCTAAGCAGCAACCAAGCTCTCTTCATCCATTTGACCTTTCCATTCGAGACTTAGGACCTATCCCTCTCTGGCCCGTTTGTAACCCCTACTATGAACTTTTTAGTGCTAATAACATGAGCAACAACCATGAACTAGACATAGGGACATTATGCCCAAACCAGTATAAAACATTGTGTCTTTTTAGCACACCATCCGGGCCAGACGCGCAATAACACAAATTTACTCGTTGATGTTTACTCAAAACATCGATAGTTGGCGCGCTAGGTAGGGGGCTTTGCATGTCCCGACATTAACATCAGGCCACGGATGGCTAGTCACGGCCTCAGCTGGGTCTCGGGTGGGCACGTGCACTTTGGGGACTTGGACTTCATCATCACGGTGGGATGAGAGTTGGCATTGGCTCATGCCGCCATCCAACCTTTCCCCTCCATTGGCCTCGACACAGTCGACAAGGTGGTTGAGGGGCTGTAGCTGCATGCACTAGGGGTCCATGCCCCCAGAAACAACTAGCTCCTCGACTATGGGAGGCTTGAGCGCTAGCTCGGTGTCCCCCTAGGACCCCAACCATCCTGGGAGGACCTGCGTCACCTCACCTTTTCTTATGCCAACAACATGGCGTGGCTCACCAAAGGGGAACCCCTCTCTCCAGAACACCTCATCTGAAGCACCCCGATAGTGCTTCCATTTAGTCTCCCCAACACCGCAGAGACCGTTAGCCACCTTGTGACACAACACATGATTCCACCTCCCATGAACAACAAATTCATGGGGGTGATCGGACACGTCATGGAATCTTTCCACAACCTCCTCGTAGAGGAGCTAGAGTCACCCTCTAGCTCTGACTCTAGCAAGGGGAGTCATCACCCCTCTCATGAATGCTTCATGATGGGTACCCCTAAAGAACACATTGAAAGCATCCAAGAGGAGGAGGCTACCCCAACAAACGACCTCGATGACAAGGCCAAGAGGGAGATAGCAGCCCCACCACGCATGCGGGTGGAGCAGCTGAAAGCCCGATGCCAAGAGCTCGAGGAAGCGTGACTCTAGCTTGAGCAGGAGCGCATGGAGCTCAATCGAGAGATCGAGCACCATGGAGACAGTGGGCGTGCACACACCATGGCCCATGACGTGAACCAAAGGATTATCACGGATGATGAAACCCTCCCTCACTTCATCCGAGCAAGCCAGAACATCACTGCTGCGATGGCCTTGCTCCATGATCTTCTAGAGGCCATGATGCCCAAGGATCATCGGGCCCACCATGAGATTCACACGCTACTCGAGCATGCGGTGGCACAGCAGGCCGAGAGCTCATTGTCTCAGCGACGCGAGCTCGATGCTAGCCAATGCACGCTCTCCGAGCACCCCAACAGGGATGCATCGGTCCACCAGGCACCATAGGGCGACAAGCAGCATGTCGTGGTCCTGGTGCATCAGTGTCTCGGCCACAACTATGATGCACGTGACACCCTCGACGCTCGTAGGTGTACCCACAATGAACCTAGAGAGGGACCTAGCCATGGCTATCACCCTCACCGTGGCAGACTCTACGACAGCGGTGAGGACCAAACCCCAAGCCCTAGCCTACTGGGGCCTTAGGCCTTCGGTTGATACATCCTCAACGCTGCCTTCCCGCCAAGGTATCAACCACCAACCAACATTTCGAAGTACTCTAGGGAGACGGACCCTAGACTATGGCTCGAGGATTATCGACTTGCCTACCAAGCCAGTGGTGTGGATAATGATGATTTCATTATCCACAACCTTCCATTGTTCTTGGCTGATTTGGCACGAACATGGTTGGAACACCTGCCGTCCAACAGAATCCAGAGTTAGGAGGATCTGAAGGAGATCTTTGTGGGGAACTTCTAGGGCACATACAAGCACCCTAGGAACCCATGGGAGCTCAAGAACTAATGACAGAAGGCCGGTGAAACCCTCCATGGGTACATCTGGCATTTCTCCAAGCAGTGCAATGAGCTACCTAACGTCGCTAACGCTGACGTTATAGGAGCTTTCCTGTCTAGGACCACCTGTGAGTCCTTAGTCCACAAACTAGGACACAAGGGCCCATGAACCACCAAGGAACTCCTCGACATCGCTACCAGCCATGCCTCAGGCGAAGAAGTGGTCGGAGTGATCTTCGATCGCCTCAAAGGCAAGGTAGGGTGGGATGAGGACACCGACGAGGCGCCTCCAATCGTCCCGCCAAGAAGAAAAGCAACAATGTGAGGGCTCGCTTGTGGCCACCGTAGACCATAGGGGTGGTCAGAAGCCCACGAAGGGCACTCCGAACCACTTTGAGAAACTGCTTGAGGGACCATGCCCTAACCATGCCTTTCCTATTAAGCATCTGTACAAATACTATGGCCTCATGAAGCGGTTCTTGTCTGAAGGTTCGAATAAAGGGGAGCACGAGAAGGACCCTAACCCATCCATGGATGACACCGAGGGGAAAGACGGTGGCTTTCTAATGCTAGATGGCTGCCTCATGATCTTTGGAGGGTCGATGGCCTACGACTCCAAGCACTGCCAGAAGGTCGCACACCATGAGGTCTATATGACCGAACCGGCCATACTTGCCTTCCTCTAGTGGTCAGAGTCCGCCATAACCTTCGATTGGACCGACCACCCGGAGAGTGTCCCACAACCAGGGAGATATCCGCTCATGGTTGACCTGATCATCAGTAGAAAGCAACTCACCAAGGTACTGATGGATGGGGGCAGCGGCCTCAACATCATGTACACCGAGACGCTCGACGCCATGGGCCTTGACCAAGAGTGCTTCCAGCCAACTGGAGCACCTTTCCACGGTGTCGTGCCTATAAAGCAGGCCATGCCACTTGGGTAGATCAATCTACCCATCACCTTTGGGGGTCCGTCCAACTATAGGATGAAGACCCTCACCTTTGAAGTGGTTGGGTTCCACAAAACCTACCACACTAGGACGACCATGCTATGTGAAGTTCATGACTATCCCCAACTACACCAACCTCAAGCTAAAGATGTTGAGCCTAGGTGGGGTCATCACCATTGGCACCTCCTTTCAGAGTGCCTATGAGTGCGAAGTTAAGTGCTGCGATCATGCCACAACAATCATTGCCTCCTCAGAGCTCGTGGCCCTTAGGACAGAGGTCGTCGAAGGAGCACCCAACCCCAAGTGGTAAACCAGGTCCTTCGAGCCAGTATAGGGCTCCAAGGAAGTCCTTGTAGACCTTGGGAGCACCGAGGGCAAAATGGTGCGCAATGGTACCATGCTTTCCTCCTAATAGGAAAGCGTGCTCGTCGGCTTCCTCTGCGCCAATAGAGACATCTTTGCATGGAAACCCTCGGATATGCTAGGCATTCCGAGGGAAGTCACCGAGCATGCCTTGAAGATCCACCTAGGCTCCAAGCCTGTGAAACAACACCTGCGTCACTTCGATGAGGGGAAACACAGGACCATCGGCGAGGAGATCGCAAAGCTTTTGGTGGCCAGATTCATCAAGGAAGTGTACCACCTAGAGTGGTTAGCTAATCCTATTCTTGTACAAAAGGAGAGTGGGAAATGGAGGATGTGTGTTGACTACATGGGTCTCAACAAAGCGTGCCCAAAGGATTCATTTCCTTTGTCGTGCATAGACCAAATAGTTGACTCTACCTTGGGGTGCGAAACCCTCTTCTTCCTTGATGAGTACTCTGGATACCATCAAATTGCAATGAGAGAGTCTGTCTAGCTCGTGACATCTTTCATCACCCCCTTCGGATCATTTTGCTACGTCACCATGCCATTCGGTCTAAAGAACATGGGGGCTACATACTAGCGTAGTATGCTCAAGTGTTTTGGGGACCTCATCGGGCATATCGTTGAGGCCTACGTTGATGACATCATGGTCAAGTCCAAATGGGCTGACCACCTCATAGCTGATCTTGAGTAGACCTTTGCAAAGCTCCAAGCAAATAGCATCAAACTCAATCCTAAGAAGTGCATTTTTGGGGTCCCGAGGGGCATGCTGCTTGGTTTCATCATCTCTGAACGTGGCATTGAAGCCAACCTAGAGAAGATCTTAGCCATCACAAGGATGGGCCCAATTTAGAACATGAAGGGAGTACAATGACTTATAGGGTGCCTCACCATGTTTAGTCACTTCATCTCACGCCTTGGCGAATGAGGTCTCCCCCTTTATCAACTTTTGAAAAAGGCCGACCACTTTGAATGGACATCCGAGGCCCAGGAGGCACTTGACATGGTCAAGATGCTTCTAATGAAGGCCCCAATCCTAGTCCCTCCTACCAATGGAGAACCCCTTCTGCTCTATATTGCGGCCACCACACAAGTGGTCAGCGCTGCCCTGGTAGTGGAACGGGAAGAAGAGGGGCATGCCCTCAAAGTCCAGCGCCCTATGTACTTCATCGGTGAGGTCCTATCTGACTCGAAGACCCGCTACCCCCAAATCTAGAAGCTCTTGTATGCCATCCTCATCACCAAGAGGAAGCTATGCCACTACTTTGAGTCACATCCGATGACAGTCATGATGTCCTTCCCCCTTGGAGAGGTCGTCCAAAACCAGGATGCCATAGGAAGAACCACGAAATGAGCACTCAAGCTAATGGGTTTGGGCATTGTGTATGCCTCTCAGACTACCATCAAGTCCTAGGTGTTGGTTGATTTTGTTGTGGAATGGACTAAGGTCCAAATGCCGCTAGTGGTCGTCGATCAAGAGTACTGGACGATGTACTTCAATGGGTTGCTGATGAAGAAGGGCACCGATGCGGGGCTGGTCTTCGTGTCATCCCTCAGGGTACTCATGAGGTACATGGTCCATCTCCATTTCCCCTCCTCCAACAATGTGGCTGAATATGAGGCGCTCATCAATGGCCTACACATTGCCATCGAGTTGGGCATCTGACACCTCGATGTTTGAGGAGATTCCCAGCTGGTCATCGACCAAGTCATGAAGGAGTCAAACTACCACGATGCTAAGATGGCCGCATACTGCCGAGAAGTCTGTCGGTTGGAGGACAAGTTCGACAACCTCGAGCTCAATCACATCCCAAGGCACCTCAACGAGGCAGCCGACGCGCTTACAAAAGTAGCATCTAGCTAAGAGCTGGTGCCAATGGGCATCTTCGCTAGTGACCAGTACAAGCCCTTGGTTCACTATGAGGGCTCAGAACAAGGCAGTGATGGTTTGTCCAATCCAGGCCCAGGGGCTAACCAACCATCGGCTCCATCCGGCCCCGAAGTCATGGAGCTCGAAGAGGACCTAGCGATAGAGCCCGACCCTCTAGTTGACTAGAGGATGCTCTACCTCAACTACCTCCTCTGTGATGTGCTACCGATAGACAAGATGGAGGCTCAATGGCTCGTATGCCATGTCAAATCCTTTGTTCTTGTGGAGGGCGAACTCTACAAGCGAAGCCACAATAGGATCTTGCAGCGCTACATCCCCCTTGAATAGGAGAAGCATTTGCTGAGCAATATCCATAGTGGGGTCTACAGTCACCATACTGCGCCTAGAACCTGGTCAAAAACACATTTTGATAGGGCTTCTACCAGCCCACCGCTATAGCCGATGCCGAGCAGATCGTGCGCACCTATGGAGGGTGTCAATACTACGCTCGGTGGATTCACCTACCGGCCCAAGCACTCCAGACGATCCCTATAACATGGCCATTGAAAGCATCTAGGCCCCTAAGTGGATTTCGGTGATTAATGTCAATATAAGATTACTGTGACTAACGTGTGTTTTGCAGAGGTAATTAAGTTAGGTCATGGTAATGGAGATCGATTGGGCAATCGAGGTTGTCATGCCCCTATGATGGAAATCATTTTGGTTTTCAAAGGATGGACGACAAGGTTAAGGATAACTAGTTCTAAGTGTCAATTGAAGTTGGAGAGACACTTAGAGTAGTTTAGGATTTTGTTTTTTCCTTTGGCCGTACTATGAAGGGGGGTATGAACGGGTAGCTTGACCTAGTTGAGTCTAGTGAGTTAGGTGTGGTGCACACTTGTGAAAACTAGCTCTAGGTAGCTCCTATGAATGCCTAAAATCCTTTGGAGCAAACTTCATTCACATATGATCGAAAGTTTGAAGTGAATGGAGGGTCAAATACTGACCGGACGCTGGCTCCGGTGCGACCGGACGCTGGCCACAGGGTCCGGTCAGTTCATTTGACTATGAAGAACAAGTCTAGTGTGACCGGACGCTGGAAGGTCGTGTGACCGGACGCTGAGGGCCAGCGTCCGGTTGACTCCAGTAAGGGTCCAGACTTGAGAGAGTGCGATCGGACGCGTCCAGTCAGTGTTGACCGGACCCTGAGTATCCAGCGTCCGGTCGTTTACAGTAAGCATCCAAGATGGTTCTAATCGGACCCTGACAGCGTCCGGTCATCACTTGAAAACTGTTCATGGGTTGAACTGATCGGAGCGTCCGGTCAAAACGATCGGAGCGTCCGGTCACCCCGCAGAAGCTCATAACGGTTCGTTTTTCAGGCTGCCTTATAAATAGAAGCTCCACTCGTGAGTGGAGCTACTTTTTGCTCATTCCAACAGCTGAGAAACACGTTTGTGAGTGCCAAGAAGAGCAAGGTACTAGTGAGGTGTTTGTGATTTGAGAATCCAAGAGTGAAACCTCATTAGTGAATCAAGAGTAGACAAGTGTGCATCCATCTTCTCATTAGGCTTCGCGTGGTCAAGTGAGAGTTCATGCTTGTTACTCTTGGTGATCGCCATCACCTAGATAGCTTGGTGGTGATTGGGAGTTTGGTGTTCACCCGGCGAAGCTTGTGGGTGACCCAACTCAAGTTGTGAGCGGCTTTGGGTGATTCGCCGCGACGGAGTGTTGAAGAATCAACCCGTAGAGAGCACTTGATCCTTGCGCGGATCAAGGGGGAGCTACACCCTTGCGCGGGTGCTCCAACGAGGACTAGTGGGGAGTGGCGACTCTCCGATACCTCGGCAAAACATCGCCGTGTTCTTTTCTCTCCCTATTTACTTTGAGCACTTACTTTGAGTATTTACTTTGAGCAATTCAATACTTGCTTTACATTCTTAGAATTGCTATGCTAGAGTAAGTTTGGAACATAGGATGCAAGTTATTTGTGCATTGATTTGATAGGAACACTTTTCTAGGCACAAGGGGTTAATTGGGCTATCCGTAGGATTTGATTATTGCAAGTAAATTTAGAATTAGCCCAATTCACCTCCCTCTTGGGCATCTTAATACTTTCAATTGGTATCAGAGCCTCGTGCTCACGTTTTTAAGCCTAACCGCTTAGAGCAAGATGTCTCACGGGGATGGACCTCCTCCTATCTTTGAGGGGGATGATTTTCCATATTAGAAAATTCGCATGGAGGCTTACCTAGAAGCTCTAGATGTTGGAATTCTTAGAGCCGCCTCTCAAGGGTTCCCAACACCTAAGAATGCCGCTCAACTTCAAGGCGATGAAGTAAACTATGAAAAATGGAATGCAAAGGCTCACAACACCATCTTTAGAGGCCTTTGCAAAGATGTGTTTAATCATGTAAGGAACCACAAAGACACCCATGCACTATGGTTGGACGTTTGTGCGCTCCATAAGGGAACCAAGAGTGAGCATGAGGAACGCTATCATCTTGTGATTAAAAAGCTAAATTCTTTTGAGATGCTTCCCAAAGAAAGTGCTAATGAAATGTATTCTCGTTTAAATGTTCTTGTAGAGGAAGTCAATGGGCTTGGACTTACTCAAATGTCACCATCCGATGTTGTGAGAAAGATCTTGAGTGTCCTCCCCATTGACAAATATGGGCACATTGTGACCGTGCTACATCAAGGTGATCTTTCCACCGCTATACCAACACAAATCTTGGGAAAGATCAATGCTCATGAGATGTACATGCACATCATGCCACAAGACGGCTCATCCTCTACAAAGAAGAAAGAGAAGGACTTAGCATTCAAAGCTAGCCAAGATAAGGGCAAGGCAAGACTTGAGTATGAGAGCTCAAGTGATGAAGATGATGAAGAAAGTCTTGCTCTCATGGTGAAGAAGACCGCCAAGATGCTAAAGAAGCTAAACAAGAGTGGCATCAAGTTTGACGACAAGAAGAAGAAGTTCTTCACTAGCTCAAGAAGAAAGCCAATCTCCGAGATGGATTGCTACAATTGTGGTGAACTTGGTCACCTAGCTCATCAATGCACAAAGCCCAAGAAAGAGAAGTTTAAGAACAAGGGCAAGAAAGATGATTCAAGTGATGAAGATGAAAAGAAAAAGAACAAGCCATACAAGAAGAGAGAAGGCAAAAAGAGAGACTTCTACAAGAAGAAGAAGAGTGGCAAGGCCTATATTGTCGGTGATTGGCTCACGGACATTGATTCATCAAGTGGATCATCCGATGATGAGAGTGACAATGAGAAGGTGGCCGCCATTGCTATTGATCTTGCATCCTCACCGCCACCATCGCCATCAACCTCTACACACCTATGCCTTATGGCCAAGGGTGAACACAAGGTAACTAAGAGTGATGATAGTAGTGATGATGAGCAAGCTAGTGATGATGATAGTGATAGCGATGATGATTCACCCACATATGATGATCTTGTCAAAATATTAAGAAAATACACTAAGATCATTAGAAAGAGTAGAGCTACAAATGAAAACTTGATGCTAAAAATGATTCACTCTTAGCTAAGTGTGATACATTAGAAAAGGCTAACGATGAGCTCAAAGAAACAAATGATTCTATATCATCCAAACTCAAGGAGCTCAAATCTTCCAAGAAAGAGCTTAAAGATAAACATGATAAACTTGAGTGGGTGCACAATGAGCTTATCACTAGTCACAACAAGCTAAAAGATGAATATACAACTTTAAAGATCAATTATGATACCCTTGTTATTGCACAAGAATTCTTACCAAATGAGCAACATGATGCTACTAACCATGTTGTTAAGATTGATATAGCTACCTCATGTGATGATTTAATTGATGAGAGCATTGAGCATGGATCTAGTAGCAAAGGCAAGCAAGTGGTTGAGTGCAATGACTATGATGAGTATGTCAAGCTCAAGAGTGACCATGAGAAGCTCATGAAAGATCTTGAAGAGATGAAAAGTCACAACACCATTGTGCTAGAAACTCTTGATCATGACAAAGAGTTGATCCTTGAGAATGAGAAGCTCAAAGAAGAAAACAAGAAACTCAAGGAAGAGAAGAACAATGACATTCTCAAGGAAGAGAACAAGAAGCTCAAGATGGAGAAAGAGCATCTCAAGGTGGGATTGAGCAAGTTTGCTAGAGGCAAGCATCTCCAAAGTGAGCTACTCATGAATACCGTCATGAAGATGGATAGAAGTGGCATTGGATATATGGCAAGTGTAGAGAAGAAGAAGGCTCAAGCTCAACACCAACAATCAAAGCCAAAGCTAAAGCCAAAGAGATGTTTTGAGTGTGGACAAGAAGGCCACTTTGCTCATGAGTGTCAAACTCCACCACCACAACCCTTGCCCAAGCATGCTAGACCCTTTGCTTTCAATGCTCACTACATGCTTAGAAAAGATTCTAGTGGAAAGATGAAAGTCATGTTCTTAGGACCCCCCCAACAAGAGTAGGCCTAAGAAGATTTGGGTGGCTAAGTCACTTGTTGAGAAGGTGAAGGGCCCTCAACAAGTTTGGATCCCTAAAGCTTAAATCTCTTATGTGTAGGTGAACTACAAGACCGGTGGAAGTCATTGGGTTATTGATAGTGGTTGCACTCAACATATGACCGGTGATCCTCGTATGTTCACCTCACTAGAAGAAGAGGTAGATGGACAAGAGAAAATAACTTTTGGAGATAATTCAAAGGGCAAGGTTAAAGGATTGGACAAAGTGGCAATATCAATTGATTATTCCATCTCCAATGTGCTCTATGTTGCCTCATTGAGTTTCAACTTGCTATCCGTTGGGCAATTGTGTGATCTTGGCTTCCAATTCTTATTCACTGAGAAGGAGGTTGTTGTATCCAAAGTAGATGACAAACAAGTGATATTCAATGGATTTAGATACAACAACTTATATCTAGTTGACTTCACCTCCGAAGATGCAAACTTGAAGACTTGCCTATTCACCAAAACAACACTTGGGTGGCTATGGCATAGAAGACTTGCTCATGTTGGGATGAGCTCACTCAAGAAGCTTATGAAGAATGATTTGGTGAGAGGGTTGAAGGATGTGAAGTTTGAAAAGGACAAGCTTTGTAGTGCATGTCAAGCCAGCAAGCAAGTTGCAAACACTCATCCAACCAAAGCTTTCATGTCAACCACAAGAGTGCTAGAACTCCTACACATGGATTTATTTGGACCAACAACATACAAGAGTTTGGGAGGAAATCTCTATTGTCTTTTGATTGTGGATGACTATTCAAGGTATACATGGGTGTTCTTCCTTCATGACAAATCCGAAGTTGCATCTTGTTTCAAGAAGTTTGCCAAGAGAGCTCAAAATGAATTTGAAGTGAAGCTCAAGAAGATAAGAAGTGACAATGGCAAAGAGTTTGACAACACAAACATAGAAGCTTATTGTGATGAAGTTGGAATCAAACATGAAGTCTCCACAACATATACTCCTCAACAAAATGGTGTAGTTGAGAGGAAGAACTAGACTTTGATCACTCTTGCAAGGACAATGCTAGATAAGTACAACACCCTCGAAGCCTATGGGCAAAAGCAATCAACACCGCATGTTATGCATCCAAACCGCCTATTTCTTCAAAAGTTCCTTGTCAAGATACCGTATGAGTTGCTCAATGGGAAGAAGCCGGACGTCTCCTTCTTTAGGGTGTTTGGTTGCAAGTGCTATATCTACAAGAAGAGGCAACACCTAGGGAAGTTTCAAAGATGTTGTGATATAGGTTTTCTTGTTGGTTACTCATTGAAGTCCAAAGCATATAGAGTATTTAATCATGCCACCAGCTTGGTTGAAGAAACATATGATGTGGAATTTGATGAATCTAACGGCTCCCAAGGAGCACATGAGAATCTTGATGATGTAGGTGATGAACCATTGAGGGAGGCTATGAAGAATATTCTGGTGGGAGACATCAAGCCAAAAGATGATGAAGATGATGTACAAGTCATTGACCAACCTTCTTCATCAAATGTACCACAAGATGGTGAAAAAGATGGGAGAGTAGAAAATGAAGATACTCATATCTCCCATGAGCAAATGGTGGTACAAGCACAAGATGTTGATGCTCCACAACCTCCTCCTCAAGTGGTCAATAGAAGAAATACACCTCTCCTACAAGATCATCCACAAGATCTCATCATAGGGAGTCCAACAAAGGGTGTGATGACTCGATCTCAAAAACTTACTTCATTTATTGCTCATCACTCTTTTGTCTCTTGCTATGAGCCTACCAAGGTAGAAGAAGCTCTTAAAGATTCGGATTGGATCAATGCCATGCATGAAGAGTTGAACAACTTCACTCGCAATGAAGTTTGGACTCTTGAAGAGCGACCAAAAGGTGCAAGAATCATAGAAACGAAGTGGGTGTTCCGCAACAAGCAAGATGATCAAGGTGTTGTTGTGAGGAACAAGGCAAGACTTGTTGCAAAGGGGTTCTCTCAAGTTGAAGGTTTGGATTTTGGAGAGACCTTTGCACCGGTTGCAAGATTAGAAGCCATCCGTATCCTTCTTGCATATGCATCACATCATGGAATGAAACTATATCAAATGGATGTGAAAAGTGCATTTTTAAATGGCTTTATAAATGAACTAGTCTATGTTGATCAACCTCCTGGGTTTGAAGACCCTAGATATCCTAATCATGTTTATAGGTTGTCCAAGGCACTATATGGGCTTAAGCAAGCCCCAAGAGCTTGGTATGAGCGCCTTCGGGACTTCCTCATTGAGAAGGGCTTCACCATTGGGAAGGTCGACACCACACTATTCACCAAGAAGCTTGATGGGCATATCTTCATTTGTCAAGTATATGTTGATGATATCATCTTTGGTTCATCAAATGAAGACTCATGCAAAGAATTTGGTGAATTGATGTCGAAGGAGTTTGAGATGTTAATGATTGGTGAGCTTACATTCTTTCTTGGTTTTCAAGTCAAACAAATGAAAGAAGGCATCTTTATCTCTCAAGAGAAATACACAAAAGATCTTCTCAAGAGATTCAAGATGGATGAATGTAAGCCAATCAAGACACCAATGCCTACAAATGGACATCTCGACCTAGATGAGGGAGGTAACCCGGTTGATCAAACTCTCTACTGTTCTATGATTGGTAGCTTGTTATATTTAACCGCATCTAGGCCCGACATCATGTTTAGTGTGTGTATGTGAGCTAGATTTCAAGCTAGTCCTAAGGAAACACATTTAATTGCTGTAAAAAGAATCCTTAGGTATCTTAAGCACACACCAAGCATTGGTCTTTGGTATCCCAAAGGAGCTTTATTTGAATTAATTGGCTATTCCGATTCGGATTACGCCAGATGCAAAGTTGATAGAAAAAGCACATCCGGAGGGTGCCATTTGCTTGGTAGATCGCTTGTGTCTTGGTCCTCCAAGAAACAAAATAGTGTGGCTTTGTCCACCGCCGAAGCGGAATACATTGCCGTGGGTGCTTGTTGTGCACAAATATTATACATGAAACAAACTTTGCTAGACTATGGAGTAGTTCTAGAGAAAGTACCTCTTTTGTGCGACAATGAAAGTGTGGTAAAACTAGCAAATAATCCGGTTCAACACTCTCGCACCAAGCATATAGATATCCGCCATCACTTTCTAAGAGATCATGTGGCTAAAAATGATATATCACTAGAAGGTGTAAGATCCGAAGATCAATTAGCGGATATCTTCACTAAACCGCTAGATGAGGCTACATTTTGTAGATTGCGGAATGAGCTCAATGTACTTGATTTTAGTAACTTCACAAAAAATTGAGCTTGTGTTGTCCCTTGCATTCATTGTAATATACAACATGTTTAATTTGTGGCAATGCACATAGGGCTTGTCTAACATGGTTAAGATAACCACCGAAAAGCATGTGAAGAAGCTTAACCTTGGATCAAACTTGACAAGCAACTAGATTTACTTACAAGTATTACATATGCATGAATGTTGTTTTGTCGTTTTGTTCCATTTGCCCTCTTGTTGCCTATTTTCTTAAAAAGAATTATAGCCTAAGGCAAAATATTTTGAAAAATATGAGGGTTTGAGAGAGGTCACTCACATCAGTCCCAATTGGTGTTTATTTGGATCTTATTCAAGTTGGGACTTGATTGGGAACAGGCAGCGCGAAGGGAGTTTGAAGATTTGCTGGAAAAGGTGCACCAGACGCTGCACTAGACGCTGCTGTCCAGCATCCGGTCAGTTCACAGGAGGTGAACTGCTGGTGAAGGAGTGACCGGACGCTGCGTCTGTGCGTCTGGTCAGGAAGGGTTCAGCGTCCGGTCGTTCGAAGGAAGACCAAGTTGTACTGACCGAACCCTGCCTACGTTCGGTCATGGACCACCGGACGCGTCCGGTCCCGATTCCAGAGGATTTGGACCTCTTTGGAATCGACCGGACGCTGGGTGGTAGCGTCTGGTCGCTACCACCGGAGCGTCCGGTCAGTGGATCTTGCGCGGCTTTAGGACTCTTTTCGGTTTCCTTTTCTGTCGTATTTGGGGGATTACTTAATCGTAGCCGTACCCTGTTCATCCTCAACTCATTTTTTTTGCCCTAGCCCGAGCCGCCGTTGCCGCAGCACCGCCGCAGCCTTGCCCGTGCCTCCCTTGCCAGTGCTCGCCCAACCCCCTCGTCAGCCAGGCACCACCTCAACCCTGCGCCGGCCACCTCGCGCCCATGCCGCCGTGCTCCAGCCGCGCCAGCACAACACGCGCCACCGCAGCTCGCGCGCCACCACGCCAACGCCGCCGTAGCTCGCTGGAGTCGCCCTGTCCATGCCTCTGCTCTGCCTCTTGCCGTGTGCCCTAGCCTCTTCTCCTCTCGGTAAGGCTAGCCCCTTGTTTCAATTTCAAATTGCGTAGATCAATTTGCAATACTATGCACTGATTTCACATATACTAGGGCCACAAGTTCATCACTGCTCTGTGTGACCCTAGCCCCTACCGGTTCCGAGGATTCCCCCACGTGTCACCTTATCTTTTCTCGGATCGCTGATCGTCAGGTAGAAAGTCATTCGATTCAATTTCGCATCTACATTGCTTTCTCTATTAGGGTTTTGCATCTATTAGACATATGGTATTTATTTATATATCCATCTATTCTATCGTGCAGCGAGTCGGTTCCGTTGTCGTTCTTGTGGCAGTTGGCAGTCAACTCGGAGCCAAGCTCATGAGTAAGGATCGAGGCCAAGCCTCGAAAGCAGCAGTTTGACAGTTGATCTTCATCAGCGGCAGTTCACCATCTTGTCAGCTCAGATGGCTCACACCAAGAACGTTGGTGGTGGCCTAGGTGATGATGATCGGAGGCCCTCGCCTCGCCAGCCAGCCAGATCTAAGGGCAAGTCAAACAAGCAGGTGACATCCAAGAAGCGGAAGTACCCCGATGCAGAGACAGTGAGAGCAGTAGCTGTTGCAGAGGCCATAGAGCGTGCCGAGAGAGGTGGTGCCCGCAGCGGTGTTGTCATTGCAGATCAGTCGGTTTCACCAGCACTGAGAGCTGCGATTGAGGATGTTGAGCGTCGTCACGGGAGTCCAGCTAGGACTGCCACGTTTGCAGGACGACGGGTTGCCATTGAGGAGGGTCTGTCAGCTCAGCAGTAGCCCCCACCAACAGAGCCTCAGCCAGCCCAGGAGACTCAGGAGGGTCAGGAGACCAAGCCGACACCTCAGCTACGCCGCTCAAGTCATACCAGTGCTACAGTTCCACCGACTCCAGTTACATAGCGCAGAGGTTCACGTCCTCTGCCCAGACCTCAGGGTCCGCCTCCAGTGGTTCACCTCGACTTAAGGGCCGCCACTGCCAGACAGGTTCAACAGCTGCGATTTGTTGAGTTTGAGGTTTGGTTTCCTCCGAGGAGGGATGAGAGAGCAGCTGAGGGTTTCTACATGCCACTGTAGGAGGATTTCTACAATGCTTATCTCAACAGTGGGGCAGTGTTCAGATCTCAGAGAGTCTATCAGATAGAGTCTATTATGGCAGCAGCCGGAGAGAGCATTCGGCCATACTTGTCATATTTGCCAGGACTGTCAGATCTGATTGGATGGACGGGGATATATGTATCATCTTGGGTCCGTCAGTTTTATGCCTCGCTCTACATCGATCCACATCACAGATTCATTCACTTTGCCTTCAAAGGCAAAGACTATAGAGTGATGAGTGGCAGAGTCAGAGAGATACTGAGGCTACAGGAGCAGCCTGTCAAGATGCATGAGGTCTGTTATGGATAGCAGGAGCCTCCCAGGTGTCCTCATGGAGGGTTGGTGCCCCCTACAGATTTAGTGCGACATTGCTTCAAGGAGCCATTTGGAGAGGGGTCGAGCAGGAGCCCCAGTGACTTGACTCCTACAGCAAGGGTACTAGAGGCCATCATTAGGAGGACACTACTTCCCAGGTTGGGATACAGGGAGGGCCTGACTCGCTTATAGCTATGGCTTCTCAATTCCATCATGCAGCAGACAGTATTTGATATCTGGGATCTCCTGCTTTCAGAGATGGAGGACACGATAGCTGAGGGATTCAAGGGTCGTAGGCAGCTTCCCTATGCTCACTGGATCACATTCCTCATCTGCAGAGTAGTGCTTGATAAGCCCCCTAGCATGATGGATGAGTATATAGGTGCCACCACAGAGTTCCCAGCTTACAACCTATCACAGAGGATCAGGCACACCACTCCTTAGGCACCCAAACAGCCTAGCCATCGTCCCGATGTGCCAGAGTCCGTAGCTTAGTAGGATGAGATCATCAGAGGGATTGCAGCCACTGAGGAGGAGGAGCTAGAGGCATAGCAGGAGGTGAGCAAGTACAGTGATAGCTCTGACGACGACTACCAGCCTATACCTTAGATGCCTCCACGTAGACATGATGTAGAGGCCGGTAGCTCCAGTTCTGCTCCACCTGCTCCGCAGACAGACCCTGCTCTCATTGCTATTCTTGAGCGGATGCAGTAGGATCAGACATGACAGGCATAGGAGACAGCTGCCAACTTCGCATAGTTTTAGGCTCGTCAGGATGAGTTCCAGCGACAGCAGTAGCTCCTTCAGCACTAGCAGTTACTTATGCAGCAGCAGCTCATGGGATTCATGCAGCATGTAGTGACAGCCATTGGGATCCCACTGCCATAGCCTTCACCCCAGCTTGCATAGCCTCCTACCACTTCAACGACTCTAGTAGTACATCCTAGTGGGCTCCAGAGTCAGGGATAGCCTCCAGCTCAGTTTGCTTCACCTCCTATATAGGTGTCCCAGTGGTTAGCCTCACCCGTGGTAGCCCCGCAGTTCACTCCATTTCAGATGGGCTTCACACCAGAGCAGTCTTCCTCGCTATTCGTGCCTAAGACGTCAGTCTCTAGGAGTCTTGGAGCATCCTTTAGCGAGTTGACCGACATGCCTACTCCGCCTCATATGCATACCGCCGGTCCGTCTACAGCAGCTCCAGTCGTAGTGACTACTCAGAGGCTCCCCTCGTCTGTCGCCTCATCAGATCCTACGACAGACATACTAGTAGCTTCCCAGGCAGCACCAGCCCCAGCTCTGACCCAGACCGCTTTAGCGACACTTCCTGCTTTAGAGGGTCAGTCAGTTCAAAGCTCAGGGTCAGATGATGATGGTGCCCAGTTCCATCTTGCTCCACGTACTTCAGCGCCCGACTCGTCTGCTGCAGCCCTACCAACCGACCCTTAGGTTTTGGTGTTTGACACCAAAGGGGGAGAGGGCTTGAGTATGTAGACTCAGGGGGAGCGAGTTTTAGGGGAGCTAGTTATCTAGTTTTAGTTTATTATATACATTTGGAGTTTTATTTGTGTGGTACACTATTACTTATGCATTCGTGTGTTTACTTTCATGCATACTATTATATATATGTGATAGTGCTATCTATGTGATTGTGATAGTTGACATGTGTGATCTCTACTTTGCATTATCTATATGTCATATCACTTGTGATGCTCATTTGTTTTTGCTTCTGCGCTTATACTTCGAAGCAAATGAGCTTTGTTACTCGTACTCATGCTTAATTCATATTCTTTGAGTACATTGTGTTGGCTTGGGTCATATCAACTTGCCTAACTCTTTTGCTCTTATCGACAAAAGCTTATATGAACCAAGCCCTTCAAAAACCTCACTCTATAACATACTCGAGGTGGTATTGTCATCAATCACCAAAAAGGGGGAGATTGAAAGCATCTAGGCCCCTAAGTGGATTTCGGTGATTAATGTCAATACAAGATTACTGTGACTAACATGTGTTTTGCAGAGGCAATTAAGTTAGGTCATGGTAATGGAGATCGATTAGGCAATCGAGGTTGTCATGCCCCTACGATGGAAATCGTTTCGGTTTTCAAAGGATGGACGACAAGGTTAAGGATAACTAGTTCTAAGTGTCAATTGAAGTTGGAGAGACACTTAGAGTAGTTTAGGATTTTGTTTTTTCCTTTGGCCATACTATGAAGGGGGGTATGAATGGGTAGCTTGACCTAGTTGAGTCTAGTGAGTTAGGTATGGTGCACACTTGTGAAAACTAGCTCTAGGTAGCTCCTATGAATGCCTAAAATCCTTTGGAGCAAACTTCATTCACATATGATCGAAAGTTGGAAGTGAATGGAGGGTCAAATACTGACCAGACGCTAGCTCCGGTGCGACCAGACGCTGGCCGCAGGGTCCGGTCAGTTCATTTGACTATGAAGAACAAGTCTGGTGTGACCAGACGCTGAGGGCCAGCGTCCGGTCGACTCCAGTAAGGGTCCAGACTTGAGAGAGTGTGACTGGACGCGTCCGGTCAGTGGTGACCAGACCCTAAGTATCCAGCATCCGGTCATTTATAGTAAGCATCCAAGATAGTTCTGACCGGACCCTGACAGCGTCCGGTCATCACTTGAAAACTGTTCGCGGGTTGAACTGACCGGAGCGTCCGGTCAAAACGATCGGAGCGTCCGGTCACCCCGCAGAAGCTCATAACGGTTCGTTTTTCAGGCTGCCTTATAAATAGAAGCTCCACTCATGAGTGGAGCTACTTTTTGCTCATTCCAACAGCTGAGAAACACGTTTGTAAGTGCCAAGAAGAGCAAGGTCCTAGTGAGGTGTTTGTGATTTGAGAATCCAAGAGTGAAACCTCATTAGTGAATCAAGAGTAGACAAGTGTGCATCCATCTTCTCATTAGGCTTCGCATGGTCAAGTGAGAGTTCGTGCTTGTTACTCTTGGTGATCGCCATCACCTAGATGGCTTGGTGGTGATTGGGAGTTTGGTGTTCACCCGGCGAAGCTTGTGGGTGACCCAACTCAAGTTGTGAGCGGCTTTGGGTGATTCACCACGACGGAGTGTCAAAGAATCAACCCGTAGAGAGCACTTGATCCTTGCGTGGATCAAGGGGGAGCTACACCCTTGCGCGGGTGCTCCAATGAGGACTAGTGGGGAGTGGCGACTCTCTGATACCTCGGCAAAACATCGCCGCGTTCTTTTCTCTCCCTATTTACTTTGAGCACTTACTTTGAGTATTTACTTTGAGCAATTCAATACTTGCTTTACATTCTTAGAATTGCTATGCTAGAGTAAGTTTGGAACATAGGGTGCAAGTCATTTGTGCGTTGATTTGATAGGAACACTTTTCTAGGCACAAGGGGTTAATTGGGCTATCCGTAGGATTTGATTATTGCAAGTAAATTTAGAATTAGCCCAATTCACCCCCCCTCTTGGGCATCTTGATCCTTTCAGCCATTCATGGTCTAGGGGCTCGATCTAGTTGGACCTCTCAAGAGGGCACCCAAAGGCTACACCTACATGCTTGTCACCATAGACAAGTTCACAAAATGGATAGAAGCTCAGCCAATCTCCGCGATGAAGTCCGAGCAAGCCATGCTGTTCTTCCTCGACATCATCCATTGCTTTGGAGTCCCAAACTCCATCATCATGGACAATGGCACACAGTTCATAGGAAGGAAGTTCCTTTGATTCTGTGATGAATACCACATCCGAGTCGATTGGGCCGCCGTTGCGCACCCCCGAACGAACGGGTAGGTCAAGCGCGCAAATGGCATGGTCCTACAAGGCCTCAAGCCCAGGATCATCAACTGGTTGACCAAGTTTGGTGCATGCTGGGGCACCGAGCTTCCTTTAGTACTCTAGAGCCTAGGGACAACCATCAGTCAAGCCATCGGCTACACACCCTTCTTCATGGTCTACGGTTCCGAGGCCATCCTCCCAAGCAACCTCAACTATGGAGCGCCAAGGATCAGGGTGTATGATGAATAGGGAGCCAAGGCATCCCATAAGGATGCCATGGACCAGCTAAACGAAGTGCATGACATTGCCCTCCTCTGCTTGGCCAAGTACCAACAGGCGTTGCGACGGTACCACAGCCGACGAGTGCGGGTTGACCCTTCAATGTTGGAGACCTAGTCCTCCACCTCATATAGAGCAACAGGGAATACCACAAGCTCTCCCTGCCATGGGAGGGACCATACATAATTGTGGAGGTGCTCTGTCTAGGCGCCTACAAGCTCAAGACCATCAACGGTGAAATCTTCACCAATGCCTACAACATCGAGCAGCTACGTCACTTTTACCCTTAATAAACGCACACTTTCTCTTATTAGTTTTGTTATCCAACTCCCTAATTTTCAGTGACATCCGACCCCAGCAATAGCAAGGGGTTGGATCTCACTTAGGGGCTGATATAAGCATATCTATCCAGCAAACATTTTCCATGCCCACCCCCCCTTTTTTACGTTAGGACCTAGGAGCTAGGTTTATGGGAACAAGCTCTGAGTATAACTGGTCAGACTATGGGATACCTATGCCCCAGTAGCTACAACATCTTTGCTCACCAGCATGATCAAAATTGGCTTGCCTGCACTCTGAGCTTTTATGGCCTTAACGACGGAAAGGGTCGGAATGCGCTAACTCTTTATGCAAAAAAGAGGAGAAAAGCTAAGAGACCGTTTGCTACACCAAAATTCAAGAGCTTGTCCATTTGTTACAAGTTTTCTTTGCTTGGCTTGTCTACCTAACTAAATTCTTATGTAGGATGTCCTCATCCTTTATCTCTATGGGAAAGTCTCACCTGGGCAGGTAACACAAGTCAACCGGATGGCTCGGCCATGACCAAGGAACGGGTAAGGAGCAGATAGGATCCCGCTTATATCCGATGGAGGCTTTCCGAACCCATCACTCTTACCATCAAGGTAAAAAGGATGCCTAGGTCAATCGGATAGCTCAAAACCACTGCCATGAGACAAGCACCCTACTTTACGCATTAATTTCACTACCGAGCCTGCAACCCCAGCAATGGCAAGGGGTCAGACATCGCTTGGGGGCTGGTGAGAGTGTCTATTCAGTAGACATTCTCTTTGCCCGGCCCCTCCGTATGTTTAAAAACTAGAGGCACGGTGTGCGGGCGCAAACTTAGAGTAAACCTAGTTAGACCGCTAGGACCCTACACCCCTATGGCTATGGTATTTTTGCTCACCAGCATGATCAGAGTCTTTGTCCCCACACTCCAAACCTTAACCTCCACCTTCTCGGGAAGGGTTTGGAGGGGCCTACCCATGGAATCTCAATCGAGGAGAGACTATCAGGTCACCCAAGTCGATCGAACGGCTCGAGCCACTGCAAAGAGACAGATACAGAAGACTAGGATGCTAGTGCAGGTTGCATCGGCCCCATCACGAACGTTGGACCTTGACCCCCACTTTTTCTTTATATGATCATTCATTCATCTATTTTCATTCATACATTTGTTTATTCAATTATCCATACATTCATCTCATGCATCCAAGCATTGCATATGCATTTGCTGCATCACAATGCTTCGCGTCACGTCACAAAGCGGTAGTTGTCTCATTCGATATGAGCGGTGACTGACCGAGGTTCGAAGGCCAGCTCGTGAAGGGCTTGAGGCCGCCTCGTGTCAAATAGAGCCAGGGGAGAAAAAACAAGATGAGCCCCAGCGGCCTTGCCCGACCCTGCTCAAAACCAAACAAGGACATCTCGACCTTTCTTGTTCGATTCTAACCTTGAGCCAAGCCCACAGAATCTCCATCTAGGAGAGGCCAACGGGCCAACTGAGCCTATCGAATGGCTTAGGCAACTATCGGGAGGCAGGTTAAGAAGTAGTGGAATGCCACATGAGGCCTCTACCGACCCCATCAGTGGATGACGGTCCCAAATTCCACTCGAACATCCCATTAGCAAGCTCACCAAGCGTGACACTTGAGCCATTCAGGCAAGTGTCGTTAGCCTAGTCCCTCTAGTTGCAGAAAAAGAGGATGGGGTGACGCATGAAACATGGCCAACCTCTACCGAACCCCACGGGGCTCGGGGGCTCGAGTTGCCTGATCCTAGATCGAGAGACCAAGGTTTGAAAGCTAGGTCATGAAGGGCCCGAGGCTGCCTCACGTCAACAAAAGCCAAGGGGAAAACATAGATGAGGCCCAGCGGCCTTTGCTCATCCCACCTAGAAGCGGACAAGGTCATCTCCACCTTCTTGTTCGATCCTAACCTCTAGCCGAGCCCATAGAATCCCCATTGAGGGGGAATCTATTGGAAGGTAGGTTAAGGAGCAGCGAAATGCCACACGAGGGCTTTGCCGACCCCGTCAAAAGCGACAGAACTAGATTTTGTTTGAACATACCCATTAGCGAGCTCACTGAGCGCGTCACTTGAGCCATCAAGGCAAGTGACGTTAACTCAACCCCTCTAGTTGCAGAAACTACAGATAGGGCAATAGTCACAAAAATGAGCCGACCCTTGACCAAATCCCCGCTATGCGTGGGGGCTCGAGGAAGGTTGGACTTGCGAGGAGACCGAACGCTCGATCGTAGAACGATAGCTAAGATCCTAGGGAGGGGGTACATGCGAATGTAAGAGATGCTTTCTCCTACAATGTTTCACTATCCTCTCCTCGATTTTCAGTGATATCTGACCCCCAGCAACGGCAAAGGGTTGGATCTCACTCGAGGGCTGATAAAGGTACAAGTACACCTTTTTTGAAATAGTTGTCGTGTCAGACCTCTTCCTTATGCTAAGCCTAGTGGCAAGGTTTGTGGAAACAAACAACTGAGCATCCCTAGTCAGACTGCAAAAAGCCTACGCCTCAGCGGCTATGGTGTCTTTGCTCACTAGCATGATCAAACTTCTGCTCTTACACCTCGGGCCCTACGGTCTTAACGAACGGAAGGGTCAAAATACGTGAGCCACTTTTTTCACATACAAGAAGGGAAGAAAACAAGTTCAATCAAATAAAACAAAGTTATAAAATTCTTTTTATGATACATAAGGGTCGACACTTGTCAATAGATTACAATAATGTCCATCCGACCTATATGACTAACTATCCCCTCTAGGGGAGAACTATATCTTCAACTCTATTTGCTAGGTCTTGCACAAGAGGAGCCACCGCCATCTCTATCTTGTCCAGCTTAGAGGCTTCATAGCCAGGTGCAAAACTAAGGCTCATCGTCTCCAAGTCAATGCTATCAGCGTAATGCGAATGAGCAATCGCAAAGGCTTGGGTGACCTTGGTGCGAAGAGCATCCCTCTCGAGCTAGCACACCCGCGCCATGATATCAACAGCATGGGCCATGAGTGATCTGGTCCCCTCCAACCGCACCACCTCCAGGTCATCGCAGACCACTCCGAGGGGGGCGCTCAGGATACCAAGCTCATCGCTCTCCATTTGAAGGTTCCTTTTAACCTTGCGAGCTCTATGGCCAGCCCGATAGAGACACCCTTGGCCTCTAGCCTCCGGGTTGTAGCAGTTCTGTGCTCAGCCTAGAGGGAGCCGATCCTCTGCTGTGCCTCGTCACGCTCTCGAACGGCCTAGTCACGCTCCAAGCGGAGCCTCCCCACGATTTGGAGCAGCTCGTCTCACTCCTTACACAGCCAGGCGACCGCCTCGGCATCCTGACTCACCCTCCGCTCTAGGGCTATGAGCTTCTCCTCAACCACTAGCTTTAGCTCCTGCTCATTCTTGGTCTCAGCTAGGAGGTCAGGGATCCGCTAGCGGGTCTCAACATCCCTCTGGAGCAGTTGGTCCTACTCCCTCCTGACTCTAGTGGCCTCCTCCTCCTCTTACCGCACCCTCGCCGATAGGGCCTCAAACGCCCTTTTGGTCTCCTCACACCGACGGGCCTCGGCCTCCTACAGTCAGAGAATGTTTGCCTCCTCAGCTAGGAGAGTCAGCACAGCCACCCTCTATTGGGCAGCAACAAGCTAGGTGGCCACATCCCCGCACAGTCAGGCCTCTTCGATGAGGCGGTCCTAGTTCTTCTTCTGCTCATGAAGGAACTAGGATTTCTCTTAGTTGCGAGCGATAAGGGACTGAAAAAAGACGATGGTCAGAATAGAAAAATACATGAAGAAAAAGGAGGGCGAGAGGCAAGGTCGAGTGAATACCCAGCCAGTGGGAACAATGACTTCACACAGGGCACCTCTAGCATGGTGAAAGGTCCTTGTGTGGTTTTGGCAATTGAGTGACAACCTAGGTGGACTAATTGTGTTTATGTGAGATACATAGGTGATTAGTCCACATGTACATGTATGTGAGCAACATATACCATGAAGGTGAAAATGGCTTGGAGATGTTGCAAAGCTCACACATGTGATGATGAAGGAGCTCATTGCAAATGAGACATGACATTGAGTCATGTGATCAAGGTGGAGAAGATCAAGACATGACTTGGCTTGATGGACCGGTTGCAAGCGTGAAGGGCAAGTCGAAGACTTTGGAGTGATGGACCGTGTGGCGGTGAAGCTTAAGCAAGACTTGGCGCTGATGGATGAAGGCAGCGGTGAAAAGCAAGTGATGTCAAGATCGATGAACCAATATGATCACGTGATGATATGAAGTGGATCATATCATTGTTGATCATGATGGTGCATGTGTTGCATCAACATTGGAGGAGATGGAATGGAATGCGCAAGGCAAAGGTATAACCTAGGGCATTTCATTTCACCAGTCATAGGTGTGTAGAGAAGTTGATGATCAGATTTAGGATAGATGGTCGTACTATCAAGAGGGGCAAACTTAGGTGTGTAGAGAAGTTGATGATCGGGTTTAGGATAGATGGCCGTAATATCAAGAGGGGCAAACTTGTTTGCATATCGGTCATCTAAGTGCCACTCGAGTGATCTAACTTTGCATCATCGCTAGGATTGAGTGGCATGGCAAGTTGAGTGGCTAATCCTTTGAAAAATGATTGTGAAAATGCTAACACACACACATGGTGGTGTACACTTGGTGGTGTTGGCACATTTATAAAGGAGATGAAGTTGGAGTTGATGTGGATCAACTCGGCGATGGAACGGAGGTGAGAAGGGTTTGAAACTCCACCAGTGGAGTGTCCGCCAGTTGAGTGCAAACAGTCCAATGATGCCATCGGCGCACTAGATAGAAAAGATAAGGTCTCATAGAGTGCACCGGATGCTGGTCACGCAGTGACCAAACACTAGGGTCCTGCATCCGGTCAATGGCGACAGACAGGCGTCGATCATCGATCGAACACTGGTGCTGAAAGTGACCAAACGCTGACTGTGTGTGTCGGTCAGGGTGACATGTGATGATGCAGGCAGAGCAGAGAAGCTAGAAGTGACCGGATGCTGGTGCTGCGTCCGATCGTGACCGACCGGACACGTCTGGTCATATCCGGTACCTTACTGGAAACAACCGGATGCTGGGGTTGCTGCGTCCAGTCAGTTCAAGATGTTGCGTCTGGTCAACAGATGACCATTGAGATCAGGTGAACGACGTTTGAAGAAGGGGACATGTGGTGTGCATCGCACGACCAGACGCTGAGGTCCAGCGTCCGGTCGTCCCGACTTTTGCCCAGTGAAGGGGTAACGGCTCTATTTGTTCATGGGGTTATAAATAGAAGCCATGGTTGGCCTTGGGCCAGTAGCTGAGCACACTAGAGCCTTGGTGGCTTGTGTAGTAGTGCTTGGGAGCCCTCCATCTCACATATACTTGATAGTGATCATTCGATTATGTGAGAGAGCGATTCTAGTGGTGCTTGTTACTCTATTTGTTCATGAGGTTGCATCGAGTGGCACTAGGTGATGGAGTTGCAAGCTAGTGGTGCTTGTTACTCTTAGAGGTTGCCACCTCCTAGATGGCTTGGTGGTGGTCTCCGTTGAAGCCCGCAAGAAGCTTGTGCAGTGCTCCAGAGAAGAGCTTTGTGAGGGGCATTGTGCTCGCCCCGTGGGAGCCACGAAGAGCAACTCTAGTTGAGCGTGTCATTGAGCCACCCTCACTTTTGGGGTAGGTTCTTGTGGTGCCCGATGTGTGGGCTTAGCGGGTGATGCCAATTAGCCACCGAACCACCAAGTGAGCGATCAACACAACGGGGACTAGCATGTTGGCAAACACGTGAACCTCGGGAGAAAAATCACCGTGTCAACCTTGTTCTTCCCATTGGTTTGCATCATCGTTACACAAGCTTATAATTACTTTTGCATATATTGTGCTTATGTAGTTGCTTTTGTAATTAGTTAGCTTGTGTATCTTACTAGTTACCTTCTTGCTTGTGTAGCATAGAAGTAGCTCCCTTGCGTGGCTATTTTGGTTTGTGTAACCTTGTTAGTCATATTACTTAGTTTGTGTAGCTAAGTAATTGTGCTCTCTAATTTGGCATTGGTTACCTTGTTATTGAGCATTGCTAGTGAGCTTAGGTGGCTTTGTGCTTTTTGCTTACTAGCTTGTGTAGTAGCTCCTTTGTTGCTTGAAGTACTAGCGGCATAGGTTTGTGTGACCTTGCTTCTAGAACTGGTTAGGTGAGCTCTAGCTAGCCCGGCACCTTTGTTGCTTAATTAGTATCTTTGGAAGGTGCTAGAGAACATAAATAGAGGGGTGTAGTCTTGGCTAGACCGATAGTTTTAATTCCGCACTTGTTTCGGTTAGCCGACGTGATTATTTTTAGAAAGGACTATTCACCCCCCTCTAGTCCACCATCTCAATCCTACACATGGTCCAAGGCTTTTAGCGCGGCCGCAATCCCCTCATCAAGACTCTCTTGCTCCATGCTGATCGGTCGATGAGGTAGTAACACCGGTGCTGCTCTCGCCCGAAACAGGTGCTGCATCGACCGACGGCCGCTGCCTCGCCTGAAGGGCGACGCACTTCTTGGGCGCCAGCGCCAAAAGGTTGCATCGCCTCAAGACAATGCAAGAAATAAAAGGCATAAGTCACACTGAAAACAGAGAAAAATAGAGAAAATAGAGGAGTTGGTGACTTACATTGGTGTTGTTGGGTGGACATGCGCCTAGTATGGGGTTGTCCCCATCACCGCCTGCCATGTCAGGGGGCCCACACAGAGGAAAAGGAAGATCTAGTATCCTTGAAGGACTTCCTTTGCCTCTCATTTTCCTCTTTTCTCCCATCTATAATCCATACTCTCCCTTGGCCTATAAAAGGGAGAGTGTAGCACCCCACTAAGGGGATTGATTTCAAGACATCACAGAAGAACCACTAGCATCGAACCTTGAACATATAGCTGAGCAGCAACCAAGCTCTTTGCACCCATTCGACCTTTCCATTAGAGACTTAGGACCCGTCCCTCTGTCGCCTGTTTATAACCCCTACTATGAATTTTTCAATGCTAATAACACGAGCAGCAGCCACGAACTGGATGTAGGGACATTCTGCCCAAACTAGAATAAACCTTATGTCTTTTTAGCACACCATCAGGGCCAAACACGCAATAACATAAATTTACTCGTTGGTGTTTACTCGAAACACTGACAATATGAGCCGCCTCTTTCCCAATAAATTAGTACACAGTTTAGAGATACATCAGATGACATCATACCTGCATAATAATTAATATTAAGCATGGATTGGGAAGGCATACTTTCCTACTATACTAACTAAACCCATTAAAGGATCTAGAAAAATTCAGCTATAGCTAACATTGTAAAAAAACTCAGGCAAATAACAAGAACCGATACTGTTTTCTATATCCAAGAAGGAAATTTTCTTGGTCATGTTGTGCTCTACATATTCATAATATGTGGGCTTGGTAATTTTCATATTACTCCTAGCTACAGAAAAAAGGAACATTGTCTAAAGTATGTTGCTAGCCAAAGCCTGAGGTTAGTCTCATTGCTTCATGTAGCTATTGTGTGCTTGATGGTTACCTTGCACATTTTGTTTGGTTCTTTAAATATAGTCCCTGATTTGCATGCCTAGAGTAGTAGATGGTGTGTAAGAGCCCGACAGGGAGGGGCCCTAGGGGGTGGCAGCTAGGGTTGGGAGGGGAGTTGTTGGCGGCGGCGTAGGGCAAGACAGAGGGAGAGACTCGGCGCAGGAGAGGGAGAGAGGAAGGAGAGATAAGCCTTGAGGTAATCCTTTCTTGATTCCAATGATTACACAGCCCCCTTCTTATAGTCTGGGTAGACTTGTATCCTAAGTAATCTAATGAGGAAAGTCCTTATAGATATGGACTCCTTCCTATCTTAGCTCATCCTATTCCTATTGGAGATACTCCAGGTATGGATAGTGGAGCGTCGGGGACCCGCCCTCACTTGTGTGCACCTTCCCTAGGCGGCCCTACTACTGCTGCCGTTGGCGGCAGCCCTCCTAGCACCGTTGTTGCTGTTGGCGCCTAGGCCATGTGGGCCAAGGGCCCTCATCCAGCGTATGACATCACTCCCCTTCCCTAATCAGTGCGTCCTCACACTGAATCATCATCCAATCATTGACCACCTCTGGTGGTAATCTAGCATCCGTGGGTAGCTGTGCAATTTGAACTGTCATGTGGCCCAAGGTGTCGTTGAAGTCGTTGGTGGTGATGTGGTAGTCAGAGAACTGGAAGTGATAGCTGCACAAGCTAAAGTAGTTGGAGATGTAATAGCTGTCCTTTCTTGAGCCTTCAAGTGGTTCATGGATGGAGCAAGCCACGTAGATGGCTACACCAGAGAGTGTTCCTAGGAAGTGTAGTGTCTGCATCACCCATGGAGGTCATGGAAGCGAGTGCACCTAGCTAGCATCAACTTGACCCCTAATGCGCCGGCACAATGCTATGGCGATGATGGTCAGTGGTGTCGTGGTGAAGTGTTGTAGCGTGCCGAAGAGGAGGTCACCGGTGTTGTCGTTTGCTGGAGAGATCAGTGGAGGACCATTGGTGTGCTACCTGCCGATGTAGGTGTCCTCAATGGAGAGTAACTGTTGGTTGTTGTTGTCGAAGAAAATGATCATTGCCGATGGAAGTATGTGGTGTGGCCATGCCTCAAGGAGTAGAATGCTCGAGGGGAAGCTTGCATTGTCGGTGATGATGTCTCTATGTGGAGGTCGATCGCTAGGAGACATGGAGCTAAAGTTTTGAGTGACTCAAGCAAGTCCAATAACAAAGGTGAAGTTACCGGGATGTAGTATCGTTTGTTGTAGCAGACGATGCCATGTTGGAGGGACTAGGTTGATGCTACCGCTTGGACTTCAATAATGACGGAGATGATCTAGAGTTCGCGCTCGTCTGAAGTGACAATGCAGAGTTGAGCAAGGATCTCTGGATCTAGCTCAACATGGGCAGCCACTCTGGTGTTGGTGCCGACTGATGTGTCACGTGCTGGGGTGCCTGCTGATGTCGCGGCTTTTCTGAAGGCCGGTGTGGTGGTTCCACAACCGACCCAATGTTGGAGCTACCGATGTTTCCTTGTGGCGTGATGTCAGGGCAGTTGTCGTTAGTTGGGGTAGAATGCCCCACCTTGGCGGTCATAGATGCCGAGGTCTCCAGGGTACGGGTGAGGTCAATGGCCGTCTCCATGGAGCGGGGATGGTGACATATGACCATCTCTCAAAGTGCATGCTAAAGGTTGTTGATGAAGAGGCTAACTTGGTGTTGTTCACAAGTGATGCCAATGCATAGAGCGTAGGCGATGAAGTTGGTGATGTCATTAATGAGGCTGATATGATGAGGTGATGTGAGGTCGCTGGTGGTGTTTCGGTCAGGGCCAAAGTTGCGGATGATGCTCTCAGTGAAGTACGCCCACTCAGTCATGTGTGTATCCTTCGTTGCGCACATGTACCACCGGTGTGCTTCACCTATTAGATGAAAGGCCACGTACCAGGTTTGTTGTGTCTCTGGCAGATGGTATAAGTTGGAGATTTGTTGTATGTGTGAAAGCCATGGCCTCTGGTCCGTGGAGCCATTGTATGTTGGAGTTATGAGTTGTGTCTTGACAGGGACATGTTGTCATGGTGGTTCTATCGTTGTTGGTGTCATCAGAGGCAGCGGTGTTCAGGGGGCATCGTCCCTCCATGCCGGTGGCCAGGTGGCCGACTACTGCTGTGATGGCGCCTTGAGGTGCTATGCGGCCGCCAGGCAGGCTAGGAGTTGGCTGGCTGTGTGCACAGGTGGTGGTTGATGCTGAACTGCTGGTGGTGCTACTGCCAGTGGTGTGCGTGATGGCAGCTTGTGCTAGTTGATGTCCAACCATCGGTGGACAGCCTATCATCGGTGGTGTGTTTCTGGCATAGACGCGGTTGGTGGTGGTGCAGGCTCTGAACGGTTATCATCTAGGGCTTGGTGGACAGCCGCACGAATGACTAGGGGTTCCTCCCATTGGGGACACAGCGGCGCCATTAGTGGCTGTGGTGATGGAGGTGGAGCTGAAAGCAGGCTATCTGACACAACCAGGATGATCTCCGGAGTGTTAGAGGACTGGGGGTGCGTCCATCTTATGTTCGAGGTATGACTTGCTGGCGGCGATCATGATGCGCTTGGTTTCTATGGCGAGGTCATCGATGGTGGCTTCCCAATCCAATCTGACCTGGACACCGGTGATGGCGGCATCACCATGGGTGTGTGCACACTCGATAGCATGTAGATGGCTGTCGAGGTTGACAAGTTGATGGTGCATCTCCATGAAGTTCTTGCGAAGGTTGGCGGTGAGGTTCTTGATCAGCTACTGCATGGTGGGGGTGGTGGAGTCCATGGATTGTCTGGTCTCCGGATACCAGTGTAAGAGCTCGATAGGGAGGGGCCCTAGGGGGTGGTGGCTAGGGTTGGGAGGGGAGCTGTTGGTGGTGGCATAAGGAGAGGGTGGCAGCGCTAGGGCAGGAGGGAGGGAGAGAGTCAGTGCAAAAGAGGGAGAGAGAGAAAGGAGAGATAAGCCTTGAGGTAATCCTTTCTTGATTCCAATGATTACATAGCCCATCTTCTTATAGTCCTGAGTAGACTTGTATCCTAAGTAATCTAATGAGGGAAGTCCTTATAGATATGGACTCCTTCCTAGCTTAGCTCATCCTATTCCTATTGGAGATCCTCCGGGTATGGATAGTGGAGCATCGGGGACCTGCCCTCGCTTGTGTGCGCCTCCCCTAGGCGGCGCTGTTGCTGCTGTCATCGGCGGTGGCCCTCCTAGCGCCGCTGCTGCTATTGGCGCCTGGGCCATGTGGGCCTAGGGCCCTCATCCAGCGTATGACATGGTGCTAGCTTATGTTCATAGCATTCTTTAGGTGGCTACTTTAATTTTATCTAGCACCTTACAATTTGTGTAGAGTTCTGACTTTGTAATCCAGTGAGGTGGATTAATATTTGTCTTATTTAATCTAGTGAGGTGGATTGGATTTGTCTTACAATTGAATGTTAGGCTATTTGTATAGCGGTAGATAGTTAGATGGAGCTTGTGCACGTCTCTTAGGTATTATGTGAAATACATTTTATTTGTGGGGATTGGTGTTTCTTATAGTACTACCGTGAAGATGAGGTTGTATTTTTATTGGTATTATTTAGAATCTAACAATGCAGATGAAACTAACAGTGCATACGCCATGATTATGTACCTAAATTTGATTCTGGAAACTTAGTTGATACAAATATTGAGTAGTGCATCTGGTTCTACATTGTGTGCTTCCCTGTAGGATGTTGGTTCTAGCCTTGATGCAAGTAACCTATAGTTCTTAACTTTTGCAGGCTAAAAGGAGTGTTCCACGTGAGGTTGGCATATTTGAGGCCTGCATGGCCAAACCAACCGAAACAAAGGCCAGAAAATATTGCTGATATTGACATAGATGGGTGAGGGGACACTAAAACATGTGGATGTTTGTATCCATCTGATGTTTCATTTCTATGAGTGTCCATGGATTCAATATGATGTGTTGTTGCTTCTCTTGGGTAGTATAGATATATAGATAACTTTTATATTCGTTGGCTTTTTTCTTAATCGATGTCCTTTAATAGTTTCTGGTGATATGTATCAAATTGGCTGGTCAGGCCCTGGCACTGAATATGAGGGTAGGCTAACAGCTAGAGGCTGTATACTAATAACTGTTCTATCAGCTGCAACAAATTGTTTGTGGATGATCAACTTATGCTTAGTGTTGGACGTTTAGCATTCAAAAAACATGCCACTCTGTTAATCGACTAAATGATCTTGGTAGAATTCTTGGCTGCAAAATGTGTAATTTGCTACTATTTAGCGTTCCCCATTGCACATATGGGTTACTATTCCAAGCTACTAGTTAAAGTGTTTGGTAATTATCATCGATGATATTTGGCCATTACGACTTCTGATCTTAAAATGCATAATACAGATCTTTGCATTGCCATGTTTGCTGAAATGAATATTAATTTCTGGTAATGATAGGGCGCGTGAATTCCGATCATGAACTACAATGGATCAGTATGTAATGTATGGCCGAATAGAACCATAATGGCTACGGTAGCCATGCATGTAGTGAAGGATTGTGTAATCTATGGCTGAACAGAACCATAACGGCTGCGAAGGCCATGCAACTCATGTGTTGTGAATGCCCTATTTCTGCTGCTAAAATATTAGAGATAATTGTGTTTTGTATCTTAGCCATATCTATTGTTCGAAAATTATTTTTCTTAAATCATTGTAGGGCGCCTGATGTTCTAGTACGGAGAAAAGAAGTCTTCAATTAGCTAGAATCACAAACAAGAGAATCCATGATCTAAACATGTAGAGATCATTTTATATCTATAATTCAGATTCTGGAATTCATTACCTAGAATCTGATCTAGAATTTAGATTCCTAGAGTCTAGAAGGAATTCAAACATGTCCTAGGCCCTGTTTGAAACCGATTAAAATCGGATTCTCACCCGTCTACCGCAACAATCGAGCAAAAACCTACCAAACACCCTTAGATGGCCTTGATTCTTCTGACCTCGGTTCCAAACAAGCCCTTAGGAAAGAAACGTGGAGTCGTAATGCAATTGGAAAAAGTCTATATAACCCCTCTAACTATTTAGGGTGGACTACTTCACCCCTAGACTACAAAACCATATTTTCTATCCCCTGAACTTTTCAAAACCGGTCAAATAACCCCCAAGTTGTTTTAGACGGTGGTTTTGCTACCGTGACAGTGGTTGTCTTTTTTTTATGTACTTTCACTGAATCTTTGAAAAATCATAGTAAATCACGAAAAAATCATAAAATAGAAAATCTAATTTTGTTTGACTTCAAATGAGTAGATCTACACAGTGAACATATAATATGGTATGCTTTAGTACAAAGTTTTTGTTGTAGCTTTAGATCTATGCTTTTTTGTAATTAATTGAAATAATTCATAGCTACAGCTTCTATGGCCCAATTATGATAATATTTTTATGGTGGGCTAATTATTGTATGCTTGAACTATAGTAAAAATTTCATACTCATTGGATCATGTATAACTTATTTAGGTTTATGCTTGTTAAATCTATGCTTTATCTATAACTAAGTTATACATGATTCAATGAGTATGAAATTTTTACTATAATTCAAGCATACAATAATTAGCCCAGCTTAAAATTTTACCATAGTTGGACCATAGAAGCTGCAGCTATGAATTATTCTATTTAATTATAGAAAAACATAAATCTAAATCTACAGTAAAAAAAACTTTGTACTAAAGAATACCATATTATATATTCACTATATAGATCTACTCATGTGGAGTCCAACAAAATTAGACTTTCCATTTTATGATTTTATCTGTGATTTATTATAATTTTTTAAAGATTCAACGAAAATAAAGAAAAAAATGGACAAAACTACCGTCATTGTAGCAAAACCACCATCTAAAACCGCTTGAGGGATTATTTGATCGGTTTTAGAAAGTTTAGGCGGCAAAAAATCTGATTTTATAAGTTGGAGGTGAAATATTCTACCCTGAATAGTTAGAGAGTTATATAGACTTTTTTCTAATGCAAATGGTATTGTTGGCAACTGCTATCACATGCTATCTAAATAGAAAAGCACGGAAGCTACTGACCAAATCTTTTTCTTGCTTTAGACAACCTATTTGTGAACATTGGTATGGAAGAATATATGGTTCAATAATCCATTCATCCAATAGAATTTATATATTCTTAAGCCCGCTATAATTATTGTTGTTATTATTATAAGAGTGGCATATACTGATGCTAGATTTTATTACTTTACCAAATTGCAAATGTTATAAAAAACTATTATGATAAACTAAAGTCAAACGGCTTGCTCGCTTATGATTTTTTTACGTCTCCTAATTGATACAACTGTAGTAAACACATGTGCGAACTCGCACAAACACACACAGCACGCACACCTCTATGCACATATCTACAACTAGGGATGAAAACGGTACGGATATTTTCTGACCGTATTCGAAACCGAATCCGTTTAGAGAGGTTGAGACCTGTCCATATCCGAGTCCGGATATCCAACATCCGATACCGTATCCGTATCCGAATACTCAAATCGCATATTTATGATGTCGATATCCAATCGTATCATATCCGACATAGTTGACACTATCCGTATTCGAATCCGAATCCGAATCCGGACAGAAATATGAAAACAAATGTAATATCGGTGTTATCCATCCGTATCCGATCCGTTTTCATCCCTATCTACAACTACACACCTTGAAGATCATGTTCTCAGTGAGATTGATAGGGTTACACAGGATTAGCACGTCGTCCTGAGCAACGAAATTTATTTTCAGGGGCGTTGCCACCAGGTGATTCTAACCAGAATCTAAGGCCGGTGGGTGGGATGGAAATCGATTTATTGGTGTTTTGTAAATCGGACTAGTAAATTTATATGATTGTCGCGTTGTTCTAGGAAGAAGATGGTAGCATCCAATAGACACGAGGATTCAATCTGGTTTAGGTCGGATCTCTACATCCAATCTCAGAGATGATCGAGTAAGTGTTACTTGCTGGAATGCTCTGAAGTTCTTACAATGGGGTGCAAGAATGGAGAAAAATGTGGTGGAACCTATGCTAGGCAAGGGGCTGCCCAAAGGGAAGCTTCAGGAGCCTTACATCTATGTTGAATGAATGGAATGGTATAGGATGTCCCCTCTCCTTAAAGATGGGTGCCCGATCTGCCCTTATGTAGAGTTTAGGGCCAGGGCTCATACAAAGAGGAGGTTCTCCTGACCGAAGGGTCGAGAGCCAGAGGGAGGTCCTAGTTAACTTGGCTTGCGAGCTACGCCGTCTTCCGGTGCATGTCCGGTCATGGCTATCATCATGGTCTTTTGGCCACGTTACGGCAGGGCGTGACGTGGTGCTACTAGCCTCAATGGTGGTTCGTTAGCCATCCTTTGCAACACGGTATCCGTCATGGCCTTCGTCGCCATCTCCTAGTTTCCCAGGGTGTCATACGGGAGTTGGTAGCCACCCTCAAGTTGACAGTCGCCTTGTTGGCCAGGGTAGTTGGGGTCATGGCTCCTGTCAGTCTAGTTGGCCTCTAAGTCAAGGCCCTCATCGTGGATCCCATCCCATAGTAGGTAGAATCATACATGCGTCTACTCGGGGTGCGGTGTTGTCTCGTCGGGGTGGCGTGGCATAGGGTTGGTGTCTGACCGGGCCGAGGTGATCACTGTCCCTTTGGTCCCTGCCGAGTCAGTGTGGCATACCTGCCCTTGTCAGAGCAGGCACATTTAGCTAGGCACGACCTCTCTCTACCCCTTTTGGGGGTCATGAAGGAGGAGAGGTCGAGCGTCTTGTGGGCGCCGTTTGGCTAAGGTGGCTGGTAAGGGTCGTGACCGACCCCAACCTTAGCACCTGGCTTGTTTTGGTCAGCTCCTACTTAGCCTTGGTCGTTTGGGCCCTTGCTGACAGTTGCATTGTAGGCTGTGCGTCATGCTAACTAATCGGTGCCTTGAGACACCCCAGGATTACAACCCCGATAGTGGCCCCTGAGCATTTTTACAATGGCAAAGTGATCGTGAAAGCACTGAGATGCGTATGTACTCGTGTACGGGTTCATAGTCGTGGCGTATTCAAGCTTCATCGCTCGCCCCTTGTGGACTGGTATGTTCAATGTGGTAGGTGACCATTATGTTTGGCCTTGTTAGGGCATCCTGATGATGCGGTACGTGACCAGTGAGCCTGAAACCATGCTAGTGTGCCGTGTTTCGGGGTTAGTGACCCAAGCGGGACCAAGTAGTCTTGTCAACCCTGTTGCGTTCCTGCCTTTGGGAAGGTCTCGATTTCCCTATCCCCCTACGGGCATCTGACTTTGGCTATGGCTTTTCATGGTGCGCCACATGGCGTGGGGGTCCTAAGCCATCTGGTCTGCCTTTGGGCTTATAAATAGAGGTCTTCTCTCCGACTGAGTCATTCATGGCCGTGAATACGGATAGCTCCTTCCTTTCTGTAGAGAGAGGGAGAGGATGAGAGAAAGATGGATGCCCTTTCTAGTAGCTAGGGCTAGAAGGGATCTTGCGAGCAGGAGGGGGCTAAGGAGGTGCCTGGACTGCTTTCTGGGCCTAGTGGTTTCAATAGTCTCCAAACCCTCTAGGTTTGGGTTCACTGAAACACTGGTCCCAGTGGCCATGATAGACTTCTCTGGTAAACCAAGGGTGCCTTGTCGTTTCCCTCCTATTTTTTGGAGCCTGATGGTGGTGGTCTCTATGATCAGCGACCTTGTCCTCTCTTATGCACCCTGGCCTAGAGGTTGTGGCATGGCGAGAAGGCTAGCAAGGGGTTCCTCGCTCCTCCTCGTGCCCATGGCATTTTCCTCCGAACATCTCCATGGTATCACCGTCACAGTGATACTTGGTCTTAGCACCCTACGGGTGGTGTGCCCGTTCTTGTATTAGAGGGTGCTAAGTGGGGAGAGGTTTTTCCTTGAGGTTTAGGCTCCCCTTGCTGTCAGGCTTGTGCCTCTAGCCAGGGTTGCCTAAAAATTATTTAATGCGAGGGATCGTTCCCTCAACCTCTTTTTTGCACAGTCACGAGGCTTTTTGTGGTCGTGCATTGGCTCAGAGGTCTTGGACCTTCTGTTTCTTCCACATGATCGAGCCAAGATCACCCTTTGGGTTCCGCATTGCGTGTCGCCCTGGCCTCTGATGGTTTATGAGCCATCAGAGCAGGCTTTAGGTCTGAGACCTAGGACGTAGGGAGGAGTTAGTCATGGCTTGGCCCTGACTTCTTTTGGGATCATGGGGACCCAACTCCATTTTTCCCTGATGTCTTTGCCACCCCCAGGGGATCCTTGTTACAAGCGGGTTTTGTTTCGCCCCATGTGGGGAGAGGCATGCCTAATGTAACCACATGGTCGGAGTGATGCACCTTGTCAGGGTCTATGGGTAATCCGAGTGGGACTCGATATCCTCCCCAATCAATGTGGAGTTTGGTTGTGCCTCACGTGAGATATCCCATAAATCATTGGTCGTTAATCCTGTTGGTCCCCAACCGCCTCCATAGTGGCCAGAGGGCAAAATGCCTCCCCTTAGAGGGGGTCAACCCAGGAGACTTTGAAGCAGATGACTCAAACACAGGGGGAGATGGTCGTGTGGCTCCACACCACCGATTAGAGCCATAGGGGCCCATCTCCTCCCTGCTCCTATTCCTTTTGTGGCCTCAAGCCCTTCTAAGGACTGGCCTGATAGAAGATTTCCTAAGCACGACGTGGGGTCATGGTCGCAGCGCGTTGCTCTACGCACGATCTCAGGGGGGGCGTTGGCCTCCCCGTTCACATCATGGTGTAATGGAGCCTATTTGTGGGTGGTCATGCCTCGTGGAATATGGGCACATGAATCTAAACGATATGGACGAAGTGGGGGAATGCAAAGCTTACTTGGTTCGCATTGCTGCGTGGACAACCATCATTCCACCTTCCCTATGATCGCTTCACCTACTCTGTGTGATTTCTAAGGTGGTTAGTAAGTGAAAGTGAATATGCATGCGCCCGAGGTATCCATCTTGGCTGGTTCCTGTGGCTATAAATCAGGAGATCTGGCGTGGCAAAGGGATTCATCTTGTTCTTCGGTGCTTGCCCTCTTGCTTCTTCCCTCTTACCTTCATGCGCTTGTAGCTTCCTTTCCCAGTCGACTCAATGGATCACAGCGAGTATCCAAGGGAAGATGTGCTAGAGGCTGGTGGTCCACTACCGTGTCTCCGAGTTTTGCTGTGCGAATAGGGGGTGAGTGTTTGAATGGTGTTTTGAGTTGATGCTGACCTGAGTTCACCGTGAGCACTCCTTAGGGCTATCTCCCATGCTACTTCGGGAGGCACCACTGGCATTGCCCTAGCCAGGGCCCCATTGGTGGTGGGGTTGAGTTTGTCTTTGTCATCTCTAGGCGGCCACCAAGAGTTTCATTGTCTCATCCGTGAGGCAAATGAAACTCACCGATGATTTTTCGTGGTTGCTCTTGTTGCCTCGGAGGGTGAGTTCATCATCGCGCAGGCAGTGATCGCTGATGCGTAGGCCCACATCGTAGGTAGGGGATTCCCTCATCTTGATGTCCAAATGGATGTCTGCAGCCTCTGACCTTCGTGTCATCTCATTGCCAGCATTGGAAGAGCGGCTGGCGGCTTCTCACCATGAAGAAGAGGCAGCTCGCCTTTGACAGTTTATCATAGCGGAGGATCACGAGCGGGTGGGGGTGGTAGGGATATGGCAAGGGCCGGCATCACCCTTGCTGCCATGCAGCTATGGATCAGGGTGAACTTTTGTCGGGTGGCGCCTAGGTTCCTAGGGCATGTCCGGCTGGAAGAGTGGGCTGAGCTGGTTAATGATTTTGCTGCTGCCACATACGCTGTTGTCGCTGCCGTGGATGTGGAGGAGATCCTCCATGATGGTGGTTAAGATCCCTGAGGTGTTCTCAGGGTCTTTAATAATATTAAGTAAAAAGAGTTCCTTTTTAGGCTGTGTTCCATGATTTTTGTTTCTCTTGCATGCCGTCGTCTTGCCGTGACCGCCGTTGGTCTTGTTGTTCGAATGTCGTCGCCACGTAGCCCTACTCGGGGATTGACCCATGGACTCTGGCTCAGCACAACTCCATTTTCTTGACCTAGATATATATAAGGTAGATTTGGCGGCATCGTGCCCTTCTTCGTTTTCCTTTGGATTGCAGGGGTGCTTCTCCTTTTCTAGCTTTCATACTGGCGTATAGCCTCGCCCTAGTTTGGTTCCAGTAGTTTGGCTTCATGTGGTCTCTGTTTTCCTTGCTCTCTGCCATCCTGCCGTGACTGTTGTTGGTCCGATCGCTCGAATGTCATAGCCACATGGTGCCGCCCAGGGATCGTCCCATGGGGTTTGGTCCAGCTCAACCTCATTTTCACGACCTTGATATCTATAGGATAGGTGTGGCGGCATCGTGCCTTTCTTTGTTTTTCTTCAAGTTGCATGGACACCTTCCTCTCCTTGCTCTTGCACGGGCATGAGGCCCTGCTTGGATCAGGCTATGAGGATTCGACCTTGCGTGGTCCTTTGTTGCGTGTAAGCTCGTGGCACGTTGTGGTGTCATGGGCAATGCTGCTGCTCGTGGAGTGAAAGTCCTTATGGGCAAGGAGTTAGTTGCTCACGTATGCCATTGATTCCAAGCTCCTGATGTGTGATGGTCCTTGTCGAAGGACTCCGTGTTACACAAGTGTTTTTTGTGGTGGTGAACATGTTCAGGTTTTGTGTGGCTGATGTGCGATCGGCACATTCGTTTGTCATTTTGCTGTCTCTTCGCTCTTCTTCTCATTCGAATTGGAATGTGCTTCGTCCCCTCTAGTCTCATGCTCATGCATGTGCGTTTTAGCCTGGGGGCTAGCCCATGGAGCTAAAAAGGTATGCGATCCCCTAGAGCGATGAGGCACCGAGGGTAGGTTGCAGATCCAACACGATGCGAGGAGAAAGAGAGTGAGAGGTTGTGTGGCTTCTTTCCTTTCGTTTCCTTTGCCTTGAGCGTGTGAGTTCCCCGCTTCCTTTTAGGCTCATGCATGGGCACCTAGCCTTGCCTAGGAGCTAGTCCGTGAGGCTTGCCTAGAGTGAACTTTCATGCAAACAAGAAATCAAGACTCGGGTCACCAGCCCATCGTGGTGAGGGACACGATCGGAAGAAGTTTGAAATGGATCGGTCGCTGGGATAATGACAAATAGTGTTGCACTATAGTTCGTGTCCACGTACCCATGTGTGTACCCCCACGAGTGAGTTGGGTCCAGCTGTGAGTGTGAGTCAAATCGAGTTACTCGGGAGTTAAGCACCATTAGGATATAGCGTATGGGCATCACGCTATTTGGTTTGCTCTACGGGTCAGCCCTAAGTTTCTACAACTATTGGTGGGCTTGTATATGTATGTGGATGTGCTTAGGTAGAGAGGCTAAGGTTAAAGTAGATGTGACTGACTGATATACCAGGAGCCATTGTGGGACTGGTTGTTGCTGCTCGAGGTGCGGTGAGCCCCCGAGTGTCTACTTGTGATGAAGTTGTTGCGATCTTTGGGCTACGAGCTAATGAGGGCATTTTTCAATGCTTGGGACGGTCATAGTTGGCATGGATGGACCTCTCTAGCAACTCAAGTCAACCTTTGTCAGCTTGACGCTCTCGATGGGCTGGCAAACCCTTGAGGGTGACTTCTTCGAGTTTGGCCTGTTGTGGCTTCCGACCGGGAGGGCTCGTGCATACTGGTGCTTGAGTCCTCCTGGTGTGACAACGTTGTTGCCGTTGTGTTTCTAGCTCCGTGTGCAGTTGTCGCTCCCAACAGGGGGTTGTCATGACCTATTGCTATGGGAGCTAGCTTTGAGCACAACATGGTTCGATCCGCTTATCGTGACGTGTGGTGCGCTCAGGCAGCCTGCTTCCTTAGATGCATGCACCTCCATGCAAACAGGTGGCAGCCCATAGAGATGTGATGTACAGCTTGCCCGCTATGTAGGATTGGATCCTGGTCCCGAGCTTGACTTTGTGTGGCATGTGGCCGTTTAGCCGCTTGTTCACCAACGGTAACGCCGCGTGGTGGTGGGTGGTTTCGTCATTCATGCGCGCCCTAGTTCATTGCGTTTTGCTGGCGGTGATGCTGCCTAGGGCGTGATTCTGTCATAGGGTCCATTTCTACCGTGTGGCGGGTCTAGTCAGGGTATGAGCGGATGACGGGTGTTGCCCCGTCGGTTCGGGCGATCTCGTGGTTCCTAAAAAGGATGTGACCACCACGAGCCATTCCTTGGGTGAGATCGCCGTGAGCCATGGTTATTTGGTTTCTCGAGTGGAGGTCTCGGCCATGGCTAGTAATGAGAGAGCTCTAGGCCCCTCACGTGGGTGCACTCTGGGATGCAGCCCCTAAGGGCAGTTTCGAGAGTGTGTTCATCATGGATCGTGGGATCTAGATCTATAGGATGGAGGTCTGGGTTGCAACTGAGGGTGGACACGGGTGTTGATCCTTTGGTGCGATTAAACGTGTGGTTTCCTAAAAGGATGTGGCCAGTTGAGGCCATTCCCTTGGTGAGTTTGTCGCAAGCCATGGGCCTTTGATTTCCTGAACACGAGGCCTGGCAGCGCCCGGCGGTGGGTGAGGGTACTAGCCCCTCTAGGTAGGGGAACTCCAGGATGCTACTATTAGAGGCAGTTCCAAGAGTGTGTCTGCTATGGGCTACGTGCCCTAGATCTCCATGGTAGAGGTTTGGATCGTAGCCATGGGCGGACGCGGGTGCTAGCCCTTTGATGCTAATGAACTTGTAGTTTTTGCGATGGATGTGGTTGTCGTGGGCCATTCCACCAGTGAGTCCACCGGCAGTGCGAGGAGCCATTACTTCCTTCTCAACAAACGAGAGCGTGTGACTATCCCCTACCTGGCGCACCAACTATCAGTGTTTTGTAAACTAGACTAGTAAACTTTTACAATTACCATACTGCTCTAGGAAGACGATGGTAGCATCCAATAGACACGAGGATTTATACTGGTTTGGGCCAGAGCCCTACGTCTAGTCTCAGAGATGATCGAGTGCATGTTCCTCGCTTAAATGCTCTAAAGTTCTTACAATGGGGGTGTAAGAATGAAGAAAGAGGTGGTGGAACCTATGCTAGGCGAGGGGCTTCCTGAAGGGAAGCTTCAGGAGCCCTACTGCTATGGTGAATGAATGAAATGGTAGAGGATGTCCTCTCTCCTTAGAGATGGGTGCCCTGGCTGCCCTTATATGGAGTTCAGGGCCAGGGCTCATACAAAGAGGAGGTTCTCCCAACCGAAGGATCGAGAGCCTGAGGGAGGTCGTAGCTAACTTGGCTTGCAAGCCACGCCATCTTCTAGTGCATGTCCGGTCGTGGCTATCGTCATGGTCTTCTAGCCACATTGCGGTAGGGCGTGACGTGGTGCTACTGTGCCGACCATGGCAACACTGTAGCCTCGATGGTGGTTCGTTAGCCATCTTGTGCAATGTGGTATCTGTCATGGCCTTCATCACCATCTCCTTGTTTTCCAAGGCATCGTACAAGAGTTGGTAGTTGCCCTTAGGTCGTCGGTCGCCTTGTTGGCTGGGGGAGCCAAGGGCCACAATTCTGATCGTTGGGGTCGTGGCTCCCACTAGTCTGGTTGGCCTCTAAGTCAAGGCCCTAATCGTGGATGCCATCCTGTAGTAGGTAGGATTATACATGCGTCTAGTTGAACCGTATTGGGACAGTGGGTATCGTAACCGCTGCCCCCATGGTGCGGTGTTTGTCTCGTCGGTGCGGCATGGCATAGGGATAGTGTCTGACCGGGCTGAGGCGACTGTTGTCCCTTCGGTCCCTATGAGGTCAGTGTGGCATGCCTGCTCTTATCAGAGCAGGCACGTTTAGCTAGGCGTGACCTCTCTCCACCTCTTTCGGGGGTCGTGACAGAGGAGAGGTCGTGCGTCTTGTGGGTGTCGTTTGGCTAAGGTGGCTAGTAAGGGTCGTGGCCGACCCTAGCCTTAACGCCTGGCTTGTTTTCTCAGCTCCTGCTTGGCCTCGGTCGTTTGGGGCTTTGCTGACTGTTGCGTTGCAGGGCGCGTGTCCTGCTAACTAATGGGTACCTTGATACACCCCGTATTACAACCCCGACATGACCCCAAAGAAACCAAGCAGCTCCAAAGGCTACGCGAGGGTATCGTGGCAAGAAACTGATTTTGCTTCGGGAAGCCTAGTGCCCAAACGTCTAGCCCTAGGCCAGCGTCAGAATGCGGCTTCCGTTCGACGACCCGCCGCGCCCCCTCTCACATAGGTTGTGCCCATGGCGCCCACGTCACCACGCGCTTGCAACCCTTCTCCCAAACCATGACGTATGCAACCCCTTCCGCCCAACGCCCATCCCGCTTCGGAGGCAACGTCCGTCCGTATGGAGGTCCCTCGCTTGCGCCCAACGCAAGCAGCTCCCTCGTTCCGCACCCATCGCACATCCCTCGTTCGTATGGATGTCCTGCCAGCTCTAGGAGAGATGATGCAGCAGAAGGTAGGAGGAAGAGATGCAACACCCAATCTACTTTTCAAACATCCAAATGACAATGGTTGCAACATATGTCTGAAGGCAGTTGACACACTTGAAACATGCTTATGAAACACTTGAAAAACACACCCGAAACACACTTGAAAACCATTGCAACCATATGCAACATCTGAATAAAACACATACAACATATCTGTGAAACATATGCAACATCCAGATAAACACAATTACAACATGCGTCTGGACAACACAGATGAAACATACCTCTAAAATATCTGAAACACTCAAAACATACTCTTGCAACATGCCTATGAAACAATTGCAATATATGCAACATGTGCAACATCCCCTCGATCTACTTTTGCAACATCCATATGAAATAAATGCAACATACCTCTGAAACGTCTGGAACAATCAAAACATATAATTGCAACATAAGGGGGAGAGAGCATGGCGTGAGGAGTGGCATGGCCGACGAATCTACGGACATTGGGGGCTCCCGGTAGGGGAGGGCGCTGGTGTGAGGGGAGGGGCACCGCCGGGGTGGGGGAGGCCGCCGGGGGTCGGCGGCGGCGGCCAACGATAACTACTCCGGAGTCTAGGCATCACCGGTGGTGGTGACGAGGACCGCCGCGACGGTCAACGACGTCGGCCCGCGCGTTGCCACGGTGCGGCCACCGCTTCCACATCGAGTGTCGGGGTAGGGGAAGGGGCCGCCGGGGTGGGGGAGAAGGCCATCGGGGCGGGGGGTGGACACCAGGGTGGGGAAGGCCGTCGGGGTCGTCGGCGGCGGCAAGTGGTGGCTGCTCTGGAGCCTGGCCATTGCCGGTGGTGGCGACGAGGACCGCCGTGATGGTCGACGACGTCGGCCCACGTGTTGTCGCGGTGCGGCCACCGCTTCCACATCGAGTGTCGGGGTAGGAGAAGGGGTGTCGGAGTGAGGGAGGCAGCGATTACCGCGCCGTCGGGTGTGAGCCGACGCGAAAATGATAAGAATAATGAGACGCGAGCACCGCAGGAGCGAGGGGTCGAGCCATCCGTCGCCATGTATCGGTATCGATTTTGCTTTGCAAATTGCAGTTCCAACCGCGTGGGCCCCTCTCTCTGAAAGTGGGCCTATCCTCGCTGGCTATGTCTCCCCTCCGCGCACAAAAACCCTAGCACGCAGGCCCAGCCCTGCTCCCAAAGCTTCTGCAGAACACCTACCCGTCTCCCCTCCCTGGCCCCGCCGTCGCGTCCTCTTCGAATCGAATCGCGCCGCGATCACCTCATCTCATGGCGGACAAGGAGCCCGTCGTGGAGCGACCCGAGGCGGCTGAGGAGGAGGAGGACGCCTCAGCCGCCGCCGCTGCCGCGGGGGAGGAAGAGGACACGGGCGCCCAGGTGGCTCCCATCGTGCGGCTCGAGGAGTTAGCCGTCACCACCGGCGAGGAGGACGAGGACGTCCTGCTCGACATGTGAGGCGCCGCCCCCCTCCCCACCTCCTTGTTCATTGCCGCGCCCGGTTGCCCGCCCCCGCTTGATTTGGTGCTGATTTGGGTTTTGCAGGAAGGCGAAGCTGTACCGATTTGACAAAGACGGGAACCAATGGAAGGAACGAGGCACGGGCACCGTCAAGCTTCTCAAGCACAAGGAGACCGGCAAGGTCCGCCTAGTCATGCGCCAGGCCAAGACGCTTAAGATCTGCGCGAACCATCTCGGTATCCCTTTCTCTCTATTTGAAATTCGCCGTCACAATTTTTATTAAGTTTTTGGTTGATCCCAAAGAATAGGATTATGGTACTGATGCCGCGCTGTGTATGCAGTGGCCTCCACCACGAAGATGCAGGAGCATGCCGGCAGCGACAAGTCGTGTGTCTGGCACGCTGCTGACTTTGCAGATGGCGAACTCAAGGAAGAGATGTTTGCCATCAGGTTTGGTTCGGTAGAAAGTGAGTTCTCCATCTCGTTTACCCGGTTGTTCTGCCCAACTATATATTTGATACTAGATGGTTGAACTTCATAATCTCAGTGTTCTAAAATGAAATCTTTAGGGCCTATTTGGTTTGAGCCCAGGCAAAGCTGCCTGGCCCAGGCATGAATCTCAGGCCTGGAGGCCTGGGGTTGAGGCCTGGGGTTGAGATTGTTAAGTTGACAATCCGATTATAGGCTGCTTGGAACTACTAGTTGGCTTGCCCTTTACGTTACTGCAAAATGACCAAACAAATAGGTTTACCAGAGTTTAAGGTCCTTGTTTTGTTGATTAAGCGTTTTCAACGGTTCAAGGTTGTTCTACCGAGTGATCCTAAAGAAGCCATTTATGAACGAAATCGCCATCTATATGGCTTTATTTCTATCCATTGTTTGGTTTCAGTTTTGTGGATCTAATTGTTGAGTGTTGACAAAGGAGAGTTGCTTGATATGTTGGCTTCTATGAATAATAAGATGGTGAATTGTTTTGTGTTCTAAATAGTAAATTCTAATACACGTGGTGACTGAACTGTCTCTGGATATTGATTTTGAGAAGATGTAATAATCCGATAGCTTGTTAGTTCTACCGCTGTAGTATATATGATGTACCACTACCTTCTCTTTAGGGAGAACTATTATTAGGCATGCATCCGTGGGTGGTGGTTGAAAGAGGCCTAATCATTTCATATCATTTCTGTGCCAGGTGGTGTGATCAATTGATTACAACCTGTCGGGGTTTATTGTTTGCATAATTTATTCATCATGGTGGCATATTTGCACAGTACCTTTCTACTGGCTCTTTGTCTGAAATTTCTTATGTCAAGTTTGCGTCATCTAGTTTTAACAAGCCATTTTTTAGGTTTCTAGTTTACACTCCATAGAGCTTTTTCAATTTTTCCCTGTAAAACATTCTCCTTGATTTGTGAATTCCTGAGCAGTTCACAAGAAAAATTCCCAAACTAGATGTCACATGGTCAACATTGTAAAATGGATCAACCATATTGTTGTGTATGTAGCCTTTATATAGCGACAGTTGATATGTAGAGTTCCTGAAGTACATATTGATATTACAAATAATGGTCTGGTAGTGCTTTTTGCCAGTTGGCTCATTCTGCGTTTGCATTATGCTAACACATTATTTTATTTTCATTGGTGCTTCTATATATTTGAAGGGGTTGGCTTTTACAACTGCTCAATATCTTCTTTTTGGCGCATATTTTACTTAATTGAGTTCCCTACTGGCATTCGTAGGCACTAGCTTTGGTTTACCAACATTCTCTTTATGAATAAGTATGTTCTCATGTGTGCTCTGTGTCAGCTCCAGCTTAGTGGTAGTTCTGTGAGGTGTGAAATAACCACCCAAATCTTTGTTAACTTCCTAATTAGCTCATTTTTTATTAGTTAAAATGTCATGAGTGTTACTTTTTAGGTCACTCTAGGTGCTAGCCTTTGTTAGACCTCTGTTGTGTATTTTTCATCTGGTTGCAGGCTGCAGCCTTTCTATTCATAGTTTTAGTTCCACTATTAATGGGTGTTGTTGAGATCTTGATACCTGTGTAGCATCTGTACTGCAGTACATGAGGGTATCATATTACATTGATAAGCATGTTCTCATGTGTGCTTTGTGTGATTGCCAGAGGCTTGGTGGTAGTTCTGTGAAGTGTGAATTAGCCAAAATATTTGTTGTTAACTTCCTAACTTACTCGGTGTTTATTAGTTACAACGTCATGAGTAAATACTTTTTAGGGCATTCTTCGTGCTATACAACCTTGCCTTTGTTGGACTTCTGTTGTGTGTTCTTCCTCTGGTTGCAGGCTTGTGGCCTTTCTCTTCATAGTTTGAGTTCCACTATTATTAATGGGTTTCGTTACAATCTTGCTACTGGTCTAGCATCTGTACAGTACATCAGGGTACCATATTACATGGACTTCGATCTCATGTGTTAGACCGTGTAGTGTTTTCTATTCTGGCAGTCAATTTCTATGTCTGTTTAGAAAGATGCATAGTTCTGTGTTTTCTGTTCTGGCAGTCAATTTCTCTGTCATCTGTTGAGTGAAATACTCCCTAGGTATATGTCTAGACTGTCCATTTTCTTTTCCTTCTATCGGTTCTCTGGTCATTGTGTCTTCCAAAAACTTGCTGAATTTCACTAAGTTATGCTGACCAAAATTCTCTTTGATCTCATATAGATTGCAAGAAGTTCAAGGAGTTGATTGAGGAGATTGCTGAGTCACTTACAAAGAACGAGGGCAAGGAAGGTGAAGATGGTTCTTCCACGGCTGAATTGCTGGAGAAGCTCACTGTGAGCGATGGCAAATCTGAGGAAAGTGGCAAGTCGGAGTCAACTGATTCTGGCAAAGTGAACGAAACCAAATCTGACGCAGCCCCAGCCGAGTAGTTGGTGTTGTTTCATGCAGATCCACCCGGTGCCGAATCAGTTTGTGTCCTTCCAGTGGAAGTTTGGTGCCCGTTAGCCATGAAATATGACTGCTAACATTTGGGGGCGAGTTGGAGCAGTCTCAGGTGTTTGGATTTGGTCTAGTCTGGTTTGGTCCGGGCTTGATTTTATTAAAAACTTAAGTCCATCGGGGGTTGTGGAACGTTTGGTATGTGAGTCGCTAGTATTTTACTGCATGGATCATTATGGATTGCGGTAAATTCATTCATATAAGGTGCATCCTATATTTTTTTATTTGGTTCAATACACATACATGTGTTGTATTAATACTTTATACTTTATGCCAATGCCCCATGGGGAGAGTTCAATGAGTGTCGAGAGTGGTAGATCAGGTGTGTTAGCTCATGCTTATACATGTGATGTATCTCATAAACGTATCCTCTCGACTAAGATGTCCTCCCTCCGTTCTAAATTATAATTTGTTTGACTTTTTTTTTTACCCGAAATTTGACAGCTCGTCTTATTCAAAACATTTATGCAAATATAGTTGAATTTAAGTCATTCTTGAAGAACTTTTGTTAATAAAACAAGCCGCAACAAATGAAGTGATATCTAGTATAATTTTTTGAATAAGACGAGTGGTTAAGCTTGGAGTAAAAAAAAAGTCATACGAACTATAATTTGGAATGGATTTAGTAACTGGAAAAGATGTAACTGGAAATTCTATGTAGGTAGGGATGACAGTGGGTCGGGTAAGGTACGGGTGGGTGGGTTGGTCAAGATACGGGTGGAGTGTATGATCCTCTCGACTAAGATGTAACTGGAAATTTGGAGTGTATGAATATCTTCTTACAACAACAACAACAAAACCTTTAAGTCACAAACAAGTTGGGGTAGGCTAGAGTTGAAACCCAACAGAAACAATCAAGGTTCAGGCACGTGAATAACTATCTTCCAAGCACTCCTATCTAAGGCTAAGTCTTTGGGTATATTCCATCCTTTCAAGTCTCCTTTTATTGCCTCTACCCAAGTCAACTTCGGTCTTCCTCTGCCTCTCTTCACGTTACTATCCTGACTTAGGATTCCACTACGCACCGGTGCATCTGGAGGTCTCCGTTGCACATGTCCAAACTATCTCAATCGGTGTTGGACAAGCTTTTCTTCAATTGGCGCTACCCCTAATCTCTCACGTATATCATCGTTCCGAACTCGATCCCTTCTTGTATGACCGCAAATCCAACGCAACATACGCATTTCCGCGACACTTAGCTGTTGAATATGTCGTCTTTTCGTAGGCCAACATTCTGCACCATACAACATAGCAGGTCTAATCGCCATCCTATAAAACTTGCCTTTTAGCTTCTGTGGTACCATTTTGTCACATAGGACACCAGACGCTTGCCGCCACTTCATCCACCCTACTTTAATTCTATGGCTAACATCTTCATCAATATCCCCGTCCCTCTGTAGCATTGATCCTAAATATCGAAAGGTATCCTTCCTAGGCACTACTTGACCTTCCAAACTAACATCTTCCTCCTCCCGAGTAGTAGTGCCGAAGTCACATCTCATATACTCAGTTTTAGTTCTACTAAGTCTAAAACCTTTGGACTCCAAAGTCTCCCGCCATAACTCCAGTTTCTGATTCACTCCTGTCCGGCTTTCATCAACTAGCACTACATCGTCCACGAAAAGCATACACCAAGGGATGTCCCCTTGTATGTCCCTTGTGACCTCATCCATCACTAAAGCAAACAAATAAGGGCTCAAAGCTGACCCTTGATGTAGTCCTATCCTAATCGGGAAGTCATCCGTGTCTCCATCACTTGTTCGAACTCTAGTCACAACATTGCTGTACATGTCCTTAATGAGCCCGACGTACTTCGTTGGGACTTTATGTTTGTCCAAAGCCCACCACATAACATTCCTTGGTATTTTATCATAAGCCTTCTCCAAGTCAATAAAAACCATGTGTAGGTCCTTCTTCTTCTCCCTATACCGCTCCATAACTTGTCTTATTAAGAAAATAGCTTCCATGGTTGACCTTCCGGGCATGAAACCAAATTGGTTCATAGAGACCCGCGTTATTGCTCTCAAGCGATGCTCGATAACTCTCTCCCATAGCTTCATAGTATGGCTCATCAACTTAATTCCCCGGTAATTTGTACAACTTTGAATATCCCCTTTATTCTTGTAGATCGGTACCAATATACTTCTCCACTCATCAGGCATCTTGTTCGATCGAAAAATATGGTTGAACAGCTTGGTTAACCATACTACAGCTATGTCCCCGAGGCATCTCTACACCTCGATTGGGATACCATCCGGTCCCATCGCCTTACCTCCTTTCATCCCTTTCAACGCCTCTCTGACCTCAGATTCTTGGATTCTCCGCACAAAGCGCCTATTGGTGTCATCAAAAGAGTCATCCAACTGAAAGGTTGTGTCCATATTCTCACCATTGAACAATTTGTCAAAATACTCTTGCCATCGATGTCGGATCTCATCCTCCTTTACCAAGAGATGCTCCCTTTCATCCTTAATGCACTTAACTTGGTTGAAGTCCCGTGTCTTTCTCTCACGAACCCTAGCCATCCTATAAATGTCCTTCTCTCCTTCCTTCGTACTTAAATGTTGGTAAAGATCCTCGTACGCTCTACCCTTTGCCACACTTACAGCTCGCTTTGCAGTCTTCTTTGCCACCTTATACTTCTCTATGTTGTCCACACTCCTGTCATGGTACAAGCATCTATAGCATTCTTTCTTCTCCTTAATAGCCCTTTGGACTTCCTCGTTCCACCACCAAGTATCTTTAGCCTCGTGTCTCCTTCCTTTGGTTACTCCACACACCTCTGAGGCTACCTTCCGAATGTTGGTTGCCATCTTGTCCCACATATTGTTTATGTCGTCTTCTTCCTTCCAAGAGCCCTCTTTGATAGCCCTTTCCCTAAATACCTCTGACGTCTCCCCTTTCAGTTTCCACCACTTTGAATATCTTCTTCTTAATTAAAAAAATCTTCTAGGGTTCTAGCCGCCACCGTTTGCCGCCATCCTCCACGCACCGTCTCTGACGACATCCGTGCTCCTGTTCACCGAGGCGGCGGCCGTCCCCGCTGTCGGGAGGGTTCAATGGCAGCAAGCTGGGGATTGAGCCGCACGCTCATCAAGATCACCCCCGCCGGTGACCTCCTCATGCTCGACTTCATCAACAGCAACATCTACAAGGTCCAGCTGCCGCCTGAATTGCCTGGATCGACTCGGTGCGCGGCCCCTCTGGCAGCGGCGCGGCTAGATCAGCCGTCGGCGACTTCGGCGGCCAGGGAGCTCTTTCGGTGGCGGCGCTCATCTCTGGAGCTTGTGATGGCGGTGACTGACGGTGGATCCAGACTTCATTGCAAAGAAGTATGTTAAGCTCTGATTCCATTCACTCCATATCCAAACTGACGGTGATGTCTTATTGCGGCCGTAATTTAAAGTAATAGATTTGTAGTTACATGATAGTAGCTAGCTATTGATCTTGATCTGCAGATGATTTATCGATTGTTTAACCCGTGGAGACAGTAGTTTTGCTAAGCAGGAAGTTAATATATATCTCTGTTTAACCCAAACAAATGAATATGCTCATGTAATTTGACAACGTAGGATGATCAATTTACCAAGCTAATACATGGCACTTTTGTTTGTGCTACTTGATTTACTGTCCGAAAAATAGATATCAACGGTAGAGTGAAGGAGAATTATCACTAGATGGAATCCATTAGGTAGAGTGAAGGAGAATTATCACTAGATGGAATCAACTGGGTAGAGTGAAGGAGAATTATCACTAGATGGAACTTCAGTCCCATAGTCTAGCCTGAACTCCTTTTAATCTCTTAGTGTTTTTAGATGGAATCAACTGGGTAGAGTGAAGGAGAATTATCACTAGATGGAACTTCAGTCCCATAGTCTAGCCTAAACTCCTTTTAATCTCTCAATGTTTTTCTTCAGCATTTCACAGCAGCATGCCTTTAAGCAGTGTTCCTTGCAACTAGCTTCTTTGGAATGAAATTGGCTGCAGCAAGTATGAGTCAATTATGATTCTAGCAGTAACTAGCAGTCCTCTCATGTCTCAACTAATTAGAGACCTCTTTATAATGCTTCCAACATAGTTCTCTCATGAAGCTTACATACTACGGAAAACAGTAGGACAGGGCTCAATTGTGATTATTACATTTTTGTCTCAAAGTTTAAATTTATTACCATTTCCAAATTACAAATTTAAAGAGCGACTTAGTTTTTTAGGTTGTGCTAACTCCCACACATTTGGCCATAGGTATGGAATATGCTGCTGCTGGTGAGCTATTTGAAAGGATCTGCAATGCTGGAAGATTTAGTGAGGATGAGGTAGATCAGCTTTACTACATGGGAGTCTTTAATATGACCTAAGATATGTACTTCTAATGACAGTTATTTGTTCTCTGTAGGCAAGATTCTTCTTCCAACAACTGATTTCAGGAGTTAGCTATTGTCATTCAATGGTATATAGTTCTCTCCAACTAACGTATTGCACCTCCTGGATGGTAGTATAGCACCTCGGCTAAAGATATGTGATGTTAGTTACTCCAAGGTATTGCAGATTATAAACTTTAGTAAGCAGCTTGCCGATAAATGAACACTAAATCATACTCTTTTTTTTCAGTCCTCTGTTGCACTCTCGACCAAAATCAACTGTCGGGACACTAGCTTACATTTAGGGATGGCAATGGGTTTCTACCCGATAGGTATTGCCTAACCACACCCATGCCCATTAGGATAAATCATACCCATTAAGAAACCCATGCCCATGCACGGGTACAACTCTATGCCCATACCCATGCCCATGCAGGTTTCGGGTACCCATGGGTTGCCCATACCCGAAAACATATGTAATATTACCGATGCAAACATATGCAACAAACCAGAAACACTAGACAATTAAACAATATAAAATATTGAGACATACGCAGCAAGCCAAGAACACAAGATAAATAAACAATAATCCACTACATAAGTGTTTTAAGTCTCATGATTAAATGACCAGATCTAATCACCAGAAGCACCACACATAGGCACATAGCACCAGGAACATCAGTCATCTCATCCAGAGTTTTAGACTAACCAACTTGGCCACTCACAAAGTCACAATCCCACCGGCCACTACAACACTAAGAGTTCAGGCCATTATGGCAGCCACACCACAAGGTTATTACAAGTTCACAATTGATAAATAACAATCATAATTAGAAGCAGCAAATCAATTGTTCTTGCACTTGACTTGTTTCATCCTTGCAACCAAAAGTACAACAACACTTGAGCTTGGAGAGGAAATCTCAAATGACAAGTTCCTGCATGAAGTAAACACAACACATTAGTGAACTAACCAATATAAAAAATAGGGCCAAGAGAAAGAAACATCACCTGAAGACCCTCTTGTATATCTTGAAGACAAGACCAAAAGGTAGCCTGCTGTTTAGATTTCTCATCAACTACAAAATGGAGAAGGATTAGTTTGCAGCCATTCAATAGACATTTGCTGAAATAAATTGCAGAACTAGTAAACCAAGCATTTATAATACCTTTATACTTGTTATGCAACCAATCTTGGGAACACATGAGAGCCTCCAGCATCTTAGAAGTCAGCCTACTGCGATGCTCACTAAGCACCCTTCCACTTGTGCTAAAAGCTGACTCCGAAGCAACAGTGGTAATAGGAATGGCATAGATATCCCTTGCAATCCTCCTCAAGGTTCACCTTCCACCAATCCAAGATAATGAAATTCTTTGTATGCACGTTAACCATTTCTTCATCCAAGTAGCAATCTAACTCAGATCTAAACCCTATACTTGTTGGCCTTCTACATGCAACACGTGCACTAATAGAGGACAAGAAGTCATCACCATTGCCATCTAGAGAAGCTGATGTTGGGCTGCCCTCATCTGCCACATGATACTCACAGATCAAGTCATCTAACAAGTTCTTGACCTCAATCACCTTGTCCTCACATGGTTTACCAGCTGTACCAAGCAAGTCCTCAAAACAAATATTCAAAACAGCAGTCTTGAATCGAGGATCAAGGATAGTTGCAATTCCCATCAGACCTTGAATGTCAGTCCAATATTTGTCAAACTTAGCTACCATTTTAACTGACATGGCTTCTACCAATGGATTGCCACAAGTTGACCATTGCCTAATTTTCTTTCTAATCTCAGCAATTTTCAAGAAGTAATTATTAGCTGTCACATAATCAATCCTAGAGAACAAGTTAGTGATATCATTAAATAATCTAAGCCTCTCCACAACATCCTCGGCAAAGGTCCACTACTCCTCACTTGGCAAACAAGTGTACTGCTTATCTACACGACTAGCTCTTATAAAAGCAGCCTTGTAAGGCAAAGCAGTGTTAAGCATGGTGAAAGTCGAATTCCACCTTGTTCTACAATCAAGTGCTACCTTTACCTTGGTTTCTACCTTGACAAAGTTAGCTATCTCCTCAAACTTTTCAACTCTTTTTGGTGTGGCTGTCCAATAAGCTACACTATCATGAATGTTCTCAATTGCATCTTTCAACACCTCTTACTATCAAGTTAAGGATATGAGCAGAACAACGCATATGTAATAAATTTCCATCATTCAACAGTTTTTGCTTTCCAATATTTCTCACAAGATAAGGGATTACCGCATCGTTTGTGGTGCAGTTGTCTAGAGTAACTGAGGATATCTTCTCATCCAGATTCCATTCAACCAGGGATTCATACAGTTCCTCACCAATGACATCGGCGGTGTGAGGGGCTGGAACATAGATGAACCTACATTCATATATTCAGAACATTGTCAATTGTATTGCAAATCCCATAAAGATACATCATGTAGTCTAAATGAACAACATAAATAAGATCTATCAAAAGTACAAAAACTATATCATACCTCATGATAATATTCCTAAGAGTCCACGATTCATCGATGAAGTGGGCAGTGATGGCCATGTAACCTCTTTTTTGGTTGTCAGAGGTCCACAGATCACTAGTAATAGCTACCCTTGATTGAATACCAGCCATGTATTCAATAGCTTTCTTCTTCTCCATCTCATATTGCACCATGATATCAGATCTAAAATACAGGTGTGTAATTTTTGTAACAAAATGACAGTACATTTTTATAATAGACCAGCAGTACAACTTTTATAAGAATACAACAGTGTAATTTTTATAACAAAACAATAGTATAATTTTTATAACAAACCAGCAGTATAATTTTTAAAACAGAGCAGCAGTGTAAACTTTATACCTTATTGTGTTCCTTGTACCAATTTTGAACAGCGGCTGAAGTGCACCAATAAATCTACAAAAGCCAACATGGTCAACCATGCTTGAGGGGTACTCATCTATAATTATCATTGCACTAAGTTCCTTTCTAGCTGTCTCTTGATCAAATGTATAGTTCTCTACTGAAACAATTCCTGCATCTGTGTTGTTAAGCCTTAAAGTAGCCTGTGCCATTGTCTTTCCATTCATCTTGATTTTTTTGCACACAGCTCTTCAAGTGAACTCGAAGGTGAGTTGTCCCATTTGTCCCTCTAGCAGACTGCTTGAAACAATATATGCATTTTGCTCGCACTATTCTATTGCACTTCACTCTCTTAAACTCTTTCCAAACAGCTGAAGTGAGCTTCCTCTTAGAACCAGCCGCAACACCATCCTCTTCTTCAATTTCTTCTTCATCATCATCTATTTCAATTGGCATCGAGTCATTGACAGATTTAGGCTGAGGTGATCCTAATACTAGAAGTGACTTTGAATGTGCTTGTGATGCTTGAGACAATGGAGATTGACTTCCAGTAGAGATAGACATTTTTCTAAATATATCAAGCATAAAGAAAGCTTTAGTAGTTAATACTACTTGCACACTACAAGCTAGTAAGCTACTGAATTTAGAACGTGTACTCATAGTTAGGGATGAAAACGGATCGGATGCGGACATATTTCTGCCCGGATTCAGATTCGAATACGGATAGTGTCAACCATGCCGGATATGATAAATTAGATATCAACATCATAAATATGCTATTTGAGTATTTGGATACGGATAAGGTATTGGATGTTGAATATCCAGACTCGGATACGGATAGATTTAAACCCCTCTAAACGGATTCGGTCTCGAATACGGTCGGAAAATATCCGTAATCTCAAATAGATATACTAAAACACTACACAAAAATAGATATACACTAGGCATCACGTGTTGAGTCTTGTACTGATCTAAATGTCTAACAAAAATTACAGTAGCTTCAGAACGTGTACATACCCGAGAGACTTGATGATGTTTGGGCTGGCAGCAGCAGGTGAAGTGGGGGAACGAGGAGGCCGACCCTGCGTTCTAGTAACTCTGGCTGCAGAAGACTTCAGGAGCTGCCGTTTTGGATCACAGCCAGCACGAACCTTCTCCTTCTGTGGCGCCCGCTTTGGAGCAGATGCGCGGTCGACGGCCGCAGCTTTGAAAGGAACAAGCTGCATGGGCTTGAAGGTTGGCGGAGCAGCTGGATCTTGTGTGCCGTCTTCTTTCTCCTTCGGATCTTGCGGCAGCCGGTCGGCATCAAGTGCATCGGCGTCTCTTCGGAATGGGACCGAAGGATGGGGGCGGGGTCAGTAACTGCACAGCTACAAGGTAACAAGAACAGTTAAAGAACAAGAGGAGAAGGGTCACCGGCCGTTGTCGTCGGAGCCAGTGAGCACAGCCATGGAGATCATGAGATGAGTGTTGAGTGCGTACGTGCGGTGGTCGGGTGGTGTGAGAGCGGGAGTGTGCAGCGTGCTGCATGCCTGCACGGCTGCACCTGATGTGCCGCCGCCGCAGCTCTGCACGGATAGGAAGAGAGGAGTGGAATGTCAAATGTGTGCTAGGGTTAGGTTAGAGCCGGCTGCATCTCTCTTTTATAGGGCATGGATTGAGCTGACATATGCCCATGGGTTTGCGGGTTCGGTGACATATTACCACATCCACACCCGCATACCCGATGGGCTAGGCTTTTTATCCATTAATATGCCCATGGGTAAGGATTTTAATCCACACCCATACCCTAATAGGGTAAAAATCCATCGGGTCTCGGGTCTCAGGTACCCATTATCATCTTTACTTATATTGCTCTAGAGGTCCCTTGCTAGAAAGGAAATATGATGGAAGGTGATTCCTATCTTGCTAGTTCTTTGTCATGCTATGGTATACCTGGCTAAAAAGCTTGACATGTTTAGAAGTGAGACAACTAGTTTTCTCTGCTGTTATTGATTTGTGCTGACAGCACTGCCTGACTGCCTCTCTCTTCTATAGGGTCCGGAAAGTGATGACGATGACAAAAAACCAGCAACAGGAAGGCAGAAGATGCGAAGTAGTCGTCTATGGTTTTCAGGACTCGAGAGATGGCGACAATGTTAGCAAACTTTAGAGTTCCAAGATGATATTGTATATTAGTTGATCGCATGCCATCTATTCATTTGTTATCTCCCAATCAAGGAATGTTACGCACTTAAGGTTATTACAATTTCGATTTTTTGACAAAACTCAGACATCTATATCGATGGTGTGAATCTTCTTCTCTTATCAAATGTGTTCTGCATACTTTCTAGTTTATCTATGGAATTGAATTTTAGCCCGACTCCCTGAGACTACAATTCACATGATGGACCAGTGTGAAAAGAATATACTCCAATCCAAAATGGCCATTGTTTTTACAAATATGCATAGCAACGCTTTGACCACCTGTCTCATCGAGGGTTATCGATTTTGACCTAGTTAACCTAGGAAATGCTGATCGGAGGAATACAATTTTCCATTCAAAACAAACACATTGCTCACAATCAGTAATCTGATAGTAAATGTCCACGGACCAGGAACACTTGCAGCTCAAGATAATAGGGCTGACATTTATATTAGACAAAGAAATATAACAAAGCTGACCGCAAACAATTTCCAGTACACTGATAGATAGGGCTGACGTTTATATCAGACAAAGAAAGATAAATCACCAAACTTCACTTAGTTAACATGTAGACAGGATATAGGTATCACTGCTCCCTAAGAACATCACAACATCACTCGTTGTGAAGCTTCTAAGGCTTGGCTTCCACCTTCTTTGTGAGGTCATGGATCTACCCAGCCATGGCGTCCACCATCTTTGTGAGGCCATCGATCTGCCCAGACATAGCGGCCACCTTCTTTTGGAGGTCCTCGATCCGCAGGGCCTTCTTCTTCACGGCCGAGGAAGATGGCTTCGTCTTCGCGGCCGAGGAGGATGGCTTCACGGCGGCATTTCCTGGCTTTGTCATTTCGGACGGCGGCGGCGGCGGTGGAGGAGGAGGAGGACGAGGAGGGGAGATGTATGAGGAGGCGTTGGAGGAGGATTAGGCGAGGTGAATGTGGAGGCGGAGGATGAACGGATCCTATAATTGTGGAGCGCAATCATGTCACGGCGGTCAACCGCCTTCTCCCAAAGGAAGGCCACGATCACGAGACACCAAGACGCCGTTGAGCTAGAGGGAGCACCCACCTCTAGGGGGACAGCCGATGGGCCCATGTAGGCCTGTTCAGGGCGATTTGCAAAAATGGGTCTCGAAACATCGGTTGTTTGTAGATTTGACATTGGACCCACATTTATAGACACAGATAGACCTACTTGTCATCCACCCGAGTGTTATCGTGATCAAAGAGTCAATCTTTCGAGTGTGATTTTTTAAAATTTTTCGCCTGTTCATGGTTTGGGTTTGCCAGTTTTGGCCGGGTTTGGAAACCAACCCGTGTGCACGTGATTTGGTCCGGGCACGGGTCCGTAGTTGGTCTTTGCAAGTTATTGGGCTGGATCAGTGCGTGCATCATCCAGGTGGCATCGACTGATTCTGATCGGTGAGGCGGTGAAAGCAGTCATTGCGCTGCTTGACCAGGCACTTGACGCCGTCGTCCGCGACAACAAAGAACTCCGCCACTGCACCGGACAACGCCGTCGTCTACGACGACAAAGAACTCCGCCACTGTGCCGGACTTTGGACCTTTCATGCCATTGGGCGCCATGGACAAGCTGCTCTGTCCCCACTCCCGAGAACAGAGGACGGATCACTCGGCAGCATCGCCGATGTGCACGCCTCCACGCCGAGAAGATACGCCGCGTGGCCGCGTACATGCGCCAGGGATGCCAAACCACCGTCGACATTTCATTTCTGGTTGGGTTGGGACCGCAGACCGGCTGACCCATCACTCTTTACTCGTTTGAGATCACAAACCAACCCAACCCGTCTGAAACGTCGGGTGACAGTAAGGATGAAAGCGGGAACAGGAAATTCCCGTACCGATCGACACCGAATACCGGAATTCCCAGGAAGAAATCTAAGAAAATTCGACGAATCCAGGATCAAAATCGGTTAGAGAAATGAATTTCCCGACCGAATTAACAAATCCCGTATTTGTTCAGGAAAATCCCACGGAAAATTCCCATTTTAAAGGCCTCCCATACAAACGATCCAACCCCACCCCACCGGCCAGCCCAAACCCCACGCCGCGCGGCCCACTCGTCCGTCGTACAGGCAAGGGCCTTTCAACTCGCCCGCACGCGCAGCTGCGTGCCCTTTGAAGGTCACCCTGGTCCTCCTTTTATGCTCTTCCCTTGGACTGCGGCTTTGCTAGTGAAGCGAGGTGGTACTAAAACTCACGAACTAACACTCATTCGTTCTTCTGCCGCGCGGCCGCGGCCGTAGCTGCGCAACAATAATTGGGCCAGCACAGCAATTGCTGATGGACCGGCCCAGTAGCATGGAACAGGCGAACAATGATTTCTGTGTGCTTGCTCTCCTCTGGACCTTTTGCACGTTGGCAGGCAAACTGGCGAACTAGACATTTGGAGGTTCAACAAAAATACTGAGTTTTAAGTGGTTACATGTATATCGATGTTCCCGTTTTTGTGTTATCGATTCCCGATCGTAATCGACACGTTCCTGATCGAAGTATTCTGTTCCCGATATCCCGTAATATCGAATTCGTTTTCCCATCCGGCTTTCCCGTTCCCGCTACCGTTCCCGGTTATATAATGCAGGAGCGGGAATGGTTACGGTGTTTTCCCAACCATTCCCGACCGTTTTCAACCCTAGGTGACAGATTCCATCCCGGGTTGGTGGGGGCCGGTGTCCGGTTTTCACGAACCGATGAACAGGGCTAGGGAGGCCCAGCGATGGTACGCAGCTCAAGTTGCCCATTTAGGCCTGTAGTATTTTCCATTTATATTTCCAAATTGTTTGATTATCCTTTTTGAATGACGGCATCATTTTTAAAATGTATTTTTCCTTATTTTTCCCAATATATGTGGCCCACTAAGCGTGCCACGTGTTGACTCAGTGGACTCGTTGTCCTAACACAATATTAACTCAATCGACACTCTCATGTTTGTCTCAGTGGAGTCATAGGCCTAACGTGAAAGAAAGTGAATCGATCACTCTCATGTCTTGCCAGAGTGAACCACTGGCCCTAACATGATAGGAACTAAGCCGCCACTCACACATGTCATCCGAGTGGACTAATAGGCTAATAACACGATAAGAAAGTCAACCGATGACTCTCATGTCTCGTCTGAGCAGACTCGTGTACTGCTACCACGATAGCAACTCAACCTACACTCTCGCGCCTCGTCTGAGTGGACTGATAGGCCTAACATGTGCTTCGAGTGTACTAATAGGCCTAACATGATAGGAAGTGAACCAATCGGTCTCATGTCTCACCAGAGCGATGAACCACTAGCCCTAACATGATAGGAACTAAGCAGCCACTCTCATGTGTCGTCCGAGTGCAATAATAGGCCAACACGATAATAAGCTGAACCGATTACTTTTGTTTCTGAAAACCTAAACCGATTGCTGTAACCGTGCATTTTTCTTAAGTGCGAACGTGAGTTTTTTTATTTTAAGGTATGTGTTTTTATTAGAAATTACTAGTGTAACTCAAAACAATGAGTATGGATTATGGATGAAGAAAAGACTGGGGAGAGTGAAAAATAAATACATTTCATAGATTTACATGGGGGTTTCTCATTCTTTTATAGGTCACTGTATAGAGTGTAGTTCTTTTACATCTTTGCCCTATAATACGCAGAGCATATTCCAAGCATATCCTTGGGCTTTTTTCCTTTCTACTTGTAGCAGAACAGGCCAATTTATAAGAACACAAGTACAATGGCAACCACCGGAGCGATAGCACTGTCGTACTTGAGCCCATATAAACCCGGTAGTCCGTCGAGTATCACAAAAGATCTTGAATAATCGCTAACATACAACCAAGATCGTACATAATTCAACATACATATCACATGTTAAATAAAGTTCACAAATAGTTCATCGTACATCGAAGTTCAAATATAAATATTACAACACCAAGTTCAACTGCGGTAGCGGAAGCAATATAGTTTTGAAACCATCATCACACACACGATTCAAATACATGTCAGTTCAGGATCAAGTCCGACAAAAGCATCATAGGTAAGACAACACAGAAGGGCCATGCCCGCGGCCTCACTCCTCGTCCATAGATGGAGAGAAGCAGTTCTTGCAATAACCATGGTACACCGTACCATCTACAACAAGTGAGAAATAAATCCTGAGTACGAGAAGGTACTCAGCTAGACTTATCCATCATAAACCAAGAATAAAGCGACACCAAGAATCATGCAAGGTTTTATAAGTGGAGCTAGCTTGACAACACTTTGCATAAAAAGCCACTAGTTGAACTACATATTTTATAATTCGGTCTTCAAGTTAATTATAGGTATTCAACTCTAGATTTAGCAACTAACCTGTGCCAAACATATGTTATACAATTATATAGCATAACAATGGTAACCATATCCATTTATTATATCATCATCATAGCCATTTCACTTTCATGTTCTCACTACGATAGAAGGAAGCTCAGTCAAGTTTCTCACTATCTGGGAGAGACGGCGATTCAAATCGATTGCAACCAGCTGGGCAGAAATCCTAACACAAACCCAGATATACCTGCACCAAGGTAGCCTTAGGTCACATTTGGTACAATTTAGGTCATATGTCGTGGGTTCAATCAGCGCCGCACACTCAGGGACTGACTAGCTGCCAGGACGCCTTGGACTCACGTCCGGCTCCTCACACATCCTTACTACCTCTAGTGTGCGCACTCACATAGAACAAGGCTCGGCCTGAGTTGAGCTACTCAGCTTCATGGTCAGAATGAGTTATCTGACCAGCTAAGTGAGAGGCTATGTTCAAAATGATCGAGGACCAACAACGATGCTGTCCTTAAGCGGCACAGATGGAATCACTTGAGTCAACCTACAATATAGACTCCATCAGATCTCCAATTACATCATCACATGGTTCTTTTTCACGATAGCAAATATAGCTAACCGTGATCAGGTATCCACCTATAGCTCACAGGTGACAGAAAATCACCCGACTTCTACCGAACTAAGCATGGCTAAGCATTTATTCGATCTTGGACCTATAGAGGGTTCAAGATATATTTCTAGACAAGGAAATTATATGCATCAAGTGTTTTCAATCAACTCTTATAACATAATGCATCAAACATAAAGAACTCAAGTTGATATTTATAAAGCATGGGAGGCTTAGAATGCTCCGGGGCTTGCCTTTCTAGTAGGCTGAGGGCTTATGGTCTGGGCACTCAGGCAGTTCTTCGTGGGCTAGTTCTTCGCCTTCTAGAACCTCCTGCTGCTGGGTCTCCTGCTGGTCCTCCTCTCCCACAGCCTCGAACTCTAGAAGTGTTATTCTCTCCGACGATCCTATATGCATGAAGATATAGATAAATACAAAGAATGCACAAGGGATGAAGTGTAAGTATGGTATGAAGAAATGCATATACATACACATCCTTAGCAACAAGATAACAAGATGATGACATGATTACTTTGCTTTATGGAGTAGGTGCATATCTCCTCTCTAGTAGATTAATTTTTGTTTACTGAGTGGGTGCATATCTCTTCTCTAGCAAAGCAAACATACACTCACCATGTTCTAGCAACTTAAGATAAAGTTGTTCATCATCAGTAAAAGGCCTAAAACCTGCAACTAACAACTTATCTTAATTAGCCTAAGCATCTAAATAACAAGCATCAAGCTCACACAAAGCAATCAAGTCAAGAAACTAGATGCAAGTGAATTATAGAGCAATAAATAACTTAGTGCATATAACCAATCAAAACTATGCATAACCAACTACACCAATAGATTATATATATCACCAACATGTTAAAAAGTATGATGGTTAGACCCAAATCAATTTTATATAAGCCTTTATTTATTTATCAATTAATTTTGATAAAAATTGGAACTGCTACTTCCATTACTCTATAAATTCTAGAAAAATTACAGCAGCCTACACATACTCTCAAGAGACTACTATTAAATTTTCATTCCATTTGGACAAGTACAACAACCTCTACAAAAATGACAACTTACATGTTTTATAGCAATTTAAATATGTTTAGCATGGTGAAAAGTGTCGAGCAATTGATTTACTATTTTTCCTACAGTCCTCGTAACACAAGAATACTGTGGGAATTAATTCATGCCCATAGGTTACATAAATCTACCACAATTAATTTCACAAGAAACTAGCATTTAATCAAGCTAAAGCGAGAAGTCATATTGCAAGCATGCTTACTATAGGTTTAATATTTTTCCTAGCTACAGCATGTCAAAACAAGACCAGCAAAATTGGAATCACATTTTTAGTATCTTTTAAACTCAGGTTATGCATTTTACAAGATTAAATAGGTAATAAACAAGATAATTTAAACAAGGTATAAAACTATAGCACATATCAAGTTTCATATTTTTAACAGATAGTACTCATCAAGATGAAGCTAACAAAATTTAGTTCACTCAAATTGGACACTCCTAGAATTAGTTATGAATTTTACAAGTTTGCAGCAATTTCTAAAAAACAATTAAAGAAAATCATCAAAACTCTATTAAACGCTAGCTACACCCGAGCACAGCACACCCCACTATGACTAACACCCGGTCCCCATGGCCAACTGGCACCACCGTTAGACACAGAGAGTAGGGGCACAGTTTTTACCAGTGAGAGCTCACCGACGGTGAGGTCTCCGGTGACAGGGTCACCATCGTTGGCTTCCCCTCTTCATTCTACACCCAACGAGCTACGTGGTTGAAGCTCCACCAGTGGCTAGGCATGGCGGCGGTGCGCAATGGTGCTCTGGCCATGGCGAGCTTAGACGAGCGTGACTACAGCTTGAGGGTGACCTAGCGGAGATCTAGGGTTAGGATTTGGGCTCTAGGAGGCGCCGGTGAAGCACAACCATGTGGATGGCGGCACAGCGCCGCGAGCACGATGGTGGCGCTATGACATTTTGGTAAGCCAGGTGACGGCATCATGCATCCATCTTCCCCGTGAGCTTCACTATCAGTAGGTGATGCCGTAGCACCTAAAAGCGAGAGAGGAAGAAGACCGAGCAAGCGTGGCCACGATGACGTGAATGGTGACGGCGCGGTCGGTTCACAGCGGTGTGGTAGCGTCCTTCCTTCGGTGAGGCCAGCATTGGCCAAAGGCCACCGACTATAGCATCCATTAAACCTAATAAATATGCATGAGGTGGAGGGGCTTGCACGAGGTGCCCTGGCCACGATGAGCGCAAGCTCAACGGCACAATGCGGCCATGGTGACCACGACGAAGGCGTAAAGGGGCTTTACCTGTGCTCAAGGAGCATTGCTAGTGGATCAATGGGGTAGCACTTGACACGGTGGAGCTGTGGATGAGATGAATCAAGCGGTGGTGCAGCGTGTGTTGCGCGTGTGGCCGCTGAAGGCATGGCAGCAGCGGCGCTGCTGCTTTGCTCTACTCTAGAGCGGCATGCGGTTGAGAGAGAGGGCGAGAGTGAGAGTGAGCGTGCAGGTGAGTGGGAGATCGAGTGCTCCCCCTTTTGGCTTGGTAGCACAACCAATGTCAGCTTACGGCTGGCACATGGCGTGCATGGCCTACGCCCGGTTTGAACTAGCCAGTGTTGATTTAGTCTGCAAACACAATGACTGAAACTCGATCTTCAACCCTCCAATACTCCGAATCTTTGCACCAATTTGGCAAACCAATTCCACTATTTTGTAGACCTATAGGAGTACTACAAATTTGCTTAAAGGTGTTTGGCCAAATTCCAAATGGTTTTCAAACTAAAAATCCCCAAAGTTGGCTACATTAAAACTATAAAGCAATTTAGGACTTAGAAAAATTTTGGAGTTCTAAAACAGAATTAAGTAGATTTTTGTGAGCCTTGTTTGACTAAGCTAGGCACTGATTCAGCTTTTGACCCTCAAACAAAGTTTGTTCTACATGATCTAAACTACAACTTTTATTTAAGTCCCATTGACATGCAAGCCCTCTAAGTAATTAGTCAAGATAGGTCAAACAATCAACCTAATAAAGGGCATTTCTAGTAATACCATCACTTACAAGCATTTTTGGACCACTCATGAATATAAACTTGGTTCCATTTTTCATTCTAAGTGTCTAAGTTGTTTTGGTGACCAACCAACACCCACTTGCATTATCAAGTATGATCACTAAGCATTCATAAGGCAATTTAAGCATTTTATGAAAGGAATACGATTAGTAAATGTATCATTTCATGCTCATGAGTGCAAATGAATGTATGATGCTTATGCTCATGCAATGCAAGTAAAAAATGCAAGCTTAACACTGGGGTGTTATAGCCCCTCCCCCTTATAGGAATCTCATCCCGAGATTTAATGATCTACCATTTTTCATAAAATGTGGGGTATCTTCACGTAGATAATCCTCTCTTTCCCATGTTGCATCTTGTTCACTATGGTTACTCCACATTACCTTGTGGAACTTGATCACTTGGTTCTGAGTTACCCTTTCTTTACTATCCAATAACTGTACTGGATTCTCCTCATAAGCTAGGTCTGATTCTATTTTAATATCGTCAGTTTCAACTCTTTCTTCAAGAACACGTAAGCATTTTCTCAATTGAGAGACGTGAAAGACACTAAAAATATCTCTCATCTCTGGAGGTAACTATAGTTGGTAGGCTACTCTTCCACTTCACTCAGATTTTGTGTGGACCTACATACCTAGGTGCAAGTTTTCTTTTCACACCAAACCGTTAGACTACTTTCATTGGTGATACATTTAGGTATACATAGTCGCCTACCTCAAACTCAATAGGTCTTCTTCTTTTGTCAGCCTAGCTCTTTTGCCTAGATTGAGCGGCTTCAATATGTTGTTGGATGATATGAACTTGCTCTTCATCTTTCCTGACAAAATCAATTCCATTATACATCCTCTCCCCGGGTTCAACCCAGTTCAAGAGAGCTTTACATTTCCGACCATACAAAGCTTCGAAAGGAGCCATCTTAATACTCTCTTGGTAACTGTTGTTATAGGAAAATCTAGCTAGAGGTAGCCACTTTTTCCATGAACCTTCCAAAGAGATTACACATGCTCTCTACATGTCTTCTATTATTTGATTCACTCACTCAGTCTGTCCAAATGTCTAAGGGTGATAGGCGGAACTTTGGACTAAGTTGGCACCTAACTATTTATGCAAGTGCTCATAGAAACGAGTAATAAACTGAGATCCCCTATCTAACACGATGGTTCTTGGTACCCCATGCAAACATACTATCTGAGCTATATACAGTTTTGCATACTGATGCAGTCGATAATTGGTCCTACCTGGAATGAAGTGTGCAGACTTGGTCAAACGGTCTACAATTACCCATATGGAGTCAAAACCCTTCTGAGTGGGTGGAAGTCCAACAATAAAATCCATGCTGATCTCCTCCTAGTTCAAACCTAGAATAGACAAAGGTTGAAGTAGTCCAGTAGGTTTCAGGTGATCTGCCTTAACTCTGCTATAGGTATCACACCTAGCAACATAGGCTGTAATTTATTTCTTCATCTTTGTCCACCAAAATCATGTTTTCAAGTCGTGATAGATTTTGCTACTACTAGGATGGATAGACAACTTGGAAGAGTAAGCTTCATCTAAGATTTGGTTTCTAAGTTCATGATGCTTCGGCACCACAAGTCGATCCTTAAACCATAGCACACTTCTCTCATCTAGTCTAAAATGCTTGGTTTCCTTCTCCATATTTCTCTTAATGTGAAACACACCTACATTAGTCTGCTGAATTTCGATGATCTTGCTCTCAAGTGAGCAACTGATAGTGATATTGTGTAACACAGCAGGATGCAACAGATTAAATCCATCTTCTAATAGTGCTCCCAAGGAATTGCAATGAGATTTGCGGCTGAAGGCGTCTGCAACCACATTCGTCTTGCTAGGATGATAATGCACTTCTAAGTTATAACCCTTGATCAACTCTAACCATCTTCTCTATCTCATGTTTAACTTAGCTTGAGTGAAGATATATTTGAGACTTGTGATCTGTATAGATATGGCACACATTCCCAAGCAAATATTGCCTCTAGATCTTTAGTGCATGAACAACTATTGCTAACTGCAAGTCATGGGTCGGATAATTAACTTCATGCTTCTTCAGTTGCCGTGAGCTATAAGCAATGATTCGGCCTTCCTGTATAAGAACACATCCCAAACCGTACCAGATGCATCACAAAACACATCAAAAGGTTTCTCTATATTGGGTTGTGCTAAGATAGGAGCGGTGGTCAGCAAAGTCCGTAGAGTGTGAAAAGCTGCTTCACACCATGAAGTCCAAACAAATTTCTCATCCTTCTGAAGTAACCTCATCATTGGCTTAGCTATCTTGGAAAATTTTGGAATGAAGCGACGATAGTAACCTGCTAAACCAAGAAAACTCCAAACTTCAGTAACTGAGGTCGGGGCTTCCCAATCCATGACTTCTTGTACCTTAGTTGGATCTATAAAGATTCCATTCTCTGACAACACATGACCTAGAAAAGGTACTTTTTGTAACCAAAATTCACATTTGTTAGACTTGGCATACAACTTATGTTCTTTCAGTCTAGTTAGGACAATCCTTAGGTGCTCTGCATGATCTTCCTTGTTTTCAAAGTAAACTAGGATGTCATCAATAAACACAACTATGAACTTGTCAAGTTCAGGCATGAATACCGAATTCATCAAATACATAAAGTATGTAGGAGCATTTGTCAGACCAAAAGACATGACAAGATACTCATACAAGCTATATCTAGTTGAGAAAGCTGTTTTAGGTATATCTTCCTGCCTAATTTTAATCTGATGATAGCCTGATCTCAAATCAATCTTGGAGAATACCTTTGCCCTTGCCAACTGATCGAACAAGATATCGATACGTGGTAAAGGGTACTTGTTTTTAACCGTCATGACATTGAGTGGCCTATAATCCACACACATCCATAATGACTTGTCCTTTTTCTTTACAAACAAAGCCAGACAACCCCATGGAGAAGAACTAGGTCGAATAAGTCCCTTTTCTAAAAGCTCTTGTAACTAAATCTTGAGTTTGGCTAGCTCATTTGGTGGCATCCTTAAGGTCTTCTAAAGATAGGTGTTGTACCAGGCACTAACTCAATTTTAAACTCCACATCCCTATCCGGTGGCAAACTAGGTAACTTGTCTGAAAATACATCTGAAACTCACATACCACTGGAATATCAAAGAGAGTCATGGTCTGGATAGCACAAGATAAGTTTTGAATATCAAAACTCCTAGGAAGTGGCACTAGAAAAGCACCATCCCCCTTTGGTTCCATCAACATAATGGTTCTAATTGAAGTGTTAATAAGAACACCGTGACCACTCATCCAGTTCATACCCAAGATCACATCTATTCCTAATCCTAGAAACACTATGAGGTCTATAGTATACTCCCTCTCTTTTATGGAGATGAGCACATCTCTGACTATCTGGTTGGTAGAGATACTAGCCCTAGTTGAACTTATGCAATAGCCACCCTTGTCTACAACAATTATCTTTTGATCATGTTTAGATGCAAATGCCTGACTCATGAATGAATGCGAAGCTCTAGTATCAAACAAAACAATTGCTAGGTGTTGGTTCACAAGAAACATATCAGCAGTAACAACCTCTCTAGCAGGAATTTCTTCCACGATAGTGTAATGAACATGCCTTGGGCATGTCTTAGCATTTGCCTGCTTCTGATTGCCCTGGTTCTGATTGTTTCCTTTCTTAGGATAGGGGCACTCTCTTGACTAGTGACCAACCTAATTGTAGTTGAAGCATGGCTGGTTGTTCCTTGGCCTCCTAAGCTTCCTTGTCCTGCATTTCCCTTGGGTAGAGCAATAGAGAAGGCCTTGCGATACACTTTCTATGGCTGATTGAGCTATGTCTTTCTTCTATGATGGCCTAAACTTGGGTGTAGGTGGACAAAACTGAGGCCTCGTTGCCATAGGAGCTTTATGCTGAGATGAACCTGATGCACCTGCCTCAAAGGCTCACTTGCGGCCCTTAGCTACAACATGCAAATTGTTCTTATTTTCCTGGGTAAGAGCATCACCGACAAACTCATTGTAGGTTGCACACCTAGAATTTACCATGGTCTTCATCAGCTTGGTACTAAGTCCACGCTTGAAGCTCTAAATCTTCTTCTCCTCAGTGTTCACAAACTCAGGAGCTTACCTTGATAAATTGTTGAAAGCATGCATATATTCCATGAGGGTCTTGGTTCCTTGAGTGAGCTTCATGAACTCTACAGCCTTCATCCTCATAAGCCTGGGGGTATGTGATGTCCCCTAAAGGTAGTCTTGAACTGATCCCAACTAACATTAGCACCGACAGGTAAAGTAGACAAGTAGTGGGTCCACCATATGCTTGTAGGTCCCTATAGCTGGTATGAAGCATACTCAGCCTTCATCTTATCTATGACCCTCAGAAGGCAAAACTTCTGCTCAATTGTGTTGAACCACTCATTAGCCTATAGTGGTTCCTCTACTTCCTTGATGATAGGTGGCTTCATGTCCAAGAAATCTGAATGTGCTGTACTAGTTAGGTTCTGGACCTTGACACTGATGTCCCCCATGTGCGGTATTCTATGTGATATTGCGTAGCATTTCCTCCATAGCACGCTGGTTCCCTAGAAACTGAGCAAAGAACTCTATGGCTGAGGGTGGCGGTGGTGGTGGGGGTGGATTGTTGTTACCATCCTGACTACTAGTGAACCCCTGACCATGGGTGCATGCCATCTACAGAATTACAACAATAAGTATTTATTGGATGATGCCAAATAATTGCATAAGAATTTTATCATTATGCCAAATTAAATTCACTAGAGAGAATAAATTTATACAATAAAACAATGGCACAATAATTCCTTTCCATAACACAACATCACCACTATCATTACTTGGCATTCTTGCAACGCGTTCACCTACATGCCAAATCTTGCCAGCAAAACAGAACTGGACTTTTTGTGTTCAGGCAACATCATGGATCAACCATACAAGGTTCCAAGGTTACATCAAAATCACATTAACTAAACCAAGACTTAAGTTACATGTCCATTACATAAGAACGCAAAAGATAACATCTAGCGTAGCTAGTTAGTCACTACAGCTACTCTACTTGTCCGAGTGGTTGCTGTTGATGTCGGACATAGGCTCATCATCGTTGTCCTCCATGGGAACAACATCCTCATCTGTCTCCTCCTCAACCTCCTCCCAACCATCATCCTCGATCAACATATCTAGGTCCTCCTCCTCTACACCTAGGGGAGGGATGGGGGTCAATGATATTGTTGAGGCAGTGGACGTCGTGCTAAAGTTCTGCGATGGTGTTCTAGACCTGCTAAAGTCAACATAGGTACTCCTCCTCCCTCCGACCAAACTCTACCGCCTGACGACTAGCTAGCACCATAGTCCTAGTCCTGGCTTCCTCTAATGCCTCTGCACGATGGTTAGCTTCATCCCTCTATTGGCCTACCTATACCATTTGAGCTTGAATGTCCCCCAATGCTGTCTAAGTGTCATTCGTGTCCCAAAGAGCCTCCCTAGCTATCCTCCTATGCTATGCGGTGTCAACTCTCATGAGCTTGTCCACACAAATGGTATAAGACTCCTGCCAGAAATCCCGAGTGTCTTGTCATGCAAAGAACATCTGCATCACAACAAACATGGCACTCATAGCAGGACTCAAACTCTGTGCCCACTCATCTCGGTCTTGCACCAAAGCAATGCGGTTAGTCTGTACCCAAGTTATAACTAACGGATCCACCTGAGGAAAGGTCCCAGTGGCACTGCCGGTGAGCTCATCACCATGCTGCTGATAGATCTTGCTCAAAACCTCAAAAGCAGCCACCTGTGCACTTTCCCAAGGGGACTTTCCCTCGGACTCAGCCCTCCATTCCTACCACTATGGTGCTAGTGCATGAGCGGGAATGGTCACCTGCACCTCGTACCATGGCTGCCCCTCCACGTACTCCTGTGCTTAGAAGTAGCGAGGCGACTCGATGTACCCCACGAAGTGCAACACCCTCCAAAGTAGAGCGGGGGTGCCAAACAAACCTAGGAACGTATTGTTCCTAGCCGATGATCCTGGTGCTACCATCTGTACCAAGAAATGGTGCAACTCTTGTGAGAACAAGTCTTATGTTAGAAAGGACTTATTTAATGGGATAAGAAACTCATAAGGGGAGGAACAATGCAAAAAAGCAAATGAATGAGTCATCATGATGCATGCATGTTCCGTACATCCTCACAAACTTAGAAAAACATTAAGGTTCTAGCAACATACATGGCGGCATACATACGTTCTCTTATAATATAAGCGTAACTAGTCGGGCTACATGTTTCGTTGTTAGTGTACCTGTAGAAGAATTTCATTTCAGCCCAACCCCACAATTATGTATATGTGGAAATAAAAATCTGGTCTCTAAGTTGAAGGCTAAATACTTCCACATATATATACCCAATATATACACTTCCATACCAAAGCTACCCATATGTAAATATGTCCATACATACATATAAATATGCATATACAGCCGTATCAAAACTAACCCACAATTAAATATTTTCATATATATGAGATATATATACTTCGGTATCAAAACTACCTCTCCCCTTAGACCACACGCTAACATCTTGCGGTCATGCCACTAACCACCTTACCTGGGCATAGAGGTATATTGATCCATACATTACCATTCAAGTGAATGGCACCCATACAATAGCACGCCGTATGGACGACGAAATAAAAATTCCAAGAAAGTAAACCCCCAAAGTTAGTGCTTACTAAGCCACCTGAAATCCTTAACTAGGCATAAAGAAAATGATCACTAGCACACTTTAGATTCAAATTTTTGGTTTGAACACCTATATATATATCTATAAGTTGCCAAACTAGTTTTCTAAAACAAAAACCTTTGTTTTAATTACACATATGACAAGTAATGTTGAATCTTGCTCCAATGCCAGCTGTAGTAGAACCTACCAATTTATAAGAGTACAAGTACAATGGCAACCACCGAAACGATAGAACTGTTGTACTTGAGCCCACATAAACTCAGTAGTCCGTCGAGTATCATGAAGGATCTCGAATAATCACCAACATACAACAAAGATCGTAAATGATTCAACATACACGTCACATGTAGCTTGAGGGTGACCTAGCAGAGATCTAGGGTTATGATTTGGGCTCTAGGAGGCACCGGTGAAGCACTGCCGCATGCATGGTGGCACGGTGGCACGAGTGCGACGGTGGCGCTGCGGTGTTCTAGTGAGCCAGGAGACGGCATCATGCATCCGTCTTCCCTGTGAGCTTCACCGTCCCTAGGTGATGCCCTAGCACCTAAAAGCGAGAGAGGAAGAAGACCAGGCAAGCGTGGCCATAGTGACATGCATGGCGGCGACGTGGCTGGTTCACGACGGTGCGATGCCGTCCTTCCTCCGACAAGGCCAACATTGGCCAAAGGCTAGCAGATATAGCATCCCCTAAACCTAATGACTATGGAATAGTAGAGAGAGTGGTGCGTGCATGAGGTGGCCTAGGCACGGCAAGCGCAAGCTTGGCGGCACACTACGGCCATGGCGACCACGACGATGGTGCAGTGGGGCTTTCCCTGTGCTCAAGGAGCATTGCTAGCAGGTCGATAGGGTAGCACATGATGCGGCGGAGCTATGGGTGAGACGAATCGAGCGGCGGTGTGGTGTGTGTTGCACGCACAGTCGGTGAAGGCACGACGGTGGCGGTGCTACTACTTTGCTCCACTCTAGAGCGGTGCGCGGGCGAGAGAGAGGGCGAGAGTGAGAGTGAGCGCGTAGGTGAGTGGGAGACCGAGTGCTCCCCCTTTCAGCTTGGTAGCGCAGGCCGATGCCAGCATACGTCCACCACATGGCACGCGTGGCCTGCGCCCGGTCGGCCACTGTTGCTTGGTGTTTTCACCGACCAGAGCCGATTCAGTCTGCGAACATAGCGACTGAAACCCGATCTTCAACCCTCCAATACTCCTAATCCATGTAGTAATTTGGCAAACCAATTCCACCATTTTATAGAGCTATAGGAGTACTACAAATTTTGCTTAAAGGAGTTTGGCCAAATTCCAAATCGTTTTCAAACTAAAAATCCTCAAAGTTGGCTACATTGAAACTATAAAGCAGTTTAGGACTTAGAAAATTTTTGGAGTTCTAAAACAACATTAAGTTGGAGCCTTGTTTGACTAAGCTAGGCACTGATTTAGGTCTTGACCCTTAAACAAAGTTTGCTCTATATGATCTAAACTACAACTTTTATTTAAGTCCCACTGCCATGCAAGCCCTCTAAGTAATTAGTCCAGATAGGTCAAACAATCAACCTAATAAAGGGCATTTCTAGTAATACCATCACTTACAAGCATTTTTGGACCAACTCATGAATATAAACTTGGTTCCATTTTTCATTCTAAGTGTGTCTAAGTTGTTTTGGTGACCAACCAACACCCACTTGCATTATCAAGTATGATCACTAAGCATTCACAAGGCAATTTAAGCATTTTATGAAAGAAATCACAATTAGTAAATGTATCATTTCATGCTCATGCGTGTAAATGAATGAATGATGCTTATACTCATGCAATGCAAGTGAAAAATGCAAGCTTAACACTGGGGTGTTACACTACTAGGGTATCTTCGGTCTTCTCTTTTCTAACCACCTTGCCCTCTGGGCCTGGTTCCAAGCTCATTGGAGGCCCAACAAGCATCCTGTGCACACCCCTTATGGGGCTCTGGTCTTCGGATGGCAGAGGCCCTGCCTCCGCCAATTTTCACTCACTCCCGGGTGTCTTCATCGCCTTCCCCCAGCAATCTTTGTGACCTCCACGCGTGTCCCTCCTTGCAAACACACTCCTGGCCTTCTCGTATGGTGCCTTCGCATGTTCCGAAGGCGCCTCTTGTGATGCTTAACCTGAAAGCACAATAATCCACAACTCTAGGTTCATTGTTAGTCATCCTACAGAGATAGGGGGAAGGCATGCCTTCGCGGCCAAGATATATGTTTCCCAACAATTTGAATGACACCTAATAAAAGGAACTGATTTTGAAGCAAATATGTGTAGCTCCAGATCCTAGGATGAAACTTTTGTACTCTTTCTCAACTTTTGCAACCTTGCTAACATATTTTAACTCACGCCTATGATATCACAAGCTAAAGTTTTTTTTATCTATAATGGTCGCTGTACTTAGTATCATTCAGAATCAATGTAATTAGTATCATTCAGAGAGAGTTGATAGGGTTATAGGGCATACACCTTGATTGCTGATCTAAAGCTTGGTGATGCGACCACGGCTGCCATACCAGAGATGGAGGAGCTCGCTGTCTTGGAGTCCCTGGTGCCGTGTTGAACGAGGTGGAGACGAGGAGAGCAACCGGATCCACTGCTGCCTAGGGGCGCGCCGTTGGCTGGGTGCGGCGCTAGTGCCTTGGGGCCACCATCGCTTGGGGTGCTACTGTCGACTTGGGGCCAAGGGCACAGCGGCCGCCTCAATGAGCGAGGGTGAGAGTAGGACGGCCGCCGCGATGAACGAGGGAGAGGGCAGGGCCACCGGTGCAATGCCGTGCAAGGGCGGCTAGAGCGAGAGAGAGAGCGAGGTGCGTGCGATTGGGAGACTGGCGAGTTCGGCATGGGTTGGGGTCGCGGTGGGGGTGGGGAGTGAGAGGGCTGTGCGCAATGACCATATTGCCCTTGGACCAATAGATTTAACAAAAATGACTATTTTGCAGAGGCGTCGGGAGACGTTGGGAAGCGTCCCAACCATTGTAAAAGGTTTATATTAGGGCCCATGTTTTTTGCTTCGCTCCAGGGCACCAAACTGACACGAAGAGGCCTGGACTCTGTCAAAACTGGACCACTTACTCTCCCAAACCGAACAACTAATTTTCACGAATGTGTACAGAACAGTGAAGAAGGTATCATTTTAGACTAGCTCTTCTCACTTCTCAAAATAGAGGTTCCCCAGGCTTCACAAAACACCTACACACAACTTAGAGGTGTTCCCCTATTTCCCCTAATTGTTGAATACACACTCTATCCCTGAATAAATAAATTTCTAGAATTGTCCTAAGTCAAACCATTTAAACTTAGACCAGATTTCTAGAAAAAAACATTAAGAATTATGGTATCAAATTAGTATCATTAAATTTACTATAGAATATAGTTTTATAAGGTACTCATTTTATGTCATAGATATTGTTACTCTTTTTTATAAAGTTAGTCAAACTTAAAAAAGTGCGACTGGCATGGATTCTAGGAATTGATTTATTTGGGAATGGAGGGAGTAGTAAACAATTAGTCACTTAACATTTAGTCACTATTCGGGATAAAACAACCAATTTAATGGAAACGACTTACCATTATGTAGCATTTACATCACTACTATAAAAAAGACGGCTGAGGATCCACGTGCGAGGAGGTGACAACAGGTGAGATTCACACGCTTGGGCTCTTGTGGTGAAGATGGCGGCGGATAAACGCCCACAAAAGCGGCAGTGGGTCAGATCCTTGTGCGCAAGGCTCGGTGATGGTGCATTGGCATCCCTTGGTGACGGTGGTGGTCCTAGTAGCCAGAGGGCTCGGAAACGGGCTTGCCAGCGGGCTTACTATTTTTTTTAATTTATTTCCGAAGGTGAGCATTTGGCCGTCTCTAGAAATCGCCGATCTCTAGTGACGTGATACCAGAGGCACTAGACCTATTGCCTGTCTCCGGAAATCATTTTGGACTGCCTCAGAAAATATTAAATGTGATAGTGCACGGTGTTTAAATGGACTATACAACCTTTTATGTGAACAGTGAACTTAGTGCAACCCAAGTAGATTGAGACAAACTTAAAGTAAAGCAATCAGAACACAAACAAGATTTGATTTACTGAAGTTTGGATTCACAGCTTGAATCATAGTCTCTATTGGGAAAGCTGTGAGTGCCTACTTAAGGTCAAGCTCTAGCTAGGTTTTTTTTTCAACCACTTTTTCTAATCCACTTGTTGACCATTACCCTTTCAGATGCAAAATCGTAACCCTCTTAAACTTGCCCATGGTCTTTCACAAAGCTCGAAGGCTTATTGGGCGAGCCCTAGCCATCTTATGGCCTCCAATAGTAACAAATGGTCCATGAGTGTTTCTTGACTTGGCATAAGTTCTCAAGACTACGATGTGCTCTCTTGTGATCTCTGAACTCAATTGGCTCATATAAGGCTTATAATGCTTCTACACGTGCCTTCAAATAGGGTCAAACAAGAGGGTCTTATTAGGGGAGTAATCCCACATCTAATAGATGATGTACTGTCAATCTTGTAGTATGCTGACGATACAGTTTTTTTAGATCATGACATCAACTTAGCAAAGAATATGAAATTGTTACTTTGTGTCTTTGAACAACTGTCTGGTTTAAAAATTAACTATCACAAAAGTGACATCTTTTGTTTTGGGCAGGCTAGAGAGTGTGAGGAACAATACTCGCAACTCTTTGGTTGCAAACTAGGACAACTCCCCTTTAAGTACTTGGGCATCCCAATGCATGCTAGAAGACTATCGAATACAGACTAGAAAGTGATAGAAGATAGAATCGAGAAAAAATTAAGCAGTTAGAAGGGTAAATTGTTGTCAGCTGGAGGTCGTTTAGTTCTGATAAATTCTATTTTATCTAGTCTACCATGTTTATGATGTCTTTTTTTGAGATCCCTAGGGATGTTCTAAAAAGGATTGAATACTTCAAATCTAGATTTTTTTGGCAATATCATCACGAAAAACAAGTATAGGCTAGTCAAATGGCCTATTCTCGGCCAGCTAAAAGACCAAGGTGGAATGAGAATTATGAATTTAGAGCTGCAAAATAGGTGTCTGCTGAGTAAATAGTTGTTTAAGTTATGTAATGAAGAAGGCATGTGGTAGGATTTGGTTAAAAACAAATACCTAAAAAATAAAACGTTGAGCCAAGTTAAAAAGAAAGCAGGGGTTTCCCATTTTTGGGCTAGCCTTATGGGTGTCAAAGATTAGTTCATAAACCTGAGTTAGTTTAGATTAAATAATGGAACTCAAATAAGGTTTTGGGAAGACAAGTGGTTGGGACACCAGGCATTTAAAAACCGATATCCAAACCTATACAATGTGATGTGCAAAAAGCAGTTAACGATAGTCGAGGTTCTGCAAACTGCTCCTCTAAATGTGTCCTTCGGAGGGATTTGGTGGGAACAAAATTAACAGAATGGCATAGCCTAGTTGCTAGTATTGTGCATGTTACGCTCAATAATACGCCAGATAGGTTTGTTTGGGGTTTACACAAAAATGGGTCTTTTTTGGTGAATGCTATGTATAAGTTCCTTGTCAGCAATGGTTTGAAAGTCACGTCGGAGATATGGCAAATGAAGATACCCCTAAAAAACAAAAATTTCATGTGGTTCCTGAAAAGGGGAGTAATTTTAACAAAGGATAATCTAGCAGGAAGGAATTGGAATGGTAGTAAAGTTTGTTGTTTTTGCAATAAACTTGAAACCATACAACATTTTTTCTTTGATTGTCATTATGCTCGTTTTCTCTGGTGTGCAGTTCATTGGGTGTTTGGTATTACCCCTCCAACAAGGTTATCTCACTTGTTTAGTAGGGGATGGTCAAAATTGGGCCACAGCAAACACAATTTGCTTGTTTTGACAGGAGCATTGGCCCTGTGCTAGGTAATCTAGCTCACAAGAAATGATTTCATTTTTAACAAAAGCCAAAAACAAACTTTTTTGTAGGTACTGTTCTGAGGGACATATTGGCTCTGATTTTGGACTCAATTATAGCGCTTGGATGAGCACAAGACTTCCATTGTGGAGGCATGCAGGCTTTTAGAGTCTAGTGCCATGTTTTTGTTTGCTTCTCATGGGTGGAGTTACTCTTATCACCTTGAACATTAGGATTGGTGCCCTAGTTTTATTTTAAGTGTGAGTTTATAATAATTGGTCTAATTTTCCTCCTAAAGGAATGATGAAGCTGGAACTTTTGTTTCCATTATCTAAACAAATGTTCCTTCAACCTTTGAAAGAGAAAAAGAGAGGGCAAGAGGGTATCGATACGACGATACCCCACCACCCCACCACATAAAAACTAGTCATTACACTATGTGGGGTGTATGACCCTGGATACCCATGGCAGACCACATGGACTGCATCCCTAGGGGTCGCTCAACCCACAAGACGAAGCCTTGCGGGGCACGACTCTGCTCGGCGCCTCCCGCAAGACACCGGGAAGATATCCTGAAGATACTACGAGATCTGTTAGGATATGTATGATCCCAAGATTCCTGTAATCAGTTATTACTTTCCGGTCATCTCTCAGATCTAACCGACTTGTAACCCTACTCCCTGGACTATATAAGGTAGGCAGGGACCCCCTCCAAACTCACGCAATATCATACGATAGCTAATACAAACCAACAGACCACTGGAGTAGGGTATTATGTCATACTGACGGCCTAAACCTGTCTAACTCGTGTGTCTCTGTTGCCTTCTTGTTCTTGATCTCACGCTCCTCTACCGATCAATCTACCTTCGTGGGATACCCCTCGGAGGACTGCCGATGATATTCTATCGACAGTTGGCGTGATAGGTAGGGGTGTGCGTGCTATTTCCCTATCGAACAAGATGGCTTTTTCCGTAGACTCTTTGTCCCTTCCACAGCCTGGCCAGATCTTCACGGTCGGATCCATCTCGTAGGTCATCAACGCGGACAGAGTCGAAGAGCTCCTCGAGCCGGGGCAGATCAGTTTTGCACCGACCACCCCCACACCTACAACTACAGATCCAATCTCAGAGCTGATTCTAAGGTCTCCTTCAGCAACAACTCGCCGTCCGCTTCCTCGCTACTAGAGGAGGCAGATCAACAACGATGATCTAATTGAATCCATTGATCGGGTTGGACTAAAGCTCGCTGATTGTCTCTCCATCACCGAATCGGCTCTGGACACTCTAGTTCAATGCCGACCACCCTCTGATCTAGATCTATCGGAGGCTGCTTGGGAAACTACAGGGGTTATGGCTCTACCCTTCAAGTTCACCAACGCCGTCATCGCTTACCAACACGCCTTGAGGGGCAAACTCGCTGACCAGGTGGAGTGGGCCCATCTACTCACTGACTAGGTCACCGTCTAGCTTCCACCAGCCGTCAACATGCTACACTTAGGTCAGAGCCCCGAGGTGCCCCTCCAGACCATCCCAAAAGAAACTCCAGGCTCCAAGTCTCAGGGCTCTATGGAGACCCTCGCCGAAACCTTCTCCAAGCAACTCCTCCTTTCACCCTTCTGGGGTGGTGTGATCTTCAACGTCACCATCGACAGCCCTCCTTAGAATGGCGAAACCGGGGAAGAGCACGTTGCTCGGGAGAACTGGAACATCAACCGCGCGTAGCGCCGAGAAAACGAGGCAGCCATTGCGTGGGCCGAGGTTGCTCGGAATAATTGGCTCGATTCATAAGGAAGATCGCTCCCGCTCCACCGCGACCTCGACGAAGAATTTCTCCACGTTGATGGCCACGATGTCTTCAAGACTCCAAGTGCCAATATGGCAATAGCCGCCAATGAGCTCGCTTGTTTCCCTCAAACACCCGAGCTAGACAAGATAGCCGCCATGCTTAAAGCAGCTCACTGTCAGGTCAATGAGATTCATGAAGATCAGAGACCTTCATGCTCTACGAGCACGATACATCGATCAGCTGCGTTGAGATCCAATCGCCGCCCTAGTCAAAGCCATTTCACTAACCAGTCACTACCTCTCTAGGGGAAGCTAGGGGCCATCGCGCCAAACACCATCGCCAACATGACCAGGAGGTCGAACAGGATGCTCGAGTGCACCTTAGCAACCTCCGGGATGTGCGGCGGCGTATTGAGCAACGTCGCTTTGGTCACCACAAAGATGAAGTGCGTCGCCACCAGGAGTACAAGCAGGAGTACGACAACCTAGACTCAGCCCTCGAGCCTATCCCTCACCGCAATGCTATAGACGATGGTGTCGACAACACTGAGGGGCCTCTAGCTTTCACAAGGGCACTCTGAACACTTTGGTGGCCCCTTGATTTTAAGATCACTAGGGTTGAGCCCTATGAAGGAAGAATGAACCCAACACAGTGGCTGCAAGCTTACACCACTATTATCCGCGCCACCGGAGGAGACACCAGCGTCATGGTGAATTATCTCCCCATCATGCTCACACCACCCACCATGAGCTAGTTTACCAGCCTTGCGCCAGACTCCATCGGATCCTGGGAAGAGCTAAAGAAAGTCTTCACCGACAACTATATGGCCATGTGTACTCGACCCGGCACCAAGCATGATCTCAGCCGCATCAACCAAAAGCCATCCAAGCTCCTCCGCAGCAACATCCGATGTTTCTCCGAGATGAGGAACTCTATTCCCAACATCACGAAAGCTGAGGTCATCACCGCCTTTATCCGAGGACTCCACCATCGCGAGCTTCGCTCCAAATTCAACCGCAAGCCACCTACCAGCATCGGTGAGATGATAACTATGGCCAATTAGTACGTCGACGCCAAGGAAGCCGAGGTGGGCTCCAATGAGGATGCAGGCACTCATCGCCTGTCTCACCGCTATGACGACTGCCCCGACGACCGATGCCACAGCGACCGTCGCCCCAACGACCGTAGCTACCATCATGACAGCGGCCGTGATTGGATAGGAGGACCCAAGCTTGGCCAAAATCACCGCTGCCGGCCAGACCACATAGTCACCGCCGTCAGTCAACCTCGCGCCAAGTGCAACTACAACAAACAGTACCAAAAGATCCTCGACGGCCCGTGCCCTCTTCACAAGAACACCAAACACAAGATGAAGGACTGCATTGGTTTGGCTAAGGAGTTCTAGGACAAGAGGCTCGATGACAACACCAACGATGGAGCTGGAGGTCACCGACCACCTGGGGGCAACAACAATGCCTTTCAGGACCACAATAAGGTGGTCGCCACCATCTTTGGGGGCCTCACCTCCACTAAGAGCAGAAGAGAGTGGAAGCTCATAGCACGGCGAGTGCTCTCCATCACTATGGAAGATGCCACCGCTAACCCCATCTATTGCCCATGGTCCAAGGTCCCCATCACCTTCAGCAGGGCCGACCAGTGGGCGGATATTCCCTACATAGGGCATTTTCCCCTTGTCCTCGACACAACCGTACAGAAGGTGCTCTTTAGAAAAGTGCTCATTGATGGTTGGAGCGCTTTGAATCTCCTCTTCACCGGAGCCCTAAAAGAGCTGGGCCTTGGTTTGTCATATCTCACACCTTCCGACTCTACCTTTTGGGGTGTGGTGCCAGGCAGGGCCTCCAAACCGTTTGGAGAGATTACCCTACCAGTTCAGTTTAGCATGGCAAGCAACTACCGCGTCAAACATATCAACTTCTACATCGCCGACTTCAACACCACCTACCATGCCATACTTGGTCGGCCAGCTCTGGCCAAGTTCATGGCCATGCCGCACTACGCCTATCTAGTGCTGAAGATGCCTTTGCCTGCTGGAGTCTTGGCCCTATAGGCCAACCTCACCATCGCCTATGCTTGTGAGACAGAGAGTCTCACCCTTGCCGAAGCTACCGACCTCTCCATCCAGATGGCTAGCGTGGTCGCCGAAGCTAAGTTGGTACCTAGCAAAGACATGGAGATCCTAGAGCTAGAGCCTCCCTGCGCCTCCGGCAAGTCAAAGAAAGTCAAGGAGGTCGACCTCGGCCTTGCGATCCCTCCAAGACCATGAAGGTTGGGGCTCACCTTGACCCCAAATAGGAAAGTGCGCTCGTCTCCTTCCTACGTGCCAATGCCGATGTGTTTGCTTGGAAACCTGTAGACATGCCGAGGGTATCACGGGAGAAGATCGAACGCTCCTTGAATGTCTCACCGACCACCAAACCGATCAAGCAGAAACTCCACTGATTCACGCCAGACAAGAAGGAGGCTATTAGGGTAGAAATAAAATGGCTCTTAGCTGCCAGATTCATAAAAGAAGTGTATCATCTAGATTGGTTAGCAAACCCTATTCTTGTTCAAAAAAAGAATAAAGAATGGAGAATGTGTGTTGATTATACTGATCTTAACAAACACTGCCCTAAAGACCCCTTTGGCTTGCCTCGGATAGATGAGGTTATAGACACCACCGCTGGCTACAAACTACTCTCCTTCCTTGACTGTTACTCCGGCTATCACCAGATTTCCCTGAAGGAAGAAGATCAGATCAAGACATTGTTCATCATGCCCTTCGGTGCTTACTGCTACACAACCATGTCCTTCGGACTCAAGAATGCCGGAGCAACCTATCAAAGGGCTATCCAGATGTGCCTTGACCAACAGATTGGTCGCAACGTCGAAGCCTACATCGATGATGTGATTGTCAAGACCAAGGCCACCGACAATCTTATCGTCGACCTTGAGGAAACTTTCACCAACTTGAACAAATATCAATGGAAGTTGAACCCTTCAAAGTGCATCTTTGGAGTTCCATTTGGTATATTGCTGGGCTACATTGTTAGTGCTTGAGGCATCAAACCTAACCCTAACAAGGTCTCTGCCATCACCAACATGAAACGGCCAACATGTGTCAAGGATATACAGAAGCTTATAGGCTGCATGGCCTCCTTAAGCCACTTCATATCACGTTTCGATGAAAAAGGGCTACCTTTCTTCAAGCTCCTTAAGGCCTCAGAGCACTTCTCCTAGTCGGAGGAGGTAGACATAGCTTTTGAGCAACCCAAGTTGTTTTTAACAAAGCCTCAAATCATGATAGCGCCACGACTAGATAAAACTCTATTGATCTACATCGCCACCACTTCCTGCGTCGTCAGCATAGCTATGGTCGTCGAACGCGAGGAAGACGGGCATGCCTACAAGGTGCAACGTCTGGTGTACTTTATAAGTGAGGTACTTAATGAGCCCAAAACTTGTTATCCTCAGGTACAAAAGCTGTTATATGCAATCCTGATTACATCGCACAAGCTTCGACACTACTTCGACTACTACAAGATCGCCGTGGTCACTAAGTTCCCTTTGGGGGACATTCTCCACAACAAGGAGGCCAACAGTCGCATCATCAAGTGGGCTATTGAGCTCGGTACTTACTCCATCGAATTTAGAAGTAGGCCTACCATGAAGTCACAAGCGCTCGCTGATTTCATCGCTGAGTGGATAGAGATCCAAGAACCTATCGCTGCCACTTGCCCCGAGCATTGGGTAATGTACTTCGATGGTGCTCTTAACATCAACGATGCTAGAGCAGGCATTCTGTTCATTACGCTGACCAAGGATAAGCTCTGATACGTTCTCCGGATACACTTTCCAGCCTCCAACAACGCCGCCAAATATGAAGCATGTCTCCATAGACTCCGTATAGCCATCAAGCTCGACGTCAAATGCCTCATGGTGTACGGGGATTCTGCGCTGGTCATTAACCAGCTTAACAAAGACTGGTCTTGCTCTAGCGAGAAGATGGACGCATATTGCGCCAAAATCAGGAAGCTTGAAGGAAAATTCTATGGCATCGAGTACCACCATGTGGTACGCGACCAAAATCAATTCACTGATCACTTATCCAAGTTGGGCTCTTCTCACGCCGTGATCCCATGGGGGTTTTCATTCATGATCTCCTAGTGCCATCCATCAAAGAAGATAAGGAAGTTCAGGAAGTTCCCCCCGCTGAGCAATTGGTGCTTATAGTAGCTTCGCCAGCTGCCGATTGGAGGGAGCAATTCATCAAGTACCTCACCAACGCCGAGGTACCCACCGACAAGACTGAAACTGAAAGCCTAATTCGTCAAAGCAAGCATTATGTGCTGGTGGATGACAACTTGATGAGGAAAAGTGCCAAGGAAGGGATACTGCAAAAATGCATCACCCAAGAGGAGGGAGTAAAGCTACTTCTCGAAACTCACTCTGGTTCCTATGGCAACCACGTGGCCTCAAGAACACTGGTCGGCAAGGCTTTTTGAGCTGGTTTTTGTTGGCCCATAGCCGTCACTGATGTAGAAGACCTCATCCGATGTTGTGAAGGATGCTAATTCTTCGCTAAGCAAATACACGTGCCGGCGCAAGAGCTACAAACCATCCTAGCTTCCTGGCCCTTCACATGCTAGGGACTAGACATGATTGGGCCCTTCAAACCAGCACTAGGTGGTTTTGATACATATATGTCGCCATTGACAAGTTCTCCAAGTGGATTGAATATAAACCGCTCGTCTCGGCTACTGCAAAGAAAGCAATTGAGCTCTTCGAAGATATCATCCACAGATTTTGTCTCCCAAACAGCATCATCACCGACCTCAGAACTACATTTATTGGCCATCACTTCTGGGACTTCTGCGAAGACTATTGCATCTCCATTAAATATGTCTCCGTTGCCCATCCAAGAGCGAATGGCCAAGTCAAACAGGCGAACGGCATGATCCTTGATGCCCTCAAAAAACAACTATATCAGAAAGAAAAAAAGCACCCGGGCAGATGGCTCAAGGAGCTTCCAGCTGTAGTTTGAGGACTGTGTACTCAAGCTAGTCGCAGCACCAACATGACTCCATACTTCTTGGTCTATGGCTCAGAAGCCATGCTACCAGCGGACATTGCCTTCCGAGCACCTAGGGTGGAAAACTATGTTGAAGAGCAGGCCGTAGCTGTTCAGTCAGAAGACGTCGACAGGGCCGAGGAAGAACGCCTAATCACTTGTGTCTGCATAGCTAAATATCTAGAAGGCTTGTAGAGGTACTACAACCAAAACGTCAAAGGTTATTCATTTGCTGTCGGCGATCTCATTCTCTCTAGAAAACAAAAAACTGAAGGGATGCACAAGCTCTCTTCCCCTTGGGAAGGGCCTTATGTCGTCAGAGAGGTTACCCAACCAGGGTCTTATCGCCTAAGTGACTTAGAAGGAGTCAATGTTCCCAACTCGTGGCACATCGAACACCTTATACGTTTCTATCCTTGAAACACTCTAGATATGTACTCTCCACTTTTATATTGAATAAAGTTTTGGTCTCCATAATTTGTCTCCATTTTGTCTCTATTGTGGTCTAACATCCACTCACGGTCGCTAAGCTCTATGCTACTTCATAACGAACTCCAATACGTAATCGCCATAACTGCACCGACCACGTTCCTCCAAATCTCCAATGATATCGCTGAACTGTTTTCTCCAAAATCATCGAAAGATTTCTCCAAGTCGCCGACACATTTTTCGCCAAAAGATCACCGAGCACGTTTTCTCCAAAATCGCCGAAAGATTTCTCCAAACTCGCCAAACACGTCTCCTTTAAATCGCCAATGAATTTTGCCACATTTTTTCTCCAAATCGCCGAACACTTTTCTCCAAACCTCTAAGATATTTCGCCGATTAGTGAGCAACATAGTTTCTTTTCTGTTCTCTTCGAAGAAGACCCAGTCTTCGATCTATCCCTACACATGCTATGGGCTCCGCGCTCTACGATATGGGTGGTCGGCTGTGGTTCCTTGGTCACGCCTATTTGTCCTACACATCTACGTGCTCTACGCTCGATGTTATGGACAATGGGTTAGCCAAGGCCGAGAGTTCAGCATAGAATACATTGCTCGGATGCCATTTATATTACCTAAATCTCCAAGTTATCTTGATAACCGCCATGCAGCACACGTCTCCCTATACGTGCTATGGGCTCCATGCCCTGTGTTATGGGTGGTCGGCTGTGGTTCCTTGGTCATGCCTGTTCCTCTTACGCGTGCACGGGCTCCGCGCTCGACGCCATAGACTACAGGCTAGATGAGGCCATATGGGTCAATAGCGAGCCAACTGCTCGGACTCTACGTACATTACGTGGTTAAAACTATGAAGATTTTTTCACCAAAATACAATCTAACTGCATACACATGCACCTTATAATATTTATCGTATACATAAGTGTTCTTTACGCCTTCGTGTGTTCTAACTACACTGTCCATAAATTACAGATGATATCCACCAGGTGGATCATTGTGCCCCACCATCGCCGTCCATTTCGCCGAATAGGTCTATATTGCTTGCTAACTTCTTCGCTGCTTCCTCCACCCCATCCTCGAGCTGCTGGGTCTCTGCTTTGCTCAGTCCTTCAGTGAACCCACCCCTATCGCCTAAAGGTCAGTGGCTAGATAGTGGGACTGAACCACAGCAAGGGCGTGGGTAGCGGCGGTAATAACGATGCCATGGTTGAAGCCCTTGAAGCTCTCCCATGCCATCTTGCACCTTTCGATGACGATGTCTGGGCATGGCGGCTTACCGTCGGGCTGAGGAACCACTTCTGGTTCAACCCAGTCGAGCACTAGTCTGATTTCGACAACCACAGTGTCAAACTTGTCCCTTTGGGTCCAGGCATCCTGCTCTAGCACATCGAATTATGCCTTGACCCTCTGACGGTAGTCTGCAAGCATTACAAAGTTCCATCAAGCAAGGAAGTTACTTCAGTGGTAACCCCGACCAGGGAGTATTGACCGTTTAGCGCCTCGGCTAGCTTGCTCGCTCACCCTGTCTCCTTCGCCTTCTCCTCTCAGAGTTGCTCGAGGGCCTGACGTAGCTGGCCGAGTTCTACATCTTGTTCTACAAATACAACAATCAGCACCAAAAGTAAGCGTATCCAACTATGCAGAGCACTTTTGTCGATCACACGTACCTTTCTTCAGCTTGGAGATTTTCTACAGCTAATCTAAATGCACAGAAGCATCCTTCAGTTGTGTGGAGGCAGTGGCCAGCTGCTTGGACTTGCTCTATAGTTGTTCTTTTGCAATCGCCAGCTGTTCAGATAGGACTTCCTTCTGGTGCTCTAGGTCCCGCGCATTGGATTCAGCAAGGTCTCACTCGCACCGGGCCCTCTGAGTGTGTTTCTCTGAGAGTTTTATCGCCTCTTTAAGTTTTTGGTTCTCCTCGGCAAGGGGCTCCATCCTCTTTATTAATAGATGCCGCTGCTTGGTAGTCTAATTTATTCCCTAAAATTCACAAGGATACTAATGGTATTTGATCTCCAACATCAACAACGAATGATCTAGATTCAGTACTAACCTTGATTTGTTTTACTACTCTAGCAAGGGCAGATTTCAGCCTCCTTATCTCCTTGGGGGTGTCCTCTTCTTCCACAACTACCACCTCATCACCATGCCTGCAGAGGAATCAGACGGATTGGGTTTGGGGTTCAGCATGAACGATCTCCTCCACCTCGTCCTCTTCTTCCGTAGCAACGGGAGAAACTGTCGGGGGGCTCTATGGCCGGACAAAGGGCCCAACCATGCCCCATGATGCCTCTAGGGGCGCCTTTAGCTCCGAGAGGGCCATCGGTTTGGTCGACCTAGACTCTGGTGTTTCGCTAGCAATTCTAGTTTTAGCTCCCAAAGGTCTGGCAGCAACCACCGTCACTTCAGGTATTGTTGTCGACTCATTCCCCGCTAGCGCCGACCTCTCACCATGTCCAAGTCCTCCCATAGTAGTGGCTGAGTCTTCTACTAGCTGCCGAGCCCCCGGGGACCCTGGCATGGGAGCTAACGGCATTACCTCCGCTTCGGGATCTGCCTGACGTTGCTCGGATGGGTCTGGGTCCTTCGTCTACCTTGCACTGCATCAGATCATCTAGTTAGGTGGCAAAAAAGCTAAGATAAGACTGCAGAGTAACTCCAACATGAGAATACTAACCATTTGGTCAGCTGGTGCAATTTTTTGAATCAGTGATGCCTGCCCGAGCCCCTAGGCATGGCTATGGGGTCGACCCCCTTATCCTGGGGTAAAGGTCTCGCCTCCTCCACAGTCGGCCTTTGCTCTGTCTGCTGCTCGGGGACTCCCATTGCCTGCACAATTAGAACCTCTATCGCCTGATGCTCGAGTACTTCTTCGCTTCCTCTTGGTTGCTCCTCCATGTGTGTACTGCTTGGAGGTGCTTGGGTGCTCGGAGGAGGAGCAACTAGATCTTTGTCATCATCAGACCACTCAAGCACTGCGGTCCTTCACGGTCGAGTGGTCTGGTCGCCACCAAGCGAGATGCTGCCCATTTGCGGGGAGTGGCAGCTGTCGTTTTTCTCTTATTTTGGGCCAGCTCATATGCCGCTGCCCTCTTTCCCTGCACTTTCTTTGTCACCAAGGGTGAAGGCTCCGTCCGACAAGCGTCGGCGCCTTTAAATTCTGATGAGGTGCTAGCCGCATCTTCTTCAGACCGAGCTAATCGCTGAACATCTACTCCCTCGGCCAATCAACCCTCGGGACACCGAAGAAGTACACTGCTCACTCCTATGAATGGATCTTTGCATAAGTAAATCAGTTCATAGCTCGTCGATGTTTCAGGATTAAAAGTCTTGGGAATACAAATTGAGATGAATACCTCTGAGGGTGGATATGACAAATTGAAGGCTCTCATTTGCTTTAGCCAGACGAACAAAATGTTGGAAGTGAATAGCTCTGTGGCCCGCCCCATGACATCCTTCTTCATTAGTCATTCCGACCTCTCTTGGGTCTCATCGTCATCACCTCTATAGTCAAAACTCGGGTGGGCCCTCTCCTTGTAGGGCTGGACGCGGTGCACTTTGAAGCTTGCTGCCACCAGTTCACCTCTAATTTCCTTGCCTCTAATCAGGTCGAGGAGCTCCATCACTTGCTCCATTTCAGCACTGTTCAGTTTCTCCAACCAGCTCCTCTGGTTCTCTGGGATATGGTGAACGTCATAGCGGATTGCAGGGTGTCTCTATTTCATGTAGAACCATTTGGAATTCCACCCTTTTAGAGAAGTGCTCAGCGATACATTGATATACTCGTTGGCCATTCCATCCCGGAGCTACAAGTAGACACTGCCGACCACCTTAGAGCCATTGCCGCCTTTCTTCTTCAACCAGAATAGGTGTCTAAAGAGGTTGAAATGCAGTAGAACTCCCAGAAATGACTCACAGAAATGGATAAAGATTAAGATGTGCAATATGGTATTTGGGTGGAGATTGCACAAACTGACCACCCAAAGCTCCATCAAATCCCTAAGAAATGGGTGAATAGGAAATCCCAACCAATGCCAGAAATAATCTTCAAAGACTACAACTTCATCGGTGTTAGGCATTGGGAAGGGCTCACTAAGGGCTAGCCGCCATCCGGTGGTTACGTGGTCAGGGAGAACGCTGGCTTCCAACAATCTATTCAACTCTGCTTCTCCCATACACGACGACACCCACTCTTTGTCACGCCGTGCTTCAGTTCCCACTTTCTTTAGGCTTGTCTTCTTCGATTTGGCATTTCCCTTCTTCAGCGCCATCTCTCGGAATCGATTAGGGTTTGGTGGCGGAGGTTACTGTGGATGCGAATCTAGAAATGCGAGAGCTTTGGAGGAAGATGAAGTGGAAAAGGTGGGAGCCCAGGTGGCAGCGGTGCAGTTATAAAGCATTTTCCCCACCTCTTCGTAGTCGAGGGTTTTTGGGAAACTGTTCCCACGATTTGTGCCTCTCCGAATCCTCCGCAACAGCAAGGTGGGCCGTAACGTGGGCTCTTGCTGCAACCCATGTCACCCATTTATCACCGCTACCAGTTACTACTCGCCGAATAATCGCTGACTTCTCCGCCATTTATTGAGGCTCCGTAACCGACACTTTATAGCTGTTACTCTAGTTTTTTCTCCATGGTTTAATTTCTCTGATATCTCTGCTTGCAGCTCGGGGACTGGCTGCCTGCTCAGCTGGTCTTTGATTGTTTTTCTGTTTCTAACCCTAGCACCACATGACTGCGTCACCTACTGTTAGGCACGGGGACTAAGTGGGCACACTTCACCTTGTGGTGAATGTGCTTTGTTTCTTTTTGGGCCACGCCCGGGGACTAGCTACCTGCTCGGCTAGTTTTTTACTATTCTTCTACTTTCTGACCCTGGCACCACATAACTACATCATCTACTATCAGGCTCGGGGACTAAGTGGGCACACTTCATCTCGTGGTGAATGTGCAGGATTTTTTCTTGAAGACTACATGCCTATAGAAGAAGATTGACTCCTACTACCATGGTCGAACTCTAAGTGGGCACACTTGGTCCACTGCGAAGAAATTTTTGATTCTAAACTTGAGCTCCTTACACCCTTATGGCAAGCCGTACTTGGGTCAAACTGCTCAGCGATAGGTCACGCTGCAGGTCATGTTGCTCAACAATGGTTCACACTGCTTGGCAACTCATCACGGTGGTTGGACCATGAGTTTGACTGCTCAACTTTATTCGCACCTGCTCGGATGAGCTCAAGACGGCATTGCACAACGGGTACAAGGCGCTCAGGGACTAGCTATGGGGTGTACAACCCTAGATACCCATGGTAGACCACATGGGCTGCGCCCCTAGGGGTGGCTCAGCCCACAAGACAAAGCCTTGCGGGGCATGACTCTGCTCGGTGCCTCCCGCAAGACACCGGGAAGATATCCTAAAGATACTACGAGATCTGTTTGGATATGTATGATCCCAAGATTCCTGTAATCAGTTATTACTTTCTAGTTATCTCTCAGATCTAACCGACTTGTAACCCTGCTCCCTGGACTATATAAGGCGGGCAGGGACCCCCTCCAAACTCACGCAATATCATATGATGGCTAATCAAACCAACAGACCACAAGAGTAGAGTATTACGTCATACTAACGGCCTGAACCTATCTAACTCGTGTGTCTTTGTTGCCTTCTTATTCTTGATCTCACGCTCCTCTACCGATCAATCTACCTTCGTGGGATACCCCTCGGAGGACCGCTAATGATATTTTGTCGACACACTATGTAAAGAAAATTATATTCCTTGTAGTGGAACCTACCCACCCGGGTTCAAGTCCTTGACTTGGTACGAGTGCTCACATTTTCCTAGATTTATTCTAGGATTTAACGATGTTATGCTTTCAGTGGTAGGTGACATTTCCGTCGACAATGAGGCACCTATGGTAACTTCGTCAATCTCGAGATGTGATGACTTAGTCTTTTGTAAGTGTACTTGTGTTCATAGGGGTGAGTGTGTGCATGTTGAGCTTCTGCGTCTGTACTTGTGTAATTCGCAAAAAAAAAGAAAATTGGACCATTCGGTTTGTGAAACTAAAGACCCCTGTTGGTATTTATAAGTGCAAATAGAATATGAAGGGTTCCGCAAGCGCATAGAATACCATTGTAGCATTTTACTGGGAGTATTCTAGGTATCATTATTTATATTTTACCATAGGGAAATAATAGAGTAAAGATTATTGAATATCAAAGGAGTATTTATCAGTCAACATACCATCATAGCTAGAGCAAGGGGTAAAGGTAATGATAGGAATTAAGCATAATACCACTCAGGGGATAGATCACTAAGATATTATAAACTAGTTAACTCAGGAGAACAATGGGTGAGGTAGATTCCTATGATATTCTTATTATAGGATCAAAGTATATATATACCTGACTATAGCTAAGACTCGCTCTACTCTTGTGCACTTTGGGACGCCGCTAGACGGTAGAGCAACACAAAAGGATAACTCTACTAATGCGATTGTGGTCCTACAATTTAAGAACCTCCTCAAATGGGGTGGACTACATAGGATAAACAGGGCTATCACCTCCCGCTGCTACCACATGGCCAGGGAACAGGGTGTACTCATAGGCAGAGTATCGTATAAGCACCATGCTTACACGAGGCTCGGCTACTTAGCCCAATCGATAAACTAGCAGGCTAAGCACTCTATGAACCCACACACAAAAGTAAAGATAACCTTAACTAAGCAAGATACATATTAAAAGTAAGTATAGCCATGTAGATAGGAATATGGTGAATTGATAATAAGTCTTACAAGATGTAGAAGTGAAGATACAAGGCTTTGTCGAGCCTCCAAGACTAGATTCGAAACTTGGGCATGAGCCCAACTTGACCCTCACTCTCGAGCTACTAATCTACTACATTGGAATGTTCTAGACCTAATCCTCCTGGCGTGTGTTGATCTGAATGAGAGATATAAATTAGGGTTTCTAACATGGCTCCAAGAAGGGGGGTAGGGGCTGCTATATATAGGGGGTGGCATCAATTCTAGACCCTCGGATCAAACCGATGTTTAGCAATGGCATAGATTTGATCTTTAAGGCGGTGGGAAACCGACGTATGAAGGAGAGCCTAACATGTGGGGCCCATAGTCCGGCCGGCCCTATCAGCCTATCGGCTTGATCTTTGGTGGTTTGTCTTCTAGATAATTCTAGATCCTTCCTAAGTTGTTTTCATCGTAGATAAACATGATTTGATCTGACGATTGGGTCTACCTTGATGGTTTTCTGATTAAATCCTCCTTCATTCATAGATTCACTAAAACTCATGGAATTTATTAATTTAAACCCCTAGACCTATGTTTGGTGATGGAATTAAGTAAATATGCTGGTTATGTTGATGGTTTATGAATGATGTTAACGACTGTCAACAAGCTCGCCCACACTTAGCCTTTGCTAGTCCCTGAGCATAGCCAAACTCAGTAATGGATCGAGAGTTGCTATAATGCTTTCATGCCTCAAAAGTACATAGACGTTCAATCAAGAATTCTCCTTCGAATTAGAATAAACTGATCTAACTTTCAAAGTTACCCATTTTACCTTCAACCATGGGGCTTTTTAGCCTTCACTTGGGTCTTGAGCAATTGAAAGACAGAATGATCAAGTCAAGCACTATGTCTCAAGTTCTTCGTTCCACCATTGTTCTAGAGTTTTTATAAGTTTTCAAAACAAAACTCAGAGATTCTATTGTATGATGCTCTCAAGTCTCTCAATATATATGCGGTATTTGTGGATCTTCACCAAGGCAATAGTGATGTTATGCCTTTCTCTTCCTACAACTAAGGCTTATATGGAGCTCATAGGAGGGGAAAAGCATGAAAGAGCATACTTGCAATGCATATATTGTAAAGTCAAACCTTGGATCCAAAGAGTGTTGAGTCATACAATAAAATCAAGATGTGCATGTGTGTGGATATATATGGTGGCTAACCTAATTCTACTATGCTCCTTGAAAATATATCTCTTTTTTTAAAAATTGTAAATATTTTTGCAAGAGAACATGGGCTATCTTATTCATCTCTCTCTTTTTTCCTTTTCAGGCGGGCATCTAGGTACCTATTATTTTAAATATCTCGGACACTTTTGTGTCCATTTTTTCTGAAATCTTTTTTCTTTTTTTATGAATAACTTTTGCATAGCCCCATGTCTCTTTTCTGCAACAAAACCTTGAGAGATAGCTTACAAGAACTTGGAGCATTGATTTGGTGGATGAAAAACCTAACAAGCATGTTTTTAGTGTTTACTCCGAGTGGAGGAGTGAAACATTTTTGAGTGGATCTAAATGGAATGGCATGTTTTTGCGCCTACCCCCAGTGTAGGAGTAGTGCATATGTGGGTGGAGTGTACGTGATCTTGATTTTAAGAGCATGACAAATCTCTCAAAAGGGTCAACAAGGCTTGACTAAACTCAATGCAAAAGCAAACAACATATATGTGGAAGTTTTCCTAGCCTAAATAACATGTATGGCTCTGGTGGGAATTCAAGCTTTGTCATAGAGTGTATTTTTCAAAACCTAAATCTCCAGAACTTTAGTGTCACTTGGAACAAGATAAATAACAGCTCAGACCTTCTCATATCATATCCGTAAATTACCTAGACTTAGATCAAGCATGTGCTACCCATGAGTTTCATGTTCAGAGTAAATCCTTATATCAAAACAATCTTATCCAAAACTCAGGAGAATTCAAAGGCTGAAAACTAGGTACTTGAAAGGAATTACAACAGAGTAACTATTTATCATTTCTATTTTAAGAGATTATCTTCAGAGTTTTATTTTATTTTATTCAGCTTCTAAAAACAAATTAAAGCAAACTAGACACACTCTCTTTATTTTGTTTTCATTTTTTAATCACACATTATAACTATATATATTTCTATAAAGATAACTTTTTATTTTGTTTTTAGTTATTCATCTTTTTTCTAATATATATAAAGCAAAATAAGAATAATAAAAGAAAAAGAAATACTTATCAAGATACATGGGGGATGCCTTCTCCTCCAAGCTAGTTGTTGTCGTGGTTGCTCAATGAGGTTGTCGAATATGGAGGTGCTGGAACAGAGCCTCCCAATTTTGATTTTGTTGTTGCTGTTGTTGCTGGAGGCTCACCATCTCTTGTCCCATGCTTACCTACCATTGTGTATGATTATGTAACGTACCTTATACGACAGCATTTATCTCTTCAATGGTTGCGAGTCTGTTGTTGAAGTGGTAGAGGGCCTCCTGAGAGTCATAATACCCTCGGCTAGAGAAAGACATGCGCCCTCCTTGATGCCCACTTGAGATTGCTTCATAATCTTGCCCTTGATAGTTGTGGAAGTTCATTGATTGAGTACCTCGGTTTGCTCTTGAAGATGAGGATTCTTAAGGTGGCATCTCTAGTAGTGGCGCTTCCAATGGTGGTGCCCCCTTATTTTGCCAAACCCGTACAATCAGACGTAGGACGTAGGTATTACACCTTTACGGCGGCCGAACCTAGATAAAATCTTGTGTCTACCTTGCATCACCATCTTGTTTGTAGCTTGCGCATCTGTTTGGCAATAATCTACTACCTTGGGCATACCCCTAGGTAGACTGCCAACCATATTTCGTCGACAGTGGCACGCCAGGTAGGGGGTATGCGTACTGCTCTCCAGGTGAACAAGATGGTCATCATCCTCAGTTCCATGGCTACACCAAACGGCCTGACGTTCACCATCGGCCAGATCACCTGGACCACTAGCTCCGACGACTTCATCGCCATGACCCCAGAGGAGGCGCGGGTTCAATCTGCGTCGACCACTGCTTTAACTGCATCGGCTACGGCTCTAACCATGGAGGATCTGGCTCCCACCATGGTGGATCCAGCTCCGACCACGGTGGATCTGGCTCTGACCATGCCAGCGTCATCTTCAGCCATGCCAACAACCCGTCGTCCGCTTCCTCGCTATAAAAGGGGGCAGATCGACAACACCAACTTGCTCGACTCCAATGATCAGGTTGGCACCAAACTTGTCGAAACCCTGGCTCTGGTAAGTTTGATTCAAAGTTAACCTAATGAGCAGGTAACTACGACCCACAATAGATCTACCTGACCAGCTCGGGCCAGTCGTCTTGCATGACTCGATATGGATCTCATGGTCACATCTACTCCTGAAGGGTGCTCCGTTCGTTGCCAGCCAGCCCCTGCAACGGGTCTCTGGCTCTCCAAGCACGAAGCCTTGATGGAGAACCATTAGGTCTAGCCCTATGGCCTGCGTAACTTCATCAACATGGTCTGAATTGAGGATTATCAAGAAGGGTTGGTCCACACAGTCCAAGAGGGTGGCTCAAGCTCCTCGTCTGGCATCGCATCTAATGCCTCCGTTCACACCGAGCTCCAGCATCATGACAATGAAGGCATTGAATACGATCTGGATATCCCAGACCATGCCCTGGGATTCCCACGATTCCCATCCTTCCCACCAAGGCGAGGGGACTTGATCAATGTCGTCAGTAATGATGAACCACCGGCAGTCGGTGAAATAGAACAAGAAAGGCTAGCACGCGAAGCACGCAATATTGACCAGTTTAATCACCGACAAATTGAAGCTAAGGCAGAAGAGGAGGCCCGACGCATAAGGGTCCAGCCACGTGACCTTAACAATGCCTTTGACAGGGTGGGGGACAAGCAGGTCTTCAGGACTCCAAGCGCCAACATAGCTATTGCTATGGCAACAATGCAACGACTACCCAACACCTCGGAAACATAGGCAGTTCGTGATGATATACAAGCTTACCTGATGGCTGCTATGGCCCAAACCACAGAGATTGTAAATCAAGCCCGAGCTCCATCTGTCTCAGTCAAATCAAGCCACAGCCGCCAGTACTCAAGTCACTCATGGCCACCCAACCAACATGGCTTGCGCAACAACGACCCATCAGACAACCGTCAAAGGCGGGAATGGTGGCCATGATGGTGGTCGGGACGACAACCGCCGTCGGGATGACAACCGCCACGACTTTCAGGACGACAACCACCGAGACAACCACGATAATCACCGCGATAACCATAGCCATAGGGTTAATCAGGATGGCAACCGAGATCGCCGTGATGGCAATAACGATCTCCGCCATTACCTCGGAGGACGTGATCTGCGCGATCGCATCAACCAAAGAGCCAACGATCGTGCATCCCACAAAAGCTATCGCCGTATGGAATATGATACTTCCCATGGCCCTCCAGGTTTGAAGTAGTTTACTCTACACCTTCGCCAAGTCATATGGCCCAAGAACTTCAAGCTCGAAAAACTTCAGAAGTACGATGGCAAGGAGAATCCCGAATTATGGGTCATGCTCTACGAAACTGCGTGCAGATCAGCCATGGCTAATGAGCACATCATGCCTAACTACTTCCCAGTCACTGTCAGCCATGCAGGTCACCAATGGCTGGCCAGCTTGCTGACGAACTACTTTGATTCTTGGCAAGAGCTCAAGCAAGCTTTCATCGACAACTTCATTGCTACTTGCGAGCAACCCGGCAACAAATATGATCTGCAACGGATTCGAGACTAGAAAGATGAGCCACTACACGAGTACGTCCAACGTTTCTCGAAGATGCGCATCAAGGTCCCATCAATCTCTGACAATGAGGCAATCGAGGCTTTCATTACTGGTCTCTGCTTCCACGATGCCCTACAAGACAAGCTCCTTCGCAAGAGACATGAATCAGTCACAACACTCCTGGCCACTGCTAAGAAATATGCGGATGCCGACGATGCTAAAAAGGTAATCATTGAAGAAGCAGCAAGGGTTCCACGCTCTGACCACCCCCACACCACGACGACTACCGCGGCAACCGTGGTCGGAACGACAATTTTGATCACCGCAACCAGCGCAATGACCCCCACGACCATCATGACCAGCGTAATCAGCAATGTAATCACCGTGACGATTATAGGGGCAAGTGTGCTCGGGAAGACGACGGCGAGGTCAACACCATTAAGAAAGGTGGTGGACGTCGCAACTACGAAGAAGACTATGCCAAAGCATTGAAAGGACCCTGCTAGCTCCACGCCAAGTCAAACCATACCATGGAGAATTGCCACATTCTCAAGTCTATCTACACACGTCAACAGGCTCTGGATACGTCCGACAAGCCTAAAGGTATAGGGGAACAGCGCAACGAAGACAATGATGATGAAGACACAGATCCCCATCACAAGTACGTCAAGCCAACCGATCATGTCCACACCATCATTGGAGGCAAAGTGTCCATCGAGACCAAACGAGAACGCAAGCTGCTCGCCCACGCCTGCTTGAACGTGGCCAACACCGACAACCTCATCGCCAATCTGCGACTCCCTCCTTGGTCTCACCGCGAGATCTCCTTCAGCAAAAAGGACCAATGGGTTGCAATACCTGAGCCAGGACATTTTCCCCTGGTCCTCGATCCTTGTATCAACAAGGTTTAGTTTGATAGAGTGCTGATTGATGGCGGTAGTTCCATCGATATACTGTTCAAGAACAGTCTGCCAGCCCTAAAGATAACCCAGGCGGATCTCAAACCATACGAGGCATAGTTCTGGGGTGTCCTCCCCAGATAGAGCTCTACACCTCTTGGGTAGATCATGCTACCTGTGTAGTTTGGTACCCCGGACCACTTCCGCACTGACTACGTCAACTTTGTGGTCGCTGACTTTGACGGTACCTACCATGCTATCCTTGGTCGACCATCGCTCATCAAATTCATGGCCATACCTCACTACAGGTATTTGGTGCTCAAGATGCCTACCGAGAAAGGGGTTCTAACTCTTAGGGCAACATATACACAGCTTATACCTACGAGGATGATAGCTTCAAAATAGCAGAGGCTCACGACCTCTCTATTCACATGGCTGAGACCATGCTCGACACCAAGAAGACCTCAGCCGACCACCTAGAGATTCTAGAGCTCGAGGCTCCACGCAAGAACATCAATTCCAAGGAGCACAAGGCGATCTAGCTGGTCGACGGTGATCCTAGCAAAACAGCCCTTATCAGGGCCAACCTGGATCCTAAATAGGAAGACACGCTTGTCAGGTTCTTGAGGAGAAACGTGAGTGTGTTTGCATGGAAACCTGTTGACATGCCCGTTGTACCATGGAACTTGATCGAGCACTCCTTGAATGTCAATGGCAAGGCCAAACCTATCACGCAGAAGCTACAACGGTTCGCTCGTGACAAGAAGGAGGCGATTAGGGTAGAAGTTACACGGCTTTTGGCAGCCAGATTTATCAAAGAAGTGTATCATCCGAAGTGGTTAGCCAACCTGGTTCTTGTACGCAAAAAGAATAATGAATGGAGAATATGCGTTGATTACACTGATCTCAACAAACACTGCCCTAAAGACCCCTTCGGCTTACCTCACATAGACGAGGTCGTAGATTCAACCACCAGTTGCGAGCTGCTTTCCTTTCTCAATTGCTACTCTGGTTATCACCAGATCGCTCTCAAAAAGGATGACCAGATCAAGACATCTTTTATCATGCCTTTCGGCGCCTACTGCTACACAGCCATGTCGTTCGGGCTCAAGAACGCTGGGGCTACCTACCAACGCGCCATACAGGCTTGCCTCAAAGATGAGATAAAAGACGACCTCATCGAGGCTTATGTTGATGATGTAGTTGTCAAAACCAAGGAAGCATATACCCTTGTTGACAACCTAGAACACACCTTTGCAGCTCTTAATACATTCCAATGGAAATTAAACCCAAAGAAGTGCATCTTTGGTGTTCCTTTTGGTATACTGCTTGGCAACATCGTCAGTCATGACGGCATACACCCTAACCCAGAGAAAGTCAAGGCTGTCTTAGACATGAAGCCGCCCAAAAAGGTGAAGGATGTCTAGAAGCTTACTGGATGCATGGCTGCTCTCAGTCATTTCATATCAAGATTAGGAGAAAAAGGACTACTATTTTTCAAGCTACTCAAAGCATCCAAGAAGTTTGAGTGGTCAGAGGAAGCAGACGCTGCCTTCACACAGCCGAAACAATACCTTACATCACCTCTGGTCCTCACTGCTCTCAGAGAAGATGAAACTCTCCTACTTTACATTGTGGCAACTAATCGGGTGGTATCCACTGCCATGGTGGTCGAGCGTGATGAGCCTGGCCACGCCTATAAGGTACAATGACCAATCTATTTCATCAGTGAGATACTTAATGAATCCAAGACCAGGTACCCATAGATTTAGAAACTCATCTACGCCATACTGATAACATCCCGAAAGTTGAAACATTACTTCGACGGATATCGTGTGGTGGTTATGACTGAGTACCCTCTAGGAGACATCATTCGCAACAAGGATGCAAATGGGCGCATCATCAAATGGGCAATGGAGCTATGCCCTTTCTCCTTGGAATTTGCAAGCCGTACTACAATCAAGTCTCAGGCACTCGTCGATTTCATCGTCGAGTGGACAGACTTAAGCACACCTGCCTCTCAGGGGCCCGATGAGTATTGGAAGATGTACTTGTCGTAGAACCGACCAATTTATAAGAGTACAAGTACAATGGCAGCCCGCAAGCGGTCACACTGTCATACTTGAACCCATATAAACCCGGTAGTCCATCGAGTACCACGACGGGTCTTTACAACAACCAAGATCGCACATGATTCAACATACATGCCATATATTACATAAAGTTCATAGATACATTTCATCATCAGAGTACGAATAAAAGTTATTACAAACCGAGTTTGATAGATAAAGTGGAAGCAATTAAGTTTGAAAATAAAGTTTCCAACATAGTTTGATACAGTGCCAAATAGGATCATGGTCCACAAAAGCAAAGATAGGGATTAATAAAGAAGCCTGCCCAAGGCTTACTCCTCATCCACGGCAGGATAGAAGCAACTCTTGCAATAACCATGATACACAGTGCCATCTGCAACAATGGGAAATAAAACCCTGAGTACGAGAAGGTACTCAGCTAGACTTACCCGTCATGAACCAGAAATAAAATGACTCCAAGGATTATGCAAGGCTGTATAAGTGGACGTAACTTGACAACATTTTGCATAAAAGCAATTGACTCATTGTATAGTTACAATTCTTTATCAAGTTAATTATAACTATCCTTTTCTAGATTAGTAACTATCTTGTGCCAAACATGTGGTATATCAATTGAGAAGCATACAATAGTAACCATAGCAGGTATTGTAATTCCATATTCATCCGAACCATCATGTTCTATAACACAGTTACTACGATGTTGGGACTAGCCAAGTTTCTCACTATCCGGGAGAGACGGTGATTTGAATCAATTTCAACCAACTGGGAATTTATTCCTAACACAAACCCAGGTCTACCAGCCATGATAGCCTTAGGTCACCTTTGGTATAACTCAGGTACACATTTCGTAGGTCCGTACCATGCCACACAATCTGGAACACCAGATGCCAGGACGTTTAGGCCTAGCCTGCCCTTGGGCTTAGTCTGATCGTTCCCCGGAAGGAGCGCACAACAGAATGGGTCTCGGCCTGAGTTGAATTACTCGATCGAATGCTACACCAAGCATCACCGAGCTACGGCAGACCTAGCTAGCGCCCTATCATGGCTTGGGGTGGTCAGTGGCGACGTGGCCACGGTGACGGGGCTAGCGGCAAAGCTCCAGCGAGCTTGTGCACGTTGCTGTGGCTTACCAAGCATCGGCAGTGGGTACTGGTGGATGCGGTGAGCTGCTGGGGTGACGGTGGTGCCGCTGTGGTGATGAATGGGTGGCTCAGCGAGGCTTGGCATGGCTATGGTGACGGTGGAGGCAGGGAAGAGCTTGGCTGCTGCTGCGGCGAGGAAATGAGGCCGAGGAAATGAAAATGGTGAGCGCGGGGAGGGAGTGGGTGAGTGCGGGGGTGTTAAGGCTCGCTCAGGCCTGGCTTGGCCGCACGGGGCAGGGCATCGGCGACGCGCGGCACTTGCCAGCCACCACGCGGTGTGCAACGGCTGACATTGGTTGGCCACGACGCTGATGGTTCAGTTCGTAAGTTAAGCCAAAACTGAGCCTGACAGCGCGTATTGCAACGATTAAAACTTTGTGACTATGGGCTTTCAGCGAAAACTTAGTACATCAAAGTTGAAGTCTAGTGTACCAGCTACAACTTTCGTTCAAGGATCATGCTCTAATTCTCAACCAATAATGAGTAATATCATCACCAAGATGGGTTTGTCAGGCTGTCAGTGAACCAGGACTTAGCAAAATTTCATAAGTCATGAGATGTTGATTTTTTTGATTCTTGTGATACCAATTCAAGCATGTTAGAAGCTAAATCAGTCAATGACCTAGAAATAAAAGTTGTTCCCCATGCCAAATACTACAACTTTGCTTTAGTGAGCTCCTCCATGCAAGGTCTCTAACACCTAGTTCAAATTTGGTCAAACATGTCACATTTAAATGATGATACACTTCAAAGCATGGCTTAATGACCTAATTACCCCTAACCATGAATATCAATGTTGTTCATAATGATACTCTATACATGTTTAAGCAATTTCATGTAGTAGTCACTCATAGGGCTAGCTAGTGTAATCACATGAAGCTTAAATGTTGGTTCATGAAATGTGACCATTAACAAAGTCCTATTTGCTAGCCTAGGTGTTGCTATATGTTTGTGTGACTCACATCCACCAAGTACCTATGTCCACTCATGATCATATGCATAGACACATGGAGACATGAAATAATGAGAAAAGTTGCATATGTTTAAGAAACATGCGATAACAAGCAAACGTTGCAGATGTTTCAATCCAATGTTTGAATGGTAAATGCTTGTTTATGAATGCTTGATGATCATGCTCATGTTATGCAAGTCAAGTTATGCAAGGCTAACACCCGAGGTGTTATAGTACTTCGATGGCTCTCTCAACATCGATGGCGCAGGAGCAGGAGTCCTTTTCATGTCACCATCCAAGGAGCAGCTCCGGTATGTCCTTAGGATTTATTTCCCAGCATCGAATAACGCCGCCGAGTACAAAGCATGCCTACATGGTTTGTGCATTGTGATCGAGCTCAGTGTCAAATGTCTCTATGTCTATGGAGACTTGGCTCTAGTCATCAACCAACTCAACAAGGGCTGGGACATGACCAGCGAAAAGATGGATGCATACTGCAAATCGATCAGAAAGCTGGAAGGCAAGTTCTACGGCATCGAGTACGCACATGTGGTCCGGGACAAAAATCAAGCAGCAGATGCGTTGTTAAAGTTAGGATCATCTCGAGCCAAAGTCCCGCATGGCATATTCATTCAAGACCTGCTCATGCCTTCCATCAAAGAGGAAGATCCCACGGTCGACAAGCCTCCAGACCAGCCATTGGTGGCTATGGTTCCGGCGTTAAGCACCACCGAGCCACCTCTGACCACTAATCAGCCTGACTACAGAGTACCTTTCATCAAATACCTGACAGATGGCAGCGGTTACACTGACCAGATAGAAAACGAACGCCTAATGCATCGTAGTAAGCAGTATCTGCTCATGGATGACAAATTATGGCGCAAGAATGCAAAGGAGGAAATCTTGATGAAGTGTATAACCTAGGAGGATGGCGAATAGCTCCTAGACCAAATCCACTCTAGCTCCTATGGCAACCATGTGGCTTCAAGAACGCTGGTTAGCAAGGCTTTTCGAGCAGGGCTCTATTGGCTGTCAGTTGTAGCCGATGCAGAGAAGCTAGTCTGCCATTGTAAGGGTTGTTAGTTCTTCGCCAAGAGAATCCATGTACTAGCACATGAGATCCAGACAATACCAGCCTCTTGGCCCTTCGCATGCTAGGGACTGGATATGATCGGGCCCTTCAAACCGGCTCCTGGTAAATTTACATGTGTCTTTGTGCTGATCGATAAATTTTCTAAGTGGATTGAGTACATGCCTCTAGTACATACATCTTCAAAAAAGGCTATCACGTTCATCGACTAGGTCATCCACCACTTTGGCATACCCAACAGCATCATCACTGATCTAGGTACTCAGTTCACCGGGAACGCTTTTTGGGAATTCTACGATGAAAGGAGCATAGAAGTAAAATACGTCTCGGTGGCCCACCCTAGAGCTAATGGACAGGTCGAGTGGGCAAATGGTATGATCTTGGATGCACTTAAGAAGAGGATGTATAGAGAAAATGACAAGGCCCCTAGAAGATGGCTCAAAGAGTTACCAGCCGTGGTTTGGGGCCTCAGAACTCAGCCCAGTCGCAATACCGGCGTATCACCATACTTTATGGTTTACGGCGCTAAGGCAGTGCTCCCAGCAGATATAGCCTTCAGATCAGCACGGGTAGAGAACTTCGATGAAGACAAGGCCAATGAAGCACGGGAGCTAGAAGTGAATAGTGTAGAAGAGAAGTGGCTCGATTCCTGCATACGTACAGCCAAATACCTTGCTGTTTTGCGCAGGTACTACAACAAGAACATTAAGGAGCGGTTCTTTGTGGTTGGGGACCTGGTCCTAAAGTGGAAGACAAATCAGGCTGGTGTCCACAAACTCACAACACCATGGGAAGGGCCCTTCATGATCAAGGAAGTTACACGACCAATGTCTTATAGGTTAGCTCACCTAGACGGTACGGACATACCCAATTCATGGCACATCGACAAGCTTAGGCGTTTCTATGCTTAACTACTAAGATATGTACCCCTCTTGTACTTTCGATTTAATTCAATAAAGCTATCATGATTTCTTCGACCACTCTAATGTGTCACTTTTGAAGTCTATTGTTATCCTAACTCAACCAGTCAAAACTAACCACCGTTCTTTCTTGGGTTTTTCGAGTAGGCCTTGTCTCTGGTTCCTCCCAACGCATGCATGGGATCTGCTTTCTACGCTATGGGTGATCGGCAGGTCCCCTCTGGTTTGACTTGTCTATGTCTACATGTGCACAAGCTACACACCTCACACTCCGACCATAGGACAAACCAGGGCCATACAAACCCATCAGGATGACGTGTCGACTAAACTAGTACAACTAAACAGAACGCTAACATGTTCTCACTTAGTTACACCAACACGAGATCCAAGCTTAAATACATTTTCCACAAAACAAACAAGCTTATGCTGATATACAGTTATGTTATTACAAGCTTGCCTGAAAAGGTCTAAGTTTATAATAACACAACTACATCTTCTTCTACAGCTATAGCCTATCCTATTGGCTGGTCGGGTCATGTGGCACCTGCTGCTCACTAGGCCTGACATCGTGCTCGAGTCCTAGGGACTCTTGTACTGGTCGAGCTGAAGAAGATGGCCTCACCAATGCCTGGCTGGTCGAGATCGCAGGCTTCGTCAGATGGCTCAAAACTGATGGCGTTTCCAGCTGACTTGTTGATGGCGTATCCTATACAGGTGTTGTCCCGCCTCCACACCGGTTAATGTCACTAATTATTTTTGCCGACAAGTCTAGCCGGGTCATCCAAAGCTCGTCAGCCTTGTCCGGGTCTACCTCCTTCGGGTATCCAGCCTCCAGGCGCTTGAGATCGATCAAGGGGTAGTGAGCACATACCATGCTTAGCACATATGTGCCTGTGTACTCACCTGCCTCCTTCATGAACTCTTGAAATCATCCCCATGCCTTTCGGCATCTATCGACCAATCTGAGCTATGACATCCTTGGCACGTCCTCTATAAGGGCTGGGTCAATAAGGTTGAGGACTGACAAAATGCCCATTGCCACCTCCTGGCACCGGTCTTTCCATGTGTCCTGATCCTCGGTGATCTCTTGGCACTGTGCCTTCTAGCCATCATGATCTTTCATCATGGCTTCCAGATGCTTCTTGGCATTGACTTTTAAAACTACAAACCACACAAGCCATTAAAATGTCATACACGACAAGATAAAGTGGGCAACAAAAGTGAGCAAAGGAGCTTGGAAAACTTACTTTTCAGTTCCTCTTTCATCTTGGTCATGTGGTCCTAGAGCTACGACTGGTCATGCGCCAATTTTCTATTGTCCTCCTTCAGACGATCACACTCCACGACCACACGATTGTTCTCCTCTCGGAGACGGACCACTTCATCTTCTAAGCCTGCACTATAGCTGTTACTACCAACAACGCAACAACACTTGTCATGCACTCGTTGTGATAAAGTGACTACTTATTTGTTCTTTCCTGCTCCTTGTTACTAAGTAGGACGACCAGGTTTTGGTTCTGGGACTCTTTTTCTGTCCTCTCACGGTTGGCGGCTTCAAGTTGGTGACGCAAGCGTTCCACTTCCGCCATCAGCTCTCTATTGCTTGTAGTGATCCTGTCGATCTGGTCGAAGCATTTCTTATGGTACCTTGCGGTTTTCATTAAGTCCTATGTACAAAAAGCTAAGTAAGAAAGTTTGACTACACAGCAAGGTCAGGTGATGAAGCAAAACATACCTAGACCTTCGTCACCAGTCGTTTCGCTGCTCGTTCAACCTTCTTGGTCTCTTCGACCTCTGGGATTTCCTCATGAACAACCCATTGGTTGTTTCACCAGCGCGGCACATATACATGTTGTCGCCTATCCTATGGATAGCCTAGGACCTCTTCTACTTTGTCCTCTTTGGCCTCTTCTTTAGGTACCGGTGCTGGTCTAGAGTTAGCAGTTTCTGCGATCACTATGGCCTTCCCACAGGCTGCAGCATCAACAAACATGCTCTGTGCTCTCGACTCCTACCACTGCTCCTTGGTCTGACCCATTACCCCTGGTGCTGAGGTGTCACCCTCCGCAGGGTTGGTGCTCGGAGCACTTGTGCTTAGCTCGGCTCTTCCCTTGACCACCTGCTCGAGGGCTGTTGTCTGGCTGCTTATGTGTTGAGGCTCCGGCAGACCTTCTGCTGTGGTTTTTTCCATGGCTGGCTGCTGGGCAGTCTTCTTTGAAATTACTGGTGGAGCCACGCCGCTCCCGGCTAGTTGGTCTAGATTTTCGGTGGATGCCAACCTAGTATATCCGAGATAAGTTCAGAAGGCAACCGTAATCAATATAAATTGCAAGCTTACATCAAGGTTACAAATACTTACATGTTGGAAGCACGGAATAATGTGGCGAAGGCATGCCTCTTCGGCCGTGCTTGCTCCACATGCTGTGTGGGTGACACCTGGTCTCCCTCTACATCCAGCACCGATGCTAGGGCTTGGTGCTCGACCCCTCTACTGCTTGTCCTCTGCGCTGCAGTGGTCGATGATGTGGGTCCCACTGGCACGGAGGAGCCACCTTGCTCCGTCGACTCTAGTTGCCTCCTCCTCTTTCGAGGGATGAGTCAAAAGATGTCTGCATCCTCTGTGTCGTCGTCCGACAAAGTCAAGATCACCTGACGACGCTTGCTGGCTACCGGCCACTTACCAGCAGCAATGGCCACTGCTTCCTCTCCAACTCTAAGCATGGCCCAGTCGATGTCCTCGACATCGACGCTAGTCTAGGAAGTTGGGTCAGCAACTTGCGGCCATTCTACACCAAGGGGTGGTGACACAAACACCATCGCCCTATCTCGACCATTAATCTAGGAAACAAAAAGGAGATAACATAGTAAGTTCCTATTACAATATAAGACTGTGGGTACAAGGCAAGATGGGTTACCTTTGGGGGAGGTCGGGCGAGCTTGAAAGCATGCTCGATGGCGCTCAATCTGACATAATTTGGATCAACTAAGTTAAATAGCTCTCCAATTCTATCCTGGACTTCGATCTTGTCAAGCGCCTCCTGTCTCGTGTAACACCCCGGGTGTTTAAATACTAAAACTGCCATGTCATCATATGCATTGCAAGGCATTTGGTCATATTGAAAACTTTGTATGCATTCACTAAAAAAAGTTTACATTTATGTTATAAGTATTTCTTGGTATTGTTTGAATCAAGTTTGAAATCTTTGTATTGATTTGAAATTCCAAAAACCCTGATTTTCAGCATTTAAACCCTACCCTGAAAACTCATTTCAAAATCTAAGCATATTTTGGGGTTGAGCCCAAAAGCAAAAGTGTAGAGCTCAACAAGTTAGACAAAGTTTTTTTGGGGTTTTCAAGGTTGTTATGAAAAATTTGGAGTAATCCGAAAAGGCATAATTCGTTAAATTTCCCCTATTCGAATTCAAAAGTTCATTTCAAAATCTAGACCGAATTTGGGGTTAGTTATAAAAGCAAAGTTGTAGAACTTTTGATTTTGAACAACTTTTATTTTTGGAGATTTTTGAGTTGTTCTACAAAATTGGGAGTAATTTGGTATTTAAAAGGAATGGCAATCTTGTAAATACTGTGAACAGTGTTCACCGTCTAAGCTACATTGTCGGCGGGCCTTCTTCGGCGTTCCAAGCGCGTCGTGGCCGTCTTTGGCATCATGCTGGCACGGGAACGGCTCCGTCGTGGCTTCCTTGAGCTTCTAAGTCGTGCTATAAGTACCGAGACGCCGTCGTCGTCGTTTTTCTTCTTCCTCTGTTTTCACCGCCGCCGCCATTGTCATTGCTCCGTTGAGCCCTCACCGTCGAACCAGCGTCTACGCCGTCGCAGCAAAGCACTCAACAGCTTTGCCTCTTCCTTGTGCACTTAGCCAAACCATCCTTGATGCTTGATTTCACCGAGGAACACCGCTTGCCGCCCTTCTTCTTCGTGGCCGGTAGCACCACCGTGGTGTGCGCGTCGCCGTGGCCAGCGCGCTACGGTGAGCCTCTGTCCTTGCTGAGCCGTGCTTCAGTTTTGCCATGATGCCATGGTGCTTTGTACCTTGATGCTTGATCAAATTGTCCACTGCAGCCACCGGGACTTCACCATCGACGTTGCTTGTGCTGCCGTGGTTCCTGTACACGTCGACCCATCTCTGTGTTGGTCCTCTGGCTCGGTCATCGAGTCCAGCGTGATCGAGGTGAGCTCCTGAGTCTTTCTGGGCCATTTGTTTAGTCGCTACCAGCCTTGTTTCACCAGCATAACGCTGCTGAGCCGCCATGTCCGCCATGGCCGGTACCGTGCTCATTTCATGCCGCAATCGATGCAACTAAGGACGTCAGTAGGTGCGCTTAGTCATGGGGAGTATGTTGTTGTAGTTGCCTTCGCCGTTAGTCTCACCGGCAGCGAGGAATCGTCGGTCAGCGTCGTTGCCATCGCGGTCAAAGCCAGAGGTAGAAGATGACGGGTGGGGTCGGGTTGTCAGCGACTCAGCGTTCAAAATGGATTTTTCTATTTTCATATTTGAATGAATAGTGTCTATTTTTGTTATTTTTGTATAGATTTATTTAGAGCTCCAAAAATTATGAAACTTTTTGTGTGACTTCTCTATGATGTATAATATTTAATAAAAATATGAAATATTGTTTTCAGTACTTTTTGAATGTGATGAAAATTGCTTAATTTATTAATAAATGGATTTCCATGATTTTTCTAGGCTTATTTATTTATCCAAAAATTATGAAAATTGTTTCACCACTTAGTTATCATATGATAAACATTTAGAAAAATTGTGAGGTCAATTGGAACAAGTTGATTTATTTCATAATTCTTAATTAATTAATTAATTCTTAAAAACAAATAGTAACCTTTAGTGATTTAAGTTTTGTTTGAATTTTTGGTTGAGTGATGTCCTTGGGTCATTAGTTGGTAGTGATCTTTGGCAATTGATGTAAGTAGTACGAAAAAGATTTGGTTAGTTTGACTTGTAACTGTACCGCGAAGGAAAGTTGTATTCAAATTGCTAATTTTTGCATCCATCATTGAGCATCATGTTTCGTATTCTGCATCATGTTAAACATGGCATTGTTACTACATGTGGTGAACGAAGGTGAACATGTGGTAGTTAATCAAGTTGCAGAGGAGGTTAATCCGTTTGTTGAGGTCGGATCAAATACTTGTGAAACGTCGTAGGAACCAGACTTTTCTATCAACGAAGGCAAGCCCCGGATGCATACAACCCTACCTTGTATTTTACAAATTGATTTCACTTTTGCTTCTTTTTACTGCATTAAGTGATTAGGAGTCAAGTACAAACCAAATTGGTACATTACCAACCTTGTTATTCCATATTTACCATATTACCAGTTTTAAATTCGTATATGCCTAGTTTTGCTTAGCTATGCTTAGAACGATGAAAGTCGGGTGATTACCTGCCACCTACAAGTTTTAAATGGAACTTTGGTTACTTATGTTATCATGTGATATGGGAATGTGGAGTAATAAATCGAGACCGGGCGGACTCGGTGTGTGTGAGCCCCAAGACATGGAGGTCTTGTGAGCGGGTCCTTTCTGTCTGTGTCGATTAAGGTCTGTACCGTTGTTGAATTGCATGAGGTGAGACTTTGTAGTACTAACCACATATTCCGGTAAGCCTTTACTCGGCTATTCTATTATGAGAATGGCTACTCGCGCACTAGGAGTGGAGAGATGGCGAGAGTAGCGTGTACCCATGTGGCCATGGGCTGGAATGGTGGAGTACTATATTCTCAGGTGGTGCAGACCTGTTCTTGTTTAGAGGATCCGAGGGTAGGTTGGTATATGTAGGTCGGGGACCTGCATATGTCGTGTGGTCTGGAATCCCCAGCTAGGTTTTTTAATCGGTTCGAATCGTCGTTGCTCCTCGGTTATGGAGACTCAACTCACTGTTCATCATCGTAGTATTAATAACTGGAATTTGAGAATGGTTTGTGAAGGTGTTGGATATGAAGTTTCATGATCTCCATACGGATCGTGTCAGCTTCGTATATGATTTTATGAAGTTTTAAATGTCGAATTAAAGAATTTTGTTAAAGAGCTTTTACGCAAAATAACTTTGATTATTGCTAAAGCCATACCTTGAACCCCTGAGCCTGCATTCCTGAGTTTATCAGTTCTTATTTTGGTTAAGTCTTGTTGAGTACTTTTGTACTTAGGGTTCGTTGACCCTTGTTGCAGGTGAGCCTCATGAGCAGATCTATTTTGGATCGTGTTGCATGACTTTTGTTCGATCTGACGATGAGAAGTAAATGTGTGGCCCTTGGGCAGGGCAGTTTCATTGTGTGTTTTGTATTATATTATAATGCCACTCCACTATTTCGTTTTGTAATAATCATCGAACTTAGTTGTGAGGTTTGAAACTACTATTTTGTAAATTATGTTATTGTAAGACTTCCACTGTTTTTACTCTGGTGTAGATATTTGAATAAACGTTGTAATACTGCATTGACTCTGTAACGTGATCCTGCTCGGAAATCATGGATGATTTGGGGTTCCTCGAGGACACCCGACAGTCTTCTTAAGTTACCGGAAACATAGCACAGATGTCAATGGTCGTCGGACAGTGACAGGTGCATGTGGGCCCTATAATTTAGGAGGTTCTACCACAGAATGGTATCAGAGCAATCGTTACAAGGTTTTTGTAGTATTGTTTGACAAAAACTTCAAAATGATTTGGGATGACTAAACTTAATTTGATAATTTGGTCCAAATTGCTTCTAACTAATCTTATTTCTTTCTCACCATTCCTTCTTTGATTAAAAAGGTTTTGTGTGGTGGAGTAGTAATCTTACTATGCCCTATATAAAAATAAATGTTGTTTATGTGCATTATAAACTTTGATGTTTTTGTTCGTAAGAACGATTCATGCATCATGATTAATTTACTAGTGACTTCCTTCACCTCTAAGTCTAGAGTTGAGTAGTGAGTCTAGTTTGAGTAATGTAATCCATCATAGCTGCTTTTTAGACTTTGATCAAATGATCTTATTTAGATTAAATTGGCTTCCTACAGTATGGCTCGTACCAAGATAACACCCCGTAAGTCCACTAGACCCAAAGGAGTTCCTCATCACCAACTTGCCCTTAGGAATGATGGTGCTAGCAGTAGCAGCTCTAGGCCTGATCCCTAGGTTGAGATATAGAGGATTTCTGTAGAGTTAGCACAAGCTACTAGAGATAGGGCTTTGGATGCTATACAGGTAGGAGAATTATAGGATCAATTGAGGCGTCTCACCACCGCACATAGGAACTGCAAAAGCATGTTAGTTCATACTGTGGAGGGAAGGAATGAAGCTTGGCATAGGGAAATTGTAGCTAGAGCTAGAACTCATGAGCTAGAATTCTATGTAGAAGATTTAGAAGAACATAATACTTATCTGCATGAGGAAGTTCATAGGCTTAGCAATCTACTAAATCCAAATCATGAGCCCCAAGCTGATGCAATGGACCTTGGTGTCATCCTTGCTGATGATAATGAATTAGAAGAGGAAGAAGAAGAAGATCCTGAAGAATTAGTAATGATCAATGAAAGTGATGATGAAGGCAGTAATAATTTCGGAATGGATATCGAGCCTGAAGTTTGAAGTAATCAAGGAAAGGAGTAGAGTTGTATAATAGTTAGTTCTAGTTAAGTTATGTAGTCTTGTTTTGGTACTTGCGGGTTTGTGTTTATATTAAGTAAACTCTATGTAATGTGTGTGGAGTAAGCTTTGGTGCAAATCAATAAAGACTTGTGAATAAAGTTTGGTTTATTATGAGCAGATGCATCATACGTGGGGTTCGTATATTTTAGGAACTTCACAAGATGAGGACGGTATTCCAGATCTGTCACCAGTTCCAACAAATCTGGCTGATGCTATAACCGCACTTGTCAATGTGACAGCCGAAAATTCTCGTTTGCTTCATGAGATAGCTCAAAGTAATCAGAATCAGATGCACAGAAACCGTGGTCACCACCATAACAGACAGGAGGCTACATATGTTGATTTTACAGACACAAGACCATTGGTGTTCACCAAGGTAGATGAACCATTGGAGGCTGATGACTGGCTTCGAACCATGGAGCAGAAATTTGATCTTATTCCATGCACGGAGTATCAGAAACCTGCGTTTGCCGCTCAGCAACTTAGAGGAGCAACAAGTGCTTGGTGGGCAAACTTAGTGGCTATGCAACCAGCTGACATTCCAATAACCTAGGCTAAGTTCCGTACTGTCTTTAGAGCCCATTATATCTCTGAAGGAGTTATGACTATGAAGCTAGATGAATTCCTTGCTTTGAAGCAAGGAGATCAAACAGTGATGTAGTATGTGGGAAGATTCAATCATCTATCATAATATGCATCTAAGCATGTCAATACTGATGCTAAGAAGAAAAGGTGGTTTATGAGAGGTCTGAATACCAAATTGCAGACGATGATGACAACTTGCACCAATATCACTTATCATGAGGCAGTAAATATTGCAATTACTTCAGAGGCAAAGTATCGGCAGCATAAGGAGCTCAAAAAGAAAAAGAGTATGCCATCTGGATCTTTTGGGGAAATCAGAAGAGGCAAAGAGTGATTTATCATCCAGTACATCATAATCATCCTCCTTATCGTCCGCCGCAGTCCTAAGCTGGGCAACAGTCAAATGTCCGTCCTGCTATAACCTACCCAAATTCACAGTCGACTAATGCTCCTGGTGGCAATGCTCCAATGTCCTAGGGTCACAACTATTCGTGTTACAATTGTGGAAGGACTAGTCATTTCTCTAGGGAATGTCCATATCCTAGGCAGGCTAATCAAAATTATCAGAAGGCCCCTGCCAATCAACAAAAGGGTCAGGTACCACACAAGAACCCCAATTAGAATGCTTAGAAGGGCAAAGATGAGAGGAAGACAGGACGGGTGTTCTATATTCAAGCTAGGGAAATTCCAGAAGGGGAGCTAGTGATGATGGGTATGTTTCCTGTTGCCAATCACCCTGCAGTTATACTTTTTGATTCTGGCGCATCGCATTCATTCATCAATAGAACATTTGTGGTAAAGCATGAAATTTCAATTGGGGCAACAAAAGAAAGTTTCTTGATACAGTCGCCCGAGGGATGTCTGTGTACTAAGGAAATGGTATACTAGGTACCCATAAACCTGGGTGGGCATATTTTTCCCACTACCATGATTATCCTTAAGGATCAGGATATAGATGTAATCTTGGGAATGAATTGGATGTATCAGCATAAGGCTATTATAGATGCTTTGAATAGAACTTTAAGGGTAAGTTTGCCTGATAGTACTTCTCAACTTCTCATCCAACTTCCAACCTTAAGAAGATCAATGGGTAAGATTTGTGCAACTATTGTCAAAGAGATTAGAGATATCCTAGTAGTGTGTGAATTTCCGAATGTGTTTCCTAAAGATTTACCCGGTCTACCACCTGATAGGGATGTACAGTTTAACATAGAGTTGTAACCTGGAACAGCTCCGATTTCTCGGAGAGCTTATAGGATGCCACCTAAGGAATTGGCTGAGTTGAAGACTTAGTTACAAGAATTGATTGAGAAGGGGTTTATCCAACCTAGTTCATCACCTTGGGGATGTCCGACAATTTTTGTAAAAAGGAAAGATGAGACCCTGAGGTTATGTGTCGACTATCGTCCGTTGAATGAAGTGACCATCAAGAATAAGTATCCTTTACCTCGGATAGATTTGCTTTTTGATCAATTGGCCGGAGCCAAAGTTTTCTCCAAGATAGATTTGAGGTCAGGATATCACCAAATCAAGATAAAGCCTGAAGATATTCCCAAAATGGCATTTACCACAAGATATGGATTATATGAATACTTAGTGATGTCTTTTGGTTTGACAAATGCTCCAGCTCATTTCATGTATCTGATGAATTCAGTATTCATGCTTGAGCTAGAAGTTTGTAGTGGTGTTTATTGATGACATCCTAGTATATTCCAAGAATAAGAAAGAACATGCGGAACATCTCAAAATTGTTCTGACCTGCTTGAGAGAACATCAACTATATGCCAAGTTTAGCAAATGTGATGTTTGGCTTAAGGAAGTACAATTTCTTGGACATGTCTTATCAGCTGAAGGCATTGCAGTTGATCCAAGCAAAGTGAAGGATGTGCTTGATTGGAAACCACCAACCACAGTTCATCAAGTTCAGAGTTTTCTAGGATTGGCGGGGTATTACCGTCGGTTTATTTCAGATTTCTCTAAAGTATCAAAGTCCATAACTGAATTGTTGAAGAACCAAGTCAAGTTTGTCTGGTCATCTGATTATGAAAAGGCTTTCCAGACTTTGAAAAGACTATTGACTACTACACCAGTGTTAGGCCAACCTGATATCGAGAAGTCATTTGATGTTTATTGTGATGCTTTAGGTATTGGTATTGGATGTGTGTTGATGTAAGAAGGCCGAGTCATTGCTTATGCATCTAGGCAACTTAAGCAACATGAAGAACATTATTCGACTCATGATCTGGAGTTAGCAACTGTGGTCCATGCTCTGAAGATTTGGTGGCATTACCTGCTTGGTAATACGTGCCATATGTATACAGACCACAAATGTGCCATATGGTTTACATGCCATATGGTTTACGTGCCATATATCTTTACTTAGTCAGAATTGAACATGCGACAAAAAAGATGGTTAGAACTGATTAAGGATTATGACTTGGAAGTACATTATCACCCTGGTAAAGCAAATGTGGTTGCAGATGCTCTCAGTCGCAAAAGTTATTGTCATTGTCTGGTGTGAGAACAATGGGTTTGACTTTATGTCAAGAAATGGAGAAATTGAATGTAGAAGTAATTCAACAAGGTAGCTGTGGCAGAACCTCCTAAGAAATCGGGCCCACGTGCACCTATCGTTGTCTTAATAGACCTCGAATAGCGTTCACGAGTTCCCAACAACTCAATAGGTCTGTCGGGTGTCCTTGGGAAACCCAAATCATCCACGATTCTCTTTTCAAACAGGATCCCAATCACAGACATTGCAGATTGCAATAGTTTATTCAAATATATACATCAGAGTAAAAGATAGCGGAAGTCTTAAGATAACATAGTTTACAAACCAGTTGTTTTCAAACTTACAATACCATAAGTGTCATACAACCATAGTAGCGGGATAATATTACATTAACATTATTTATCATACAAACTAGTGCCTTGTCCAAAGGCCATTCATCATTCCTCATCGTCATTGACTTCAAACATAGACATGCAGCAAGGACCAAAACAAGCCTGCGCATGCGACTCACCTGCAAAAAGGGTTAACAAACCCTGAGTACAAAAGTACTCAACAAGACTAACCCAACGTAACAGTGGGTGAAAGACTTTAAAGATGCAGGTGTTGGGACAAGGTAAGGATGTAGCAAGATTCAAAAGTTCTTTGCCAAAAGCTTACTATTCTTATTCTATTTTCAAGTTTTACCCCTAAGTCCTTTTAGTTCATTATCTCAACTAAATGTACATTTCCCATATTCCATTCCTTCTCATTCCATTCTTTTCTCATATTTTAGTAATTCACTAGTCCTACATTGCTTCTATAATGAATCGAGTCTCCATATCCATGGAGCACTGGCAATTCGAATTGATTTAAGTCCCAGCTGGGGATTCCTTATCACATGACATATGTAGAACTGAATCTTGCATATATCAACCTCGCTACCGGATCCTCCTATACTAAGCCATCTCCACGCCACCCGAGAGCACAGCACACCTCAAATCTGACCACATTCTAGCCACAAGGGTACATGCTACTCCCACCATCTCTCCACTCCCAGTGTGTGGGCATTCGTCTTAGTATCGGATTAGCCGAAGTAGGCTTACCGGAGTATGTGACCAGTACTACAAAGTGTCTCTGTGGGGGTATTAACCCCTATACCCTTATGGCTAAGCTTGGGCTGGCCCAGATCGGTGAGTCTGGTCCACCAAAAGACGACGCGTGGTCTGGCCAACCTGTTCGGAGTCCCGCGTAAGGAGTCAAGGCAGAATTGGCGATCAGGCAAGATCCTGGTCGGTTAGAATAGGAATCCTTATCCGGCCACATATGGCAATTGTAACTGGCTAGGATTAGTTTCTAGATCTATAACCCTACCCCCAGACTATATAAGGCGGGCAGGGGACCCCTCTAAAAAACATCTCTCATTGACATACAGCAATACAAATCAGACGCAGGACATAGGTATTACGCCTTCTTGGCGGCTAAACTTGGATAAAACCTCATGTTTGTCTTGCGTCACTGTCTTGTTTGTGGCTTGCGCATCTGTCTGCCGACAATCTACTACCTTGGGCATACCCCTAGGTAGACTGCCAACCGTATTTCGTCGACAGTGGCACACCAGGTAGGGGGTGTGCATACTGCTCTCCAAGCAAACAAGATGGTCATCATCTCCGGCTCCATGGCTACGTTGAACGGCCTCATGTTCATCATTGGCCAGATCACCTAGACCACCAGCTCCGACGGCTTCATCGCCATGACCCCAGAGAAGGTGTGGATTCAGTCCGCGTCGACCACTGCTTCACCTGCATCGGCTACGGCTTCAACTACGACAGATATGGCTCCGACCACGATGGATCTGGCTCCGACCATGGTACATCTGGCTCTGACCATGCCTGCATCATCTTCAGCCATGTCGACAACTCGTCATCCGCTTCCCCGCTACAAAGGGAAGCAGATCGACAACACCGACCTGCTCGACTCCATCGATTGGGTCGGCACCAAACTTGCTAAAACCCTAGCTCTGGTAAGTATGATTCAAAGTCAACCTAATGAACAGGTAATCGCTCCCCATAATAGATCTACCCGACTAGCTCAAACTAGTCGCCCTGCACGACTTGGTACAGATCTCGTGGTCATATCTACTCCTGAAGGGCACTCTGCTCATCACCGGCCAGCCTCTGCGACGGGTATCTGGCTCTCTGAGTATGAAGCCTCGATAGAGAACCACCAGGTCTAGCCCTACGGCCTATGAAATGGTGCCTCTAGCTACACGTATAACCTACAACGCCGTTTGGATCTGTGTTTTATGCACCGACCTTGGCCGAAGCCACACAACTTTGTCAACATGATCTGGATTGAAGATTATCAAGAAGGATCCATCCACACAGTCCAAGAGGGTGACTCCAGCTCCTCGTCTAGCATCGCATCTAATGCATCTGTCCACACCAAGCTTTAGCATCATGAAGATGAAGGCGTCAAGTATGATCTGGATATCCCAGACCACACCCCAGGGTTCTCACAATTCCCGTCTTTCCCACCAAGACAAGGGGATTTGATCCATATTGTCAGCAATGACGAACCGCCAGTGGTTGGTGAAATAGAACAAGAAAGGACTGCACATGAAGCATGCAATATTGACCGGTTTAATCACCGACAAATCGAAGCCGAAGCAGACTAGGAGGCACGACGCATAAGGGTCCAGCCACGTGACCTCAACGATGCTTTCAACAGAGTGGGGGACAAACATGTCTTTAGGACTTCAAGCGCCAACGTAGCCGTCGCCATGGCGACAATGCAATGGCTACCCAACACCCCAGAAACCTAAGCAGTTCGCAATGAAATACAAGCCTATCTGATGACTGCTATGGCCCAGATCACAGAGATTGTAAACCAAGCCCAGGCTCCATCCATCTCAGTCAAGTCAAGCCATAGCCGCCAGCACCCAAGTCGCTCACAGCCACTCAACCAACGTGGCTTGCACAACAACGACCCATCAGACAACTGTCAAGGCGGAAACGGTGGTCATGATGGTGGCTAGGATGACAACCACCGTCGGGACGACAACCACCACGACATCCAGGACGATAACTGCCGAGATAACCGCGACAATCGCCGTGATAACCACGGTCGTAGGGCTAATCCAGATGGCAATCGAGATCACCACGATGGCAATAATGATCTTCGCCATTACCTCGGTGGACGTGATCTACGTGCTTGCATCAACCAGAGAGCTGACGATCGAGCATCCCATGAAAGTTATCGTCGTATGGAATATGACACTACCCACAGCCCACCGGGTTTGAAGCAGTTTACTCCACACCTTCGCCAAGTTATATGGCCCAAGAATTTCAAGCTCGAGAAACTTCAGAAGTACGACGGCAAGGAAAACTCCGAATTATGGGTCATGATCTATGAGACTATGTGCAGATCAGCCATGGCTGACGAGCATGTCATGTCTAACTATTTCCCAGTCGCTGTTGGCCATGTAGGTCACCAATGGCTGGTTAGCTTGCCGGCAAACTACTTTGACTCTTGGCAGGAGCTCAAGCAAGCCTTCATCGACAACTTCATTGCTACTTGTGAACAACCAAGCAACAAATACGATCTACAATGAATTCGAGATCGAAAAGATGAGCCACTACGTGAGTACGTCCGGCGATTCTCGGAGATGCGCATCAAGGTCCCATCAATCTCCGACAATGAGGCAATCGAGGCTTTTATCACTGGCCTCCGCTTCCACGACACCCTAAGGGACAAGCTCCTCTACAAGAGACCTGAATCGGTCATAGCGCTCTTGGCCACCGCTAAGAAATACGCAGATGCCGACGACGCTAAAAAGATAATTATTGAAGAAGCAGCAAGGGTTCCACGCTCTGACCACCCCCCACACCACGACGACTACCACGGCAACCATGGTCGGAACAACAATTTTGACCACCGCAACCAGCACAACAACTCCCGTGACCACCATGACCAACGTAATCAGCGGCGTAACCGTCGTGACGATTATAGGAGCAAGCGTGCTCGGGAAGACGACGGTGAGGTCAACACCGTTAAAAAGGGTGGTGGACATCGTAACTATGAAGACGACTATGCCAAAGCATTGAAAGGGCCCTGTCAGCTCCATCCTAAGTCAAACCATACCATGGAGAATTGTCACATTCTCAAGTCTATCTACATGCGTCAACAGGCTCCGGATACATCTGACAAGCCTAACAATGCTAGGGAACAGCGCAACGAGGATAACGACGACGACGATGTAGACCCTCGTCACAAGTATGTCAAGCCAACCGATCATGTACACACCATCATCGGAGGCAAAGTGTCCATCGAGACCAAACAAGAACGCAAGCTGCTCGCCCATGCTTGCTTGAACGTTGCCAACACCGACAACCTCCTCACCGATCCGCGGCTCCCTCCGTGGTCTCACCACAAAATCTCCTTCAGCAGAAAGGACTAGTGGGCCACAATACCTGAGCCAGGGCATTTTCCCCTAGTCCTCGATCCTTGTATTAACAAGGTTCAGTTCGATAGAGTACTGATCGACGGCGGTAGCTCCATCGATATACTGTTCAAGAACAGTCAGCCCGCCCTGAAGATAGCTCAGGCGGACCTCAAGCCGTACGAGGCATAGTTCTGGGGTGTTCTCCCCGGACAGAGCTTTACACTTCTCGGGCAGATCATGCTACCTATGTAGTTTGGGACCCTGGACCACTTCCGCACCGACTACGTCAATTTCGTGGTCGCTGACTTCGACAGCACCTACCATGCTATTCTTGGTCGACCATCGCTCACCAAGTTCATGGCCATACCTTATTATAGGTATCTAGTGCTCAAGATGCCTACCGAGAAAGGAGTTCTAACCCTCTGAGGCAACATGTATGCAGCTTATACCTGTGAAGACGACAATTTCAAAATAGCAGAGGCTCACGACCTCTCTATTCGCATGGCCGAGACCATGCTCGATGCCAAGAAGACCTCAACCGACCACCTAGAGATCCCAGAGCTTGAGGCTCCATGCAAGAACATCAAGTCCAAGGAGCACAAGGTGATCCAGCTGGTCGACGGTGATCCCAGCAAAATGGCCCTTATCAGGGCCAACCTGGATCCCAAATAGGAAGACACGCTCATTGGGTTCTTGAGGAGCAACATGGATGTGTTCACATGGAAACCTACTAACATGCCCGGTGTACCTCAAAACTTGATCGAGCACTCCTTGAATGTCAATGACAAGGCCAAACCTATCAAGCAGAAGCTATGATGGTTCGCTCGTGACAAAAAGGAGGTGATTAGGGTAGAAGTTACATGGCTTTTGGCAGCCGGATTTATCAAAGAGGTATATCATTCGAAGTGGTTAGCCAACCCGGTTCTTGTACGCAAAAAGAATAATGAATGGAGAATGTGCGTTGATTACACTAATCTCAACAAACACTGCCCTAAGGACCCCTTTGGCTTACCTCGCATAGACGAGGTCGTAGATTCAACCGCCGGTTGCGAGCTGCTTTCCTTCCTCGATTGCTACTCTGGTTATCACCAGATCGCTCTCAAAAAGGACAACCAGATCAAGACATCTTTTATCATGCCCTTCGGCGCCTACTGCTACACGACTATGTCATTCAGGCTCAAAAACGCTAGGGCTACCTACCAACGCAGTATACAAGCTTGCCTCAAAGAAGAGATAAAAGACGACCTCATCGAGGCTTATGTTGATGATGTAGTTGTCAAAACCAAGGAAGCACATACCCTTGTTGACAACTTGGAACGCACCTTTGCAACCCTTAACACATTCCAGTGGAAGTTAAACCCAAAGAAGTGCATCTTTGGTGTTCCTTCTGGCATGCTACTCGGCAACGTCATCAGTCACGACGGCATATGCCCTAATCCAGAGAAAGTCAAGGCTGTCTTGGACATGAAACCGCCCAAAAAGGTGAAGGATGTTCAGAAGCTTACCGGATGCATGGCCGCCCTTAGCCAATTCATATCAAGATTAGGTGAAAAAGGATTACCGTTCTTTAAACTACTCAAAGCATCCAAAAAGTTTGAGTGGTCGGAGGAAGCAGACGCTACCTTCACATAGCTGAAACAATACCTTACATCACCTCTAGTCCTCACTGCTCCTAGAGAAGATGAAACACTCCTGCTTTACATTGCGGCTACTAATCGAGTGGTCTCCATGGCCATGGTGGTCGAGCGAGATGAGCCCGACCACGTCTACAAGGTACAACGGCCAATCTATTTCATCAGTGAGGTACTTAATGAGTCCAAGACTAGGTACCAACAGATTCAGAAGTTGATCTATGCCATACTAATAACATCCTAAAAGTTGAAACATTACTTTGACGGATACCGTGTGGTGGTCATGACTGAGTACCCTCTGTGAGATATCATTAGCAACAAGGATGTGAATGGGCGCATCGTTAAATGGGCAATGGAGCTATCCCCCTTCTCCTTGGAATTTGCAAGCCATACTACAATCAAGTCTCAGGCACTCGTCGATTTCATCGTCGAGTGGATAGACTTAAGCATGCCTACCTCTCTAGGATCTGACGAGTATTGGACGATGTACTTCGACGGCTCTCTCAACATTGACGGTGTGGGAGCAGGAGTCCTTTTCGTGTCACCATCCAAGGAGCAGCTCCAGTACGTCCTCAGGATTTATTTCCCAGCATCTAATAATGCCACCGAGTACGAAGCATGCCTACATGGTTTGCGCATTGCGGTTGAGCTTGGCATCAAATGTCTCTATGTCTATGAAGACTCTGCTCTGGTCATCAACCAACTCAATAAGGACTGGGACACGACCAGCGAAAAGATGGATGCATACTGCAAATCGATCAGAAAGCTGGAAGGCAGGTTCTATGGCATCGAGTACATACACGTGGTCTGGGACAAGAATCAAGCAGCGGATGCACTGTCAAAGTTAGGATCATCTTGAGCCAAAATCCCACATGGCGTATTCGTCCAAGACCTGCTCACGCCTTCCATCGAAGAGAGAGATTCCACGGCAGACAAGCCTCCAGACCAGCAGTTGGTGGCTATGGTTCTAGCGTCAAGCACTGCCGAGCCGCCTCCGACCACTCATGAGCCTGACTAGAGAACACCTTTCATCAAGTACCTAACAGATGGCAGCGGTAACACTGATCGGACAGAAAACGAGCACCTAATGCGTCGCAGTAAGCAGTACCTGCTCGTCGATAGCAAGCTATGGTGCAAGAACACAAAGGAGGAAATCTTGATGAAGTGTATAACCCAGGAGGATGGTGAACATCTCCTGGACCAAATCCACTCTGGCTCCTGCGGTAACCACGAGGCCTCAAGAACGCTGGCCAGTAAGGCTTTCCGAGTAGGGTTCTATTGGCCGTCAGCAGTAGCCGACATAGAGAAGCTAGTCCGCCACTATGAGGGTTGTCAGTTCTTCACCAAGAGAATCCTCGTACCAGCACATGAGATCTAGACAATACCAGCCTCTTGGCCCTTCGCATGTTGGGGACTAGATATGATCGGGTCCTTCAAACCGGCTCCAGGGAAATTTATATGCGTCTTTGTGCTGATCGATAAATTTTCTAAGTGGATAGAATACATGCCTCTGGTACAGGCATCCTCATAAAAGGTTGTCACATTCCTCGACCAGGTCATCCACCATTTTGGCATACCCAATAGCATCATCACTGATCTAGGTACTCAGTTCACCAGGAACGCTTTTTGGGACTTCTACGATGAAAGGAGCATAGTAGTAAAATACGTCTCGGTGGCGCACCCTAGAGCTAATGGACAAGTCGAGCGGGCCAATGGCATGATCTTAGATGCATTGAAGAAGAGGATGTACAGAGAAAATGACAAAGCTCCTAGAAGATGGCTCTAAGAGTTACCAGCCATGGTCTGGGGCCTCAGAACTCAGCCCAGTCGTAACACTGGCGTCTCACCGTACTTTATGGTTTACGGCGCTAAGGCAGTCCTTCCAGCAGATATAGCTTTCAGATCAGCACAGGTAGAGAACTTCGATAAAGGAAGGGTCAATGAAGTATGGGAACTAGAAGTGAATAGCGCAGAAGAGAAGCGGCTCGATTCTTGTGTATGTACGGCCAAATACCTTGCTGTTTTGCGTAGGTACTACAACAAGAACGTTAAAGAGCGGTTCTTCGTGGTCGGGGACCTGGTCCTGAAGTGGAAGACGAACCAGGCTGGTGTCCATAAACTTGCAACCCCATGGGAGGGTCCCTTCATGATCAAGGAAGTCACATGACCAACGTCTTACAGGTTAGCTCACCTGGACGGTACTGACATACCAAACTCGTGGCACATCGACAAGCTTAGACGTTTCTATGCTTAACTACTAAGATATGTACTCCTCTTGTACTTTAGATTTACTTCAATAAAGCTATTATGATTTCTCCGACCACTCTAATGTGTCACTTCGAATTTTATGGTTATTCTAACTTAGCCAGTAAAAGCCGACCACCACTCCTTCTATGGTTTTCATAGCAGGCCCTGTCTTCGGTTCCTCCCAACATGTGCATGGGATCCGCTCTCTATGTTACGAGTGATCAACAGGTCCCCCTTGGTTTGACTTGTCCGCGTCTATGTGTGCATAGGTCACGCACCTCACACTCCAACCACATGGCAAACTAGGGCCGCACAAACTTTTTGGGATGATGTGTCGAGCAAAATGGTACAACTAAACAGAATGTTAACATGTTCTCACTTAGTTACACCAACATAAGTTTCAAGCTTAAAAATGTTTTATACAAAGCAAACAAGCTTATAATGATATACAGTTACGTTATTACAAGCTTGCCTGAAGAGGCCCAAGTTTACAATAACATAACTATGTCCTCCTTCTACAGCTCTAAGCATATTACATTGGCTGGTCGGGGCGCACGACACCTACTGCTCGCTGCTTATGATATCCTACTCGGGTCTCGGGGACTCTTGTGCTAGTCGAGCTGAAGGGGATGGTCCTGCCGATGCTTGGCTAGTCGAGACCATAGGCTTCGTCGGTTGGCTTGCAACTGATGGCGTTTCCAGCTGACTTGTCGATGGCGTCCCCTGTACAGGTGTTGTCCCACCTCCACACAGGTTAATGTTGCCAATTATCTTTGACGATAGGTCCAGCTGGGCCACCCGAAGCTCCTCCGCCTTGTCTGGGTCTACCTCCTTCGGGTATCCAGCCTCTAGGCGCTTGAGATTGATCAGGGGGTAGTGGGCACGCGCCATGCTTAGCACATGGGCACCTGTGTACTCACCCACCTCCTTCAAGAACTCTTGGAACCATCCCCATGCTTGTCTGCATCTCTCGACCAGTCCGAGCTGGGGCATCCTTGGCTCTTCCTCTGTGAGTGCCAGGTCGATAAGGTCGAGGACGGGCAAAATGCCAGTTGCCACTTCCTAGCACCGGTTCTTCCATGTGTCTCGATCCTCGGTGGCCTCAAGGCATCGTGCTTTCTAGCCATCATGCTCTTTGATCACGGCTTCTAGATGCCTCTTGGCATTGACTTTTAAAACTGCACATCGTACAAGACATCAAATGTAATGGCACGACAAGATAAGGTGGGCAACAGAATGAGAAAGGTGGTTTGGAATACTTACTTTTCAGTTCCTCCTTCATTTTGGTGGTGTGGTCCTAGAGTTGAGACTGGTTGCACGCCAGTTTCTCGTTGTCCTCCTTCAGACGACCACACTCTATGGTCACGTGGCTGTTCTCCTCTTGGAGGCAGGTTACTTTAGCTTCTAAGCCTGCATTACAGCTGTCACTACCAACAACGCAACAACATGTGTCATACACTTGCTGTGATAAAATGACAACTTACTTGTTTTTTCCCGCTCTTTGTTATTGAGCTGGCCGACCAGGTTCTGGTTCTATGCCTCTCGCTCTGTCCTCTCCTGGTCGATGGCTTCAAGTTGGCGACGCAAGCATTCCACCTCGGCCGCCAGTTCTCTATTGTTCGCCGTGATTCCCTCAATCTGGTCGAAGCACCTCTTTCGGTACTTTGCGGTCTTCATCAAGTCCTACATATAAACAAGCTAAGTCAGATAGTTCGACTACATAAAATGGTCAAGTGGTCAAGCCAAACATACCTGGACTTCTGTCACCAGACGCTTTGCCACTCGTTCAACTTTTAGGGTCTCTTCAACCTCTAGGATTTCTTCGTGCATAACCCACTCGTCGTTCCACCAGCGCGACACATATACATGTTGTCGTTTATGTTGGGGATGGCCCAAGATCTCTTCTACTTCATCCTCTTCAGCCTCTTGTTTAGGGGGCGGCGCTGGTCTAGAGTCTGCAGTCTCTGCGACCACTATGGCTTTCCCACGAGCCGTAGCATCGGCAAGCGTGCTCTGTGCCAACTCCGGTAGCTGCTCCTCAGCTTGGTCTGGTTCCCTTGGCGCCACGGTATCCACCTCAGCAGGGTTAGTGCTTGGAGCACTTGTACTTGGCTTGGCTCTATTCTCGACCAGCTGCTCAGGGACTGTCGTCTGGCTGCTTGTCTACTGAGGTTCCAGCAGAATTTCTTCTACAGGTTCCTCTACAGCTGGCTGCTAAGCAGTTCTTTCTGCCAGTACTGGTGAAGCCGTGCCACACCCGGCTAGCTGGTCGGGATTTTCGGTGGACGTTGACCTAGTACATCCAAGACAAGTTTAGAAGAAAATAGTATTCAATGCAAATTATAAGCTTACATCACAGTTATAGATACTTACAGCTTGGAAGCATGGAATGACGTGGTGAAGGAGCATCTCTTCGACCGTGCCTGCTCCATGTTCTCAGCGGGTTCCACTGGGTCCTTTTCCATGACCAATACTGGCGCTAGGGTTTGGTGCTCGACACTTCCTCTTCTTGTCCTCTTTATTGCAGTGGTCGGTGATGCGATCCCTGCTAGCATAGAGGAGCCACCCTGCTCCGTCGACTCCATTTGTCTTCTCCTCTTTCGGGGGACGAGCCGGAAGATGTCCGCATCCTCTGTTTCATTGTCTAAAAGAGGGAAGATGGCCTGACGGCGTTTGTTGGCCACCGGCCGCTTGCTAGCAGCCCTGGCCGTTGCCTTCTCCCCAACCTCAAGTGCCGCCTAGTGGACGTCTTCGGTCCTGGCACTGGTCTGGGCGGCTAGGCCAGCAACTTGCGGCCAATCCACACCAGGGGGCGGAGACATGAACACTGCTGCCCGGTCACGACCATTACTCTAGGAAACATAAAGGAGACAACAGTCAATTTCTTGTTACAACATGATTCTATAGGTACAAGGAAGCATCATTTACCTTTGGGGGAGGTTGGGTCAGCTTGAAGGCGTGCTCGATGTCGTTTAACCTGACATAATTGGGATCGACTAGGTTGAATAGCTCCCCAATCCTGGCCTTGACTTCTATCTTATCGAGCGCCTCTTTCCTAGTCCTCGTTGGATCTGCGCTCCCCTGGTACTCGAAGCTAGGATGTACCCTCTTCTAGCAGGGCTGGATCCTTCAGCTGATGAAGTTCCTAACCATGCTTGGACCATCTAGCTTTCCCCACGGGATCATCCCGAGCAGTTCTACGATCTGCTCCAAGTGCTCGAGCTTCTCCGACCAGCTATTCTTCTTCTCCGGAATCAACCCCACGTCGCACAGGGTGATTGTGTTTGGCTCTTCGCGGATGTAGAACCACTTCTTGTACCATTCATCCAGCGAGGTGTTCTAGGGGCAGTGCAAGTATTGGGCCTTCATACCGTCATGCGGATTGAGGTAGACACCTCCGGCTATCTTCGAGCCGCTGCTCCCTTTCTTCTGCAGACATAACAGATGGCAAAAGAGGTCGAAATGGGGCTAGAAGCCACCATAGGCCTCGCAAAGATGGATGAAGGTGGAGACAAGAAGAATTGAGTTGGGATGCAGATTGCAAATCCCAATCTCGTAATACAAGCAGAGACCCTGAAGGAAAGGGTGCACTAGAACCCCAAAACCCCGCTTGAAGAAATCATCGAAAACCACAATCTCACCTGGTTGTGGATCAGGGAAGCTTTCCCCTTCCGACGCACGCCATCCCATGGGTGCCTTGTTGTGGACCACTCCCATGGCGACAAGGTCTTCGATGGTCTGCTCATTGCTCCTTGACTTCCACCACTCCTTCGCCATGACTCTGCCTTTCTTCTGGGCATCTCTCTTCACCATTAATCTATCCTTACTAAGGGGGTGGATGCGGTGGTGGGGGATTGGTGATGATTTTTAGAGGAATAGGGTTCGGCAAGAGGAAGAAGAAGGTTACGGCGGTGAATGAAAATGGGGATCGGTAAAAAGTAACTTACCAGTTCTATATTATAAATAACTAAGAGCTCCGTCGTTTCATCCGCCCGAGATTCTTGGGAGATGTGCACACGTGGCACAGACGGTTGTTTTCACAACCTAGAGATCTACGCCAATAAACACGCCCCTTTGTTACCAGTGTACGTGCCTATTCGTTGATAATGTGAGAGGGCCCACACTGACGCACCTCCATATAGGTGCCAAGTGACTGTTTGCCAGAAAGAGCAAGAAGGCAGAGTGACGTGTTATATCCATCTGCTTTTTTGACCAGACATGGCAGATTGGACTTGATAGAGTAAGGAGATAAATAAATACACCAAATAATAATACAAGCGGCGTTCTTTTTTCTTTCACTACATGTCTTGTGCTCAATGATGGACCAGACCACTACCCTGCTCGGGGACTACCTAGACCACTGCCGTGCTCGGGGACCACCTAGACCACTGCCATGCTCAGGGACTGCTCCGACCACTGCCGTGTTCAGGGATTGCTCCAGCTACTAATGTGCTCGGGGATTGTCCCGACCACTGCTTGGAGATTGCTTTCCTCGGCTACATGTGATTTGTACTCACATACAGTTGAGAAACATTTATTTAGACCTTGCTACAAGGCTTATACTTCGCCTTCCAGCAAGCTCGGGGACTACATCGGTATGATGCACCTGCCGGTGCATCTCGTATTGCTTATACGACAATTGGGTTCTCAACTTAACTGGGAATTCTTTTTAGACCCTAGCACCACATGCCTACATCACCTACTACTAGGCTCAGGGACTAAGTGGGCACACTTCACCTTGCGGTGAATGTGTTTATTTAATCGACCCTTATGCTTTGACTGATTGTAAGGATTACTATCGTGCTCGAGGACTGTCCCGACCACTGCTTGGAGATTGCTTTCCTCGGCTACATGTGATTTGTACTCACATATAGTTGAGAGACATTTATTTAGACCTTGCTACAAGGCTCATACTTCGCCTTCCAGCAAGCTCGGGGACTACATCGGTATGATGCACCTACTGGTGCATCTCGTATTGCTTGTATGACAATTGGGTTCTCAACTTAACTGGGAATTCTTTTTAGACCCTGGCACCATGTGCCTACGTCACCTACTACCAGGCTCGGGGACTAAGTGGGCACACTTCACCTTGCGGTGAATGTGTTTGTTTTTCGACCCCTACGCCTCTAATGATCAAGGATGCTATGCTTCAAGATGCACTTACATTTCTGTTCAGAAATACAAGTGGGCACACTTCCTAGGACGGAAATCTTTTTTTTTCTTAAGAGCACCATACATTCTTCGGACAACCTACTTCTCCGGTGACAACGGTGGTCAGAGATATCAAGGACTCAAGCCTTACTTGTTGGAGAAGGTTAAAATGGCATGTCGCAGCATAATACATGGTGCTCGGGGACTAGCTGTGGGGGATTAACCCCTATACCCTTATAGCTAAGCTTGGGCCAGCCCAGATCGGTGAGTCTAGTCCACCAAAAGATGACGTGCGGTCCGGCCAACCTGTTTGGAGTCCCGCGCAAGGAGTCAAGGCAAATTTGGCGATCAGGCAAGATCCTGGTCGGTTAGAATAGGAATCCTTATCTGGCCACATATGGCAATTGTAATGGGCTAGGATTAGTTTCCAGATCTCTCATTGACATACAGCAATACAAATCAGACGCAGGACGTAGGTATTATGCCTTCTTGGCGGTCGAACCTGGATAAAACCTCATGTCTGTCTTGCGTCACCGTCTTGTTTGTGGCTTGCGCATCTGTCTATCGACAATCTACTACCTTGGGCATACCCCTAGGTAGACTGCCGACCGTATTTCATCGACAGTCTCATTCAGAAAATCCACAATGAGTGGCCTTTAAGCGATATAGCCGGCAACATTACCCAACATTCAAGATAAGTCACCCAACTAGTCTCTAGTTCATTCTACATTCTTTCTTTCTTTGGCCAGTATGCCATCTTTGATTGTATCAAAACTTTTACTTTGAAAGCCTACCTTAAAGCATACTAAGCATACTACGCCTTTATAAATGAAAACATCTTCAAGGATGGTAAACAATTATCAAGGTAGGTAATGCATCAAGTAGGAAACATTTGAATAAATTAACTTAATGCAATAAGTAACATAGGTAATAAACTTTTCAAAGTAAACAAGGTAATGGTTTAATGCATAAACCGGGGCTTGCCTTCGTTGACGATCTTAGGTTCCGGATCAGTACCACAATTATCGAATCCCGTGACAACCGGGGATTCTTCTAGAACTTGCTCAACTAGAATCGTTTCACTCTCGGGTTCTACAGGAAATGATAACATATGCTTTAACATGATGATAATGTAAACATGATGCTTTCATGGTATATGAAATATAACAACACTTTGAATACAACTGTTCTTCACGGTATAGTTGCAAGCCAACAAAACCAACTTGTAAATCTACCATCAAGGATCACACATGTGACTTGACCAAACTAATCTTGAAACCCTACTAATCACAAAACATGACCAAACACTAATCAAACACTTAGGGTTTGCTTTGTTTATTTTTGAATTAATTTGGAAATAAGCCCAAAAATAAACTTGTTCCAAATGACCTCAAAATTTTATGTAAGCTTCCTCATGACAAATTAGTGTACCAAAACAAATTTCATAATTTTTGGAATTATATAGTGGCCTACAAAAATCATGGAAATTGCATTTATCAATTAATGGACTAAATATTTGAACATTAAAAATTTATTCAAATTTCAAGTTTCAAATTTTTGAACCATACTAGAACATGTACAGAAGCTACACACAATTTTTCAAAATTTTTGGAGCTATGATTATTTTCCTACAAATTTCTAAAGATTCAGCACTATTCAAAAATAGAAAATACCAAAATACCCTATTCTCTCTCTCTCCCACTGACAGCCGGCCCCCACCTGTCATCCCCAACCTCGGGCATTGACCGTGGCTTCGACAGCGCTGACCGGCGCTAACTCACCGATGGTGAGCCCAACAGCGACGGCCAAAGTACCAACATGTTCAGAAGAGCTAGGCGCATCGATTAGTGGTACTTTGGAGGTTGATTACGACATGGAACAAGGCTGACACCGGCCATGGCAGATGCGGTGGCATGGCAGTGTTACGCCGGCGAAACAAGGCCAGTAATGGTGAAACAGAGAGTTCAAGAAGCATCAGTGGCTCACCCCGATCGTGTTGAAGCAACAAGCGAGACCGGAGAAGCTATGGTGACGCATTTCGACGGTGACCGGGATCACGGCGGAGTGGACCTCGTCGACGACAGCGTTCCGGCGATTGCAGTGGACAAAATGAGTAGGCAAGAGTGGAATAAGCACTACAGCATCGAGACGAAGCCACAGAGTCAATAAGCTAGGGCAACGGCTCACCAGATGATGCTAGCCACAGTGAATCGGAGTTTTCGTTGAGGTCACCGGCCGCGAGGAAGATGAACGTGGACAGCGAGCTCTCGGCAAAATTAAGCGGTGGCAATAGCTCAGTCGGATGCGCAAGGAGCAGGTGGAACTGGAACATAGCTTTTCTAGGGCTAACTTGCGCTGAGGATACGAGAGAAGCTCGCCGGAGTTGAGACAGCGACGTTGGGAAAGCAGAGGGAAGGAAGAAAAGTGAATGGCGTCGTCTAGGTCTTATAGCACGGCCAGGAGCGCGCGGACTCGACATGCAGTGTGCTCCCCATGCTAGCGCGAAGCCAAGGGTGGTCGTAGGCATGCCTAGAAGGCCAGAGAAAGGACGCCGGCGGTGAGGCCGTGGCGTCCTGTGGTTATCCTGATTTTTGAAGTATTTATAGATTTGCCACTACGTCTATTTTTCAAATTACTCACAAATTTTCTAAAGAAGTTGAAAATCTCCAAAAATAAAAGTTGCTCAACTTTTCAAACTCTACAACTTTTCTTCAAGAAATATTTTCAAATTCTACTTCCATTTTGAATTTTGAATTTTGAATTTGGGGTACATTTAAGCATTTGAATCATTTCAAAATTACTCCAATTTTTATATGTAAACTTGAAAAACTTTGAATACCAAAGTTGATCCTTATAAAATAATCTTCAACTTTGCTTTTTGTCATAACCCCAAATTCCAAATGGATTTTGAATTGGACAAAAGAGGCAAAAAGGACTTTTATGATTTGAATTTGAATTCAAATTTGATTTATTTTCCTTTTACTTTAACTTTGATTTTTGACCAGTAACATGGCCCATTAGGGTTATTTGAGTCAAATGACACATGACCTCACATGATAACATGAAATTTGACCCTTGTGGTCATGATCTTTATTTGGGGTTTTGAACCACATCACATGAAATAACAACATTATGAAATAAAGCTTATTTAGTGAATGCATTAAAAATTTTCTACTTTATGAATGCCTTGCAATGCATATGATGACATGTCAAATTTTAGTGCTAGGTCAAAACACCAGAGGTGTTACAGTAGCTTGACCAACATAATTGTTGAAGCCACTATTCGAGATCAAGTTATTGCTGCTCAGAAGGAAAACAAGGGTATAGCCCATATCAAGGAAAGAGTCAAGAATGGAAAAATGGAATGCTTTAGCATAGATGATGAAGGTGTGCTATGGTTCAAGGATCGCCTAGTGGTACCAAAAGTTCTTGAGTTGCGGCAGTTAATTCTAGAAGAGGCACATGCTACTAGGTTATCTATCCATCCGGGAAGCAACAAGATGTACCATGACTTGAAGCAAAGATTCTAGTGGACTAAAATGAAAATAGAGATTGCTAGATATATAGCAAAGTGTGATACTTGTCAAAAGGTGAAAGCTATACATTTGAGGTCTGCTGGTGAATTACAACCATTACCTATTCCATCTTGGAAGTGGGAGGACATAAGTATGGACTTTATTGTTGGTCTACCCAAGACATCAAAGGGATTTGACTCAGTATGGGTTATTGTAGATCGACTCACTAAGTCAGCACATTTTCTTCCTGTCAAGACTATATATCCTACGATCCAATATGCCAAGATGTACTTAGCAAGAATCATGAGCTTACATGGAGTACCAAAGACCATAGTGTCAGATAGGGGTACACAGTTTGTCTCTAGCTTTTGGAAACACTTACATGCTTCGTTAGGTACCAAACTTCTGTACAATACAGCTTATCATCCCCAGGCTAATGGTCAGACTGAAAGAGTCAATCAAGTACTTGAAGATATGTTAAGATATTGTGTTCTTAACTATTCCAAAAAGTGGGATGAATGTCTGCCTTTGGCCGAGTTCTCATACAACAATAGTTATCAGGAAAGCATTAGAATGGCTCCATTTGAAGCACTCTATGGTCATAGGTGCGAACATCGCTGAGTTGGTTTGAGCCTAGAGAAAGAAGGTTATTTGGGGTTGACCTGGTGAAAGAAACAGAATATAAGGTTAAGCAAATACAAAGTAATTTGAAGATAGCTCAGTCCCGCCAAAAGAGTTATGCGGATAGAAGATAGAGACCATTGATATTTAACAAAGGAGATTTTGTATATCTGAAAGTATCACCAATGAAGGGAGTTACCCATTTTGGTGTTAAAGGAAAGTTGGCACCTCGATATATTGGACCATATCAAATTTTGGAGAGGTATGGAAAAGTGGCATATCGCTTGAAATTATCTGAACATCTCGCAGCTGTGCATGATGTGTTCCATGTTTCTCAATTGAAGAAGTGTCTCCAAGTACCTGAGCAGAATGTTGAGGTTGAAGGAGTGGAACTTGAACCAGATTTGACTTATTCCGAATATCCTATCCGAGTTTTAGATCAGAAGGATCGTATTACTCGAAGATGGACAATCAAGTTCTACAAAATACAATGGAATCAACATTCAGAAGAAGAAGCTACTTGGGAATCCAAAGATTACTTGTTAGAAAATTTTCCAGAGTTTCTTGCAGCAATATAGAATAATGTTAGTGCACTATGTTGTTACCAATCATATTTGTAAAGGAACCTCAGCTATTTTATAGACAAGTTTTGGATGTTTTTGGACTGACACACTTCCTTTTCCATTACTTACTCTATGGCTTTGAATCTCGGGGTGAGATTTCTTTTAGGGGGAAGGATTGTAACATCCCGGGTATTTAAATACTAAAACTGCCATGTCATCATATGCATTGCAAGGCATTTGGTCATATTAAAAACTTTGTATGCATTCACTAAAACAAGTTTACATTTATGTTATAAGTATTGCTTGGTATTGTTTGAATCAAGTTCGAAATCTTTGTATTGATTTGAGATTCCGAAAACCCTTATTTTCAGCATTTAAACCCTACCCTAAAAACTCATTTCAAAATCTAAGCATATTTTGGGGTTGAGCCCAAAAGCAAAAGTGTAGAGCTTGACAAGTTAGACAAAGTTTGTTTTTGGGGTTTTCAAGGTTGTTATGAAAAATTTGGAGTAATCCGAAAAGGCGTAATTCGTTAAATTTCCCCTATTCGAATTCAAAAGTTCATTTCAAAATCTAGACCGAATTTGGGGTTGGTTATAAAAGCAAAGTTGTAGAACTTTTGATTTTAAACAACTTTTATTTTTGGAGATTTTTGAGTTGTTCTACAAAATTGGGAGTAATTTGGTATTTAAAAGGAATGGCAATCTTGTAAATACTATGAACAGTGTTCGCCGTCTAAGCTACATTGCCGACGGGCCTTCTTCAGCGTTCCAGGCGCGTTGTGGCCGTCTTTGGCATCGCGCTAGCGCGGGAACGGCTCCATTGTAGCTTCCTTGAGCTTCTGAGTCGCGCTATAAGTACCGAGACGCCATCGTCGTCGTTTTTCTTCTTCCTCTGTTTTCACTACCGCCGCCGTTGTCATTGCTCCGTTGAGCCCTTGCCGTCGAACCAATGTCTGCGCCATCGCAGCAAAGCACTCAATAGCTTCGCCTCTTCCTCGCACGCTCAGTCGAACCATCCTTGACGCTTGATTTCACTGAGGAACGCCGCTTGCCGCCCTTCTTCTTCGCGGCCGGCAGCACCACTGTGGTGTGCACATTGCCGTGGCCAGCGCGCTATGGTGAGCCTCTGTCCTTGCTGAGCCGTGCTTCAGTTTTGCCACGATGTTGTGGTGCTTTGTACCTTGATGCTTGATCAAATTGTCCACCGCAGCCACTGGGACTTCGCCATCGACATTGCTTGTGCCGCCGTGGTTGCTGTACACGTCGACCCATCTCTCCGTTGGTCCTCCGGCTCGGTCATCGACTCCAGCGTGATCGGGGTGAGCTCCTGAGTCTTTCTAGGCCATTTGTTTAGTCGCTACCGGCCTTGTTTCACTAGCGTAATGCCACCGAGCCACCATGTCCGCCATGGCCGGTACCGTGCTCATTTCATGCTGCAATCGATGCAACTAAGGACGTTAGTAGGTGCGCTTAGTGTGGGGAGTATGTTGTTGCAGTTGCCTTCGCCGTTAGTCTCACCGGTGGCGAGGAATCGTCGGTCAGCGTCATCGCCGTCGCGGTCAAAGCCAGAGGTAGAAGATGACGGGTGGGGTCGGGTTGTCAGCGACTTAGCGTTCAAAATGGATTTTTCTATTTTCATATTTGAATGAATAGTGTCTTTTTTTGTTATTTTTGTATAGATTTATTTAGAGCTCCAAAAATTATGAAAATATTTGTGTGACTTCTCTGTGATGTATAATATTTAAGAAAAATATGAAATATTGTTTTTCAGTACTTTTTTAATGTGATGAAAATTGCTCAATTTATTAATAAATGGATTTTCATGATTTTTCTAGGCTTATTTATATATCCAAAAATTATGAAAATTGTTTTGCCACTTAGTTATCATGTGATAAACATTTACAAAAATTTTGAGATCAATTGGAACAAGTTGATTTATTTCATAATTCTTAATTAATTAATTAATTCTTAAAAACAAATAGTAACCTTTAGTGATTTAGGTTTTGTTTGAATTTTTGGTTGAGTGATGTCCTTGGGTCATTAGTTGGTAATGATCTTTGGCAATTGATGTAAGTAGTACGAAAAAGATTTGGTTAGTTTAACTTGTAACTGTACCGCGAAGGAAAGTTGTATTCAAATTGCTAATTTTTGCATCCATCATCAAGCATTATGTTTTGTATTCTGCATCATGTTAAACATGGCATTGTTACTATGTGTAGTGAATGAAGGTGAACATGTGGTAGTTAATCAAGTTGCAGAGGAGGTTATCCATCTGTTGAGGTCGGATCAAATACTTGTGAAACATCGCAGGAACCAGACTTTTACGTCAACGAAGGCAAGCCCCGGATGCATACAACCCTACCTTGTATTTTACAAATTGATTTCGCTTTTGCTTCTTTTTACTACATTAAGTGATTAGGAGTCAAGTACAAACCAAATTGGTACATTACCAACCTTGTTATTCCATATTTACCATATTACCAGTTTTAAATTCGTATATGCCTAGTTTTGCTTAGCTATGCTTAGAATGATGAAAGTCGGGTGATTACCTACCACCTGCAAGTTTTAAATGGAACTTTTGTTACTTATGTTATCATGTGATATGGGAATGTGGAGTAATAAATCTAGACCAGGCGGACTTGGTGTGTGTGAGCCACAAGACATGGAGGTCTTGTGAGCGGGTCCTTTCCGTCTGTGTCGATTAAGGTCCATACCGTTGTTGAATTGCATGAGGTGAGACTTTGTAGTACCAACCACATACTCCGGTAAGCCTTTACTCGGCTATTCTATTATGAGAATGGCTACTCACGCACTGGGAGTGGAGAGATGGCGAGAGTAGCGTGTACCCACGTGGCCATGGGCTGGAATGGTGGAGTACTGTATTCTCGGGTGGCATGGATCCATTGTTGTTTAGAGGATCCGAGGGTAGGTTGGTATATGTAGGTCAAGGACCTACATATGTCATGTGGTCTGGAATCCCCAGCTAGGTTTTTTTAATCGGTTCAAATCGTCGTTGCTCCTCGGTTATGGAGACTCAACTCACTGTTCATCATCGTAGTATTAATAACTAGAATTTGAGAATGGTTTGTGAAGGTGTTGGATATGAAGTTTCATGATCTCCATACGGATCGTGTTAGCTTCGTATATGATTTTATGAAGTTTTAAATGTCAAATTAAAGATTTTGTTAAAGAGCTTTTACGTAAAATAACTTTGATTATTGCTAAAGCCATACCTTGAATCCCTGAGCCTGCATTCCTGAGTTTATTAGTTCTTATTTCGGTTAAGTCTTATTGAGTACTTTTGTACTCAGGGTTCGTTGACCCTTGTTGCAGGTAAGCCTCTTGAGCAGATCTGTTTTGGATCATGCTGCATGACTTTTGTTTGATCTGATGATGAGAAGTAAATGTGTGGCCCTTGGGCAGGGCAGTTTCATTATGTGTTTTGTATTATATTATAATACCACTCCACTATTTCGTTTTGTAATAATCATCGAACTTAGTTGTGAGGTTTGAAACTACTATTTTGTAAATTATGTTATTGTAAGACTTCCGCTGTTTTTACTCTAGTGTAGATATTTGAATAAATGTTGTAATACTACATTGACTCTGTAACGTGATCCTGCTCGAAAATCGTGGATGATTCGGTGTTCCCCGAGGACACCCAATAGTCTTCTTAAGTTACCGGAAATATATGCACAGATGTCAATGGTCATCGGACAGTGATAGGTTCATGTGGGCCCTATAATTTAGGAGGTTCTGCCACACCTCGTCCTTGTTAGGTCTGCGCTACCTTGGTACTCATAGCCGGGATGTACCCTCCTTTGGTAGGGCTAGATCCTTCAGCTAATGAAGTTCCCGACCACGCTTGGACCGTCTAGTTTCTTCCATGGGATCATCCCAAGTAGTTCTGGAATCTGTTCTAGGTGCTTGGGCTTCTCCGACTAGCTGGTCCTCTTCTCCGAAATGAACCCCACATCGCACAGTGTGATCATGTTTGGCTCTTCACGGATGTAGAACCACTTCTTGTACCAGTCATCAAGCGACGTGTTCCAAGGGCAGTGCAAGTACTGGGCCTTCATCCCATCACAGAGGTTGAGGTACACACCTCCGGCTATCTTCGAGCTACCGCTTCCTTTCTTCCGCAGACAGAAAAGATGATGAAAGAAGTCAAAATGGGGCTGGAAGCCACCATATGCTTCACAAAGATGAATGAAGGTGGAGACATGGAGAATCGAGTTGGGATGCAGATTGCAAATCCCAATCTCATAGTACAGACAGAGCCCCTGAAGGAAAGGGTGCACTGGAACCCCAAAACCCTGCTTGAAGAAGTCTTCGAAAACCACAATCTCACCTAGTTATGGATTGGGGTACCCCTCGCCCTCTGGCGCGCGCCATCCTACGAGTTCCTTGTTGTGGAGTACTCCCATGAGGATGAGGTCTTCGATGGTCTGCTCATTGCTTCTCGACTTCCACCACTCCTTTGCCATGACTCCTGCTTTCTTCTGGGCATCACTTTTCACCATGAATCCGGCTTTGCTGATGAACGAGGAAACGGTGGAGGATTGATTTGGTGGTGATTTCGAAGGTATTACGGTTGGTAAGAGGAAGAAGAAGGCTGCGGTGGCGAATGGTAATGGGGTTCGGTAAAAAGTAACTTACCAATTCTATACTATATTTAACGAAGAGTTTTGCCGTTTTGTCTGCCTGGGATTCTTGGGAGATGTGCGCATGCGCCATAGACGGTTGTTTTCACAACCTTGAGATCTATGCCAATGTATGCACCTCTTTGTTATTAGTGTTTGCGCCTCTTCGTTACCAGTGTGAGAGGGCCCACACTGACGCACCTACTTACAGGTGCCATGTAACTGTTTGCTTGAAAGGACAAGAAGGCAGTATGACATGCTATACATGTCTACTTTTTTTACTAGACGTGTCAGATTGGACTTGACAGAGTAAGAAGATAAATAAATACACCAAATAATAGTACAAGTGGCAGTTGGTTCTTCACCGCACCTATTGTGCTCAGGGATCATCTAGACCACTACCGTGCTCAGGGACTGCTCTGACCACTACCGTGCTCGGGGACTGCTCCGACCACTACCGTGCTCGGGGACTGTTCTGACCACTGCTCGAAGACCGCTCTCCTCGGCTACATGTGATTTGTACTCACATACAGTCAAGAGGCATTTATTTAGACCTTGCTACAAGGCTTATACTTTGCCTTCCAGCAAGCTTAGGGACTACATCAGTACGATGCACCTGCCGGTGCATCTCGTATTGCTTGTACGATGATTGGATTCTTAACTTCAGTAAAAATTCTTTTTAGACCCTGGCACCACGTGCCTACGTCACCTACTACCAGGCTCGGGGACTAAGTGGGCACACTTCACCTTGTGGTGAATGTGCTTATTTTATCGACCCCTATGCTTTGACTAATTGCTAGAATTACTATTGTCCAAGGGTCACTTACATTTCTTTTCAGAAATACAAGTGGGCACACTTGTTAAGGAAAGAAATCTTTTTCTCTTTTTCTTTAGAGCACCATGCATTCTTTGGACAATTGGAATCTTTGGCTATAATCGTGGTCTGCTGCTCTCTGTTCTGACCAGAATGCTGGCACATTTGATTGGTCAATGTTTCAATCAGTTAGAGATGACATGAAGATGGATCACATTAGTCGAAGGAGATCGAACGGCGTGTCGCAGCATAATACATGGTGCTCGGGGACTAGCTGTGGGGGTATTAACCCCTATACCCTTACGGCTAGGCTTGGGCCAGCTCGAATCAGGGGGTCTGGCCCACTAGAAGATGACGCATGGCCCTGGCAACCTGTTCGGAATCCCGCACAAGGAATCAAGGTGGATTTGGAGATCAAGCAAGATCCTGGTCGGTTAGAATAGGAATCCTTATCTGGCCACCTATGGCAATTATAACTGGCTAGGATTAGTTTCTAAATCTGTAACCCTGCCCCCCGGACTATATAAGGTAGGCAGGGGACCCCTCTAAAAACATCTCTCATTGACATACAACAATACAATCAGACATAGGACGTAGGTATTACGCCTTTATGGCGGCCAAACCTGGATAAAATCTTGTGTCTACCTTGCATCACCATCTTGTTTGTAGTTTGCGCATCTGTCTGCCAATAATCTACTACCTTGGGCATACTCCTAGGTAGACTGCCAACCATATTTTGTCGATAGCTGCCTGGGTGACCTCCTTCTCCAACCCTGTGCCAAGACAGGCAGGATGGGGTTAAGCACAAAAGAAAACAAGCCGAACAAGGGCGCAAGCCTATGAGACTCACTCTCGGCTTTCTCCCTCCAGTTTTGGACCTCAACCCGAGAGGCCTCAGCCACCCTGGAAGCCTCCCTCTCTAGCTCTGCGTCACATCAGGGAGTTAGGGGTCAAACGCAAGAAAAACAAATAAAACAAAGGGCGTGGCTCAATAGGACTCACCCTTGACCTTTTCATTCTAGGCTAAGGCCACAACCCGGGAGGCCTTGGCCACCTTGATAGCCTCCAATAGGGCACCTTTTGTTAGTAGGTGCATGCCCTGCTCCATCTCCAGTTGCTCGGCGACGGCCTTAGCAGAGGCCGCCTCTTGTTCGGCCCGAGACCTGAAGGTGTCCCGCTCGTCGGCCACCCGGGTCAGCTCCTCCTCTAGCTCCTTAATCTACACCGCTAAAGGGGTGGCCTGCTCCTGAGCCATGGCCGCCTTGGCCTTCATGTCAGCACAGTGAAGGTGGAGGTCCTCCACCGCCACGCTTCGCGCCGACAGAAGCTCATTAGCATTGGCGAGTAGGTCCTTCTGCTGCTAGAGCTGGTCCCAGATGTCCCTCTCCGCCGGAGGAACATTGACTTCTCGAGGACCAGGCCTCGAGCTCTTGGATAGGCAGAACAAACATCAAGCACTGCAAGAAAACTTGGGAAAAAGACGACACCGCATGAGGAAAGAAAGCACGTACCTGGGCAACGCTGGGCAGGTTGTTAGCTACGATGGACAACGCTATCCACAGTGACCACTCCGCCAGCTGATGGAATTGCTCGAAGGAGCCCCAGTGCCTCCCCTCATCCACGTCCTCGAGGGTGAACAGAGGCTCCCCCTTAGGGTTGTCCCGGCTCTGCCACAAAACATGCGGGCTATCCCACCCGCGGGGCTCGGGTTGTACCCAGACGAGGGCCGAGCTTCCCTTGCCAGAAGTCGGAGCTGGCTACTCCACGGTGCTGGCCACCTCAGTGTCCGCCACCTCCTTCCCTTAGGAAGTATTGTCGGAGGAGATTGAATGAACCTCCACCTCTCGGGCGCTCTCCTGCGACGGCGGTGGGTCTTGTACCGGGGGTGGTACCAAAGCTTGCCCCACCTCCATCTCTGCATCCTGGGCCGCTGGCTACGCCACACCTAAGCTAGCCTCCGCCACCTCGGCCTCGGTGTCCCTAGGAGCCCTGACATCCGCCACCTCGGCTTCAGAAGCCCTGGAAGCCCCGACCTCCACAACCTCAGCCTCGGAGGTCCTAGGGGCCTCGATGTCGCCCTTGATGGCCTTAGTGATTGAAGGCGCCTCGGCTTCACTTGACACGAGGGCCCTGGCCTCGTGGGGCATAGGCGCCTCCTCCCCTGCTTGCTTTGTGGCTGCCTCGGTAGCCTCTCCTTGGGTGGCTAGCTCCTTTGGGTTGGCCCTGGCTGATGCCACGCCATGCTGTATGGCGGCCTGCGCGTCCACCACCCATCAAGCGGCGGAGCTGGTGCTCACCTTGAGCGCCTTACGTGGCACCAGGGCGGGCGCTTTTGCATGACGCTTCTGGCTAAAGACAAGGCACTCACGAGGTCAGCATATGACCAAAGAACGAGTGGGAGAAGCTGCAAACTCCACTGACAAAACACTTACCTCAAACGAGGGCACAATAGCTTCCGCACCGCATCCCTCGTCCTCGATAATGGCGGTGGCGGTAGAGGAGGCACGGCCCCTATTTCTGCCAGTACCGACAGGCCCTCGGCGGGCTCTGAGGCGCCCTTGACCCTCTGTAGAGGCGGTTGAGTCACCCCTACCGTCGCCCGCTCCACCTCCGCCGATGAGCCCATCGGGCTGAGGGCACGCTTCCCCAACACCCATGTCTTAGGCGTGTCGGCCTTGGCCCTAGGGCGGGCGATCGCCAGCCCCAAGGCATCCTCTCCTCCTCCTCCTAGAGATGCTAGGCCACTCACCGATGCCTCAGGCACCATCTCCCTGATGTCAAGGAGATGGTCCAGGGGACCCCACCCCACCTTGCGCTCGACATCATCGCTCGAAGAATCCATCGATGACGATGATGGAGACGGCTCCTCCAGGAGACCGTCGTGCCTCTGTTGTCGGTGACGTTTCTCCAGCTCGTCGTGCTCGAGGCTCTTCCTCTTGCGCCTTGCCTCCTTGGCATCCTTCCTCTCCTTGTATGCCTTAGCATGCGCCCTATTCTCCGCTCGCCACCCTGCATCCTCAGGAACAGGCGGTGGGGAGACTCACACATCCCTCATCCCCTGTAGGAATGACAAACGCAAATAAGGGAACAAATTGAAAATGTAAGGAGCAAGGAGGCCTTGAGGGCCGCAGCGACACGTGACTCACCAAAGAGATGTACCCCGTGACAGGCGCATCAGGAACGGGGTTAGATCACCACTCCTCTGCCGCCCCTCCACCGTCTCTCTCACCCGACGCCAGATCTCCTCATCGGAAAGGGCGGCGGTGGACAACCGGATGCTGTTGATCGACTCACCCAGTGTCATCTCGAATAGGCATTGCCACCGAGCCATCAATGGCAGCACCCTCTGATGGTGGAAGGCCACCATGACCATGGCCACCGTAGGGCCACGGCTGCGCAGCCTCTCCAGTGCCTTCAGGAGTGGCTATAGCTTGGGCTGATCAGCCAACGGGACGCCATACCTCCACCTCTCTGGCTGGCTCTCCACAACCCACCCGGTATAGGGGGAAGCCCGCCGTCATCATTATGGAGGTAGAACCAGCTATTGTACCAATGGTGGTTGGATGACGTGAGCTGGGCTAGGATGTAGAAGGGTTGCCTATCTTGGCACACTTGGAGAGTGTAGCCGCCGGCCCTCAATGCCTTCTGCATGCCTGCCGTACCCGCTGGCTTGGTGTTGAGCCCCGCCCAAAAGAAGTGGAGCCACAGCTCCTAGTGGGGAGCGATGCCTAGGTACCCCTCACAGATGGCAACAAAGATGGCCGCCTGCGCGATGGAGTTGGGGTTGAAATTGTGGAGCTCCACGCCATAGTAATGTGGGAGCGCCCGCATGAACCGGTCCACTGGCAAGCTAAGGCCACACTCATGGAAGGCCACGAAGCTCACGATGTAGCCATCGCATGGCCTCAGCTCTGGCTCACTCCCCGAAGCAATCCACTCTGGTCTATTAGGGTCGGTGACTAGGCAGAGGAGACCATCGTCGACGAGCAACTACAGCATCGCCATGGACACGTCGGACGAACCCCAAGGACAATGGTGCCGCCGACCATGGGTGTGGTGGAGAATGTGGCTATGGCGGTAAGGTTTGCTCTTGCTATCTCTCTCTCTCCTTTCCTCCCCCTTCTCCCTTCTTCTCCCCGGCGCTCTCTTCCTCTATTCTTAGCAACCGCTCAAGGGTAGAAAGGGCGAACGCAGGCAAGGTAAGGAGGGGTGGGTGTGACTCGTCACATATTTATGAGGGAGGGAAGAGGGCGAAATGGACAGGCAATGAAATCAGGGAAGTTTCCCTCAGATCTAGCGCAGTTAATCCGGATCTGACCAAACTACCCATGCGTCCACCTTTTCCTTATTAATCATGCGCACACAGTAACGTCCCATCCATAGATGTCACGCAGCGATGGCAGGCGCCGTTCCGTCTCCCTAAGGAACCGCCTCAAAAGGCACACCCGCCATCGCCAGCCAATGGGAAGGTAATATCCCCCACCCGATTCCTTTCAGACTAAGGAACTAGGCACCGAGCCCATTACGGTCTAGGGGTTCAAAGGCTAGGCCCCTGAGGGTCTCGATAGCCACCCTAGGACAAATAGAGTTAGGGCTTACTATGGGCGAGCCCGTACATGGCTGAGGCCTAAGCAAGCAATTGCTTAGGATGCCCTAAGTCATGTCCGAGATTAGCAGGGAGGTCTCCGAATGGGATCCCACCGTAGGGAGGCACCGAGCCCCTAGGGCCAATCGAACGGCCCTAGGACCCACTAGAGAAGCCCTCTAGTACTTTTGGAGTGCGTATCTAGACCGCTAGCTGACCCCTATCAATTGGGGCATGGGCCTCCACTCAGACTTACCTAGTAACAGCTCACCGGAGGTGTCACTACTCGCCCACCGAGGGTAGCCTGGCATACTCCACCACTCCTTCCGAACAAAAAAGATACGAGAGGGCCACACAAAAAAGACAGGGAAACCCCAGATCACCCTCTTGCTCCGAGCAGAGGCTTGGGGGCTCTTCCTGCAACCAAGCCGAGACCTAGCAACTCAAACTCACACTTGGGGGTTTGGCAAATGCGATAAAACCCCTCCATCTGAACGAAAAGGATGTGCGAGGGCCGCACAAAAAAGACAGGGAAACTCCTGATCGCCCTCTTGCTCCGAGCAGAGGCTCGGGGGCTCTTCCTACAACCAAGCCAAGACCCAGCGACCCAAACTCGCACTTGGAGGCTCAGCAAACATGATAAAACCCTCCATCCGAACGAAAAGGATGTGCGAGGGCCGCACAAAAAAGACACGGAAACTCCTGATCGTCCTCTTGCTCCGAGCAGAGGCTCGAAGGCTCTTCCTGCAACCAAGTCGAGACCTAGTGACCCAAACTCACACTCGGGGACTCAGCAAACACGATAAAACCCCTCCATCCAAACGAAAAGGATGCGCGAGGGCCGCACAAAAAAGATAGGGAAACTCCTGATCACCCTCTTGCTCCAAGCAGAGGCTTGATGGCTCTTCCTGCAACCAAGCCGAGACCTAGCGACCCAAACTCGCACTCGGGGGCTCGGCAAACATGATAAAAGCCCTCCATCCGAACGAAAGGGATGCGCAAGGGCCACACAAAAAAGACAGGGAAACTCCTAATCGCCCTCTTGCTCTGAGCAGAGGCTCAGGGGCTCTTCCTACAACCAAGCCGAGGCCCAGCGACCCGAACTCGCACTCAGAGGCTCGGTAAACGTGATAAAACCCCTCACTCAACATGAGAAAAGCCTCTGGAGGAATAAATCCACTCCTCCAAGGCCTCGGGGGCTACACCCGGCGGGTGCGCTCATGCGCACCCACTAAAGCCTCGAGTACGAAACACCATCCCGACAGGACCTGCCGCGAGCCAAGTCTCGTCAAAACCTTAGGGAGAGTGCTCACACTCTCCTCGAGGCTCGAGGGCTACTGTCGGGTACCATAAAAAGGGGTCCCCTAAGCAAGAACCGAAAAAATCGCTTAGACCTTGTAAAAATCGAAGCCAAGAGACAACCACCAGCAAGCCCCCACCTTATCCGAGGCTCGGCTGGACCACCCAGCCCACCTCAAACAATATCCGGGCTCACCCAAAGCGGGCTCGGCCTAGAACGAAACCACGAGGCCTCGGACAAGGTACTGATTCTCCGACTCACCTGAGGCCCCGCGCGCAAGGCCTTGGACGAGGTATGAATTCTCCACCTCGCCCAAGGCCCCGCCCGTAAGGCCTCGGATGAGGTACCGATTCTTCGACTCGCCCAAGGCCCTGTGCATAAGGCCTTGGACGAGGTACCAATTCTCTGACTCACCCGAGGACCTACGCGTAAGGCCTCGAATGAGGTACCGATTCTTCGACTCACCCGAGGCCCTGCGCGCAAGGCCTTGGATGAGGTGCTGATTCTCCAACTCGCTCGAGGCCGGCTCAGCATCAACCCCATCACCTCCGCCTTGACCGACTTCTCTGACAGGACGTCACATCCAACCAACGCATCAACCACTCCCATGATGTCAGTCGAACGATGGCTAAATACAGCGGAGTGGCCGACGAGATGGGAGTCACATCAACACCATGCCGTCTAGGATAGGATGGGGCAGGGGTTACTGGCCGCTGTGCTCAGCACTGTGCCCACGGCTGACACCCATGCTGCACTATGCTGCATAACCCCTGCTCCAAGGACAATGCGGCATGGTGAGTCAAGTCTGGGTCCCTATAGCCTTGGAATCGACGTACAAGACCAACTGCTCCCTCTGAGCATCGGCTATCCGCTTTTGGGCCCCTGTAGCCTCGGGACTCGCACCCGTCGAGCCTCCCACAATGGTTTGGCCTTGGCACCAACTAGGCCTCAGCTCTCTATGTTGTCAGCACTCTGGGCCTAGCACGTCATCCGCAGTACGCGCCATGCCCTACGTCAAAGCCATAGGAGCCCCCATGTCATGCACAGGGCTGAGCTCCTGTATCCTCAGAATCAGCGCACCTGCGCCGTCATGTCTACCCAGCCTCGGCTCTCTGTGCCGGTCAAACATACAATGACCAGCACACCTCCAATAGAAGAAGGCACGCATGCTACCACAGGAGCTCCCACGTCGCACAGGATCAGGCGTGATCGGTGCGTCGCTCCAGTGCACCGAGGACAAGGCCACTCCACCGACCATGCTGCCATAGTGACAAGCTACAGGGCTCAGACATACCGCCTCTGCTCATAAAACGCCATGTAGCAAATCCATGTACCGCCCCCGTGCCTCCCTTCGACTATAAAAGGGAGTGACCGGGGCCACTTCGAGAGGACATAGGTGCAAGCAACGCATAACGTTCTATAACACACATGCTCTCTCACAGCAAGAGATCAACATCTTAAGCAACCCACGCCACTCCACATAGAGACCTGGGACTAGCTCCCTTTCTCGCTCAACTTGTAAGCCCCTACTACAAGCACCTCGGTGCAAGGAATACAAGATCGCTCTCTCAGACTAGATGTAGGGCACCTATTGCCTGAACCAATATAAACCTTGTGTCTCTTTGCATCACCATCCGGGATTAGGGGCATGCAGTACACTTTCACTAGTCAGTTGAGGACCCACCAGACCCAAAACACCGACAATACCAAACCTTGAATAGGCATAGCTTAGATTTATTCCTTCCTACAAAATGTTAGTGGTCACATACCCGAGGGAATATAATGAATTTGAAACACGGGTTGTTTTCCATAAATTTTGTGATTTTTTTCTCTATGCTAATGAAAGGATGGTTTTAGAATTACTTTAGTATAGATTTTGTTTATTAACAAATTTTATATGTTGGCTGCATTTTAGCATGGTTCAAGGCTAAGATAACTTGCAACAAAGGATGAGTGAATAAACCTTGATACTCACAGTTCTTCCTTTCATGAAGAATGAGCTGGGTCTTCTTTGCGTAGAGTTATTGGAGTTCATCACATGCCTTGATTCATCTTTGATGTGAATTTATCTTAGGACTTTCCCAAATTGAGTTTGAGAGTTTTTTGCGGGGATTAGTTCAACAAAATAACTAGTATCTACTATAGTAAGTTTTAGTTCAATAACCAAACTAAACTCCATGTCTAATTTGATTAAGGAAGGCATTTTAACCTAAGCACCACGCTTAATTTAAAAAGCCTTTGGAAATAAGGTCATACACCTCTTGATTTAAACTAAGTACCATGCTTACTTTAAAAGATGTATACAGATACTTCCAAACCTAAACATACTATAGTAAACAAAAGGTAACATGAAAGCATTATAGAGATTTATTGAAATAGAGATGAAAGAGCATGATCATGGTGAGAGAGTTTTTAATAAAAGATACAAGTGGCACGAATGTATGCAAGGAACTAAATATGCTATGGATTTGATATTAGAAAATTTAAACTAAATGGAGTGAATGCATGAATCATTTAAAGTAAACATGCAATGATATGCAAAAATTAAAGGATAACTACTCATCAAGTTTAAAGTCCATGAGCAAGCTATCTCACCTTTATTATACTTACCATGACTCACTTGATGGAATTTGTGATGAAAGGATCAAGATGCCCAAGAGGGGGGTGAATTGGGCTCATTCTAAATTTCTTTGCAATAATTAAGTCCTACGGTTAGCCCAATTAACCCCTTGTGCCTAGAAAGTGTTTCTATTGATCTACCGCACAAAAGTTTAGCAACCTATGTTCCAATCCTACTCTAGCATGGCAATTCTATGAATGTAAATGACAAGAATTGAATTGCTCAAAGTAAATGCTCAAAGTAAAGAGAGGAGGAACGCGGCAATGTTTTTCCAAGGTATCAGAGAGTCACCACTCCCCACTAGTCCTCGTTGGAGCACCCGCGCAAGGGTGTAGCTCCCCCTTGATCCACGCAAGGATCAAGTGCTCTCGATAGGTTGATTCTTTGACACTCCATCATGGTGAATCACCCACAACCGCTCACAACTTGAGTTGGGTCATCCACAAGCTCCGCCGGATGATCACCAAGCTCCCAATCACCACCAAGCTATCTAGGTGATGGTGATCACCAAGAGTAACAAGCATGAACTCTCACTTGACCATGACAAGCCTAATGAGATGGGTGGATGCACACTTTGCTACTCTTGCTTTCACTAATGAGGGCTCTCTTTGGGATTCTCACATCTCAATCACCTCACTAGGACCTTACTCTTCTTGGCACTCTCAAAGGTGTTTCTCAGCTATTGGAATGAGCAAAAGTCCCCCCTCACATGAATGGAGGAAGTATTTATAACCTTGGTTGAAAAACAAACCGTTATGTGCTTCTACGGGGTGACCGGATGCTCTGGTCATGTTGACCGGATGCTCCGGTCAGTTTTCCCTGAACTCTAGTGTTTAAGTTGTGACTGGACGCTGGACAGCGTCCGGTCAGCACTGACCGGACGTGTCTAGTCATGATTTTCCCTCTTTGGAACCTTACTGGAGTCGACCGGATGCTGGCACCCAGCGTCTGGTCACTCACCTCTTAGCATCCGGTCACATCCAGACGATTTCACCTTGATCAAATAAACCGACCGGACTCTGCGCCAGCGTTCGGTCACTCTAGAACCAGCATCTGGTCAACATTTGACCTTCTATTCACTTCCAACTCTCGATCATACATGAATGAAGTTTGCTCCAATGGATCTAAAGGCTTTTTAGGAGCTACCTAGTGCTAGATTTAGCAAGTGTGCACCACACCTAACTCACTAGACTCACCTAGGTCAAGCTACCCATCCATACCCCCCTTAATAGTATGACCAAAGGTAAAACAAAGTCCTAAACTACTCTAAGTGTCTCCTCAACTCCAATCGACACTTAGAACTAGTCCATCCTTAACCTTGTCATCCATCCTTTGAAAACTGAAATGATTTCCATCGTAGGGGCATGACCACCATGATTGTCCAATTGATCTCCATTATCATGACCTAACTTAATTGCCTCTACAAAACACACGTTAGTCACAGTAATCACGCATTGTCATTAATCACCAAAACCCAACTAGGGGCCTAGATGCTTTCAATCTCCCCCTTTTTGGTGATTGATGATAATACCACCACGAGTATGTGAGAGAGATGAGGTTTTTAACATTCTTGGTTCATATAAGCTTTTAACAATAAGAACAAAAGTGTTAGGCAAGCTTATATGACCCCAAAGGTATGAAATAAGCATGAGTACAAGTAATAAAGCTCATTTGCATCGGAGTAAAATGCGGAAGCAAAGCAAATGAGCATAACACAAGCGATATGACATATAAATAATTCAAAGTAGTGAGCACACATGTCACATATCACATAAATATCATGATCACATTAACACACTTAAGTAGTTCAATGCATAATGTATCACACATAAAAACTCCAAATGTAATAGATAAGCTAATAGATAGACTCCCCTAAATGTATCGCTCCCCCTAAGACTAGCATACTCGATCCCTCTCCCTCTTTGGTGTCAGACACCAAAACCTAAGGGATGGTCGGTGGGGCTACAGCGGACAAGTCAGGCGCTGAGGTGCGAGGAGTGAGCTAGAACTATGTGCCATCATCATCTGATTCTGAGCTCTGAGCAGTCTAACCCTTCATAGCTAGAAGCGATGCTGAAACAGTATGGGTTGGATCTATAACTAGCGCTGCCTACTCTGATGATGCAACTGATGAAGGGGGCGTCTCGGTAGTCCTAGTAATAGGTGCAACTATGGAAGGACCTGGGACATGTAGCTCTGGCGGAGTAGGTTGCCCTATCAACTCACTGAATGAAGCACCAAGGCTCCTAGAAACTAGGGTGATCACTAATGAACTCTGAGGCGGAGTAAAGCCCATATGAAGAGGAGTGAACTGTGGGGCTAGCACTGGTGAAGCAAACCACTAGGACACCTGTTCTATAGGTGAAGGAAACTATGGTGTTGGCCATCCCTGACTCTGAAGCCCACTGGACTGTACAACTAAAGTCATAGAAGTGGTGGCAGGCTGACCAAGCTAGGGTGAAGGCTACGATAGTGGAGCCCCAATAGCTATCACTACATGCTACATAAACCCAAGTAGCTACTGCTGCATGAGAAGTTGCTGCTGATGCATGGCCTGCTGCTGCTGCTGTATAGCCTGCTGCTACTGGATCGCCTGCTGCTGTCACTAGAACTCATCCTGTCGAGTCTGAAACTGTGCAAATGTAGCAGCGGTCTCCTAAGCCTAGCGAGCCTGATTCTGCCTCATCCTCTCAAGTATGGCAAGTAGAGCGGGGTCTATCTATGGTGTAGGTGGAGCTAAATTGGAGCTATCGGCCTCATGGTCATGTCGTCATGGAGGCATCTAAGGGATATCGTGGTAGTCATCATCTAAGCTGTCACTAGGGTCACTCTCGACCATCCCCTCCTGCTGAGCATCTAATTGCTCCTCCTCTGTAGCTGCTATGCCCTTGATGGTCTCATCCTACTGGGCTGCAGTCTCTGGCACCTCTAGACAATGGCACGGCTAGCTAGGTGTCCTCACTGCACTATGGCGGATCATCTGAGTCATGTTGTATATAGGGAACTTTATAGTAGCACCACTATACTCTGCCAACATCTCAGGTGGCCTCATAGTAACTGCCCTATGGATCAAGAATGTAATCCAGTGAGCATACGGCAGCTACCTGTGACCCCTAAACCCCTCTGCAATAGTATCCTCCATCTCTGATAGAAGGAGATCCCAAATGTGAAACACAGTCTGCTGCATCAGAGAGTTCAGTATCCATAGCTGTATGCATGTTAAGCCCTCATGATACCCCATCCTTGGAAGCATGATACTCCCTATAATAGCATCAAGCACTCTAGCAGTAGGAGTGAGATCACTGGGTGTCCTGCTCGATCCCTCACCAAAAGGCTCTATGAAGCAATGGTGGACTAGATCTATAGGGGGGCACCATACTACCATGAGGGCATCAGGGAGGCGTAGTCTATCCATAGCAAACCTCATGAAGCTGGACTGGCTGCTCCTGAAGCTTGAGAACCTCTTTGACCCTTGAGCTCATCAGCCTATAATCTCTGCCTCTGAAAGCAAAGTGAATGAATCTATGCTGCGGGTCAATCCAGAGTGTAGCATAGAACTGACGGAACCAAGATGAAACATATAAGCCTGTCCGTCCAAGTAAATCGGTCAGCCCTGGTAGGTAAGCTAGGTAAGGGTGAATAAGCTCTCTAGCTGCTACTACAATGGACTCATTGTTGCACACCCTCTAAGATCTAAATACTGCCCCACTGTTAAGATATGCATTATAAAAATCTTCCTACACTGGTGTGTAGAAACCCTCTAAAGCTCGATCATCCCTCCTCGGTGGGAACCACTGCTTAAAGTCCACAAATCTGAGCTGCTGCATATGTTTGGCCATGGTGGCCCTCAAATCCAAGTGAGTCACTGGAGGCGGACCCTATGGTCTAGGCAGTGGACGAGAACCCCTCTACTATGTCTTTGACCTCAGTGTGTCTAGAGCACGGGTACGACTAGAGCGACAAAGCTATGGCTGAGGTGCCTGCTCTGTCTCCTCAGCCTGCTCTCCCTCCTGAGTCTGCTCTGCTAGCTATGCCTGCTACTGTGGCTCCCCCTGAGACTGACTCTCATCAATAGTGACACACCATCCTCCAACCATGACAGTCCTAGCTGGACCACCATGATGGTGCTCAACCTACTCAAGTGCAGCCTCATAGATGGAGAAAGCTGATCTATAATAACAACACCACTCCCAGCACCTCCTCTCTCTATGTGCTCTATGTCCTCTGCAACTATAGCTGCTCTTGCTGTATCTGCATCAGGGTACTTGTGCTTCTTTGTCGCTAGCTTCTTTGCCACCTTGCCTTTTGCATCTGTAGGCTAGCGAGGCGGGGGCCTCAGATCCTCATCACTAGGACCACCTCCAATATTCTTGTCACGCGCCATCTGATGAAGCTGAGAAGAACAACTGCCGCTGACAAAGATCAGCTGCCAACTATCACTTTTGAGGCTTGGCCTCGATCCGTACTCACGAGCTTGGCCCTGAGTTGATTGACAACTGCCAATGTGACCTTAGAAAAACTGACTCACTGCACATTAGAATGGATCAGATTTATAAATAATCACAATATGTCTAGAGATACAAAACCCTAAGAAGCAAGCAATAGATACAAAATTGGAAACAAGGGCTTGCTACCTGATGATCCGGTGAATCGACAAGAACAGGAATGAATCGGGGAATCACCAGATCGGCAATGCAAGGCTAGGGTTTGGTGAGACAATGTTGCGCTGGATTGGGCGTGGATCAGTGGTTAGGGTTCTGGCAGGGCTCTAGATGCGGTGCTAAAGCAGGGCAGGGGCATGATAGCGCTAGGGCACAACATGGGCGGTGGCGCTGGAGCACGACGTGGGCGTGGATAGTGTGAGCGCGGTGGCATAGGGAGTGGCACGGGCATGATGCGTGCAGGGCATGGTGACACGACTGTGGACAGGCGGCATAGAGCAGGTGGTGTGGGCAGGAGTGGCGCTAGCAGATACGGTGGCTAGGGCGTGGCGCGGCAGCTTGGGATAGCAAAGTCAGCATGACACGGGGCTAGGTCAAGGCGACGCTGTGGTTATAAGGGGTCCCCCGACAAGATAGAAAAGGAAATAGAGAAGAAGTCCTGAACCCACATGATTTCAACTAACCGGACGCTCCGTGGCAACGATCGAACATTGCCACCCAGAGTCCGGTCGATTCTAGAGAGGTCCAAAACCCCTAGAATCATGACCAGACACGTCCGATCACAACTGACCGGACACGTCCGATCACAACTGACCGGACACACCCAGAGTCCGGTCCAACCAGTCTTCATTGTCTTTGCTCGACCAGATGTAGGAACGTCATCTGACCGAACACTGAACAGTTGTCGTAGAACCGACCAATTTATAAGAGTACAAGTACAATGGCAGCCCGCAAGTGGTCGCACTGTCATACTTGAACCCATATAAACCCGGTAGTCCATCGAGTACCACGACGGGTCTCGATAAACGATTTACAACAACCAAGATCGTACATGATTCAACATACATGCCACATATTACATAAAGTTCACAGATACATTTCTCCATCAGAGTATGAATAAAAGTTATTACAAACCAAGTTTGATAGAATAAAGTGGAAGCAATTAAGTTCGAAAATAAAGTTTCCAACATAGTTTGATATAGTGCCAAGTAGGATCACGGTCCACAAAAGCAAAGATAGGGATTAATAAAGAAGCCTGCCCAAGGCTTACTCCTCATCCATGGTGGGATAGAAGCAACTCTTGCAATAACCATGATACACAGTGCCATCTGCAACAATGGGAAATAAAACCCTGAGTATGAGAAGGTACTCAGCTAGACTTACCCGTCATGAACCAGAAATAAAATGACTCCAAGGATTATGCAAGGCTGTATAAGTGGACGTAACTTGACAACATTTTGCGTAAAAGGCAATTGACTCATTGTACAATTACGATTCCTTTATCAAGTTAATTATAACTATCCATTTCTAGATTAGCAACTATCCTGTGCCAAACATGTGGTATATCAATTTAAAAGCATACAATAGTAACCATAGCAGGTATTGTACTTCCATATTCATTCGAACCATCATGTTCCATAACATAGTTACTACGATGTTGGGACTAGCCAAGTTTCTCACTATCCGGGAGAGACGGCGATTCGAATCGATTTCAACCAGCTGGCAATTTATTCCTAACACAAACCTAGGTCTACTAGCCACGATAGCCTTAGGTCAACTTTGGTACAACTTAGGTACACATTTTGCGGGTCCGTACTGCACCGCACAATCTGGAACACCAGATGCTAGGACGTTCAGGCCTAGCCTGCCCTTGGGCTCAGTCTGATTGTTCCCCGAAAGGAGCGCACAACAGAACGGGTCCCGGCCTGAGTTGAATTACTCGGCTTCGTGGTCGGAACGAGTTATCCGGCCAGCTAAGCGAGAGGCATGCGTTCAATCTTGTCAGAAGCGCCAACAATGGTATGGTCCTCAACCGACATAGACGGGGATAGGTCCACACCCAAGACCTCCATGTCTTGTTGCTTCTCTATCGACTTCCCATCCGGTCTCGATTTTCTTTTACCCCATGGTTCTGTTCCACGATAGCAAATATAGCCAACCGTGCTCCGGTATCCACCTATATCTCGCAGGTGACAGGACATCACCTGACTTCTACCGGTCTAAGCATGGCTAAGCATATATTCAATCCTGGACCTATACTGGTTAAAGGTGTAATATCTAGACAAGGAATGTACGTGCATCAATTGGTCCCATTTAACTCTTATAACCTAATGCATCAATCATAGGTACTTAAGTAATCATTTATAAAATACTGGGAGACTTAGAATGCTCCGGGGCTTGCCTTTCAGAAAAGAAATAGGGCGGTGGTCAGGACACTTCGGAAGCTCTTTAGGATTCTGCTCCACGCCTTCGGGAGCTGTGGCTTGAGGATTCTCCTGCTGGTCCCCTTCCTCTGCTTCTTCAAATTCCAGCAACGTTATTTCTTCCTCCGATCCTAGATGCATGAATATGGCATAAGTATTATGAATGCATATATGTTAAAACGAATGCATATATGTTATTTCTTCATGTTTATTGAGTAGGTGCATATCTCTTCTCGATTATTTAATTAACTACTTCCACAATGCATCCACTATATCTCAAAACAGCAGCTACTTGTTTCACTCATAACAGGAGTTCTGCTAATCCAAATGCAATGATCCTAGACTTTCTGGAAAGCTTATCAAATTCTCTACAACTTTGTTATTAACCATTTTTACAGCAAACATCATCCCTATCATGCAACTTGTCAAACTACAGAATCTGTCCGGAATCCTTTTAAATTTGCATTTTAAAGCAACAATACTTCTACTTCATGTAATCACTCAAAATTTGACAACATAAAGCCTACCACCAGTTTAAGCATGCCAAATACATTCAAGAAAATATAATGGTGAAGCCCAAACTATTTATTTAAATGCCTTTATTATTTTATTTAGATATTTAGGTTAAATAATAAACATATATCATATGTGCATCAAAAATTCTTAAAACTTTACAGTGCCTTACTAATGCTATTAAAGGACTACTGTAAAAGTTTCATGCCATTTCATTCAATGAAACACTCTATACAAAAATGACAAGACAGAAAGGCTTAAAGTAGCATAAATAGAAAACCCTAGTGAAAAGTGTCAAGCAACAGATTTCCTATTTTTCTTAGCATCCTTATGGTACTAGGATTACCCCCAACAAATTTCATGAATTTTGGATTCATAACTAATTTATAAAAATTCATACAAGGATTTACTATTTATAAAAGAAAAATCTATAACTACAAATCTACACATGCACTGATCCTCAAATTTTTACCAGAGTTCATATATGTTAAGGTTAGCTTACCACAAAAATTTCATAATTTTTGGAGCACAGGGACTCTAGATATAAAATAAACAAATTTGCATGCATTCAAAAACATATTTCAAATCTCTATTTAAATCTCCAAATATTTCTACTGTAAATGTCAAGAATATATTTTTCCTAAATACTAACCTTCCTAAGGAACATAACCAAATTTATTTCTCAATTTTTGAAGCTACCAAACTGAAGATATAAAAATCACAAAAGAATTCAAAAACTGGAATCAAATGAGCTAGCTTTCAAATACGGAGTCGCTGACCGGTGGGACCCACTGGTCAGGGGACCCCACATGTCATCGAGACGAAAACAGGGCCGGCGGCGCTACTCTACTGGCGTGGCTAGAACTCACCGATGGCGAACCTGCCGGCGGTGACATCATCACCAGATGTTCTACTCGACTTCGCGCACACAATGCTCTACTTGGTGGGACTGCTCGTCGGTGCTAGCAATGGCGACGGCGCTCATGGTGGAACGGAGGTGCAGGCTGACGGTGAGACACCGGTGGAAGCTACAGCGGCGCCAACTAAGGCTTAGACGAGCATCTCTAGACCATGGCAAACCTATATCACAAGCTATCATAGCCTATGGTGGATGGAGGCGACATGGCCACGGTGACGAGGCTAGCGGCGAAGCTCCGGCGAGGCATTGCATGGCGCGGTGGCTTACCAAGCTCGAACAGCGGGCACTAGGGGAGTTGCTGGGAAGACGGTGATGCTGTTGCGGTGGCGATTGGGTGGCTCAGCGCTAGCTAGAGCTGGCTATGGCGACGACGGAGGCGAGACGAGCTCGGCTGTCGCTGCGGCAAGGAAGGAGGAGGCGAAATGGGGAAATGAGGGCGTGGCTGAGTGCGGGCGGACGCTAGGGAGTTGAAGGCGCTCTCTGGCCTAGCTTTTGTCGTGCGGGGCAGGGCGCCGGCGATGCATGGCCAGCTGCGATGTCCACGCGGCGCGCGGGCTCTGTTCCGGTCGGCCACTGAATCAACCGATTCAGTTTGTTCAGTTAACGCAATGTCGAGCCTGACGACGAGTTTTGCCATCCATTTAACTGCTAATCCGTGGCTCCAAAGTATAAATAGTCTGAATAGGATTTGTAGAACCATAAAAGCTACAACTCTTGTCAAGCAACCATGTTCTAATTCACAACTAAATTCAAGTTAGATCACCCCAAGGTCGGCTGTCAGCACGGTTAGGGTACAAGACTTAGAAAAAATTTCTTAAGTGTTGAAATCTTGATTTTGCTAATTTTTGTGGGACCAATTCAAGCATGTTAGAAGCTAAATCAGTCAATGACCCAAAAATAAAAGTTGTTCCTTATGTCAAATACTACAACTTTGCTTTAGTGACCACCTCCATGCAAGGTCTCTAACACCTAATTCAAACTTGGTCAAACAAGCTACATTCAAATGATGACTTGAACAAAAACTATGACTTAGTGATCTATTTAGCCCTAGTTATGAATATCAAAGTTGTTCATAATGATACTCTAAACATGTTTAAGCAATTTGCAAGGTCATTCAATCATTTCATGTATTAGGCACTCATAGGGCTAGTTAGTGTAATCACATGAAGTTTAAGTGTTGGTTCATGAAATGTGACCATGAACAAAGTCCTATTTGCTAACCTAGGTGTTGCTACATGTTTGTGTGACTCACATCCACCAAGTACATGTGTCCACTCATGATCATATGCATAGGTACATGGAGACATGAAATAACGAGAAAAGTTGCATATGTTTAAGAAACATGCGATAACAAACAAACGTTGCAGATGTTTCAATCCAATGTTTCAATTGTAAATGCTTGTTTATGAATGCTTGATGATCATGCTCATGTTATGCAAGTCAAGTTATGCAAGGCTAACACCCGAGGTGTTACAGCCCCTCCCCCTTATAAAAATCTCGTCCCAAGATTTGCAAGACCTACCATTCTTGGAAAAATGCAGGATAAACTTCTCGTAGATAATCTCCTCTTTCCCACGTAGCATCTTGTTCACTATGATTGTTCCACACCATCTTATAGAACTTAATAATCTTACTCCGTGTTACTCTCTCCATCTCCTCTAATACTTGAATTGGCTTTTCTTCATTGGTCAAATCTGATTGAAGCTGCACGTTGGTGGGTGCAATAGCTTCTTCAGGTACTCGAAGACATTTCTTCAACTGAGAAACATAGAACACATCAAATATTGCACTCATCTCTGGTGGAAGTTGTAACTTATACGCAACATTTCCTTTTTGTTCCAAAATTTTGTATGGCCCTACATATCTTGGTGAAAGCTTCTTTTTCATCCCAAATCTTTTCACACCTTTCATGGGTGATACTCTCAAGTATACATAGTTACCCACTTCAAAAGTTAGTGGTCTTCTTCTTCTATCGGCATAACTCTTAATAGAGATGGGGATCCCGATCTTCCGCCAGGTGATGATAACTATCGTTGTGGCGGAGAATGACACACCGATCCAGCTTCAGATCAAAAGATTGAACCCTACAATCTTAGCACCACAGCTCCTCTGGTTATCAACCAAGTCTCAGACCAAGTTGACCTCGCCAAGAAGGCTAATCCCTGCCTACACAACGAAGAACACAAGCAAGAACAAGAAAGATCGCAACCAAATTGTAGATGTATGATTAATCTCATGAGTTGGGGTCTCACAAACTGATGAACGGTGAAACTGTTCTTGACAGAATAATCTAAGCAAAACCCAAACCCTAGAGTAGGTGGTGGCTACTGATTATATAGCCTAAGGGACGTCCAAGGATCTCTCTTCATGTCCTAAAGGTGTCCCAACATGTTACAAGGCCCAACGGCCCAAAAGACGACGACGCAGCGCCGTGACAGATTCTGGACATCAACTTGTTTTGACGATTCCCATTGATTCTAATGGAATTTTGATGTGGAACCACTTCCATTGGCTTCCTTATGAAATTATCTATCCATTCATATGTGGATCATCAAAAATGGAATTTAGATGCGTCCTGGGCGTCCATTTTATTGCAGACTGGTCCTGACGGCCGAGGCAGACTCGAACTCGGATTGGACCGGGCCTCTGGCTTGGCTTGGACGTCCTTGCTGGCCTCCTAAGGTGGTGGCCAAGGAGGAGGACGTCCAAGGCCATCTCTTAGGAGTTCTCCATCTTCTTGGGGTATGCTCCAACTTGGGCCTGGGTCCCAAGGATGTCTAACAAGCTCATGACGACAGTGTAGCTCCCGCCAGAAATAGCAATAGAATATATTGGTGATTTGGAGGCCTTGCCGATGTGATATTGAGATGGAACTAGATCTATTTGAAAGCTTATCAAACAAGCTTTCCATCAAGTGCTTATTGACCTCGATCGCACTCCAGATGGATGAGTTATGGCCTTCCCAATGAGGCACTGTCGGGCTGCCGACGAACCGAAAGTTCAACTTCGATGAACTTCCATTATGAAACACATTTGAACCTAAAATCAAATAGTGACATGTACATGTGGAACCAAGTGAATTATAACCAAAGCCACTATGCAAATGTAGGAACGAGTGCACCTTATAATCATTGTTCGTATCCAAAGGTGCCATGTCCTCATCATCCTCCCCTTCTTGACAACAAACCGTCCTCGGTTTGAGCTTAGCTGGTGGACAAGTTGTCGGTAATAGCCAACATTGCTCCCCTTCTTGAAATTTAACCTGTTGCCTCATTACAAAACCTGGGGATTTCGACATGACAACATTATCGCTATTGGTGCCCTCTAGTTGATCATATTTTTGCACAATGAAAGGAGATTTCAGAGTTGAACAAATATAGACACGATGCACCATATACTCTCCTTTACAATTATATTTTCCAATAAAATGATATGTACAAGTAGACAACCATGACAATTCAACACATTTAAGTTTCTCTTCTAAACTACTAAGAGCATATAAAGTATCAAACTCAATATAACCCAAAGTATTTGAAGAATACAATAATTTCTTTTCTTTTTTTTCGGTAGCAATGGGAAGCAAACGTTTATGTTCAGCATAAGTAATTGGTTCCAAAACATGGAAAACTGAAGCATCATCAACTAATTCATCTTTATCACAAAGAACATCAAGAAAATTATCATGGGACAAAGATAAATTAAGAGAGGGTTCCACTAACAATTGCTCTATGATAGCATGGTTTGTGGAAAAATTTAGTACATTAAGACAATTTTCACCTTCCGTGAGTGTAGCACCATGGGCATTACCTGTGTTCTCAGCAGGAGTAATAGGTGCATTGTGAAGTGATGGTTCTGAATTTGCATATGAGGTTGTGAGCTCCTCATTTTCTTCCATGTCATCCTCTTGCTTATGGATATTATCCTGCAGAAGGTTAGTCATAGCAAGAGGAATAACAACAGATTCTTCCTCCAAATGGTGCACCTCATCATATGAAATCAAAACAGGAGGTGGATTAACAAAGGTTTCTCGCATAAGAAGTTTCATATCATTCTAAGTTTGAGGTTTATCAGAAGGATCTAAAGACTCCCACCAAGATAAAGCAGAATGTCGCAAAACACTAGCTGCATTTTTTACCTTCCTCCTTGGACACATAAAGCGAGTAGCAAATATGTTGTCGATGGCAATTTCCCACTCCATGTACTCATCAGCACCTATACCATCATAAGTCGGTGGATATGAACAACTTGTCATTGTTAGAAGACAACAAAAGACAATACAAAAATATCATCCCTATCAAATGACTACGTGGTTGCAGTGGTGTCACTTTTGACAGCAAGTGGAAGCGTCTTACCAAGCTCTTAAAAAGTTCTTACCAACGCAAAGCAGTGGATGGTACAACCAGTGGCTGGTACGTGATACCTGTGAGGGTGTGACACCAAAATTGCAAGGGTCTTTTTCTGTACCGATCTGAAGTATATGTGGAGCTTGGGATACATGCAAAAGAACAAATATATATATGTGGCACACAAGTCAGTGACAGACAACAATATTGAATAAATGTCCAGAGCACTTGTCCTAGTTGCTGGCCTATACGTGTTCCTATCACCAGTTGTGATAAACAAGAGAGGAAACAAGGATGAAAGGAAACAAGTATTAAAGGTAGCAATGGATATGAACAAGGCAAAAGGTACCACAAACAATACAGCTATTGAGTGTTTCTTATGTGCTCCTTTTCGATATCTTCTATTCTCTTTTACTATTTTTTTATTTTTTTTTTGTCCAATCTTTTTTTTCTTGCTTTTGCTCTTTTGATATTTTTTTCTCAGCAAGGAGCACACAAGAATAAACCACAAAAAATTTGAGCTCAATTGAATAAAAGATGTGGCCTATAGAAAATTAGGACTATGCTCTAAAAAGCATACCAAAACTTGTGGGCCCAGAAACTAAATTTTCCTAATCAAATTTTGCAAATCTAATTTTTTCGAACCCAGCAATGCTGGGATGAAATAGATCTAAAATTTTCTGGCGTTCTCCGTAGATATAAAATTTTCCCCGTTTCAAGTTCGGATGCAAATGTTATGACTGTTTTAAGGAAGCTGCTCGAATAAGGGTTTTAGTGGACACAAGATGCAAACCGATGGTGATACAGAATAGCGGCGGGTGGAGGGATCAACACAAACTAGAAAAGAACACAATCTAAACCAGTAACAAGACTTTGACCTAGGACACAAACTCAACAATGGAATCTGAAACTGAAATATGCAAAGGCTATGGCACGGAAGGTTCTAGGATAGGAAATAAAAGTATGGCACTGGACTATAGGACGAATGCGAAACTCTCAAACTAGGGAATAAAAGTGAACCTGACGGTATACCTTAGCTCTGATTACCACTTAACAGAGACGGGGATCTCGATCTTCCGTCAGGTGATGATAACTATCGTTGTGGCGAAGAATAACACACCGATCCGGCTTTAGATCGAAATATCAAACCCTGCAATCTTAGCACCACAGCTCCTCTGGTTATCAACCAAGTCTCAGACTAGGTTGACCTTGCCAAGAAGGCTAATCCCTGCCTGCGCAACGAAGAACACAAGCAAGAACAAGAAAGATCGCAGCCAAATTGCAGATGTATGATTAATCTCACGAGTTGGGGTCTCACAAACCGATGAACGGCGAAACTGTTCTTGATAGAATAATCTAAGCAAAACCCAAACCCTAAAGTAGGTGGTGGCTACTGATTATATAGCCTAAGGGACGTCCAAGGATCTCTCTTCATGTCCTAAAGGTGTCCCAATACGTTACAAGGCCCAACAGCCCAAAAGACGACGACGTAGCGCCATGACAGATTTTGGACATCAACTTGTTTCGACGATTCACATTGATTCTAATGGAATTTTGATGTGGGACCACTTCCATTGGTTTCCTTATGAAATTATCTATCCATCCATATGTGGATCATCAAAAACGGAGTTCGGATGCGTCCTGGGCGTCTGTTTTATTGTAGACTGGTCCTGACGGCCGAGGCAGACTCGAACTCAGATTGGACTGGGCCTCTGGCTTGGCTTGGACGTCCTTGCTGGCCTCCTAAGGTGGTGGCCAAGGAGGAGGACGTCCAAGGCCATCTCTTAGGTGTTCTCCATCTTTTTGGGGCATGCTCCAACTTGGGCCTGGATCCCAAGGATGTCTAACAAGCCCATGACGACAGTGTAGCTCCCACCAGAAATAGAGATAGAATATATTAGTGATTTGGAGGCCTTGCCGACGTGATATTGAGATGGAACCAGATCTATTTGAAAGCTTATCAAACAAGCTTTCCATCAAGTGCTTATTGACCTCGATCGCACTCCAGATGGATGAGTTATGGCCTTCCCAATGAGGCACTATCGGGCTACCGACGAACCAAAAGTTCAACTTTGATGAACTTCCATTATGAAACACATTTGAACCTACAATCAAATAGTGACATGTACATGTGGAACCAAGTGAATTATAACCAAAGCCACTATGCAAATGTAGGAATGAGTGCACCTTATAATCATTGTTCGTATCCGAAGGTGCCATGTCCTCATCAACTCTTTTGTCTTGATTGAGCTGCCTTCATATGTTGTTGGATGATACGTACTTGCTCTTTGGCTTCATTGACAAAGTCAATACCAAAGTATCTCCTTTCACCGGGCTCAATCCAATTCAATGGAGTTCTACATTTTCTGCCATACAATGCTTCAAATGGAGCCATTTTGATACTCGCTTGATAACTGTTGTTATAGGAGAACTCAGCTAAAGGTAACCATTTCTCCCATGAACCTTTTGAAGATATAACACAAGCTCTAAGCAAATCTTCTAGGATTTGGTTCACTCGCTCCGTCTATCTTGAAGTTTGTGGATGGTATACCGAACTTCTGATTAGCTTGGTTCCCAAAGCCTGGTGTAAGTGCTCCTAGAAACGAGCTATGAACTGTGGTCCTCGATTTGAGATTATAGTCCTGGGTACTCCATGCAGTCTCACGATCTGGGAAACATATATCTCAGCGTAATTCCCAACTATATACCGTGTGTTCATGGGTATGAAGTGTGCTGACTTGGTGAGACGATCAACAATAACCCATATTGAATCGTGACCTTGTGGTGTCATTGGATGGCCTGTGATAAAGTCCATGCTGATTTCCTCCCATTTCCATCTTGGAATAGGCAATGGTTGAAGTAATCCGGCAGTTTTTATATGGACAGCTTTTACTCTACTGCAGTTATCACACCTAGCAACATAGGCTGCGATCTCTTTCTTCATCTTAGTCCACCAAAAATGGGTTTTCAAATCTTGATACATCTTACTACTACCTGGATGGATGGACAATTTGGATGAGTAAGCTTCATCTAAAATTTGATTCCTTAGCTCATGGTCTTATGGTACCACAAGTCGGTCCTTAAACCATAATACACCTCTTTCATCTAATCTAAAATGTTTGGTTTCCTGCTCTTACATTTTTCTCTTGATGTGACTTATTCCTACATCTGTCTGCTGTAGCTCTATGATTTTGCTCTCAAGTGAACAACTGATCGTGATATTGTGTAGTACAGCAGGATGTAACAAGTTGAATCCATCTTCCAATAATGCTCCTGTAGTGTTGCAATGAGACTTTCGACTGAGTGCATCTGCTACTACATTAGCTTTACTCGGATGGTAATGCACTTCTAAATTGTAGTCCTTAATCAATTCTAACCATCTTCGTTGTCTCATGTTTAGTTCTAGCTGGGTAAAGATATACTTGAGACTTTTGTAGTCAGTATATATATGACATACATTGCCCAACAAATAATGTCTCCATATCTTTAATGCGTGAACAACTGTTGCAAGTTCTAAATCATGTGTAGGGTAGTTGACTTCATGTTTTCTCAATTGTCGAGAAGCATATGCAATAACTCTTCCTTCTTGCATAAGCACACATCCCAAACCTATTCCCGATGCATCACAAAATACATCAAAAGGCCTTTCAATGTCTGGTTATGCTAGCACAGGTGCTGTAGTCAACAAAGTTCTAAGGGTGTGAAAAGCTGCTTCACATTCTAGTGTCCATTTGTACTTCTCATCTTTCTAAAGTAGTCTGGTCATTGGCTTAGCTATCTTTGAAAAATCTGGAATAAAATGACGATAATATCCTGCTAACCCTAGAAAACTCTGAACTTCATGAACCAAAGTTGGGGCTTTCCAATCCATGACCTCTTGTACTTTTGATGGGTCTACAGAGATTCCATCTCTAGATAAGATGTGACCTAAGAAAGGTACTTTGCTCAACCAAAACTCACATTTGTTAAACTTTGCATATAGCTTATGCTTCCTCAGTCTGGATAGGACAATCCTCAGATGCTCTTCATGATCTGACTCATTTTCTGAATAAATCAATATATCATCGATAAACACGACCACAAACTTGTCAAGTTTGGGCATGAATACCGAGTTCATCAGGTACATGAAGTAGGCTAGAGCATTTGTTAGTCCGAAAGACATAACCAAGTACTCGTATAAGCCGTACCTAGTAGAGAAAGCAGTTTTAGGTATATCCTCTGGTCTGATCTTTATCTGATGGTAACCTGATCTCAAGTCAATTTTGGAGAATACCTTTGCCTTCGCTAGCTGATTGAATAAGATGTCGATGTGGGGCAATGGATATTTGTTCTTAATGGTCACAGCATTGAGTGGTCTATAATCTACACACATTCTCAGTGACTTGTCCTTCTTTTTCACAAACAAAGCTGGACATCCCCACGGAGATGAGCTAGGTTGAATAAGACCCTTGTCCAATAGATCTTGCAATTGAACCTTAAGTTCCGCTAACTCGTTGGGTGGCATTCTATAGGGCCTTCTGGATATGGGTGTCGTACCTGGCACTAACTCGATCTTAAATTCCACGTCCCTATCTGGTGGTAGACCTGGTAATTCTTCTAGAAATACATCCGAAAACTTACAAACCACTTGGATATCCCATAGTGTAGTGGTTTGGATAGCGCAAGCTAAATGTTGGAGTTCAAAATTGCAGGAGAGTGGTACTAGAAAAGCATTCCCTCCCGTGGGTTCCTTCAACATAATAGTGCGGGTGCTAGTGTCAATAAGAACACCATGATCCTTCATCCAATTCATGCCTAAGATTACACTTATTGATAACCCGGGCAATATTATCAAATCTGTGGTGTACTCCCTCCCTTGTATAGAGGTGAGTATATTTTTTACTATCTTTTTGGTAGTAACAGTTTCCCCTACTAAACTTATGTTATAACCCCCTTTGCTTACTTTAATTATTTCTTGATCATGTCTAGATGCAAATGCTTGACTCATAAATGAATGAGAAGCTCCCGAATCAAATAAAACAATAGCGGGATGCTTGTTGACGAGAAACATACCAGCCGTGACAACTTCTCCAGTGGGCACTTCCTCAATAGCGGTATAATGCACGTATCCCGAATGTGCCCTTGCATTTGCCTGCCTCTGATTGTTCTGATTTGGGTTGCCATTCTTCTTGGGGTGGGGGCATTCCTTGGTCCAATGACCCAGTTGGTTGCAGTTGAAACATGGTTGATTATTCCAAGGTCCTGTGGAGCTTCCCTGACTACCAATTCCTTTTGGTAAGGCAATAGTGAATGCCTTACAAAATGGTTTCTAAGGTCTATCGTTCTAAGCTTTAGGTGGTGGAGGCCTAAACTTAGGTGCAGGTGGATAGAATTGTGGCCTAGCTGTGATAGGCGCTTTCGATTGGGAAGATCCTGAGGCACCTGCCTCATATGCCCTCTTGCGACCCTTAGCAACTGCATGCATGTTATTATGGTTTTCTTGGGTCAAGGCATCACTAATAAACTCATTGTATGTGGCACACCTAGAATTGGCCATGGTCTTCATCAGTTTGGTACCCAAACCCTGCTTGAAACTCTCTATCTTTTTCTCCTCAGTATCCACAAAACATGGAGCATATCTAGACAGGTTGTTGAATGCATGCATATATTCTGTGAGAGTCTTTGTTCCTTGAGTGAGCCTCATAAACTCGACTGCCTTCATGCGCATCAGGCTCGGGGGAATATGATGTCCCCTAAAAGCCAACTTGAACTGTTCCCAGGTCACTCATGCATTAGCAGGCAAAGACAACAAGAAATGCGTCCACTAGATTCTTGCTGGTCCTTGCAGCTGATGAGAAGCATACTCAGCTTTCAGATGCTCTGTGACCCTCAGTTGATGAAATTTCTGCTCAATGGTATTTAGCCACTCGTTAGCCTGTAGTGGTTCCTCAGCCACCTTGAAGATTGGAGGCTTCATATCCAGAAACTCCTTGAATGTACTTTGCTGATTTGGCTTGCCCCCTGGTTGATGTGGGTGGCCCCGAGCAGTGTTTTGCGTGATGAGGCGCAAAGCTTCTTCCATTGTCCTTTGGCTCCCTAAGAACTGGGTAAAGAACTCCTGAGCGGACGGTGGCGGTGGGGGTGGCAAGTCATCATGGTTGCCATCCTGGCTGCCACCAGCTCCAGCACAGGTGTGCGCATCTACGAATTTGCAACAATAAGCGATTATTGGTTGATGCCAAGAGATTGCAGATGAATCATAATCATGCCAAACTAAAATTACTGGAGAAAATTCTCAAATTCACTACAACAACAGAGGCATAACAATTCATTCTCTCAACATGACATCACCAATTTGACCACTTATCGCGCTCACAACGCATGCAAATTTAAATCGTGATTACCAACAAAGGACTGGAATTGCATTGATGTTCAACCAAATGTGCGATAGTCGTGTGATTAACAACATTACATGATAGTCGGATTACTAATGCCAAATTTGAACTACAGGTCCATTACATGAATAAAGGTGATACATTGGTCCTTCCGCTAAGTACTAAGCGATCTAATCCTCATCATGATCACTATCGAGGTCAGATGTAGGATCATCTCCTTCCTCAGGCTCCACTTCTTCTTTAGGCTCCACTTCTTCTTCTTCCTCGTCCTCTTCTAGATCCATCTCTGTGGCTCCAGGTGGAACATAAGGGCAGAGCTAATTATTTAGTAGATGAACCTCCTCATGTAGGTTATTGTTGTATTCTTCCACATTGGCCAGCTGCTACTCTAGCTCAAACTGTCGAGCTCTTAGAACATCTTCCCTGGACTAGGCTGCATTCCTCTGGTGAGTTAACCGAGCCATCTCTACATTGAGCCTCTCAATCTCGGCGTTGTGCTCCCTCTGAAGCTGACGTCGGTCCTCGCGGGTATGACCAAGAGCACCAGACACACGTCTGAGGCTACCTTCTACTCCATCTAACACTGTCATCACTGCAAACATGGCGCTCATGGCAGGGTTATCACTGTTCTACCCTTCTGCTGTACCAATCTCCAAAGATCTTCCTCTTGCCTGTTGCCACGAGTCAGTGGAGGGGTTGCCCCTTGGAAAGACTCCAACCAAAGCGGCTGCCAGCTCCTGAGGAAAACAATCCATGATATCCCTTAGGATCCCAAAGGCTACCCTACCAGCTGCTTCTTCAGCAGTCCTGCTAGTTGACTCATAACACCAACCTGTTCACTCAGAATCATCACCTTGGGGATGAACAACGGCCTCCATAGTAACCAAGAGACCTTCTCCCAACTGCTCATTTGCCTAGAAGTAGTGGGGTTCCATTCCATCAGGATAGCCTACATAGCTGAGCACTCTCCACAAGAGTGTAGGCATCCCAAACTCTCCAAGAAACGTGTGACGTTGATGGGTACGTGGAGCAAGCTGACGGCTGGGAGCTCTACCTCCGGTGGACTTGCGAGCGGTCTGCTTTGTGCGTGCCATCTACACCATTAACATGTACCACTAGGTGAGACAATGCCATAATGGATAAGAGTTACTTAACCGAGTAAGAATTTTATAAGGGGGGAACAATGTAATTATGTGAATGGTAATTATCATGATGCATGCTCGTTCCGTACGTCCTCACAAACTTAGGAAAAATTTGCTTCTAACGGTAGACATGGTGGCATATATACGTTCTCTCATAAATAGCGTAACTAGTCGAACTACACGTTTCATTGTTAGTGTACCTGCATAAGAATTTCATTTCAGCCCTAAACCCAGAATGAAATATGCAGAATGTAATTGTAAATACTTCCATATATGTATACCCATACATATACTTCCGTATCAATCTACCCGACAATAATTTAAACCCACAATTAAATACGTACCATATACACATGCAAGCATGCATACATAGCCGTACCAAAGCTAACTCTTCCCGACCGCACACTCACATCTTGCGGTCATACACTCATCATCTTACCTTGGCGTAGAGGCATTTGATCCATTCATTACCACTCAAGTGAATGGCATCCATACTATAGCACGCCGTATAGACAATGAAGTAAAAACCCCCATGTTAGTACTTAAATAGCCACCTAATAGTCCTTAATTTGGGCATAAGGAAAGTGATCATTGGCACACTTTAGATTTCAATTACCTATTAATATAACTATTAGTTGCTAGAGAAGGGTTTTTTGGAAAACAAAAACTTTTGTTTTAATTACACATGTGACAATTAACGTTGAATCTTGCTCTGATGCCAGCTATCGCAGAACCGACCAATTTATAAGAGTACAAGTACAATGGCAGCCCGCAAGTGGTCGCACTATCATACTTGAACCCATATAAACCCGGTAGTCCGTCGAGTACCACGACGGGTCTCGATAAATGATTTACAACAACTAAGATCGTACATGATTCAACATACATGCCACATATTACATAAAGTTCACAGATACATTTCTCCATCAGAGTACGAATAAAAGTTATTACAAACCGAGTTTGATAGAATAAAGCGGAAGCAATTAAGTTCAAAAATAAAGTTTCCAACATAGTTTGATACAGTGCCAAGTAGGATCACGGTCCACAAAAGCAAAGATAGGGATTAATAAAGAAGCCTGCCCAAGGCTTACTCCTCATCCATGGCAGGATAGAAGCAACTCTTGCAATAACCATGATACACAGTGCCATCTACAAGAATGGGAAATAAAACCCTAAGTACGAGAAGGTACTCAGCTAGACTTACCCGTCATGAACCAGAAATAAAATGACTCCAAGGATTATGCAAGGCTATATAAGTGGACGTAACTTGACAACATTTTGCGTAAAAGGCAATTGACGCATTGTACAATTATGATTCCTTTATCAAGTTAATTATAACTATCCATTTCTAGATTAGCAACTATCCTGTGCCAAACATGTGGTATATCAATTTAAAAGCATACAATAGTAACCATAGCAGGTATTGTACTTCCATATTCATTTGAACCATCATGTTCCATAACATAGTTACTACGATGTTGGGACTAGCCAAGTTTCTCACTATCCGGGAGAGACGGTGATTCGAATCGATTTCAACCAGCTGGGAATTTATTCCTAACACAAACCCAGGTCTACCAGCCACGATAGCCTTAGGTCACCTTTGGTACAACTTAGGTACACATTTTGTGGGTCCGTACCGTGCTGCACAATCTAGAACACCAGATGCCAGGACGTTCAGGCCTAGCCTGCCCTTGGGCTCAGTCTGATCGTTCCCTGGAAGGAGTGCACAACAGAACGGGTCCCGCCCTGAGTTGAATTACACGGCTTCGCGGTCAGAACGAGTTATCCAGCCAGCTAAGTGAGAGGCATGCATTCAATCTTGTCAGAAGCGCCAACAACGGTATGGTCCTTAACTGACATAGACGAGGATAGATCCACACCCAAGACCTCCATGTCTTGTTGCTTCTCTATCGACTTCCCGTCTGGTCTTGATTTTCTTTTACCCCATGGTTCTGTTCCACGATAGCAAATATAGCCAACCGTGCTCTGGTATCTACCTATATCTCACAGGTGATAGGACATCACCCGACTTCTACTGGTCTAAGCATGGCTAAGCATATATTCGATCCTGGACCTATACCGGTTAAAGGTGTAATATTTGGACAAGGAATGTATGTGCATCAATTGGTTCCATTCAACTCTTATAACCTAATGCATCAATCATAGGTACTTAAGTAATCATTTATATAATACTGGGAGACTTAGAATGCTCTAGGGCTTGCCTTTTAGAAAAGAAGTAGGGCGGTGGTCAGGACACTCCGAAAGCTCTTTAGGATTCTGCTCCACGCCTTCGGGAGCTACGGCTTGAGGATTCTCCTGCTGGTCCCCTTCCTCTGCTTCTTCGAATTCCAGCAATGTTATTTCTTCCTCCGATCCTAGATGCATGAATATGGCATAAGTATTATGAATGCATATATGTTAACAAGTGTATCATGTTTATTGAGTAGGTGCATATCTCTTCTCGATTATTTAATTAACTACTTCCACAATGCATCCACTATATCACAAAACAGCAGCTACTTGTTTCACTTATAACAGGAGTTCTACTAATCCAAATGTAGTGATCCTAGACTTTCTGGAAAGCTTATCAAATTCTCTACAACTTTGTTATTAACCATTTTTATAGCAAACATCATCCCTATCATGCAACTTGTCAAACTACAGAATCTGTCCGAAATCCTTTTAAATTTGCATTTTAAAGCAACAATACTTCTACTTCATGTAATCACTCAAAATTTGACAACATAAAGCCTACCACCAGTTTAAGCATGCCAAATACATTCAAGAAAATATAATGGTGAAGCCCAAACTATTTATTTAAATGCCTTTATTATTTTATTTAGATATTTAGGTTAAATAATAAACATATATCATATTTGCATCAAAAATTCTTAAAACTTTACAGTGCCTTACTAATGCTATTAAAGGACTACTGTAAAAGTTTCATGCCATTTCATTCAATGAAACACTCTATACAAAAATGACAAGACAGAAAGGCTTAAAGTAGCATAAATAGAAAACCCTAGTGAAAAGTGTCAAGCAACAGATTTCCTATTTTTCTTAGCATCCTTATGGTACTAGGATTACCCCCAACAAATTTCATGAATTTTGGATTCATAACTAATTTATAAAAATTCATACAAGGATTTACTATTTATAAAAGAAAAATCTATAACTACAAATCTACACATGCACTGATCCTCAAATTTTTACCAGAGTTCATATATGCTAAGGCTAGCTTACCACAAAAATTTCATAATTTTTGGAGCACAGGGACTCTAGATATGAAATAAACAAATTTGCATGCATTCAAAAACATATTTCAAATCTCTATTTAAATCTCCAAATATTTCTACTGTAAATGTCAAGAATATATTTTTCCTAAATACTAACCTTCCTAAGGAACATAACCAAATTTATTTCTCAATTTTTGAAGCTACCAAACTGAAGATATAAAAATCACAAAAGAATTCAAAAACTGGAATCAAATGAGCTAGCTTTCAAATACGGAGTCGCTGACCGGTGGGACCCACTGGTCAGGGGACCCCACATGTCATCGAGACAAAAACAGGGCCAGCGGCGCTACTCTACTGGCGTGGCCAGAACTCACCGACGGCGAACCTACCGACGGTGACATCATCACCAGATGTTCTACTCGACTTCACGCACACAATGCTCTACTTGGTGGGACTGCTCGTCGGTGCTAGCAACGGCGGCGGCGCTCATGGCGGAACGGAGGTGCGGGCCGATGACGAGACGTCGGTGGAAGCTACGGCGGCGGCAACTAAGGCTTGGACGAGCATCTCTAGACCATGGCGAACCTATATCACAAGCTATCAAAGCCTAAGGTGGACGGAGGTGACGTGGCCACAGTGATGGGGCTAGCGGCGGAGCTCCGGCGAGGCGTTGCACGGCGTGGTGGCTTACCAAGCTTGAACAGCGGGCATTGGGGGACATAGGGAGTTGCTGGGAAGACGATGATGCTGTTGCGGTGGAGAATGGGTGGCTCAGCGCTAGCTGGAGCTAGCTATGGCGACAACGGAGGCGAGATGAGCTCGGCTGTCGCTGCGGCGAGGAAGGAGGAGGCGAAATGGGGGAAATGAGGGCGCGGCTGAGTGCGGGCAGACGCTGGGGAGTTGAAGGTGCTCTCTGGCCTGGCTTTGCTACGTAGGGCAGGGCGCCGGCGACGCGCGGCCAGCCGTGACGTCCATGCGGTGTGCGGGCTCTGTTCTAGTCGGCCACTGAATCAACTGATTCAGTTTGTTCAGTTAACGCAATGCCGAGCCTGACGACGAGTTTTGCCATCCATTTAACTGCTAATTCGTGGCTCCAAAGTATAAATAGTCTAAATAGGATTTGTAGAACCATGTACCAGCTACAACTCTTGTCAAGGAACCATGTTCTAATTCGCAACCGAATTCAAGTTAGATCACCCCTAAGGTCGGCTATCAGCACGGTTAGGGTACAAGACTTAGAAAAAATTTATTGTGTTGAAATCTTGATTTTGCTAATTTTTGTGGGACCAATTCAAGCATGTTAGAAGCTAAATCAGTCAATGACCCAAAAATAAAAGTTGTTCCTTATGTCAAATACTACAACTTTGCTTTAGTGACCACCTCCATGCAAGGTCTCTAACACCTAATTCAAACTTGGTCAAACAAGCTACATTCAAATGATGACTTGAACAAAAACTATGACTTAGTGATCTATTTAGCCCTAGTTATGAATATCAAAGTTGTTCATAATGATACTCTAAACATGTTTAAGCAATTTGCAAGGTCATTCAATCATTTCATGTATTAGGCACTCATAGGGCTAGTTAGTGTAATCACATGAAGAGTGTTGGTTCATGAAATGTGACCATGAACAAAGTCCTATTTGCTAACCTAGGTGTTGCTACATGTTTGTGTGACTCACATCCACCAAGTACATGTGTCCACTCATGATCATATGCATAGGTACATGGAGACATGAAATAATGGGAAAAGTTGCATATGTTTAAGAAACATGCGATAACAAACAAATGTTGTAGATGTTTCAATCCAATGTTTCAATTGTAAATGCTTGTTTATGAATGTTTGATGATCATGCTCATGTTATGCAAGTCAAGTTATGCAAGGCTAACACCCGAGATGTTACAATAGTAGAGTCCGATCACTCCATCATAGTAGGTTCACCTCCTATGAACTAACCGAACGCTGGACTTCAGAGTCTGGTGCAGTGTCAGATCACTCTTTTTCCAACAAATCTTCAAAGTCCTACGTGCTGCCTATTCCCAATCAAGTCCCAACTCTAATAAGTATCTTCATTTTCTACTCTCCCATCTTTTTCACCATCTTGTGGCACACTTGATGAAGAAGGAGGATTGATCACTTGTACATCATCTTCATCATGATTAGGCTTGATGTCTCCAACCAGAATGTTCTTCATAGCCTCCCTCAATGGTTCATCACCTACATCATCAAGATTCTCATGTGCTCCTTGGGAGCCATTAGATTCATCAAATTCCACATCATATGTTTCTTCAACCAAGCCGGTGACATGATTAAATACTCTATATGCTTTGGACTTTGATGAGTAACCAACAAGAAAACCAATATCACAACATCTTTGAAACTTCCCTAGGTGTTGCCGCTTCTTGTAGATGTAGCATTTGCACCCAAACACCCTAAAGAAGGAGACGCCTGACTTCTTCCTATTGAGCAACTCATAAGGTGTCTTGCCAAGAAACTTTTGAAGGAATAGGTGGTTCGATGCATAGCAAGCAGTGTTGATAGCTTCCGCCCATAGAGCTTCGAGAGTGTTGTACTCATCAAGCATTGTTCATGCAAGAGTGATCAATGTTCGGTTCTTTCTCTCAACTACACCATTTTGTTGAGGAGAATATGTTGCGGAGACCTCATGCTTGATCCCAACTTCATCACAATAGGCTTCTATGTTTGTGTTGTTAAATTCTTTGCTGTTGTCACTTCTAATCTTCTTGAGATTCACTTCAAATTTATTTTGTGCTCTCTTGGCAAACATCTTGAAGCATGATGCAACTTTGGATTTGTCATGAAGGAAGAATACCATGTGTATCTTGAATAGTCATCAACAATCACAAGACAATAAAGATTTCCTCCCAAACTCTTGTATGTTGTTGGTCAAAATAAGTCCGTGTGAAGGAGTTCTAGCACTCTTATGGTTGACATGAAAGCTTTTGGTGGATGAGTATTTGCAACTTGCTTGCCGGCTTGACATGCACTACAAAGCTTGTCCTTCTCAAACTTCACATCCTTCAACCCTCTCACCAAATCATTCTTCATTAGTTTCTTGAGTGAGCTCATCCCAACATGAGCAAGTCTTCTATGCCATAGCCACTCAAGTATTGTTTTGGTGAATAGGCAAGTCTTCAAATTAGCATCTTTAGAGGTGAAGTCCATTAGATATAGGTTGTTGTATCTAAATCCTTTGAATATCACTTGATCATCATCCTTCTTAGATACAACAACTTCCTTCTTGGTAAACAAGCATTGGAAGCCAAGATCACACAATTGTCCAATGGATAGCAAGTTGAAGCTTAATGAAGCAACATATAGCACATTTGAGATAGAATGATTATTTGATATTGCCACTTTTCCCAATCCTTTAACCTTGCCCTTTGAATTATCTCCAAATGTGATTCTTTCTTGTCCATCAACTTCTTCATCTAGTGAGGTGAACATACAAGGATCACCGGTCATATGTTGTGTGCAACCACTATCAATAACCCAATGACTTCCACCGGTCTTGTAGTTCACCTACACACAAGAGATCAAGCTTTAGGAACCCAAACTTGTTGAGGGCCCTTCACCTTCTCAACAAGTGACTTTGCTACCCAAATTTTCTTAGGCCTATTCTTGTTGGGAGGTCCTAAGAACATGACTTTCATCTTCCCACTAGAATCCTTTCTAAGCATATAATGAGCATTGAAAGCAATAGGTCTAGCATGCTTGGGCAAGGGTTGTGGTGGTGGAGTTTGGCACTCATGGGCAAAGTGGCCTTCTTGTCCACACTCAAAACATCTCTTTGGCTTTGGCTTTGACTTGTGTTGTTGTTGAGCTTGAGCCTTCTTCTCTTAGTTTGCCAAGTACCCAATGCCACTTCTATCCATCTTCATGACGGTGTTCATTAGTAGCTCACTTTGAAGATGCTTGCCTCTTGTGAACTTGCTTAATCCAATCTTAAGATGCTCTTTCTCCAACTTGAGCTTCTTGTTCTCTTCCTTGAGAGCATCATTATTTTTCTCTTCTTTGAGCTTCTTGTTCTCTTCTTTTAACTTCTCATTCTTAAGAATCAAATCACCATCATGATCAAGAGTTTCTAGCACTATGGTGTTGGTGGTTTTGAGCTCTTAAAGATCTTTCTTTAGCTTTTCATTATCATTCTTGAGCTTGATATACTCATCATAACTATCGGTCTCAACCACTTGCTTGCCCTTACTAGTAGAACTTTGCTCAATGCTCTCAATGATCAAATCATCACATGATGTAGCTATATCAATCTTAACAACATTGTTAGTAGCATCATGTGGCTCATTGGATAAATATTCTTGAGAAATGACAAGATTATCATGATTAATCTTAAGAGTAGTATATTCTTCTTTTAGCATGTTGTGGCTAGTGACGAGCTCATTGTGTATCCTCTCAAGTTTATCATGTTTGTCTTTAAGCTCTTTCTTAGAAGATTTGAGCTCCTTCTTATGATTATCATGTTTATCATGTTTATCATCTTTAAGTTTATCAAGTTTATCAATGCTCTCAAGTTTATCATGTTTATCTTTAAGCTCTTTCTTAGAAAGGCATACATCATTTGCTTCTCTAAGCTCAACACTAGTGTTTTCAGCTATATCACATTTAGCTAAAAGAGAATCATTTTTAGCTTCTAGTTTTTCATTCTTAGCTCTACTCTTTCTAATGATCTTAGTGTATTGATTTAGCAATTTTACAAGATCATCATAAGAAGGTGATTCATATTCATCATCATCACTATCGTTATCATCATTTCTAGCATGTTCATCACCACTACTATCATCATTCGATACCTTCCGATCACCCTTGGCCATAAGGCATAGGTGTGTGGAGGATAATGGCGGTGGTGGTGGTAAAGATGACGAAGAGTCAATAACAATGGCGGCCACCTTCTCATTGTCACTATCATCATCGGATGAGCCACTAGACGAATCAATGTCCGTGAGCCAATCACCGACGATGTATGCCTTTCCACTTTTCTTCTTCTTGTGGAAGTCCTTCTTGTCATCTCTCTTCTTGTATGGCTTGTTTTTCTTCTTCTCATCTTCTTCTTCATTGCTTGAGTCATCTTTCTTGCCCTTTTACTTGTTCTTGAACTTGTCTTTCTTGGGCTTGGTGCATTGGTGTGCTAGATGACCAAGTTCTCCACAATTGTAGCAATCCATCTTGGAGATTGGCTTCCTTCTAGAGCTAGTGAATAACTTCTTCTTCTTGCCATCAAACTTGATGCCACTCTTGTTGAGCTTCTTTAGCATCTTGGCAGTTCTTCTCACCATGAGAGCAAGACTTGCATCATCAATTTCATCATCACTTGAGCTCTCATACTCAAGCCTTGCTTTGCCCTTCTCTTGGCTAGCTTTGAATGCTAAGTCTTTTTCTTTCTTCTTAGTAGAGGATGAGCCATCTTGTGGTGTGATGTGCATGTACATCTCATGAGCATTGATCTTTCCCAAGATTTGTGTTGGTGTAGCAGTGGAAAGATCACCTTGATGAAGCACGGTCACAATATGCCCATATTTATTAATGGGGAGGGCACTCAAGATTTTTCTTACAACATCGGATGGTTGCATTTGCGTAAGTTCAAGCCCATTGACTTCCTCTACAAGAACATTCAAATATGAGTATATCTCATTAGCACATTCTTTAGGAAGCATCTCAAAAGAGTTAAGCTTTTTCTTGACAAGATGATAGCGTTCCTCACACTCACTCTGTGTTCCCTCATGGAGCGCACAAATGTCCAACCATAGTGCATAGGCGTCCTTGTGGTTCCTCACCCAGTTAAACACATCTTTGCAAAGGCCTCTAAAGATGGTGTTTTGAGCCTTTGCATTCCATTTCTCGTAATTCACCTCATCGCCTTGTAGGTGTATAGCATCCTGAGGTTTTGGGAAGCCTTGGGAGGCGGCTCTAAGTATTCCAACATCTAGAGCTTCTAAATACGCCTCCATGCGGATTTTCCAATATGGAAAATCATCCCCCTCAAAGATAGTCAGAGGTCCATCCCATTAGACATCTTTCTCTAGACGGTTAAGTCTAATTCATGAGAATGAGGCTCCGATACCAATTGAAAGGATTAAGATGCCCAAGAGGGGGGTGAATTGGGCTAATTCTAAATTTCTTTGCAATAATTAAGTCCTACAGTTAGCCCAATTAACCCCTTATGCCTAGAAAGTGTTTCTATTGATCTACCACACAAAAGTTTAGCAACCTATGTTCCAATCCTACTCTAGCATGGCAATTCTATGAATGTAATTGACAAGAATTGAATTGCTCAAAGTAAATGCTCAAAGTAAAGAGAGAAGGAGGAACACGGCGATGTTTTGCCGAGGTATCAGAGAGTTGCCACTCCCCACTAGTCCTCATTGGAGCACCCATGCAAGGGTGTAGCTCCCCCTTGATCCACGAAAGGATCTAGTGCTCTCTATGGGTTAAATCTTTGACACTCTGTCGCGGTGAATCACCCACAATTGCTCACAACTTGAGTTGGGTCATCCACAAGCTCCACCGGATGATCACCAAGCTCCAAATCACCACCAAGCCATCTAGGTGATGGCGATCACCAAGAGTAACAAGCATGAACCCTCACTTGACCATGACAAGCCTAATGAGGAGGGTGGATGCACACTTTGCTACTCTTGCTTTCACTAATGAGGGCTCTCTTTGGGATTCTCAAATCCCAATCACCTCACTAGGACCTTGCTCTTCTTGGCACTCTCAAAGGTGTTTCTCAGCTGTTGGAATTGGCAAAAGTCCCCCTCACATGAATGGAGGAAGTATTTATAACCTTGGTTGAAAAAAACCGTTATGTGCCTCTACGGGGTGACTGGACGCTCCGATCATGTTGATCGGACGCTCTAGTCAGTTCTCCCTGAACTCTAGAGTTTAAGTTGTGACTGGACACTGGACAATGTCCAATCAGCACTGACCGGACATGTCCGGTCATGATTTTCCCTCTCTAGAACCTTACTGGAGTCGACCGGACGCTAGCACCCAGCGTTCGGTCACTCACCTCTCAGTGTCCGGTCGTGTCCAGACGATTTTACTTTGATCAAATAAACTGACCGAACTCTACGCCAGTGCCTGGTCACTCTGAAACTAGCGTTTGGTCAACATTTGACCCTCCATTCACTTCCAACTCTCGATCATACGTGAATGAAGTTTGCTCCAATGGATCTAAGGGCTTTTTAGGAGCTACCTAGTGCTAGATTTAGCAAGTATGCACCACACCTAACTCACTAGACTCATCTAGGTCAAGCTACCCATCCATACCCCCTTAATAGTATGGCCAAAGGTAAAACAAAGTCCTAAACTACTCTAAGTGTCTCCTCAACTCCAATCGATACTTAGAACTAGTCCATCCTTAACCTTGTCATCCATCCTTTGAAAACCGAAATGATTTCCATCGTAGGGGCATGACCACCATGATTGCCCAATCGATCTCCATTTCCATGACCCAACTTAATTGCCTCTGCAAGACACACATTAGTTATAGTAATCACGTATTGTCATTAATCACCAAAACCCAACTAGGGGCCTAGATGCTTTCATGTGAGTTGTGCAACATCTGTTTCCATCACTTGATATGTGATTTGAATTCATGTGACCTCAACCTTTTTCCCCAATCTACACATGGTTAGAGAATATATATATGTCTATACAAACCTATGAGATGGCAGCTGTCGCGGGGTCAGATCTGTGGCAAGCATTGTTGTTGGAGTCGATGTCAGGGTACGGTTCTCTGATGGCTTGGGTGGACTCAAGAACACAAGAATCATAGAGAGAACACAACAGTTGCTCTATTAGGCTATGTCAGCTTTGACTGGCCTCCCCTAGGAGGACCTTCTAGAGTCTTCTTAGTGGTGAAGGTCAGCTCTAGGGGCTGACATGCGGGCTCAGGGGCCTCTGAGCCCCTAGAGGCCATGGGGAAGGTATATCTTCTTGTGTCATGCCCTATGTAGGACCTTATCAGGAAAGTGGTCGACAATGCCATGCCCAAGGGGTAGCATCGAAAAGCCCTTGAGCCTTGGTAGCTCGGGCCGTGTCTTCTTGCACCCGAGCCTTGGCTGACGTCATTGGCAGGGCAAGAGCCAAGGGCTAGGCCAAAGTGTTGCCATAGATCGCGAGCCTGGGGGCTCGAGTAAGCCCTTGAGCCCCAAGCGGCGGTTGTGCCATAGTTAGGCTTGGTAGGGTTTCTTCTCTAGAGGGTGCGCGTGAGCGTACCCAATGAGTATAGCCCCGAGACCTCGAGCAATCCTAGATGGGTCAGTTGGGTCTTCTTTATTTGGGAACCACTAGACCCAAGGCTTAACATATCCATATGTTAGGATCTCCTCAGCAGCCCCCAAGCCCTTTGTGGCCTCACTTGTCACGATGGCAATGAAGGGCTAAATTTGATTTTCTGGTGATTGAACCCTCCTTGGTAGGGATGGCTTCCACTAATGTGGATGTTGTGCCCTGCTTGGAGCCCTTTTCTCTAATGTGATGGGTGTTGCTAGGCTCTCAAAGCTAGGTGATGATGGTGCTGATCCCTTCATGAATCTATGTCGCATAGGTCTTCAACTTGAGCGAGGGCTCAGTGAACTCGTCAGGGAGTTGTCGACCTTAGGCCCGAGGGTGCCCTCCTTTTTTATCATAGCCTACCATGGGTTGAGTGATTGAGAGCATCTAGGCTCTAGCTTGGGGCCAACTGATCATCTAGAGTGCCATGCCCTTCTAAGGGTTGTGGTAGCAGGTCCCAATCCTCTCAAGCTAGCCTTCTAGGGCCAACCTTCTATGGCCCTAGATCAGGGTGCGGGGAGGCCACCGAGCCATAGCCAAGGGCCCTCGTTGGGCCCACTGCTCAGCTGCTACAGCCCCAACTATAGGGAGTTGGTTGGTTTTAGGGGATGGGTCACCCAAGCTCAATCAAGGGGTCAGGTTGCTCTATCTAGGGAGCTAGCGTAGCCCCTAAGGCCATTGTGGGGCCTCCCCTTTAGTGGGAGCAGTGGCTTCTAGGCATGTCCCTTCTGCTGACATCTTGCATAGGCGGTTGATGGCATCTGGGCCATCATGCCTAGAGGAGGAGTTATGGCGTGCACCCCCATACCATCCCACTTTGTTTAGGAGATGGGACATTGGGGCCACGTGGAGTAGATTAGGTGGGGGAGGAGCCACGACACTTGGTGCACGCAGATATAGGCCGTTGATGATAGCTAGTGGGCCCAAGGGGAGTCGGATCCCCTCAAGTCTCATGAGGAGGCATGCATGGAGTGGGCGATGCACATGGTGGAAAGTGGAGTAGAGACTTGACTCATTGTCAGTAGGTCCCTAACTCCACGTTTACTGCATGACCATCATCACACAACCACCCAGAGGTGTGCTACGGGGATTGAGGAGAAGCCCGACTGGTTCCCCATGGCCCCTTTAGGCCATTGATGGCTAATCAAAGGGCCTAGAGCTGCTTACAGCACGTCCTCATCTAGGCTATAAAGGGGAGCCTTAGGGGACACATAGTCTTCAATACCTTCCTTAAGCCCCTTCTCTTCTTCCTCTCAGATCCATCTTCTTCGATGATGATGTTGATGATGAAATGCGATGCTTCCCTCCGGGTGAGCCTGTCTTGGTGCATTGAGCAATTACTTCTTCAAGGGTTGGAGGACCCTAGCGAGGGGAAGCTAATGGTGTGGCAAGGAGGGGGATGTAGAACCACAATGCTAGGCAGGAGTCCGGTGCCTTTGATGCAGCTGACGGCCTAGGCGACCATAGATACCCCTTCATGTGCTGCCAGTGCCGATGCTTTCCCTGCGCCAGGGTCCATCAAGCCCTTGTCCCACTATCCCTCCTTGGAGAGGGGAAGGATCATAGTGATTTGAGTCACTGAGGTCCTTCTAATTTAACAATGGAAGAGCCAGCGGTCTAGGGGTTCATCGGGCCTCTATGCTGGTGAAGCTTGGTCGGGTGCCGCTGGCTCTAGATGGAGATCGGCAGCTAGGAAGATGTCTTCCTCCCCGGTAAGCTCCCAAGCACGGGTGAGGTGGGGTTGGCCCTACCTTCACTATACCTATTTGTGTGCCACAAAAGCTCGGTCGGGAACCCTAGCCGAGGGACCATGGCTTTTGCCGCCATGGCGGTGGGTCAGAAGCGGTTTTTGCTACCGTATATTGTAATTAGGTCATTAATGAAATGAAATTACTTTTGTTTGAGATCCCATTGCTCTTGAGTCATGCTTAGAGACTTTGTCCCTCATTAGGATCGACTATTACAATGATGGCCTCGGTGGCCAAGATCACCGCATCCATGCTACTAGCAGGTAAGTCTATGAGAACCCTAGGTTTATGGTCATTCCATGCCCCAGTCATGTCCCCTAGAGGTGAGATCCTTGGCTTCCCGATCAAGCCACTCATATAGTACTTGAGCCTATCTGTCAACACTCAAGGGCTCGCTACCTCCCTCGTTGGGTCACCATGAGTAGCTTAGGATTAGTACTTGGACATCACTCGTACATACGGTCGGGACGCTTCTGGGTGTCCTGGCTATAGCCATGTGGGCTTGTCTCTCGAGCGTCCCTTACACTTTATGTGCTTTGGGCAGTCTTGAAGCCTGGTGGGCCAGCCTTAGAACCCTCAGTTGTGCCCCTTCTAGGGGACCCCTAGACCATCATGTGGTGGGGTGGTTTGATCCAATGAAGGATTGGGAGACAGGCTACAAAGAAAATGGAATGGACACAAGAGAAGAGAGAGATGACATAGCTGGTAACACGGTAGTCATGGCCATTCCATTAGTGCCTTGCCAATCCCATGCCTGGTCCTCTCTCTCTGTCTGTCCTATGCTTGCCTCGATCAGGTGCCTTCTACGGTAGTTCTTGGTTGATCCTTTGGTGCCACTAAGCTACCGCTAGGGTGGTTCGGGATAAAGGAGACAATTATAGAGACAAGTGAAGCAAGAGGGTTGGGAGGATGAGACTGATCTTGGTTTTTGTTGTTGGATAGGTAGGCTAGCGAAGGAGGTCGGTAGGTGGGTCATGGATCGAGAGATGGTGCTCCTAGGTGAATGGCTTGGTGTTGGCCTTCCCTTAAGGGGAAAGGTCGAAACTCACCTCGATCGGGTCAACCCCTTCTAGGGGGCCAAGTGTTGGATGGAGGGGCTAGCTAAACCACCACACCATCAAGAACCTTGTCTACCTTGCCACCAAGAACCACCGCTGCTGCCTTGGCTGCTTCCTCCATCGGCACCCCTCCTGTGTCATGGCTAGGGCCGTTAGGAGCATAGGGGGTGATGAGTGTGGCCACTTGGGCGATGTAGTCATGCTCATAGTAGTAGGCCTACTCAAAGCTACCCTCAATGGTGATGACCCCCTTCGGGCCAGGCATCTTGAGCTTTAGGTAGGTGTAGTTGTTGACAGCCATGAACTTGGCGAAGCACAATCAACTAAGGAGGGCATTGTAGACACCAGGGAAGTCAACCACCTCAAAGGTGAGTGGCTCCTTGCGAAAGTTGTCTGGCTAGCCAAAGGTGACATCAAGCCATATGCACCCTAGGGGCACAGCTTCCTTCCCTGGCACAATCCCATAGAATAGCGCCTTGTTGGGCCATAGGTTGTTGTGGGGGATGCACATCTTGTTGAGGGTGCTGGCATAGAATATGTTGAGGCCACTGCCCCATCCATCAACACCTTGGTGAGGTGCGTGGTGCCCATGATCAGGCTGACCATGAGCGGGTAGCACCTTGGATGAGGGACACTATTAGGGTGGTCTTACTAGTTGAAGGTGGTGGCCATCTGGGACCATCAGAGCCATGTCGGAGCGACAAGGATGTGAATCACATCCTATTCGGTGATGCAGTGCTGCTGGTGGGATTCAAAGGCATGGGAGCCTCAAAGATCATGAGGTAGTGCTCGGCTTCTAAGAACTCAGTGTCTTCCTCCTAGGTGCCTCCTACCAGGTCACCAGCCTTTAGGGTAGACTTCTGGGACTTGCCCTATTGGCCAAGGGTGCCATGGATGTAGCCCTTCATGGTAGCATAGTCCTTGAGCAGGTGCTTTGCCTACCCCCGTGGAATAGGCAGGGGGCCTTGAGCGCCTTCTCAGCCTTCGCAAAGTGTTCTAGGCATGTGCCTCACCCATGGGGCTGAGGTCTAGTGGCATGGCTAGCCACGGCTACCGTCTCCTCCCCTTGATGCTTCTAGTCCTTGTTCCTCCTATCGCGACATCGCTAGGATGAGGTGGGGTAATTGCCGCTATTGCCTCCGCTGAGGTGATCGGCGGCCTTGGCTTTGCCACTAAAGTTGGCCTAGACCACCTCCTCACTGGTGGCATACTAGGTGGCGATGTCCAAGAGCTCCCGTGTCATGCACGGGGTCTCATGGCTAAGCGCATGGATGAGCGCCTCGCAGGTTGTGCTATAGATGAAGGCATTGATGACGTTGGCATCAGTGATGTTGGGGAACTCATTGCGCTTCTTGGAGAAACATTGGATGTACTCCTAGAGAGTCTCATCGGGGCTCTGCCTACAATTGCAAAGGTCCCATGAGTTGCTGGGCAGAGTGTGAGTACCCTAGAAGTGGTCATTGAAGATAGAGTAGAGATCGCCCTAGCAGTGGATGCTACTAGTCTCGAGCTGCTCAAGCCATGCTCTGGTTGAGGTTGATAGAAGCAGAGGAAGGTACTAGATGATGAAGTCATTATTTGACCCCTTGGCCTTCATGGTGAGGTGGTAGTCCTCTAGCCAGTGATCTGGGTTGGTCTCACCATCATACTTGGAGATGTGCATTGGTGGCTGGAAACACCTAGGATAGGGAGCTGCCTGGATCCCTGCCTCGAACACCGAGGGGCTGAAGTGATTTAGGGTGGCAGCCCTACCTTATTGCTTAGGTGTATGGGACTATGCCTGAGCATGGCATCTAGCCTCGATGGTGTTGTGGATGTCATGGTCATTGTTAATCCAGTGGCATGTGGGGCGATGTTGAGGAGAAAGGTCATGCCTTGGCTCCTACCAAGTCTTGGTGCCCTAGGTCCGTAGCTGGTTAGAGCTATTGCCGGTGGTGTCGCTACTGCTCCCCCTGCCTATGGGGCATGAGCGTCTAATAGACTAGGGTCCTAGGGGTTCCCCATAGGGGTAGTACTCATTGGGCCGTGGGATGGGCCATGATGTTTTGAAGGAGACGAGACAAGGTGGCGTGAACTTCAAGCTATTCCAAGTCAACTTAGTTGGCTTACCAAGAAAACTAGATTTTGTAATAGGACTAGGATTCTTCTATTGTAACCAGCAAGACTAGATACATGCCTGTCAGATATCTATATCCAGGTATCCAAGACAAAGGATTAATGAGCGTCATGTTGGCTCATCTGATGATTAAAGACGCAACTACGGCCTCGCCCAACCCCAAGGGGGTGGGCCATGCCTCATCCGACTTTGAGGACTTGGTTTCTATCTTGTCTGACCCCAGGGGTTAGGCCACACCTTGTCCAACTCCAAGGATGAGGTTTCTGCCTCATCCGACCCCTAGGGGCTAGGCCCTGCCTCATCCGACTCTGAGGACAAGGTTTTTGCCTCATCCACCCCCAAGGCATGGGCTCCAACTCATCCAGTCCCATGGGGAGGGCTCCACCTTGTCTGACCACCGAGGGTCGGATTCCATCTCGCCTAGCCTCTAGGGAAAGATTTTTGCCTCGCCCATTCCCTAGGGGTTGGATTTGCTACCAGACAAAAGCAGTGGCCCCAGGGTGGGACCCAAACCATTTCAACCACTATAGCATGGAGGTGCATACCTAAGAGCATGTCTCGGGTGCATCTTAATGTGACTAGCAGTCGCATTGGGCCATGCTAGGAGACTCATGTCGCCCATCGCGTCAATAGGCCAGCACTGTGCTACCAATTCCCTACATGACCACCGTCCAATGTCAGTCAATTGGCATCAGCTGACTGACACTGTACCACCAGCCCCCCGTATGGCCTCTCTTAGGGGACCCTTTGACCATTCTATCCGCTTGGATGGAATGGAAGACAAGAACGGCGCACGACGCCCACACATATGCTAAAGTGGCCAATAGTACCCTGGTGCAACTCTGCTACCACCATGATCTATAGGGTCAGCAGGACCCATGCGAAGAGGAGGACGGCATACCCTCGAGAGCCTTATTTCTCTTTCTTTCTTCCCTCTTCCCTTCCATTGTAACCCCTACTTTCCCTTGGCCTATGAAAAGGAAAGTAGGGCATCCCACTAAGGGGCATCAATTCACCGCACCGCACGAGAGATCGATCGACTGATAGATCGAGCAGTAGAAGCATCGAGCAATCGAACCATAGAGACTTGGGAGATCCTACCCCTCATGCCAGTTTGTAACCCCCTACTACAAACTCAGTGTTGGTAACACGAGCAGCTCGAAACTAGACATAGGGAGATTCAACCTGAACTAGTATAATCCTTGTGTCCTCTTAGCACACCATCTAAGCCAGACATGCAATATTACAAATTTACTCATTGGTGTTTACTCAAAACTCTGACATTTGGCATGCCAGGTAGGGTCATTTTGTGCATTTCCACATCAACATCAGGCCTCGGATGGTTAGTCTTGACATCCCCTGGGTCCTGGGTGCACACTTGCATTTTAGGGACCTAGACTTCATCATCACAATGGAGGGAGAGCTGGCGTGGGCGCCCGTCGTCATTCAGCCTCTCCACTCCACCAGCCTCGACATGATCGCCTAGGCGCTTGAGGAGCTACGGCTGCACGTAGTAGAGGCCCGCGCCCCTAGGAGTGGCCATCTCCTCGACTTTGACTACGGGAGGTTGGAGCGTCAGCTCAGCGTCTTCCTTGGACCCAACCATCCTAGGAGGACCTGTGCCACCTCACCTTCTCATTCACTAATGTCATGGCGTAGCTTACCGAGAGAGAGCCGCTCTCCCTAGAATACCTCATCTAGAGCGCCCCGGCAGTGCTCCTGTTCGATCTCTGCAACACCACAGAGACCATTGGGCACCTTGTGGTGCAACAAATGATTTCATCCCCCATGAACAATGAGTTCATAGGGGTGATCGAACATGTCATGGAGTCTTTCCATGACCTCCTCATAGAGGAGCTAGAGTCACCCTTTGGCTCTGACTCTAGTAGGGGGAGCCATCACCCCACTCATGAATGCTTCATGACAAGTACTCCTGAGGGACATGTCGAAAGCATCCACGAGGAGGAGGCTACCTCGATGAACGACCTCAACAATGAGGTTGAGGGGATACAGGAGCACCACCCAACCTGTATGTGGAGTAGCTGAAGGCCCAGCACCTAGAGCTTGAGGAAGTGTGACTCCAGCTTGAGCAGGAACACGTGGAGCTCGATCATGAGATCGAGCGCCATGGAGACGGGGGCGCGCACATGCCATGGCCTATGACATGAACTGAAGGATCATTGAGGACGATCAAGCACTCCCGCCAAAATATCGCTGCTGTGGCAGCCTTGCTCAGGGGGCTTCCAGTACTTGCGACACCTAAGGATTGATGGGCCCACCATGAGATTCACACGCTGCTTGAGCATGCAGCTGCGTAGCAGGCTGAGAGCTTGCTATCTCAGTGACTAGAGCTCTCAGTGCGATAGCTAGCACATGCCTTCAGTGCGACTCAACAAGGATGCATCAGCCCACCAGGCGCCGCACAATGGTAGGCCATGCATCATGGTTCTGGTGCAGGAGTGTCTCGGCTGCAACCGTGATGCATGTGACACCCTCAATGTTTATTGGTGTACCAGCAGTGATGCGGAGGAGGGGGCCAGCCATGGTTAGCACCCTCGACAGGGCAGATGCTATGACCATGAGGAGGACCGAAGGCATAGCACTAAACCAATGGGGCCCTAGGCCTTGGGTTGGCATATCCTCAAGGCGGCACTCCTGCCCCAATACCGCCCATTGACTAACATCTTGAAATACTCTGGGGAAACAAACCCTAGCTTGTGGCTCGAGGATTACTAGGTCGCCTGCCAGGCCAGCGGTGCGGTCAGTGATGACTTCATCATCCACAATCTCCCCCTATTCCTGGCCAACTCAGCATGAACATGGCTAGAGCACCTTCCACCCAACTATGTTCAGAGTTGGGCGTACCTAAAACAAATCTTTGTGGGGAACTTCTAGGGCACTTACACATGCCTTGGGAACCCCTGGGACTTAAAGAACTACAGACAAAAGTTAGGAGAGACTCTCCACCAGTACATCCGATGCTTCTCCTAGTAGTGCAACGAGCTCCCCAATGTCACCGATGATGACATCATCGGACCTTCCTATCAGGGACCACCTACGAGTCCCTGGTCCATAAGTTGGGATGTAAGGGCCCATGGACTACCAAGGAACTCCTCAACATCGTGACTAGCTACGCTTTTGGTGAGGAAGCGGCTAGAGCAATTTTTGATCGCTCCAGAGGCAAGGCAAAGTAGAACAAGTACATTGATAAAGGCCCCTCTAACCATTCAAATAAGAGGAAGAACCAGAAATGGCGTGTGGGCTTGCTCGTGGCCACCGTCGAGAGAAAAGCCGGTCGAGCACCGGTCGAAGGCACCCTCGATCACTTTGACAAGCTACTCGAGGGGCCATGCCCAAACCGCTGTAACACCCTAGGTGTTTGGCTTCCACAAAATTGCAATTCATTTCATAAACATGTGCATCATCTATCACATCATGCCATTGTCACTGAAACATGCGTATGCAACATTCGCAATTATGTTTGTTTCATACTTGATTGCTTGTAAATGGTAGTAGTGAAACATGTGAATGTAACATGAGTTTCTCACACCTTGAAACATGGCAACATGGTAGGAATGTGACAAGTTAAAATTGCAACAAAGGCATGAAACGTGTGAAACATGGAATTGCAACATTTGAGTGAATTGATTGTTTTGTTGCTTCATCACATGTGATCATTAGAAATTGGTATAGCACTTGTGTAAAGTGGTTGATTATGGTCTAATACACCTTAACTACACTTAGGGTAATTGTTGGGACATTGTTCATGTGGATCAAAATGACAAAAATGCCCTCAAGTGGAGGTTTGACTTTGAATGACCCTTAGAGTGACATTGTTTGACTGATTCAAAAGTCTAACCTAGAGATCTTGCATGGCTATGCACTCTTTACCAAAGTTGTAGCCAATTTATCAAGGAACAAAAGTCTCAATATGACCATCTCATGAAAATGGTTAGAACATGTTCAAACAAGGCCCACAAGTCATATTTCCATGCTGAATTCACACTTAGAAAATTTGCTAAGTCATAATCCAGTTTCAGTTGGATCAAGCCAACTTTGGCTTGATGTAACTTCTGATCCATGGAGAATTAGATGATGATCCTTGAATAGAAGTTGGAGATGGATAGTAGGCCTACAATTTTCATGTACACGGTTTTTGCAATGGATCAACGGTTTAGCCGTATTGACACGTTGAAGTCAAGCTGTCAGGCGGTTCAAGTTGTCTGAATGCAAGCTATAGTACCTGACAGCCATCAGACAATGAACACCATGTGGGTGACACTCGTCGCCGGTCTCCTACTCACACTACCATGCGCCGCGGATGCCCTGGCACGGCCGGCCATGACTTGAGCAACACCCCGCGCGGCTGCCTGACCGAGTCGTCAGCTCCATTTGCATCCTTCGCCTCCTCCACGCGCAGCGACAAGCCGCAGCAGCTCCTCCATTTCCGACCGAGCTTCGCCAACGCCTTGCGTGCTCGCCACTGCAAAAATGCATTGGCCATCTTGCCCCTAGCTTCGCCGTGATCTCCTCTCCCTCCTCCACCTTTCAGTCGGGTCATTTGAGGCTTGGTAAGGCCGTATTCGCCATTTCTTCCACCGCCGCCATGGCGGGACCTCGCCGGAGTTGGCGCTCCACACGGCCAACTGCCACTGCGGCCTTCCCATCCCCTCTTCCTTGCTTGTTTAGGTTGGTAGTGAACTTCGGAAGCTCGTACTGAGCCTAGCCGCGCCCTACGGGGTCGGGCCTCGCCGGAGCCGACCAAGCCATGGGCGTGCGCCGCCATGGCCATCGCCACCCCCTTTAGCCGTTGTAATAGCTACAATTGAGGTTGTCCCTAGATGCGCATGGGTGAGGCGAACACCGTAGCACCGATGACCTTGCCGGAGCTGTCACCGGCGACGAGCTACGCCGTCATCCCTTCTTCCTCCCCTGTCTGACTCACTGACTCGCGGGGCCCCTTTGTTAGTTGCTGAGCAGAGGCGAGAGTTAGCGTGGGCCGCACGCAGCGCGTGCTTCGCGGGCCACCGTGTTCTTTTGGGCCGGCCCAGCAGTAGGGTTAGGTTTTCATTTTTGTTTTGTTTATTCTTTTTCACATATTTGTGTACATTTCAAAAATATGTATCTCCTAGTTGGTAGATTCAAATGATGTGGTTCTAATTTTGTTGAGTCCATGATAATGTCTAGTTTATATTAAAAATATAATTTATGCCATGTTCTGTTATGAAAAATGGAGTTGCTAATTATCTCTTTTAATCATGTAGGAAATAGGGGTAATTATATCTTTTTCTATGTAGCTCCAAATGACATGAAATGTTTATGGTGTACTGCTCATATCATGAAGAGCTTGTAGTTAAATTTTCATACATTTTGGACACTGTATGTAGGAGTTAGGAAATTCTCTTGTTTGCATGGATAGATCTTGTGTGAATTTTCATAATTTTTCTATAGATCTAGTAAGGGTAAAATTTGGTGAGTGCTATTCTTATGCCTAGAATGATGCTAGGAAAAATGTGAAATCTATTGCTTGACACTTTTCATTAGGGTTTCCTAATTATGCTAGAAATAGCCATGCCATCTATTATTTTTGATACAGCAAGTTCTGCTTAACCAATTGCTTTGAAATTTTTATGGTAGTCTATGTGAAGCATTAGATAGCTACTGTAATTTTTATAGATTTTTCTGAGCAGTTTTACTATATATTGCTTTAATCACCTAATTAACTAAATAAATTAGAAAAGGACATTAAATAATTTATTTAGAGGTGGGCACTATACTTTCTGATATTCCTCTGGTATGTGCAACAAGTTGGTAAACTTGGTTTGGTCCAATTATGCTTTTGCATCATCACTAAATAATTAATTTAGTAAACCTGTCATTTCTGGATAGATTTTAGGTTTACTAGAATTCAATTTGGTTAACGTAAGAATCATGCTTTGATGTTTACAAATGATTTGTAAGAATTTCATAAGCTTTCCATAATGTCCTCTTGCAAGTCATTTGAATTTATAGACCTCTGGTTATGATTGAATTAAGGAACAACTTGTTGCATGTAAAACCTTAACTTTGATTTAAGTATGCCTTTACTATTTCCTAAGCTTGTGGTAATGTTCCTAGGTGTTAGGCCTTTAACTGAAGATGAGCACCTTTATCTTAGGTTATGCAAGTTAGGTAAGTAGATCTCGTTCTTCAAGTTAAGTTAGACACATGTTTTAAAGTGATTTGAATAGAGCTACTCTTAATCAGTAAACGAGTGTCCAGTGATGTTTCGTTAAACACTTACGGTGATCCATTCATCATGAGCATCATGTCATTCCTTATGCATCCATGATATTTATCTTGTGCATTGGCATGCAATAGGTGTACCGAAAGGTGTGACACTGTTGGAATTCAAGGAACCGAGTGGGGAGCAGCAGCAGCCAACACCGGAGGTTCAGGAGGTGCAACCCTCGAGAGAAGTGCTAGACGAGGTCGCCGTTGAGTGCCTGGATCACCGTCCGTGCAACTTTGTGAAAGGCAAGCCCCGGAGCATATTAAGCCTCCTAATTTTCAAAATGCAGTTAAAGTATTAATTGTTACATATATATATTGTTGCACTAAGTTTAGGTGTTGGATGCAAACATTTGCTGCATTGGTTATCCAATCCTTGTCTAGATATTGATACCCTGAATCCTATGTAGCTTAGGTTCGTGTAGTGCTTAGCCCTGCTTAAATGCGGTAGAAGTTGGGTGATTTCCTATCACCTGTGAGATATAGGGACATACATATGGCATGGTTGGCTATATTTGCTATCGTGGAAAAGAACATGTCTTAATTTGAAATGAAGACCAGGCGGAGGCTTGCCGGTTTGCAGTGACTCCGCCGGTGTCGCTTAAGGACTGAATCTTGGAGGCTTTCCTGTTCATGTTGAACGCATGCCTCTCTCTTAGTTGGCCATGTCCGAAGACCGACCGTGAAGTCGAGTAGCTCACCTCAGGCCGGGAGTCGATAAGTATAAAGTACGCCTCGGAAGGGAGCCGTAGGCAGTGAGTCCAAGGGCAGGTGATTTAAAAGTCCTGATCGTCCTGGCAGAAGGGTAATCCCTAGAGCGCTGGTGCTGATCGAACCCGTGAATTTGGTTCCTGAGTTGTCCCAAAGGTGACCCATGGCTACCCTTGCAAAGTATGCCAGGGTGAGAGTTAGGAATACCCCCTCAGCTGAGTTGTAATTCGATTCGAGTCACCGTCTCTCCCGGTTAGTGAGAACTTGATGGGCTTATCTCCAATGTAGATACACTAAATAACATAATGGTTCGGAAATGATGATATGATGATGACAGCCTTATTATACCTGCTATGGTTAATATTGTTTGCTCCTAATAAGTGAGTGCTCTAGTACAGGTGCAAATCTAGTGGACAGGTAAATGATGATAAACTTGATGCGAAGTTTAAATTGGTTACTATATTCATAAGCTCTTTTATGCAACTGTGTCCAGATAGCCCACCTCATAAGCCTTGCATGGCCCTTGGTGTCCTTTATTTCTAGTTTTGATGGGTAAGTCTAGCTGAGTACCTTCTCGTACTTAGGGTTTATCTCCCACCTATTGCAGATGACCAGTTCTTACTTTGGTTGCTGCAAGTATTGCCTTCTCCTGGCTAGGGATGAAGACTAGACCGTTGGGCGCGGTCTCTCCTAGTTCTCGTACCTGAAGATGCTTTTGTGGGACATGACTTAGATCTAGCAATGTATTTGAAACTATGAAGTTATGTACTAACTATGTTGCTTCCACAAATTTGAACTTGGCTTGTAATATTTTATTTGAACTCTGATGGATGTAATCCGAATGCTACTTGTGAAATGTTGTAACGAATGATGTGTTGTGTTGAATCACTACGGTCTTGGTTTGTATGTCGAAGTTGGTTGAAATCCTTTGTGATTTTAGGACTACCGGGATTATGGGAGCTTAAGTATAGGAATTTGATCACTTCGGTGATTGTTTTTGTACTACATTCTTATGATTTGGTCAGTTCTGTTATAGCTGGCATCAGAGCAAGATTCGACACTAAACATGTCATTTGTGTATTTAAAACAAAAGTATTTGTGAAAAATTCTAAATTAAATACTAAGTATTGCCAGTGGTCATATCCCTTATGCCCAAATATTGACTCTTAGGTGGCTTATTAAAGTACTAACTTGGGGGTTCCTACTTGTTTCTGTTTCGTTGTCCATACGGCGTGCTATTGTATGGATGCCATCTACTTGGGTGGTAATGTATGGATCAAATTACCTCTACGCTCTGGTAAGTGGGAGTTGTGAGAGCATGACCGTCCAACCGTCGGTCTAGGGGAGAGTAGTTGTGGTTGCTCGCATACTTACATGTTCGATCATGTATCTATGAGAGTACTTAAGTGTGGGTATCTCTATCGGGTAGCTGTGATACTAGAGTATATACATCGGGGGATGTATGTATGAAAGTATTTAGTTTACTGCTTACTTTACATGCCTTTTTGGGAAATTATTAGGCTGAAATAAAATTTTCTACAGGTACACTAACAACGTATCGTTGTAGATCGACTAGCTACCATATATGAGAGAACGTATCTATGCCACCGTATATTTCGCTAGCCTTTAAATTTTTCTAGGTTTGTGAGGACGTACGGATCGTTCATGCATCATGTTCAAGCATACATAGCATTTTGCATTACTCCCTCCTTTAAAATTGATGGTCTTGACTAATTAAATTTTGTATCCCTTAAATGATTCTTCCCTTACGTTGCAACCTTTTGCTACAGATGGCACGCACAAAACACACTGCTCGCAAGTCCGCTAGAGGTAGGCTGCCTCATCACCGGTTAGCTCCTTGTGAGCCCCATCTGGAGCCTACTGAGGCGGAAAGGCTAAGGGCAGAGCTAGCCCGGGTGACTGTTGAGTGGAGTGCGGCTCAGCACCATTTGGAGCAAATAACACAGGAATGGGATCAAGAAACCCTAGAGGTTCAAAGGTTGACAGTTGCTCACCGCAACTGTGAACATATGTTGCTTCACGTGCTGAACCAACGGAATGAAGCCTGGCACGAGGAGAATGTGTTGAGAGCACGACAGGTAGAACTAGAGCAGCAATTGGTAGCTACCGAAGAGTACAGTGACCATCTCCATGAGGAGGTTCACCTATTACACAATCAGCTTCACCCTCTCCTGCCCCCTAAGGATGAGAATGACAATGAGGATGAGATGGGCTCTGGTGTCATCATGGCTAAGGATGATGATGACATTGAGATTAATGGACCTGAGGACATTCCACCTGAAGAGGAGGAAGATGAGGAGTTTGAACCTGCTAGTGATGAAGATGGAGGAGAGATCTTTGACACTGACTCCGAGGATGATGCGTAGTTTAGCTTACTACTTAGCTAATGCGCTAGAGCTAGTCTTTTGTTGATCCTCATGCATGAATGAGTAGCTTGTAATAAGTTAATCATTGGGATGTAATATCGAACCTTAAGTTATCTTTGATGTCAGTTGGAACCTCTATGGCTTGGATGTAACCTATCAAATGTGTTATGCTCCACGTATGTGAGCCTTCGATAATTTCCGTCTGTGCGGTCTATCGATCTCATTGTTGGTTAAGTTCATCACATTAATGTGTCAATTGATGCGCTTGATGAGTTGTGTGATTGTGATGGATGATTGTGCCTCTGTTGATAGTGTAAATTCATTTTCTCTATTGGAGTCAGTTTGGCATAATTATACAATTCATCTACAAAATTTCCACATTGTCAGTGCTCATTGGCTATACATTTTGTAGATGGCTTATAATCTTCATCGCGGTCGTAGCCTTGGAGATGAGGAACAACCACCTCCTCCACCACCCACACTAGCTGAGCTAATGCAGACAGTCGTCAAAAGTCAGCGCATGCTAGTTGAGGCTATGCGCCAACTGGCTAACCGTGATGACCGACATGTCCGCCAGGGACCCGAGCCAAACCAGTATAGCAGCTTTAAGGACTTCATGGACACAAAGCCTCCTATCTTTAGAGAGGCAGAAGAACCATTACAAGCTGATGAATGGTTGAGTACGATAGAGCAAAGGTTTGGATTGCTCCATTTGACAAAAGGTATGAAGGCCTCGTATGTAGGACACTAGCTCCAAGGCCCTGCAGGCATCTGGTGGACCCATCACAGGACCACCTTCCCTGCAAACATCAAGATAGTTTGGGACCAGTTCTAGGCAGCTTTTAGGGGACATTTTATCCCTCCTGGTCTCATGGCCATTAAGCATACCAAGTTTATGAAGCTAACTCAAGGCAACAAAAGTCTTACTGAATACCTCCAGGCATTTAACAACCTGGCGAGGTATGCTCCTGAGTTCGTTGATACTAATGCTAAAAGAATAGCTAGTTTCAAGAGGGGACTTTCCCCTAAACTGATGAAGTCTATGGGCAACTACAAGTGTGTCACCTTCAATGAGTTTATCAGTGACACCCTGACTCAGGAGAATAATGATAAGATATATGCTGCTTCCAAGACCCGTAAAAGAAACTTTGAGGCAGGTGCTTCTCAGTCCAAGGCACCAGTGGTATCCAAAACTCAGTATCGTCCACCCAATGCTATTGTCCGATACTGTCCACCTCAGAAGAAGAATCAAGCTAAAACTAGTTTCTACAAGGGGTACACAGTTTCCTTGCCAAAGAATACCTCTGGGCAGAGTAGCTCCAATGTCCCACCAGCAAACAGGTCATGTTGGAACTGTAACAAGCCTGGTCACTGGGCTAGTACTTGTCCCTATCCTCCCAAGTAGAATGCTCAAGGAAACATCCATTAGGGGCATGTTCACTACACTACTGTGGAGGAAATTCCTACTGGTGAAGTGGTCACCGCTGGTAAGTTTCTTGTTAATGATCACCCTGCAGTTGTGCTCTTTGATTCGGGTGCTTCACATTCTTTTGTGAGTTCTACTTTTGCATCTAAGCATAAGATGAATGTGATTACAATTGTCAAGGGTGGTTATTGTATTAGTGCTACTGGAAATAATATCATGACTAACCAAGTAGTTAAAGATGTAAAGATTGAGATTGAGGATCGAGAGTTCCTTATGGATCTTGTAGTTCTACCGAGGGTAGGAATCAATGTAATCCTAGGGATGAAGTGGATGAGTTGGAATGGAGTGTTGATCGATACATCAACCCGTGTGGTAATGTTGCGAGATCCTGTGGATAAGAAGGGTTTTCTAGTGCAGTTACCTCATGATATCGCTATCCACAATACAGCCAATGCTACCCTAGCCAAGGCCATTGAAGATATACTGGTTGTCTATGAGTTTCCAGATGTCTTCCCTGATGACTTACCTGGATTACCTCTGGACCGTGAAGTAGAATTCAAGATAGAACTCATTCCGGGTACGGCTCCTATTTCTCAAAGGCCCTATAGAATGACGCCCAATGAGTTGGCTGAGCTGAAGAGTCAGTTGAATGAGCTATTAAAGAAAGATTTGATTTGGCCTAGTTCTTCTCCTTGGGGTTGTCCGGCTATCTTTGTGAAGAAGAAGGACGAGTCTTTGCGCATGTGCGTAGATTATCGCCCCCTTAATGTTGTTACTATCAAGAACAAATACCCTCTTCCTCGCATCGATATTCTGTTTGATCAGCTCTCCAAAGCTAAGGTATTCTCCAAGATTGATTTGAGGTCTGGCTACCATTAGATCAAAATTTGTCCTAAAGATATACCTAAGACAGCTTTCTCTAGTCGTTATGGCTTATTCGAATACCTTGTCATGTCCTTTGGGTTGACAAATGCTCCGGCACACTTTATGTACCTGATGAATTCGGTATTCATGCCGGAATTGGACAAGTTCGTCATCGTGTTCATTGATGATATCCTTGTATATTCTCAGAATGTAGAAGAGCATGCTGAACATCTGAGAATTGTTTTAACTCAATTATGTGACAACCAGCTTTATGCTAAGTTTAGCAAGTGCGAATTTTGGTTGAACAAGATACCTTTTCTAGGTCATGTGTTATCTAGAGATGGAATTTCAATTGACCCTACTAAGGTGCAAGAAGTCCTATAGTGGAAGGCACCTACTACGGTCACAGAAGTCCAAAGTTTCCTGGGTTTGGCTGGCTACTATCGTCGCTTTATCTTGGATTTCTCAAAAATCGCCAAGCCCATGACTCGACTACTTCAAAACAATGAGAAGTTTGTGTGGACTCTGAAGTGTGAAGAGGCTTTCCACACTTTGTGGACCTTACTAACTTCTGCTCCTGTATTGGCACAACCTGACATCGAGAAGCCTTTTGATGTCTATTATGATGCATGTGGCACCGGTTTGGGGTGTGTTCTTATGCAGGAGGGTTGAGTCATTGCTTATGCTTCGCGCCAGCTTCGAAAGCATGAAATCAGTTATCCTACCCATGACTTAGAGCTAGCCGTGGTTGTTCATGCCCTGAAGATTTGGAGACATTACTTGCTAGGTAATGTGTGCAACATCTATACGGACCATAAAAGTCTCAAGTACATCTTTACTCAACCTGAGTTGAACATGCGTCAACAACGATGGTTAGAATTAATCAAAGACTACAACCTTCAAGTGCACTACCATCCTAGTAAGGCAAATGTGGTTGCTGATGCCTTAAGCAGAAAGGCCCATTGCAATTTCTTAGTTAGTGAAGACTTTCATCTGGCACACCTCCTTCATCCTGTAGTACTCCACAATATCACTGTGGATTGCTCTCTTAGAAGTCGAATTATCAAACTCTAGAAGACTGATGTGGGTGTGTTTCACATCAAGCAGAAGATGAAAGAGCAAGAGACCAAGCACTTTAGGGTCAATGACAAAGGAATTCACTGGTTTAATGATAGGCTTGTAGTGCCCAAAGACAAAGAACTTAGAAATCAAATTATGGCTGAAGCCCATTCTTCTAGATTGTCCATCCATCCTGGTAGCAGTAAAATGTATTAAGATCTCAAGCTATATTTTTGGTGGACCAAGATGAAGAAAGAAATCACAGCCTATGTGGCAAGGTGCGATAACTGTTGCAGAGTTAAGGCTATTCACATGAGGCCCGGATTATTGCAACCACTCTCTATTCCTGGCTGGAAGTGGGAAGAAATTGTTATGGATTTCATTGTTGGGTTACCCACTACCAAAAAGGGTTGTGATTCCATCTGGGTTATCGTAGATCGTCTAACTAAATCCGCTCACTTTATTCCGGTCAAGTCTACCTATCACCCTCACAATTATGCTGAGATTTATTTTCAACAAGTGGTACGTCTCCATGGTGTACCCAAATCCATTATTTCAGATAGAGGACCACAATTCATGGCTCACTTTTGGGAGTGCTTACATCAAAATCTTGGTACTCATCTAATCCGTAGTTTTGCCTATCATCCGCAAACATCAGGACAAACTGAGCATGTTAATCAAATTCTTGAAGACATGCTTAGAGCTTGTCTTATCTCTTGCAAAGGCTCTTGGGAGGAATGGTTGCCTCTCGCTGAATTCTCTTATAACAACAGTTATCAAGAGAGTATCAAAATGGCTCCTTTTGAAGCTCTTTATGGCCGCAAGTGTAGAACTCCTTTGAATTGGGTGGAACCTGGAGAAAGAAGATTCTATGGTATTGATTTTGTAAAAGAAGCTGAAGAGCAAGTCTGAACTATATAGAAGAATATGACTACCGCTCAGGCTAGGCAAAAGAGCTATGCTGACAAGAGAAGAAAACCTATTGAGTTTGAAGTAGGTGACCATGTTTATCTGAAGGTATCCCCTATGAAAGGAGTAAAATGTTTTGGAATCAAAAGGAAGCTTGAGCCTCGATATGTTGGACCTTACCGCATTATCGAAAAAAGTGGAAGAGTAGCCTATAAACTTGATCTACCATGAGAGATGGGAGCTATATTCCCGGTATTCCATGTGTCCCAGCTGAAGAAGTGTCTTCGTATTCCCGAGGAAAGAATAGCAACAAGGAGAATCAACTTGAAATCTGATCTTTCTTATGAGGAGAAGCCAGTATGAGTTTTGGATACTCAAGAAAGAGTGACTCGTAAGCGAGTAGTTAAGTTGTACAAGGTAGTTTGGAGTAATCATAGTGATCGGGATGCAACATGGGAGCGGGAAGATTATTTAAAGGAAAATTATCCGGCTTTCTATACTGATTGGTTCGCTTTCCAAATCTCGGGATGAGATTTTTCTAAGGGGGAGGGCTGTAACACCCTAGGTGTTTTGCTTCCACAAAATTGCAATTCATTTCATAAACATGTGCATCATCTATCACATCATGCCATTGTCACTGAAACATGCGTATGCAACATTCGCAATTATGTTTGTTTCATACTTGATTGCTTGTAAATGGTAGTAGTGAAACATGTGAATGCAACATGAGTTTCTCACACCTTGAAACATGGCAACATGGTAGGAATGTGACAAGTTAAAATTGCAACAAAGGCATGAAACGTGTGAAACATGGAATTGCAACATTTGAGTGAATTGATTGTTTTGTTGCTTCATCACATGTGATCATTAGAAATTGGTATAGCACTTGTGTAAAGTGGTTGATTATGGTCTAATACACCTTAACTACACTTAGGGTAATTGTTGGGACATTGTTCATGTGGATCAAAATGACAAAAATGCCCTCAAGTGGAGGTTTGACTTTGAATGACCCTTAGAGTGACACTATTTGACTGATTCAAAAGTCCAACCTAGAGATCTTGCATGGCTGTGCACTCTTTACCAAAGTTGTAGCCAATTTATCAAGGAACAAAAGTCTCAATATGACCATCTCATGAAAATGGCTAGAACATGTTCAAACAAGGCCCACAAGTCATATTTCCATGCTGAATTCACACTTAGCAAATTTGCTAAGTCATAATCCAGTTTCAGTTGGATCAAGCCAACTTTGGCTTGATGTAACTTCTGATCCATGGAGAATTAGATGATGATCCTTGAATAGAAGTTGGAGATGGATGGTAGGCCTACAATTTTCATGTACATGGTTTTTTGCAATGGATCAACGGTTTAGCCATATTGACACATTGAAGTCACGCTGTCAGGTGGTTCAAGTCGTCTGAATGCGAGCTATAGTACCTAACAGCCATCTAACAACAAATGCCGCATGGGTGACACTCATTGCTAGTCTCCTACTCACGCTGCCACGCACCACGAACGCCCTGGCACGGCCGGCCATGACTTGAACAACACCCCGCGCGCCTGCCCGACCGGGTCGTCAGCTCCATTTGGACTCCTTCGCCTCCTCCGCGCGCAGCGACAAGCCGCAACAGCTCCTCCATTTCTGATCGAGCTTCACCATCACCTTGCACGCTCGCCACTTCAAAAATGCGTCAGCCATCTTGCCCCTAGCTTCGTGGTGATCTCCTCTCCCTCCTCCACCTTTTAGTCGGGTCGTTTGAGGCTTGGTAAGGGCGTATTCGCCATTTCTTCCACCACCGCCATGGCGGGACCTTGCTGGAGTTGGCACTCCATGCAGCCAACTGCCACCATGGCCTTCCCATCCCCTCTTCCTTGCTTGTTTAGGTTGCTAGTGAACTCCGGAAGCTCGTACCGAGCCTAGCCGCGCCCTACGGGGTCGGGCCTCGCCGGAGCCGGCCAAGCCGTGGCCGTGCGCCGCCATGGCCATCGCCAGCCCCTTTAGCCCTAGTAATAGCTACAATTGAGGGTGTCCCTAGATGCGCATGGGTGAGGTGAACACCGTAGCACCGATGACCTCGCCGGAGCTATCACCGACGACGAGCTACGCCGTCATCCCTTCTTCCTCCCCTGTCTGACTCACTGACTCGTGGGGCCCCTTTGTTAGTTGTCGAGCGGAGGTGGGAGCCAGCGTGGGTCATGCCGAGTTCTGGGCCATGCCAGCACGTGCTTCGCGGGTCGCCATGTTCTTTTGGGCCGGCCTAGCAGTAGGGTTAGGTTTTCATTTTTGTTTTGTTTATTCTTTTTCACAGATTTGTGTACATTTTAAAAAATATGTATCTCCTAGTTGGTAGATTCAAATGATGTGGTTCTAATTTTGTTGAGTCCATGATAATGTCTAGTTTATATTAAAAATATAATTTATGCCATGTCCTGTTATGAAAAATAGAGTTGCTAATTATCTCTTTTAATCATGTAGGAAATAGGGGTAATTATATCTTTTTCTATGTAGCTCCAAATGGCATGAAATTTTTATGGTGTACTGGTCGTATCATGAAGAGCTTGTAGTTAAATTTTCATCATTTTGGACACTGTATGTAGGAGTTAGGAAATTCTCTTGTTTGCATGGATGGATCTTGTGTGAATTTTCATAATTTTTCTATACATCTAGTAAGGGTAAAATTTGGTGAGTGCTATTCTTATGCTAGAATGATGCTAGGAAAAATGTGAAATCTGTTGTTTGACACTTTTCATTAGGGTTTCCTAATTATGCTAGAAATAGCCCTGCCATCAGTTATTTTTGATACAGCATGTTCTGCTTAACCAATTGCTTTGAAATTTTTATGGTAGTCTATGTGAAGCATTAGATAGCTACTGTAATTTTTATAGATTTTTCTGAGTAGTTTTACTATATATTGCTTTAATCACCTAATTAACTAAATAAATTAGAAAAAGACATTAAATAATTTATTTAGAGGTTGGCACTATACTTTCTGATATTCCTCTGGTACGTGCAACAAGTTGGTAAACTTGGTTTGGTCCAATTATGCTTTTGCATCATCACTAAATAATTAATTTAGTAAACCTATCATTTCTGGATAGATTTTAGGTTTACTAGAATTCAATTTGGTTAACGTAAGAATCATGCTTTGATGTTTACAAATGATTTGTAGAGAATTTCATAAGCTTTCCATAATGTCCTCTTGCAAGTCATTTGAATTTATAGAACTCTGGTTATGATGGAATTAAGGAACTACTCGTTGCTTGTAAAACCTTAACTTTCATTTAAGTATGCCTTTACTATTTCCTAAGCTTGTGGTAATGTTCCTAGGTGTTAGGACTTTAACTGAAGATGAGCACCTTTATCTTAGGTTATGCAAGTTAGGTAAGTAGATCTCGTTCTTCAAGTTAAGTTAGATACATGTTTTAAAGTGATTTGAATAGAGCTATTCTTAATCAGTAAATGAGTGTCCAGTGATGTTTCGTTAAACACTTACGGTGATCCATTCATCATGAGCATCATGTCATTCCTTATGCATCCATGATATTTATCTTGTGCATCGGCATGCAATAGGTGTACCGAAAGGTGTGACACTATTGGAATTCGAGGAACCGAGCGGGGAGCAGCAGCAGCCAACACTGGAGGTTCAGGAGGTGCAGCCCTCGGGAGAAGTGCCAGACGAGATCGCCGTTGAGTGCTCGGATCACCGTCCAAGCAACTTTGTGAAAGGCAAGCCCTATAGCATATTAAGCCTCCTAATTTTCAAAATGCAGTTAAAGTTTTAATTGTTACATATATATATTGTTGCATTAAGTTTAGGTGTTGGATGCAAACATTTGCTGCATTGGTTATCCAATCCTTGTCTAGATATTGATACCCTGAATCCTATGTAGCTCAGGTTTGTCTAGTGCTTAGTCGGGTGATTTCCTGTCACCTACGAGATATAGGGACATACATAAGGCACGGTTGGCTATATTTGCTATCGTGGAAAAGAACCTGTCTTAATTTGAAACGAAGACCGGGCAGAGGCTTGCCGGTTTGCAGTGACTCCACCGGTGTCGCTTAAGGACTGAATCTTGGAGCCTTTCCTGTTCATGTTGAACGCATGCCTCTCTCTTAGTTGGCCGTGTCCGAAGACTGACCGCGAAGCCAAGTAGCTCAACTTAGACCAGGAGTTGATAAGTATAAAGTACGCCTCGGAAGGGAGCCGTAGGCATGAGTCCAAGGGCAGGTGATTTAAAAGTCCTGATCGTCCTAGCAGAAGGGTAATCCCTGAGAGCGCTGGCGCTGATCGAACCCGTAAATTTGGTTCCTGAGTTGTCCCAAAGGTGACCCATGGCTACCCTTGCAAAGTATGCTAGGGTGAGAGTTAGGAATACCCCCTCAGCTGAGTTGTAATTCGACTCGGGTCGCCGTCTCTCCCGGTTAGTGAGAACTTGACGGGCTTATCTCCATTGTAGATACACTAAATAACATAATGGTTCGGAAATGATGATATGATGATGACAGCCTTATTATACCTACTATGGTTAATATTGTTTGCTCCTAATAAGTGAGTGCTCTAGTACAGGTGCAAATCTAGTGGACAGGTAAATGATGATAAACTTGATGCGAAGTTTAAATTGGTTACTATATTCATAAGCTCTTTTATGCAACTGTGTCTAGCTAGCCCACCTCATAAGCCTTGCATGACCCTTGGTGTCCTTTATTTTTGGTTTTGACAGGTAAGTCTAGCTGAGTACCTTCTCATACTCAGGGTTTATCTCCCACCTGTTGTAGATGACCAGTTCTTTCTTTGGTTGCTGCAAGTATTGCCTTCTCCCGGCTGGGGATGAAGACTAGACCATTGGGCGTGGTCTCTCCTAGTTCTCGTACCTAAAGATGCTTTTGTGGGACATGACTTAGATCTGGCAATGTATTTGAAACTATGAAGTTATGTACTAAACTATGTTGCTTCCGCAAATTTGAACTTGGCTTGTAATATTTTATTTGAACTCTGATGGATGTAATCCGAATGCTACTTGTGAAATGTTGTAACGAATGATGTGTTGTGTTGAATCACTATGGTCTTGGTTTGTATGTCAAAAGTTGGTTGAAATCCTTCGTGATTTCTGGACTACTGGGATTATGGGAGCTTAAGCACAGGAATTTGATCACTTTGGTGATTGTTTTTGTACTTACGTTCTTATGATTTGATCGGTTCTATTACAACCATGCCTTTCCCATCAAACACATGTTCAAGGACTGCTCCCTCATGAAGCGTTTCTTCACCGACGGCTCCAAGAAATGCAAGCAGAAGAAGAAGCCCGAGGTAGAAGCCGACGACGTTGGAGAGAAGGATGGCGACTTTCCATCGCCGGATGGCTGCCTCATGATCTTTGGTGGGCTAGAGGCATACGGCTCCAAGCACCAACAGAAGCTCACGCGCCAAGAGGTCTACGAAGTGGAGCATGCCACACCCGCTTTTCTCAAATGATTAGGGTCTCCCATAACCTTCGACCGATCCGACCACCCGGATAGCGCCACACACCTAGGTAGGTACCCGCTCATGGTCGACCCTATCATTGGCATGAAGCGGCTCACCAAGGTACTGATGGATGGGTGTAGCGGCCTCAACATCATGTATGCTAAGACACTTAATGCCATAGGCATCGACCGATTGTGCATCTGGCTGACTAGGGCACCTTTCCATGGCATCATGCCCGGAAAGTAGGCCATACCGATCGGGCAGATCGACTTGCCCATCACCTTTAGGAATTTGTCCAACTATAGGATAGAGACCCTCACCTTCGATGTAGTCGGGTTCCCCCTAGTCTACCACACCATTTTGGGGTGACCGTGTTACATGAAGTTCATGGCCATCCCCAACTACACCTACCTCAAGCTCAAGATGTCGGGCCCACATGGGGTCATCACCATCGGCACTTCTTCCTAGAGGGCCTATGAGTGCAAGGTCGAGAGCTACGAGCTCGCTTCAGCAACCCTCACTTTTGAGGAGCTCGCAGCCATCGAGAAGGACATCGCTGAAGGAGCGCCCAACACAAAGTGGGCGGGTAGATCCTTTGAGCCTATGAAGAACATCAAGGAGGTCCTTGTCGACCCTAACAACTCCATCAACAAGATGGTGCACATCGGCACCACCCTCTTCCCCAAGTAAGAAGGCACGCTAGTTGACTTTCTCTACACCAATTGAGATATCTTTGCATGGAAACCCTCGGATATGCTAGGAATTTCGAGGAAAGTCACCGAGCATGCCTTGAAAATCAGGCCAGGTTCCAGGCTGGTCAACACAATGCCTGTGTTGCTTCAACGAGGAGAAGTAGAGGCTCATAGGTGAGGAAATCACTAAGCTCTTGGCAGCCAGTTTGAATAAGGAAGTATACCACCCAGAGTGGTTGTCCAATCCCGTTCTAGTAGGAAAGAAAAGTGGGAAATGGAGAATGTGTGTTAACTACATGAGCCCCAAAAAGGCATGCCCGAAGGATTCGTTTCCTTTGCCATGCATAGATCAAGTAGTTGACTCAACCTCGGGGTGCAAAACCCTATGCTTCCTTGATGCGTACTCTAGGTACCATCAGATTGTGATGAAAGAGTTTGACCAGCTCACGACCTCTTTCATCACCCCATTCAGATCGTTCTACTATATTACGATGCCATTCGGGCTCAAGAACACTAGGGCTACGTACCACCATTGCATGACCAAATGCTTTGGAGACCTCATCGGGTGGACCATTAAGGCTTACGTGGACGACATCGTAGTCAAGTCCAAGCAGATCGACCAGCTCATGGCAGCTCTCTCTCTCTCTCTTGATTTGGACAGCACTACCACTCTTAAACTCTATTTTCTTTCTCAAATTTCAGTAGCACCTCTCTCTCTCTCTCTATCTCAAGATTTTAGCACTACTTTCACACCCAAACTTCCTCACACTCTTTCTTACTCCAACACTACTTCTACCAAGGAAAATTCAACTATGAAATTTGGAATTGGAATTTCCAACTTAGGAGCTGGAATTGTAGTGGAGATGGATGAAGAAGTGAGCCAGGAGGGTGGTTATTTATAGCCAAAGTAGCAGTAGGCCAGCTAGCATAGTAGTGGGGCCGGTCGGCCTCACATCATGGCCAAATGGCCTCTCCAATTTCCTGATGCTTCTTTCGGTGGAGATTCGACCAGAATCGATGGTGGAGAGGTGATGGAGGTTAAAGTGGTGGTTAAGTGGAAATGGAGGTGATGGGTGTCAGTTGAGTGGGCCCATGTGTCTCCCATATTTTTAACGTATACATATATATATATATATATATATATATATATGCAAAAATATTTATGATACTATGAAATATAACAAGATGAATGATGGTATTTTTTACATTTTTATGCCTCCACAGTAAATATTTCATATGGGTTTTTGTGCTCTATAAAAATTATTTTCATGGGGCATGAATTTTTATGATGCCATGACATGAATTTTTGTTTCATGATGCAGGTCTTGAAAAGTAAATATGCTAAGGTAAAATGATTAATGCAGTATGAAAAAGTAAATATGGATAACTACCGAGTTACCTCCCGGCGAGGGTTCGGAATTTTGAGTCCACTAAATCGGACTTCTCCGTTCGGGTTTATTCTTCAGGTGCGTCAGTAGGTCCTATAGATGGAGACCTTGATACTCGCTTCTCATGCCACTTCAGAATGGAGTATTGTTCCGGTCTTGGCTTGAAAGCGAACCACTCTTCCTTTCCATTAATATCAAATTTAATCTCTCCGGCTCCGACATCAATGTGAGCATTTGTAGTACTTAGGAAGGGTCTCCCAAGAATGAGGGGTGTCTTCATGTCTTCCTGCATGTCAAGTACTACAAAATCTACAGAAACAAAAAAGTTTCATATTTTTACCAAATGTATTTAGCGATTCCTGCAGGGTAGCAGACCGATTGGTCAGCTAGTTGCAAGCACACTGATATTGGCATGAGGGTTGAATAATTGAGCTTGTCGAAGACCTTTTTGGGCATGACACTAACACTTGCTCCAAGATCGCATAATTGAGAAATAGATAGTGGGCATCCTGGATCCTTATTCTTGACAGGTGAAGTGTTTAGGATGGTCGCACTACACTCCTTTGTTAACTTGATTACCTCAATGGAAGGCAGTGGTCTTTTGTTGTTGAGGATGTCTCTGAGATACTTTGTGAAGGTAGGTACCTGTATGACATCTAGCAATAGAATATTGATATATAACTTTTGAATTACCTCTACGAACTTACCAAACTGCTCATCCATTTTGGCTTTCCGATTTCTGCATGGAAATGGTAGAAGAGTCATGTCATGAAAATCTTGTTGTAACTCTTGCTCTTGTGACCCAACTTCTTCAATTTCATTGGTTCTCTTCTCCTCTTCCTATAGTACCACTGGTGTCTTACCTATCCTTGTCGGATATGGTGGATCACGAGTAGACTTGCCACCTCTTGGTAAGTCGACCGTTGTTGTTGATTCCACCCTTGTCACTGTTGTTTTGGAACAGAATTGTTGATGACGATGTTTGCATCCTCCTGATATTTAGGGAATTCAACCACCAAATATTCTCCATATACATTCTAGGAATTAAAGGCATCTTGAATAGCCTGATGATCTTTCTTGTAATTGGCTCGTTGTTCAAGCCAATTTAATAAGACATCCATCTTGATTGATAGTGCACACACCACTTCTGGTACTTCTTCACTCTTATTGCATAATTGAATGTTGCATTGAGACTAGCCTTGATTAGAGGCTAACTTCTCCATGAGAGTTTTAGCTTTTCCAAGGTGAGTGACATAAATGATCCTCCAGTAGTGGCATTGAGTTGTTCATGAGCTTTTGAGTTACTCCATGGTAAAAGCCTTGCATGAGCAACCAATCTTCCATCCCATGATGAGGACAATCTGAAATGTATTCTTGGAAATGTTCCCATGCTTCTAGAATGGTTTCTCCCTTCTATAGTTGGAAGTTTGAAATCTTTCCTCTTAAGGCATTGGTCTTGCCTATAGGGAAGGACTTTTCTAGGAAGGCCTTTGAACACTTTGCCCATGTGTTGATGTGATCTTTGTTGATGTAGAACCACTACTTTGCTCATCCCACAAGTGAGAATGGAAATAATAAAAGTAGTATGATGTCTTGTGTTGCAGAACTGACCAATTTATAAGAGTACAAGTACAATGGCAGCCCGCAAGCGGTCGCACTGTCATACTTGAACCCATATAAACCCGGTAGTCCGTCGAGTACCACGACGGGTCTTGATAAACAATTTACAACAACCAAGATTGTATAGGATTCAACATACATGCCACATATTACATAAAGTTCACAGATACATTTCATCATCAGAGTACGAATAAAAGTTATTACAAACTGAGTTTGATAGAATAAAGCAAAAGCAAATAAGTTCAAAAATAAAGTTTCCAACATAGTTTGATACAGTGCCAAGTCAGATCACAGTCCACAAAAGCAAGGATAGGAATTAATAAAGAAGCCTGCCCAAGGCTTACTCCTCATCCAAAGCAGGATAGAAGCAACTCTTGCAATAACCATAATACACAGTGCCATCTGCAACAATGGGAAAATAAACCCTGAGTACGAGAAGGTACTCAGCTAGACTTATCCATCATGAACTAGAAATAAAATGACTCCAAGGATTATGCAAGGCTGTATAAGTGGACGTAACTTGACAACATTTTGCGTAAAAGGCAATTGAATCATGGTACAGTTACAAATTCTTTACTAGGTTGATTATAGCTATCCATTTCTAGATTAGCAGCTATCCTATGCCAAATATGTGGTATATCATTTAGAAGCATACAATAGTAACCATAGCAGGTATTGTAATTCCGTATTCATCTGAACCATCATGTTTCATAACACAGTTGCTACGATGTTGGGACTAGCCAAGTTTCTCACTATCCGGGAGAGACAGCGATTCAAATCGATTTCAACCAGCTGGAAATTTATTCCTAACACAAACCCAGGTCTACCAGCCACGATAGCCTTAGGTCACCTTTGGTACAACTCAAGTACACATTTCATAGGTTTGTACCACGCCGCACAATCTGGAACACCAGATGCCAGGATGCTCAGGCCAAGCCTACCCTTGGGCTCAGTCTGATCGTTCCTTGGAAGGAGCGCACAACAAAACGGGTCCCGGCCTGAGTTGAATTACTCGGCTTCACGATCGGAACGAGTTATCCGGCCAGCTAAGTGAGAGGCATGCGTTTAATCTTGTCAGAAGTGCCAACTATGTTATGGTCCTTAATCGACATAGATGGGGATAAATCCACACCCAAGACCTCCATGTCTTGTTGCTTCTCTATTGACTTCATGTCCGGTCTCGATTTTCTGTTACCCCATGGTTCTGTTCCACGATAGCAAATATAGCCAACCGTGCTCTGTTATCCACCTACATCTCGCAGGTGACAGGACATCACCCGACTTCTACCGGTCTAAGCATGGCTAAGCATATATTCGATCCTGGACCTATACTGGTTAAAGGGTTAATATCTGGACAAGGAATTTACATGTATCAGGTGGTTCCATTCAACTCTTATAACCTAATGCATCAATCATAAGTACTTAAGTAAACATTTGTAAATTATGGGGAGACTTATAATGCTCCGGGGCTTGCCTCATAGAAAGGAAGTAGGGCGGTGGTCAGGACACTCCGGAAGCTCTTCAGGGTTCTGCTCCACGCCTTCGGGAGCTGCAGCTTGCGGATCCTCCTGCTGATTCCCTTCCTCTGCTTCTTCGAATTCTAGCAATGTGATCTCTTTCTCCGATCCTAGATGCATGAATATGGCATAAGTATTATGAATGCATATATGTTAACAAGTGCATCATGTTTATTGAGTAGGTGCATATCTCTTCTCGATTATTTAATTAACTATTTCCACAATGCATCGATTATGCCACAAAACAGTAGCTACTTGTTTCACTCATAACTGGAGTTCTACTAATCCAAACACAGTGATCCTGGACTTTCTGGAAAGCCTATCGAATTCTCTACAACTTTGTTATTAACTATTTTTACAGTACCCATCATTTTCAACATGCAATTCATCCAACTCCAGAATCTGTCCGGAAACTATTCAACATGCAATATAAAGTAACACTACTTCTACTTTATGTAATCATTCCAAATTTGACAACATAAAATCTACCAACAGTGTAAGCATACCAAATACATTTTAGATAGTATAATGGTGAAGCCCAAACTATTTATTTAAATGCCTTTATTATTTTATTTCAATATCTAGGTTAAATAATAAACATATACCAGATTTGCTTCATAAATTCTCAAAAATTTACAGTGCCTTACTAATGCTATCAAAGGACTACTATAAAAATTTCATGTCATTTTACCAAGTAGAACATCCTATGCAAAAATGACAAGGCAGCAAGGCTTGAAGTAGCATAAATGGAAAACCCTATTAAAAAGTGTCAAGCAACAGATTTCCTATTTTTCTTAGCATCCATACACTACTAGGATTACCTCCAAAAGTTTTCATGAATTTTGGATTCATAAATAATTTATCAAAATTTACACAAGGATTAACTATTCATAAAAGAAAAATCTATAACTATAGATCTACACATGCACTGGTCCTCAAATTTTTACCAGAGTTCATATATGCTAATACTAGCTTGCCACAAAAATTTCATAATTTTTGGAGCACAGGAACTCTAGATATAAAATAAACAAATTTGAATGCATTCAAAAGCACATTTCAAATCCCTATTTAAATCTCCAAAAATTTCTACTGTCAATGTCAAGAACATATTTTTCTTAAATACTACACTTCCTAAGGAACACTAAAAAATTTATTTCACAATTTTTGAAGCTACCAAACTAAAGATACAAAAATTACAAAAACATATGAAATATGCATTCAAACTAAACTAGCTTTACAACATGGAGTCGCTGACACGCGGGACCCACGGGTCAGTTGACCCCACCGGTCAGCGAAACAAAAACAGAGCCGGCGGCGCTGAGCAAGCTCGTGCGGCCATGGCTCGTCGATGGCAAGTCCGCCGGCGGTGACGTCTTCACCGAGCGACCTACGTGACCTAGCGCACCTAATGAACCACTTGGCCAGCCCTATCGTCGACGCCAGTGATGACGGCGGCGACCATGGAGGATTGGCGCGGCGGGACAATGGCGGTATGTCGGTGGGGGCTACGGTGGCTCGACCTAAAGCTCGGACGAGCACCAGTGTCCTACGATGAACCTATCGCGCAAGGTTTCACGGTCTACGGTGGAGGGAGGTGCCCCAGCCACGGTGATGGGGCTAATGGCGGAGCTCTAGCGAGCTCGCACGCGTTGCGGTGGCTTACCAAGCGCTATCAGCAGGCACGGGAGGAGGCAGTGGGTCGCCAGGGAGCTAGTAGTGCTGCTGCGGTGACGATTGGGTGGCTCGTCACGAGCTTGCGCACGGCTATGGCGACGGCGGTGCTACGGGAGCTCGGCGGCTCTGCTGTGGGCGAAGAAGGAGCGGGGAAACTAAAAATGGGGCATGGGATGGCTCAAGCAGGCGCTGGTGGGGTTAAGGCCGCGTTCAGGCGCGTCGTGGCCTGCGCGATCAGGGCATTAGCGACGCGCGGCCACCGCGACCTCCACGCGGCGCTCGGTTCCTACCGGTGTCGGCCACTGAACATTTTGCTTCAGTCGATTCAGTCAAGGAATGCCGAGCCTAATGACGTGTTTTGACGTTCATCTAACTGCTAATCCATAGCTCTATTGCGTAAACCATCTAAATGGAACTTGTAGACCGATGTACCATCTACAACTTTCATTCAAGAATCTAGTTCTAATTCGCAACCGAGACAAAGTAAAATCATGCTCAAGGTCAGCTTGTCAGGCTGTCAGTGATCCAGGACTTAGAAAATTTTGTTAAGTGTTGAAAGCTTGATTTTGCTGATTTTTGTGGGACCCATTCAAGCATGTTAGAAGCTAAATCAGTCCATGACCTAAAAATAAAAGTTGTTCCTTATGTCAAACACTACAACTTTGCTTTAGTGATCTCCTCCATGCAAGGTCTCTAACAACTAGTTCAACTTTTGTCAAACATGTCACTTTTAAATGATGATACACATCAAAGCATGGCTTAATGACCTTTTTACCCCTAATCATGAATATCAAAGTTGTTCATAATGATACTCTAAACATGTTTAAGCTATTTGCAAGGTTATCCAATCATTTCATGTAGTAGTCACTCATAGGGCCATTTAAAGTAATCACATGAAACATGACTTAAGGACTTGATCATGGAAAATGTCATTCATGAACCATGTTCCAATTGTGAACCTAAGCATTGCCAAAGTATTTTGGTGACTCATTTTAACCAAGTACATGTGTCCACTCATGATCATATGCATATACACATGGAGACATGAAATAACGAGAAAGGTTGCATATGTTAATGAAACATGCGATAACAAGCAAATGTTGCAGATGTTTCAATCAAATGTTTCAATTGTAAATGCTTGTTTATGAATGCGTGATGATCATGCTCATGTTATGCAAGTAAAGTTATGCAAGGCTAACACCCGAGGTGTTACAGCCCCTCCCCCTTATAAAAATCTCGTCCCGAGATTTGCAAGACCTACCATTCTTGGAAAAAGGCGGGATAAACTTCTCGTAAATAATCTTCTCTTTCCCACGTAACATCTTGTTCACTATGATTGTTCCACACCACCTTATAGAACTTAATAATCTTACTCCTTGTCACTCTCTCCATCTCCTCTAATACTCGAATTGGCTTTTCTTCATAGGTCAAATCCGATTGAAGCTGCACGTTGGTGGGTGCAATAGCTTCTTCAGGTACTCGAAGACATTTCTTTAACTGAGAAACATGGAACACATTAAATATTGCACTCATCTCAGGTGGAAGTTGCAACTGATACGCAACATTTCCTTTTTGTTCCAAAATTTTGTATGGCCCTACATATCTTGGTGAAAGCTTCTTTTTCATCCCAAATCTTTTCACACCTTTCATGGGTGATACTCTCAAGTATACATAGTCACCCACTTCAAAAGTTAGTGGTCTTCTTCTTTTGTCAGCATAGCTCTTCTGTCTTGATTGAGATGCCTTCATATGTTGTTGGATGATACGTACTTGCTCTTCGGCTTCATTGACAAAATCAATACCAAAGTATCTCCTTTCACCTGGCTCAATCCAATTCAATGGAGTTCTACATTTTCTGCCATACAAGGCTTCAAATGGAGCCATTTTGATACTCGCTTGATAACTGTTGTTATAGGAGAATTCAGCTAAAGGTAACCATTTCTCCCATGAACCTTTTGAAGATATAACACAAGCTCTAAGTAAATCTTCTAGGATTTGGTTCACTCGCTCTATCTGTCCTGAAGTTTGCGGATGATATACCAAACTTCTGATTAGCTTGGTTCCCAAAGCCTGGTGTAAGTGCTCCTAGAAACGAGCTATGAACTGGGGTCCTCGATCAGAGATTATAGTCTGGGGTACTCCATGTAGTCTCACGATCTGGGAAACATATATCTCAGCGTATTTTCCAACTATATACCGTGTGTTCACGGGTATAAAGTGTGCTGACTTGGTGAGACGATCAACAATAACCCAAATTGAATCATGACCTTGTGGCATCATTGGAAGGCCTGTGATAAAGTCTATGCTGATTTCCTCCCATTTCCATCCTAGAATAGGCAATGGCTGAAGTAATCCAATAGTTTTCATATGGACAGCTTTTACTCTACTGTAGTTATCACACCTAGCAACATAGGCTGCGATCTCTTTCTTCATCTTAGTCCACCAAAAATGGGCTTTCAAATCTTGATACATCTTACTACTACCCAGATGGATAGACAATGATATGAACCCGCTAGGGTGAATCCTGATCTTTCACTGAGAGAAGGTGGATAACTCAATTTGTGGATGGAGATGACATTCACGGCCCAACTACAACCATCCAAGGATGTTGCGCCTTAGCAACCGATACACCACCTCCAACAGCCGTCGCGATCTTATGGAACACGATCAACCAAACCACTAGGGTAATTCCTGCAAGCAATCGAGGAACAAGCAAGAACAAGTAGAACAAGCAAGAACAAGTAGAACAAGCAACTCAATTGCAAATATGGAGATGAAAATCAATCTGAAATCACAAAGTTGGGGTTCTGAATCGAGTAGAACGGATGGTCTAGTCGACACACGCGTCTACAAGGAAGTAGCAATGGCTAAACTTTCAACAAAACAAAACCCAATCTGTTTGTGGTGGCTCTAATCCTTATTAATACCTAGGTGAATGACCAGGGGAGTGTTGGGGTCGTTCTCCAACCCTAGGATGCGTCCCTAATGGACCCAACTTGATACATGGACCATCAGCCCAAAATAGGGTGATGTAGCACCAAAGGCAGAAAAGGTCCCAGCGTTGAAATGATGACTGTAGAAGCATCGGATAAGATATAGCCATGAGTCCAGATCCGTTGGAAAATAGACTTGATAAGCTTTCCAAAAAGTGCTAGAACGTCCCAATCGGTGCCCGTATGAAGTCGTGGTGACCGTCGCAATTTGGGACTATTTTGCAGTCCGAATTCAACTTCCAAAACATGTTGGACTTGGACTCTTTCTGTCCTTGGAACCAAAGTGACGTGGTGGCCTTGCGGAGGACTTTAGGAATACTTGGATTTGGTCCCCAATCAACTTCATTAACCTTCCATGCTTTCCATATGCAATCAAACCTTCCCTTGATCCATGTAAGTAATTCTGAAAATGAGAATGAACACACATCATGGTGCAGCATCAATTCATCAAATGCATCAATGATAAGCCTCATATAGAATGGTTGCACCTTTGGTATAGAAGTGGTTGGCATGGTCATATTTGAGCCAATGATGTCCTCATCATTCTCCCCTTCTTGACAGCAAACCATCCTCGGTTTGACCTTTGTTGGAGTATGTGTTGTAGGTAAAAGTGAACCGTGCTCCCCTTCTTGATATTTATCCTGTTGCATATGGGAAAAACTAGGAAAACTTTGCAAGACATCATTAGTGTTAGTGCAGCCCTCAATTTGATCATGGTATTGTGGCCCAAAAGGATATTTCAGATTAGAGCAAATATAAACTTTATGCACCAAATATTCTCCTTTGCTGTCATATTTGCCAATTGCATGAAGCGAACAATGATTAAAACTTAGCAAACCAGAATCAAATTTAAGTTCCTCTTTTAGATAATTTAGATTACACAGAATATCAAATTCAATATAACCCAAAGTATTTAAAGAGGACAGCAAATTTAGTTCATCTTATGCACATGTAATAGGATGAAAAAGCTTATCTTCAGCACATTTGTATGGTTCCAAACCAAAAGTATCACACTTATTCGCTACTTGTGGCATAGGAGTAAAAGAATCATCAGCACACAACTCCTCTTTATCACAAGGAACAGTGAGTAATTCATTTTGTGACAAAGGAAAATCAGTAGTGGGTTCCACTATTTGTTGCTCTTCATTAGCATGCAGAGTGGACAAATTTTGGACATTATGGGTCACATCATTCTGGCAAGTATTCACAGATAATAGAATCTCTTTTTTAGCATTGAGAGCCAAACAAAACAATTGACCAATATGGCAATATGATTTGCTAATTAACAAGGTTCGAATTTCAGAATTGAGCCCTCTCATGAATCTACTCATAACATCTTCCATGCATTCATCCAATCCACCAAACATGATACAAATCTTAAAATTATGGTAGTATTGTTTCACAGTCTTACTACCCTGCTTCAAGTTGTCTAATTTTGCAAGCAAATAATCAACATAATATGCAGGAACGAATGCATCTCTAAAAAGAAATTTGAAGTCTTTCTAAGATTCTGGAACTTTGTTGTGCCTACAAATGTGTTTCCATTCTAGCAAAGCACATTCAATCAAAATATTAGAGGCAATACAAATCTTTTGTTTCTCGGACAGGTCATGCTCATCAAATTCATTGTCTACTTTTAACTCCCAATCAATGTAAGCTTGAGGATCAAACTTACCATCATATAACGGCAAGTGTTGAATGACATCTTGAATATGAGGGTCTAGTTTCAACAGCTCAAAAATCTCCATATCACCTGCCATGATTAGTAGAAAACAAGAAACACAAAAATAATATGTATCCTCCTATCAACTACTAGGATGTGTCGGATGTAATTCTCTCAAACTCAACTTGTTAAAACAAGCCCTTACAAGTTCTTACCAAGCCAAATAGGAGGTGATGGCAACCAACAAGTCTACAACCGTGGAGTGAAGTGTATCGGTGCCGCAACAACAACACCTATCAAGCTGTAGTCGAAATATGTGGAGCTATAGGTGGGCTAAAGCAAGGAAGTACTAGCACCACATTAGTCACAAAAGCAAGCTGAATAATCGTTCAACAGCGGTACTATGCTGGTTCTAGGCAAAACCATGCTAGAGACGTGAGCCTAGGCACAAAGGTAGTCACTGAAAAAGAACAACTAGCACAGCATGGAGAAAACAACAGATTCAGCCCCTTCTTTCTTCTCCTTCTCTTGTCTTTTTTTTTCTTCTTTTTCTTTTTTTTGCAGAGGCCTAAATGTTTTATTTGGTACTATGACAACCCAAACAATAAGGCTATTGCACACAGCCCCTTTGAATTCAGATTTAACAACTCTTGTTAATACCGCAGATGCGGAAATCTCTAAGATGATTGTGGAGTGCTCAGATCGAATTTTGCTGCAAGGTCAGATCCGTTGGAAAGAAGACAACTTCAAGTTTCCAGATTGTATTTAAACTCCCAAATCGGACATCATATGGATCCGTAGTGGCAGAAATGCAGCAACAATGTATATGGTGATGGTGGATCTCGTGGTGACTAAAACGTGATAGAACTCAAAACTCTAAAGGAATAGACACTAAGACCAGCAACTCGACACAACCGATGTAACTGAAAACTCAACAAGCCCTAACTAAGCAGTGCTAGCAAAGGCTCAAAGGGTTTATAGGATTGTGGGTAAACCAATCTATTTTTTTGGCTTTTCTAGACTATAGAAAAATTAAAAAACAGCGAAGGATTCGAAGTCTCTCACCGATAAACCTTGCTCTGATTACCAACTGATATGAACCCGCTAGGGTGAATCCTGATCTTTCGATGAGAGAAGGTGGATAACTCGATTTGTGGATGGAGATGACATTCACGGCCCAACTACAACAATCCAAGGATACTGCGCCTTAGCAACCGATACACCACCTCCAACAGCCATCGTGATCTTGTGGAACACGATCAACCAAACCACTAGGGTAATTCCTACAAGCAATCGAGGAACAAGCAAGAACAAGTAGAACAAGTAAGAACAAATAGAACAAGCAACTCAATTGCAAATATGGAGATGAAAATCAATCTGAAATCACAAAGTTGGGGTTCTGAATCGAGTAGAACGGATGGTCTAGTCGACACACGCGTCTATAAGGAAGTAGCAATGGCTAAACTTTCAACAAAACAAAACCCAATCTGTTTATGGCGGCTCTAATCCTTATTAATACCTAGGTGAATGACCAGGGGAGTGTTGGGGTCGTTCTCCAACCCTAGGACGCGTCCCTAATGGACCAAACTTGATACATGGACCATCAGCCCAAAATAGGGTGATGCAGCACCAAAGGCAGAAAAGGTCCCAGCGTTGAAATGATGACTGCAGATGCATCGGATAAGATATAGCCATGAGTCTAGATCCGTTGGAAAATAGACTTGATAATCTTTCCAAAAAGTGCTAGAACGTCCCAATCGGTGCCCGTATGAAGTCGTGGTGACCGTCGCAATTTGGGACTATTTTGCAGTCCGAATTCAACTTCCAAAACGTGTTGGACTTGGACTCTTTCTGTCCTTGGAACCAAAGTGACGTGGTGGCCTAGTGGAGGACTTTAGGAATACTTGGATTTGGTCCCCAATCAACTTCATTAACCTTCCATGCTTTCCATATGCAATCAAACCTTCCCTTGATCCATGTAAGTAATTCTAAAAATGAGAATGAACACACATCATGGTGCAGCATCAATTCATCAAATGCATCAATGATAAGCCTCATATAGAATGGTTGCACCTTTGGTATAGAAGTGGTTGGCATGGTCATATTTGAGCCAATGATGTCCTCATCAGACAATTTGGATGAGTGAGCTTCATCTAAAATTTGCTTCCTTAGCTCATGGTCTTTTGGTACCACTAGCCGGTCCTCAAACCATAATACACCTCTTTCGTCCAATCTAAAATGTTTGGTTTCCTACTCTTGAATTTTTCTCTTGATGTGACTTATTCCTACATCTGTCTGCTGTAGCTCTATGATTTTGCCCTCAAGTGAACAACTGATTGTGATATTGTGTAGTACAGCAGGATGTAACAAGTTGAATCCATCTTCCAACAATGCTTCCACAGTGTTGCAATGGGATTTCCGACTGAGTGCATCGGCTACCACATTAGCTTTACCTGGATGGTAATGCACTTCTAAATTGTAGTCCTTAATCAATTCTAACCATCTTCGTTGTCTCATGTTCAGCTCAGGCTAGGTAAAGATATACTTGAGGCTTTTGTGGTCAGTATAGATATGACATACATTGCCCAACAAGTAATGTCTCCATATCTTTAATGCATGGACAACGGCTGCAAGTTCCAAATCATGTGTAGGGTAGTTGACTTCATGTTTTCTCAATTGCCGAGAAGCATTTGCAATTACTCTTCCTTCTTGCATAAGTACACATCCTAAACCTATTCCTGATGCATCACAAAATACATCAAAAGGCTTTTCAATGTCTGGTTGTGCTAGCACAGGTGCTGTTGTCAACAAGGTTCTGAGGGTGTGAAAAGCTGCTTCACATTCTGGTGTCCATTTGTACTTCTCATCTTTCTGTAGTAGTCTGGTCATAGGCTTAGCTATCTTTGAGAAATCTAGAATAAACCGACGATAGTATCCCGCTAACCCTAGAAAACTCCGAACTTTATGAACCGAAGTTGGGGCTTTCCAATCCATGACCTCTTGTACTTTTGATGGGTCTACTGAGATTCCATCTCTTGATAAAATGTGACCTAAGAAAGGTACTTTGCTCATCCAAAATTCACATTTGCTAAACTTGGCATATAGCTTATGCTCCCTCAATCTGGATAGGACAATCCTCAAATGCTCTTCATGATCTGACTCATTTTCTGAATAAATCAATATATCATCGATAAACACGACCACGAACTTGTCAAGTTTGGGCATGAATACCGAGTTCATCAGGTACATGAAGTAGGCTAGAGCATTTGTTAGTCCGAAAGACATAACCAAATACTCGTATAAGCCGTACCTAGTAGAGAAAGCAGTTTTAGGTATATCCTCTGGTCTGATCTTTATCTGATGGTAACCTGATCTCAAGTCAATTTTGGAGAATACCTTTGCCTTCGCTAGCTGATCGAACAAGATGTCGATGCGGGGCAACGGATATTTGTTCTTGATGGTCACAGCATTAAGTGGTCTATAATCTACACACATTCTAAGTGACTTGTCCTTCTTTTTCACAAACAAGGCTGGACATCCCCACAGAGATGAGCTAGGTTGGATAAGACCCTTGTCCAATAGATCTTGCAATTGAACCTTAAGTTCCACTAACTCATTAGGTGGCATTCTATAGGGCCTTCTAGATATGGGTGCCGTACCTAGCACTAACTCGATCTTAAATTCCACGTCCCTATCTGGGGGTAGATCGGGTAATTCTTCTGGAAATACATCCGAAAACTCACAAACCACGGGGATATCACATATTGTGGTGGTTTGGATAGCACAGGCTAAATGTTGGGGTTCGAAATCACGGGAGAGTGGTACTAGAAAAGCATTCCCTCCTGTGGGTTCTCTCAACATAATAGTATGGGTGCTAGTGTCAATAAGAACACCATGATCCTTCATCCAATTGATGCCTAAGATTACACTTATCGATAACCCGGGCAATATTATCAAATCTGTTGTGTAGTCCCTCCCTTGTATAGAGATGAGTACATTTTTACTATCTTTTTGGTAGTAATAGTTCCCCTGCTGAACTTATGTTAAAACCCCCTTTGCTTACTTCAATTATTTCTTGATCATGTCTAGATGCAAATGCTTGACTCATAAATGAATGAGAAGCTCCCGAATCAAATAAAACAACAGCGAGATGCTTGTTGACGAGAAACATACCAGCCATGACAACTTCTCCGGCGGGCACTTCCTCCACAGCGGTATAATGCACTTGTCCTTAACGTGCCCTGGCATTCGCCTGTCTCTGATTGTTCTGATTCTGGTTGCTATTCTTCTTGGGGTGGGGGCACTCCTTGGACCAATGACCCAGTTGGTTGCAGTTGAAACATGGTTGATTACTTCTGAATCCGGTGGAGCTATCCTGATTGCCATTTCCTTTTGCTAAGGCAATAGTGAACGCCTTACGGAATGGTCTCTGTGGCCTACTATTCTGAGCTTTCGGTGGTGGAGGCCTAAACTTGGGTGTAGGTGGACGGAATTGTGGCCTAGCTGTGATAGGCGCTTTTGACTGGAAGGATCTGGATGCACCGGCCTCATATGCCCTCTTGCAACCTTTGGCAACTGCATGCATGTTGTTGTGATTTTCTTGGGTCAAGGCATTACTAATAAACTCATTGTACGTGGCACACCTAGAATTTGCCATGGTCTTCATAAGTTTAGTACCCAGACCTCGCTTGAAACTCTCTATCTTTTTCTCCTTAGTATCCACAAAACTTGGAGCATATCTGGACAAGTTGTTGAATGCGTGCATATATTCTGTGAGTGACTTTGTTCCTTGAGTGAGCCTCATAAATTCGGCTACTTTCATGCGCATCAGGCCCAGGGGAATATGGTGTCCCCTAAAAGCCAGCTTGAACTGTTCCTAGGTAACTCGTGCATTAGCAGGCAAGGACGATAGGAAATGTGTCCACTAGATCCCTGCTGGTCCTTGCAATTGATGAGAAGCATACTCTGCTTTCAGATGCTCCGTGACCCTCAGTAGACGGAATTTCTACTCAATGGTATTCAGCCACTCATTGGCCTACAGTGGTTCCTCAGCCACCTTGAAGATTGGAGGCTTTGTATCTAGAAACTCCTTGAATGTACTGTGCTGATTTGGCTCAGCCCCTAGTTGATGTGGGTGGCCATGAGCAATGTTTTGCGTGATAAGGCGCAAAGCTTCCTCCATTGTCATTTGGCTCCCTAGGAACTGGGTAAAGAACTCCAGAGCAGACGGCGGTGGTGGGGGTGGCAAGTCATCATGGTTGCCATCCTAGCTGCCACCAGCTCCAGCACGGGTGCGCGTCATCTGTGATGTTGCAACAATAAGCGATTATTGGTTGATGTCAAGAGATTGCAGATGAATTAGGTACTCATGCCAAACTGAAATTACTGGAGAAAATTCTCAAAATCACAATAAAAATAGAGGCATAACACTTCATTCTTGCAACATGACATCCCCAATTAGACCACTTATCGCGCACATAACGCATGCAAATTTAAATCATGATTACCGACAAGGGACTGGAATTGCATTGATGTTCAACCGAACGTGCGATTAATCAACATTACATGATAGTTGGGTCACTAATGCCAAACTCAAACTACAGGTCCATTACATGAATAAAGGTGATACATTAGACCTTCCACTAAGTACTAAGCGATCTAATCCTCATCATGATCACTATCGAGGTCAGACGTAGGATCATCTCCTTCCTCAGGCTCCACTTCTTCTTCAGGCTCTACTTCTTCTTCTTCCTCGTCCTCTTCTAGATCCATCTCTGCGGCTCCAGGTGGGACATAAGGGTGGAGCTGATTGTTCAGCAGATGAACCTCCTCATGTAGGTTATCGTTGTATTCTTCTACATTGGCCAGCTGCTGTCCTAGCTCGAACTGTCGAGCTCTCAGAACATCTTCCCTAGTCCAGGCCACATTCCTTTGGTGAGTTAACCGAGTCATCTCTTCAGTGAGCCTCTTAATCTCGGCGTCGTGCTCCCTCTGAAGCTGACGTCGGTCCTCATAGGCATGACCAAGGGCACCAGACACACGTCTGAGGCTACCTTCTACTCCATCTAACACTCTCATCATTGCGAACATGGCACTCATGGCAGGGTTATCACTGTTCTGCCCTTCTGCTGCACCGATCTCTAAGGGTCTTCCTCTTGCCTGCTGCCATGAGTCAGTGGAGGGGTTGCCCCTCGGAAAAACTCCAACCAAAGCGGCTGCCAGCTCCTGAGGAAAACGATCCATGATATCCCTCAAGATCCCAAAGGCTACCCTGCCAGCTGCTTCTTCAGCAGTCCTACCAGTTGACTCATAACACCAGCCTGTCCACTTAGAATCGTCACCTTGGGGATGAACAATGGCCTCCATAGTAACTAAGAGACCTTCTCCCAACTGCTCATTCGCCCAAAAGTAGCGAGGTTCCATTCCATCGGGATAGCCTACATAGCTGAGCACTCTCCACAAGAGTGTAGGCATCCCAAACTCTCCAAGGAACGTGTGACGTTGACGGGTACGTGGAGCAAGCTGACAGCTAGGAGCTCTACCTCCGGTGGACTTGTGGGCAGTCTACTTGGTGCGTGCCATCTGCACCATTAACATGTACCACTTGGTGAGACAATGCCATAATGGATAAGAGTTACGTAACCGAGTAAGAATTTTATAAGGGGAGGAACAATGTAATTATGTGAATGATAATTGTCATGATGCATGCTTGTTCCGTATGTCCTCACAAACTTAGGAAAATTTTGTTTCTAATGGTAGACACGGTGGCATACATACGTTCTCTCATAACTAGCGTAACTAGTCGAGCTACACGTTTCGTTGTTAGTGTACCTGCATAAAATTTCATTTTAGCCCTAAACCCATAATGAAATATGCAGAATGTAATTGTAAATACTTCCATATATGTATACCCATACATATACTTCCGTATCAATCTACCCGACAATAATTTAAACCCACAATTAAATACATACCATATACACATGCAAGCATGCATACATAGCCGTACCAAAGCTAACTCTTCCCGACCGCACTCTCACATCTTGCGGTCATACACTCATCATCTTACCTTGGCGTAGAGGTATTTGATCCATACATTACCATTCAACTGAATGGTATCCATACAATAGCACGCCGTATGGACGACGAAGTAAAAACCCCCATGTTAGTACTTAAATAGCCACCTAATAGTCCTTAATTTGGGCATAAGGAAAGTGATCATTGGCACACTTTAGATTTCAAATACCTATTATATAACTATTAGTTGCTAGAGAAGGGTTTTTGGAAAACAAAAACTTTTATTTCAAATACACTTGTGACAATTAACGTTGAATCTTGCTCTGATGCCAGCTGTCGCAGAACCGACCAATTTATAAGAGTACAAGTACAATGGCAGCCCGCAAGCGGTTGCACTATCATACTTGAACCCATATAAACCTGGTAGTCCGTTAAGTACCACGACGGGTCTCGAGAAACGATTTACAACAACCAAGATCGTACAGGATTCAACATACATGCCACATATTACATAAAGTTCACAGATACATTTCATCATCAGAGTACGAATAAAAGTTATTACAAACTGAGTTTGATAGAATAAAGCGGAAGCAAATAAGTTCGAAAATAAAGTTTCCAACATAGTTTGATACAGTGCCAAGTCGGATCACGGTCCACAAAAGCAAGGATAGGAATTAATAAAGAAGCCTGCCCAAGGCTTACTCCTCATCCATAGCGGGATAGAAGCAACTCTTGCAATAACCATGATACACAGTGCCATCTGCAACAATGGAAAAATAAACCCTGAGTATGAGAAGGTACTCAGCTAGACTTACCCGTCATGAACCAGAAATAAAATGACTCCAAGGATTATGCCAGGCTGTATAAGTGGACATAACTTGACAACATTTTGCATAAAAGGCAATTGAATCATGGTACAGTTACAAATTCTTTACCAGGTTGATTATAGCTATCCATTTCTAGATTAGCAACTATCATGTGTCAAACATGTGGTATATCATTTAGAAGCATACAATAGTAACCATAGCAGGTATTGTAATTCCATATTCATCCGAACCATCATGTTTCATAACACAGTTGCTACGATGTTGGGACTAGCCAAGTTTCTCACTATCCGGGAGAGACGGCGATTCGAATCGATTTCAACCAGCTGGGAATTTATTCCTAACACAAACCTAGGTCTACCAGCCATGATAGCCTTAGGTCACCTTTGGTACAACTCAGGCACACATTTCGTGGGTCCGTACCATGCCACACAATCTGGAACACCAGATGCCAGGATGCTTAGGCCAAACCTGCCCTTGGGCTCAGTCTGATCGTTCCTTGGAAGGAGCGCACAACAGAATGGGTCCCGGCCTGAGTTGAATTACTCGGCTTCATGGTCGGAATGAGTTATCCGGCCAGCTAAGTGAGAGGCATGTATTCAATCTTGTCAGAAGCACCAACAATGGTACGGTCCTTAATCGACACAGACGGGGATAAATCCACACCCAAGACCTCCATGTCTTGTTGCTTCTCTATCGACTTCCTGTCCGGTCTTGATTTTTTGTTACCCCATGGTTCTGTTCCACGATAGCAAATATAGCCAACCATGCTCTGTTATCCACCTACATCTCACAGGTGACAGGACATCACCCGACTTCTACCGGTCTAAGCATGGCTAAGCATATATTCGATCTTGGACCTATACTAGTTAAAGGGTTAATATCTAGACAAGGAATTTACATGCATCAGGTGGTTCCATTCAACTCTTATAACCTAATGCATCAATCATAAGTACTTAAGTAAACATTTGTAAATTACGAGGAGACTTATAATGCTCCGGGGCTTGCCTCGTAGAAAGGAAGTAGGGCGGTGGTCAGGACACTCCGGAAGCTCTTCAGGGTTCTGCTCCACGCCTTCGGGAGCTACGGCTTGCGGATCCTCCTGCTGATTCCCTTCCTCTGCTTCTTCGAATTCCAGCAACGTGATCTCTTCCTCTGATCCTAGATGCATGAATATGGCATAAGTATTATGAATGCATATATGTTAACAAGTGCATCATGTTTATTGAGTAGGTGCATATCTCTTCTCGATTATTTAATTAACTATTTCCACAATGCATCGATTATGCCACAAAACAGTAGCTACTTGTTTCACTCATAACTGGAGTTCTACTAATCCAAACACAGTGATCCTAGACTTTCTGGAAAGCTTATCGAATTCTCTACAACTTTGTTATTAACTATTTTTACAGTACCCATCATTTTCAACATGCAATTCAACATGCAATATAAAGTAACACTACTTCTACTTCATGTAATCATTCCAAATTTGACAACATAAAATCTACCAACAGTGTAAGCATACCAAATACATTTTAGATAGTATAATGGTGAAGCCCAAACTATTTATTTAAATGCCTTTATTATTTTATTTCGATATCTAGGTTAAATAATAAACATATACCAGATGTGCTTCATAAATTCTCAACAATTTATAGTGCCTTACTAATTCTATCAAAGGACTACTATAAAAATTTCATGTCATTTTACCAAGTAGAACATCCTATGCAAAAATGACAAGGCAGCAAGGCTTGAAATAGCATAAATGGAAAACCCTATTAAAAAGTGTCAAGAAACAGATTTCCTATTTTTCTTAGCATCCATATACTACTAGGATTACCTCCAAAATTTTTCATGAATTTTGGATTCATAAATAATTTATCAAAATTTACACAAGGATTAACTATTCATAAAAGAAAAATCTATAACTATAGATCTACAAATGCACTGGTCCTCAAATTTTTACCAAAGTTCATATATGCTAGTACTAGCTTACCACAAAAATTTCATAATTTTTGGAGCACAGGAACTCTAGATATAAAATAAAAAAATTTGAATGCATTCAAAAGCACATTTCAAATCCCTATTTAAATCTCCAAAAATTTCTACTGTCAATGTCAAGAACATATTTTTCTTAAATACTACACTTCCTAAGGAACACTAACAAATTTATTTCACAATTTTTGAAGCTACCAAACTGAAGATACAAAAATTACAAAAACATATGAAATCTGCATTCAAACTAAACTAGCTTTACAACATGGAGTCGCTGACACGCGGGACCCACGGGTCAGTTGACCCCACCGGTCAGCGAAACAAAAATAGAGCCGGTGGTGCTGAGCAAGCTCGCGTGGCCATGGCTCGTCGACGGCGAGTCCGCCGGCGGTGACGTCTTCACCGAGCGACCTACGTGACCTAGCGCACCTAATGAACCACTTGGCCGGCCCTTTCGTCGACGTCAGTGACGACGGTGGCGGCCATGGCAGATTGGCGTGGCGGAACAATGGCGGTACACTAGTGGAGGCTACGGTGGCTCGACCTAAAGCTCAGACAAGCACCAGTGTCCTACGGTGAACCTATCGCGCAAGGTTTCACGGTCTACGGTAGAGGGAGGTGCCCCAGCCACGGTGACGGGGCTAACGACGGAGCTCCGGCGAGCTCACACGCGTTGCGGTGGCTTACCAAGCGCTATCAGCGGGCATGGGAGGAGGCAGTGGGTCACTGGGGAGCTAGTAGGGCTGCTGCGGTGATGATTGGGTGGCTCATCGTGAGCTTGCGCACAGCTATGGCGACGGCGGTGCTACGGGAGCTCGGCGGCTCTACTGTGGGCGAAGAAGGAGTGGGGAAACTAAAAATGGGGCGAGGGATGGCTCGGGCAGGCGCTGGCGGGGTTAAGGCCGCGTTCAGGCGTGTCGTGGCCTGCGCAATCAGGGCGTTAGCGATGTGCGGCCACCATGACCTCCATGCGGCGCTCGGTTCCTGCCGGTGTCGGCCACTGAACATTTTGCTTCAGTCGATTTAGTCAAGGAATGCCGAGCCTGACGACGTGTTTTGACGTTCATCTAACTGCTAATCCATAGCTCTATTGCGTAAACCATCTAAATGGAACTTGTAGACCGATGTACCATCTACAACTTTCATTCAAGAATCTAGTTCTAATTCACAACCGAGATGGAGTAAAATCATGCTCAAGGTCAGCTTGTCAGGCTGTCAGTGATCCAAGACTTAGAAAAATTCGTTAAGTGTTGAAAGCTTGATTTTGCTGATTTTTGTGGGACCCATTCAAGCATGTTAGAAGCTAAATTAGTCCATGACCTAAAAATAAAAGTGGTTCCTTATGTCAAACACTACAACTTTGCTTTAGTGATCTCCTCCATGCAAGGTCTCTAACACCTAGTTCAACTTTAGTCAAACATGTCACTTTTAAATGATGATACACATCAAAGCATGGCTTAATGACCTTTTTACCCCTAACCATGAATATCAAAGTTGTTCATAATGATACTCTAAACATGTTTAAGCTATTTGCAAGGTTATCCAATCATTTCATGTAGTAGTCACTCATAGGGCCATTTAAAGTAATCACATGAAACATGACTTAAGGACTTGATCATGGAAAATGTCATTCATGAACCATGTTCCAATTGTGAACCTAAGCATTACCAAAGTATTTTGGTGACTCATTTTAACCAAGTACATGTGTCCACTCATGATCATATGCATATACACATGGAGACATGAAATAACGAGAAAGGTTGCATATGTTAATGAAACATGCGATAACAAGCAAATGTTGCAGATGTTTCAATCAAATGTTTCAATTGTAAATGCTTGTTTATGAATGCGTGATGATCATGCTCATGTTATGCAAGTCAAGTTATGCAAGGCTAACACCTGAGGTGTTACATCTTGAGCAACGTCCTTGATGATGACTGTGCTGCTAATCTCCAGAAAATTCTAAAGGTGAGCATTAGCATCTTCATGTGCCTTTTCGTTGAATGGGGTAGCTTGCACCATGTTGATGAGGCTTGGCTTGAGCTCAAACTCAAGTTTGTTGGTTCTGAGTGTTGGTCCAATGTGGATGTTCTTTGTGCTTGGAGCATAGAATTCATGCAGAATTTTGTTAGCCATAGCTCAAAAACTAGTGTTGAGCTTCCTCTTAATTAGGTTGATTTGATTCTAATTGGAAGTTGTTGGTGACTCACAACCAAGTCTACAATACCCTGTATAAGATATGAACAAACACAAACAATGTTAAGCCTACTAAAGTAGAGGTTATGATTTCATCAATAAGTATTTATTTGGTCAATTCTCTATAGTCATGTGCCCCTCTTCGGCAATGGCGCCAAAAATGCTTGTTGACATTTCTTAGCATCACTCTTTACTAAGTTGTCATCCCTAGCATGATACCAGAAATACATTGTTGGTAATTATTGAGAACACTTTAAATTTATATATATACTAAGTAATCCGTAAGCACACAGATAATGTACTATTGTAGCATTTCACTCGGGAGTATACAGAGTATTGTTATTTATATTTTATCCACAGGGAGGAGCTATGGAGTTTTGTTGGCATAGAGATATTGACAAATATACTTATGATAAAATCACTCTCATGCTATGGCATGGGTAAGTCAAGGGATAAATAAATGATAAGTGTAAGGTAATAATGGTATTCTAGAGATAGAAATAGAGACTCATAAAATGTAGTATGGCTAAGCAGGAGATTCGTTAAGAGCAAAAGATTCCAAAATCATTCCTTATTTACTAAGTCTTTTGTACACCCAAGTATATACACTCTCATCTATAGTATCACTAACTTTGGATATATGAATAAGGAACATTACTAAGGAACATCAAGAACAGAGCTTTGTCTCCCTTCGCAACCGTGTTCTACTTGCTCTACAAACAGGGAGTGGACTACAGAGGACTCAACGGGAGTGTCACATCCACGATCTACCACATGACCTAGAATGTAGAATGCATCCATAGGCAAATCATATCTAAGCACCATGCTTACATAATGTCGACCACTTAACTCACTCGAGTACTGAACTAAGAGCTTTGCGAACATATGCATAAATTCATTATCAATCATAACTATAACAAGCATATAACTAGAGCAAACTAGGAACATCTTAAATAGCAACATAATATTTAAGTAGCACAAAATCATAAATATAGAGATACAATGGTTATACTAGTCTCCAGACGGTAGATCTAAAATCCTAAGCAATAGCCCACACTCTTCTCGAACTTTGCTAGCTAGCCTATACTAGAAACTTGAAGAATTGGAGCTCTACTCTCTTCTCTCTAGAAACCCTAATTTTTGGTCTAAACTTGACTTATGGTAGCATGCTTTGGAGGGGGGGCAGGGGCTAATTATATAGGCCGGAGCATCCAACATGAGCCCTTGGATCAAACCAACTTGAATAAATGGCGTAGATGCAATCCTTAAGGCGGTGGAGAACCGACATTCGAAACATGTGGGCCTAGGGGGCTAGGTGGCCTATAGGTGGGGCCAGGTGGCCCCACCTGGTAGCCTCCTGCCCTCTGCTTCAGTGATGTGGCTTCTAGAGTCCACTAGAACCTTCTGGAGTAGTTTTCACAGCAGATAAGCGATTTAATTTGACGTTTTGATCCCCCTTGATAGTTTTCTAAAATAACCCTACTAAAAACATAGATTCACAAAAACTCATGGAAATTGTCAGTTTAAACCCCTAAGTCTATGTTGGTGATCATTTTCATGCATTATTTCAAGTTATATTGAAGTTTATAACGTATGATAACTACCATCAACAACCCACGAGCGCAAGCCTACCGCCAAAAGAGTCTTCAAAGCATATACTAACACCTAGCTATGAGTTGTGCCCATGTTTAATCAACATGGTTTAGAATCAACCCTTTTCAGGCGAAGATGATGAAAACCCCTATTCCCACCTAATTGAGTTTGAGCAGACTTGTGCATGCTTGCGCATTGTAGGCATGTCAGACGAAACCTTACGATGGAAGCTTTTTCTTTTCTCTTTGAGGGGAAAAGCTAAACATTGGCACAATCTCACCATAGGGAGTAAACAAGGAGATTGGGAAGCCCTGTGTTCTAGCTTTTGCTTGCAATTCTTTCCCATCTCTAGGGTAGTCAGACTTCATTCAGAGATTCTATCTTTTAAACAAAATAAAAAAGAATCTCTAGACATGGCATGGGAATGCTTTAATACTCTTATTAATACTAACCCTGACCTTGCCATTCAAGACCCTATTCTTCTTCAATAGTTCTATATTGGTCTTGATAGGAAAATATCAAAGCTTCTTAATATGACCTTAGGCGGCTCATTCTTGCATGTCTCCGCCAATTCAGGGAGAAGCATTCTTACAAAAATCTTAGAGAACATCCCTAAGGAAGTAGAAGAGAAATCATTAGAGGAAGAATCCCCCATAGCTGAACTCGAATCTTTACCAGACCCATTACCAACTTCAGCTATACCAAATCTTGAACCATCAGAAAAGGAGGAAAGTCTGATTTTGGATTTCATGATTGAATTCAAGGATGAACTTTTTAATGAATATGGAAATACCTTGAATTACCATACCATGAGGAGACCCTAGAAATCTAGGAAATCATTGCATGAAGAACCTCTAGATCCTTCTGAGGAAGCTTTCCTTAAAAAGACTATGAAAGAGCTAGTTCTATTATAAGCAATGAATGGTTAGAAGAATCAGAGCTTTCCTCTGATGCGATTTTCTTAGATTCACCATCTATATCCATTAGTTGCCAAATTAATAATGCTCCTTTCGATGCTCTTTATAATCCAGTTGTGGGTGTTAATATCATGTTTGCACCTTTTGCTCATGATTTATTGAAACACATGCCATTAACTCCAACAACAAAGTTGTTGAAAAGTATTTTAGGACACATTCTCATAAGTTTGGGAATTTTGTATGTCCTCCCTATCTAGGTAAAAGGAACCAAGGTTCATCTAAGCTTCTATATCTTTGATATTATGGAGTTTGACCTATTAATAGGACAACCAATTGAAAGACTTATCCAAGAAGGACAAACAAGGAAGTTGAATATAAGACTTAGGAAAAACTTCAAGCTTTCTATACCCATTACTTATTCTCTAAATGCTGAGAGTGGGCCAATTCTCAAGGAAGACCCAATGGAAGAGGTTAAGGTTGCATCTCTTGATTATTTCATTGAACCCAACCTTGAAGATGATGCTCAGTTCTTCATCGAGGAAGAAGAAGAAAATCCTACAAAGTTTGAACCTCTTGATGAATTGCTAGAACCACCTAAGCCCACCATTGAACTTAAACACCTGCCTTCTAGTCTTAGATATGCTTTTCTCAATAATGATCAGGATCTCCTATGATCATAAGTGATAAACTCTCCTAGGAAGAATCCCTATGCTTGCTAATTGTCTTAGAAAAGCATCGTTCTGCTTTTGGCTACTCGCTCCAAGACCTTAAGGGAATTAGCCCTGCTCTTTGCACCCATCGCATCCATATAGATCCTAACTCTATGTCTTCTAGGAAGCCCCATCATAGGCTTAATAATGCGATGAGAGAGGTTGTTAAGAAAGAGGTTTTGAAACTCTTGCACGCGGGATTATCTATCCTATGTCGCATAGTGAGTGGGTTAGCCCTGTTCAAGTTGTTGAAAGCCCTAGTTTGGTTTTGGCTAATTGATGAAACCTAAGTACTAACCTTTGTCATGAGTGTCATGTGAGCAAGGTTGGTACATATGAAGTGATGGAGCATGGTGATGAAGTCCATGGAGATGGACATGTGTTGAAGATGATCAAGCTCCAACTTGAAAAGAAGAAAGAGAAAAACAAAAACAAGGTTGATCAAGGCAAAGGTATCAAATAGGCTTTTGTTTTGGCACTCAAGATACCATAGAGGGTGTGAGTGTATTTAGGATAGATAGTCATACTATAAAGAGGGTAAATCTTTGGCTAAACAGTTTAACGAGTGCCCCTAGGTGACATGATTCATGCATATGCATTTAGGAACCTAGTGTGCTAACCTTAACCCTTGTAAAATGCCTTGAAAATGCTAACACACGTGCATACAAGTTCTACACTTTGTGGTTAGCAAGTTGGAAGCAAAGGTGAAGCGGTTGTGGACATAGAAAAAAAGAGGAGAAGGTCCATGACCGGATGCTGGCCACGGAGTGACCGGACTCACCCTGGGCGTGTCTAATCATTTATAGGCATGGCGCGCTGTCTGGCCGAGACTGAACAGAAGCGATCGAACGATGGGGCTAGGTGCACCGGCGTGTCCGATCAACCTTTGGTGGGCCCACATAGAGAAAAGAGAGAGGATCAGATGCCAGGGCACATCAGGTTGCCTCTAACCTAACGTGTCCGGTCATTAAAAACCGCCTCTAGACCCTTACAGGAAATGATAGGACACCGCGTGTACGCGTGTTAGGTCACATCAGCGGTGCATCCGGTCATCTTTTGACTACACGAGCGATCGAGAGATGACCATTGAGATCTAGAGGCTCTAGTTCAAATGGGGACACGCGGACGGCCATAGGTGACCGGACGCTGGGGCGTGTCCGGTCAGCCCGAGAGTGCCCAACGGCTCTTTGAGTCTTGGGGCTCTATAAATAGAAAGGTACCGGCTTGGGGCTCACTCTCTTGGCACTTTGACATACTTGACATCCTTGTGAGCCTAAGCAAACACCTCCCACTCATCTCCATCATTGATTCATCATCATAGTGAGATTGGGAGTGATTCCAAGTGCATTTGCTTGAGTGATTGCATCTAGTGGTATTTGGGGATCATTGTGTTTGTGGATTTCTTGTTTCTCTTGGTGGTTGCCACCACTGAGATGGCTTGGAGCAGCGAAGGAGCTTCGGCATTTGTTGGTGATTGTTCAAGGCCAGCTCCGGTGACTGTGAGGGTCTTGCATCTTCCCCGGCAAAGAGCCACAAGGTAGCTCTAGTAAATTGCTCGTGTCATTGAGTTAGCTCACTTATGGGTAGGTTCTTGCGGTGCCTCTTGTGGTGGGCTAGGTGTGTGATCCCTATTAGCCACTGAACCACCAAGTGTTGGTCGACACAAAGGGGCCTAGCATGCCGGCAAGCATGTGAACCTCAGGAGAAAAATTGGTTATCTCTTGCCCTTTGGTATTATCCTAGTGATTGAATTGGTATTCATCTTGTGATTGGTTTATTCCTCGACATGGCGGTATAATCACCATACTCACTCTATTACATTGCTTGCAAACTAGTTATCGAGCTCTTTAGTGTAATTAGTTTTGAGAGCTTGTCTTGCTTGCTAGTTTAGTATCACCTAGTGGAGCTCTTTAGTGTAGACTTGTTGAGAGCTCTTAGTGAGTAGTGACATAGCCATTGTTTGTGTCTAGTGATCATAGCAACTAGAATTATTGAATAGGTGGCTTGCAACCCTCGTAGAGCTAGAGCAAAATTGCATTTTGCCATTTACTATACTAACCTTTTGCTCTAGTGTATTTGTAGAAATTTTATAGGCTATTCACCCTCCTCTAGCCATTTAGGACCTTTCAGTTATGCCTAAAAAGGGAGGCATGACTCTTGCTAAAAATAAAAAAGAATAAATGAATCCCCCCAAAGAACTATCACTAGATGCAGATGTGCATTGATTATCAAAAACTTAACAAGGGAATAAAGAAAGATCACTTTCCGTCACCCTTCATTGATGAAATGTTGGAGTGACCGGTGAATCACTTTTTCTTCTATTTCCTTGATGGGTATTCAGGTTATCACCAGATACCGATCCATCTAGATGACCAAAGCAAAACCACCTTTACATGTCCATATGGAAGTTATGCCTACCATAGAATGTCTTTTAGACTATGTAATGCTCCAGCTTCTTTTCAAAGATGCATGATGTCTATATATTTATGATATGATTAAAGAAATCATGGAAGTTTTCATGGATGACTTTTCTATTTATGGGAAAACTTTTGATGATTGTCTTGAAAATTTAGACAAGGTTTTTGCAAAGATGTGAAGAAAAACACTTAGTCCTTAATTGGGAAAATGTCATTTCATGGTTGGAGAAGGAATAGTGCTTGGACACTTGGTGTCCGAAAGAGGGATAGAGGTAAATAGAGCTAAAATTGAAGTAACTGAACAGTTACCTCCTCTCCCATAAATATCAGAGGAATCCGTAGTTTCCTTGGTCATGCTGGTTTTTATCGCCGCTTTATAAAATATTTTTCACATATTACTAGACCACTTACAAATCTTTTGGCTAAGGATGTTCCCTTTGAATCTGATGACGCATGTTTGAAATCTTTTAACATTCTTAAGAAAGCACTCATCTCTACACTAACCATTTAACCCCCTGATTGGTCGCTACCTTTTGAAATTATGTGTGATGCTAGTGATTATGCTATGGGGGCAGTTTTGGGACAAACAAAAGATACAAAGCATCATGTATTTGCTTATGCTAGCAAAACTTTGATAGGACCTCAACTTAATTATGCAACAACTGAAAAAGAACTCCTGGCTATTGTTTTTGCTATTGATAAGTTTAGATCTTACTTAGTATAAGCTAAGGTGATTGTTTATACTGATCATGCTGCTTTAAAAAACCTGCTCACTAAGAAAGATGTTAAGCCTCAATTGATAAGATAGATTTTGTTACTCTAAGAATTTGACTTAGAAATAAAAGATAAAAAGGGAGTAGAAAATTCTGTTGCCGACCACTTATCCAAAATGCAGTTTGAGAATTCGCAGGAACTGCCCATCAATGATTCGCTGCGGGACGACATGCTCTTCAAGGTCACAAAATCTGACCCCTGGTACACAAATATTGTTAACTTTATGGTTGCAGGTTATGTGCCACCAAGGGAAAAGAAAAGGAAGCTCATCTATGAAAGTCGTCTCCACATATGGGATGAACCGTACCTCTTTAGAGTCTGCTCCGATGGCCTGCTCAGAAGGTGTGTACCGGTGTAAGAAGGCATCAAGATCATCGAGTGATATCACTCATCACCATATGGAGGACATTATGGTGCATTTCGCACTCATTCAAAGATCTAACAAAGTGGATTCTTTTGGCCAACCATGTATGAAGACACAAAAGACTTCATTAGGAGGTGTGGAGCATGTTAGAGGCATGAGAATATCAATTCAAGAGATGCCATGTCACTCACCAACAACCTCTAGATTGAGCTTTTCTATGTCTAGGGAATTGATTACAAGGGACCGTTTCCAAAATCAAAGAACTGTGAATACATCTTGGTGGCAGTTGATTATGTCTCCAAGTGGGTTGAAGCCATGCCATGTAGAGTAGCTGATGCTAAGAACTCTAAGAAGATGTTTGAAAAAACAATATTTCCAAGATTCAGAGTTCCAAGGATGGTGATTAGTGATGCAGGAACTCACTTCACTAACAAAAATTTTCATAATTACTTGTCAAAGCATGGAATCTGTCACAATGTCACTACTCCGTACCACCCTCAAATAAGTGGCGAAGCAAAAACATCAAATAAACAAATCAAGAACATTCTACAAAAGGCGGTCAATGAGATGGGAACTGCATGGAAACATAGACTACCCGATGCACTATGAGCTTACAGAGCGGCCTATAAAACACCACTTGGAATGTCACCATATCAACTAGTCTACAAGAAGACCTGCCATCTACCTGTTGAGCTAGAATTCAAAGCTTACTAGGCCATCAAGCGATGGAACATGGACTTTGAAGCCGTAGGATTTAAGAGGAAGATGCAACTCTCTGAACTTGATGAATGGCATGAAAAAGCATATCACAACTCCAAGATTTACAAGGAGAGAACAAAAAGATGGCATGACAAGAGGATCAAGAAGGAGTTCACCGTAGGAGATAAGGTATTACTTTTTAATTCCAAGGTTAAATTTTTTGGGCACAGAAAACTTTGGAGCAAATGGGAAGGACCATTCAAGGTGATAAGCACTTTGTCGCATGGAGTGGTAACACTTCAAAATGATGAAGGTACGTTATTCAAGGTAAATGGCCACCATCTTAAGATATTTCTAGAACCTAAAAAGCTACCTGAGGATTTGGATGAGGTAGATTTACTAATTTTACCATAGATTTATAGCACTGCCATCCTCCTTATGTTTCGTAACGTGAAAATATACTTTTTGGAATTAGATAAGCGATAGAAGTAGTAGCGTAGAAGATGGCCCTAAGACCCCGACATGCGGGGCCAGCCGGCCCCATCTATAGGACAACCAGGCCACTTGTCAGCCGCCTCACACCTGGTCAATTCTCTCGAGTCTTCTAGATCCTTCCTTGTTAAAATCCCACAGTTTTTCACCGCATTCAGTTTTTTCTCGTTATGAGACCTCATATGGATAGATCTTGACCCCTGCTACAAGTTGTTCACCCTATATAAGCAAGCCTCTGCCTGCCTCCATAGCCATCCCATCAAAGCCTTCTCTCTCCAACAGCAGCAAAGCTCTCCTCTCTAGTTCCCATGGCCAACAAAGAGATCATCCCATATGGTTTTGATCCTAGCAAGAAGCCCGATGTGCTTGCGCTGATCGTTGTTCCTCCAGAAGTTACCCCCATTCGCTTAAGCCAATCCTACTTCACCTAAGCCATCCATCATCCGGTGATTGCTCCACCGCCGCCACATCCACTTCTTGAAGGCAAGCCAAGCCAACAAGAGCCTTGTCTAGACGTCTAGAAGCTGATCAAGGTGATGAAGGAGATCAACCTCCTTCCTACAAAGGGACATGAGGTGCTGACCGGAGTGAAGACCAACAAATTTGGAGACATTATATGTGCAAAATACAAATCGGTCACCCCTCATACCACCATTGATGGAGTCCAGGCTATGCCGGATCAGATCAAGGTTGTTCCTCCAAAGGAGAAGAAGAGGAAGGCTCCATCACCACCTATCCAAGAGGCTAAGAAGCATCAAAGGATGACTATTGCTCTCTTAGAGAAGAAGATTGAAGAACTATCCGATGTTATCTATACCCTAGAGCAAAGGATCGATGAAGAAAACGTCTATCGCAAGAGCCTACAACATGACCTAAATGCTTTGAATCATTTTGTTGCTAAGATGAAGAAGTGAGAATTAGGTGGTTAATAATAAGGCATGAGTGGTTAGGTCAAGTGTTTAAAGATAGTATGTTTAGGTTACTCCCTTAGCTCAGATTGTTAGAATATTGAAGTTTGTGCTAGATAGTCAAAAGTTTGTGTTTAGTTTGTGCTTGTGTAATAAAGTGCCTTATATATTAATGGAGTCTTATTATTATTATCTACTTTCTATTTCTTTTGGGTATGTGTTTTGTCTCCACATGTTGTGCATAAAGGTATACAGGAAAACTAGTGTGGGGGGAGGCACACCGTGACAACAAGACGGAATTCAATCGTGAAAATTATGAAATTCAGAAAGTTATGAGCGAAGGATGACATCCTACAAAGCGGGCCTCAAGCAGCAACTGGAGTGGGCCACTCAGCCTCCTACATGGACCAGTTGGCCCACCATAGTGTCACCTCGCTTCGCGCTTCGTCCACAGTCAAGTTTGTGGCCCATTCACTTTATTTCCACCTATTATGCTTTCCGTTTCAAACCAAATTGAGAATCCTTTGATAAACAACTATAAAACCTGACAAAAGATTATTTCAGTCATGACTTAAGGGTAGACTCACATAATACTTTTCCTAGAAGTCATGCTACTATTGGGAACTTATTATTAGGGATCCCATGTTACTTAAGTTGTTGTGGAATAAGATATAGTAGAATAATGAGAACTTGATTCTTGATGTCTTGTTATTGGAGAATTTTATTTCAAAAAAAGTAAAAAGAATAGCTATACCTCTCTTTTGTGGTAAGCAATGTCCTACCAGAGCCAAATATAGACTAGAGAAACCTTCTACATATACTACTTGTCATTGTATTGAGTTTGGTCAAATCTTGTGACCCTTGTTGAGAAACTTATCATGTTCTCGAGATCAAGATCACATACACTCCACATATATCTGTTGCTCCTACACTGGGAGTACGCAACAAGTTTTCCATCTACCTAAAAATATTCTACTCCTACACTAAGAATAGATACAAAAATATGCTTGATAGGATAAATGCTCCAAGTTCTTGTAAATGTCTCTCTTGAAAGGTTTCAATTGCAGAAAAAGAGAGGCATGGGCTATACAAAAGTTATTTAGTAAAAAAAGAGTATTGAAAAATAGGACAAGTGTCCAAGATATTGAAAACAATGGGTACTCAGATGCCTGCTTGAAAAAAAGAGAGAGATGAATAAGATAGCCCATGTTTTCTTGCAAAAGTTTTTCAAGTTTCAAACAAGAGAGATATGTTTCAAGGAGCATAGTAGAATTAGGTTAGCCATCATATACATATCCACACACATGCACATCTTGATCTAAGAGTATGACATTTTTCCCCATATCCTTGTTTTGACATTACAATATATGCAATGCAAGTATGTTTTCATATTTATCCCTACCTGAGCTCCACATAAGCTTTTCGAAGTAGGTAAAAACAAGGCAAAAGTCATTAATGCCTTGGTAAGGATCCAAAAATACCATATATACAGAGTGATTTGAGAGTACTACAAAAGGATAAGGTAAGCTATGTTTTATTTTTAAAAAGATCTTAAAATGTTTCTCCAATTGACTTGACTGAAGGAAGATGGTGATCTGTTTCAGCTATTCCATTTTTCAACCGCCCAAAGTTTCATGGTACACACTTTGAATCTAGTAGTGCATGCATGACTAGGAATGGTTTTATGTTGATGCCTTGTCCTAAGGTTTTGTCTTAAGTAATCCATCCTTTTATCGAGGATGAGTAAAAGCCTAAGTTTGGGGGAGTTTGTTGATGGTAGATAACATTCATCATAAACCATCAATATAACTTGTATAAATGGCTCAAATGGATCACCAATGTAGACTTAGGGGTTTAAACTAATAAATTCTATGAGTTTTGGTGAATCTGTGTTTCCAGCAGGATTTAATCAGAAAACCGCTAAGGATGACCTATTCGTTAAAGAAAATTACGAAATTTTGTCGCGTAATCAACGTGGAAAGACTCTAGAAGACTCTAGAAGGTGAATCACCAAAGTAGAGCCCGTGCCCCTGACATGTGGGGCCAGCCAGCCCCACCTCTAGGTCAGCCAGCCTATGGGCTTCCTACATTAGCCTCCCGTTGCTATGTCAGTTCTCTACCACCTTAAGGATTGCATCTTCACCGTTTATTCAAGTTGGTTTGATCCGAGGGCTTAGGATTGATGCTCTGGCCTATATATACTAGCCTGCACCCCCCTTCTAAGGCAGATGCCTCATTTGATCCTAAGAGCTAAGAAGCCAGAAATCCTAATTCATATGTCCACCAGAATCAGAGCTAGCAATCAAGACAAGATTAGTCCTCAATAGGATCTAGTCTTGTATTAGAGATAGTGAGATAGAGTGAGAGGAAAGAGTTTGGAGGAGTCCTGGCCTAACGATGCTCTCTCTATGGCTTGTACCCTGGTGGAATCAAGTTCTTCTTGAGCTTGCTTTGGAGATTTCTCTGGTAATTGACTTCTAATTCAAGTAAGCATCTTGTTCATATTGTTATTCAGGTTTACGACTCTCTTTTGAGTACTTTAATCCTTATAGCTCCTAGGTTAAAGTAGTATTCGTAGTGTAAGTGTGGTGCTTAGACTTGGTTACTCATGGATGTACCCTATTTTCCTGATCGGTGGTAGCTCGCGAGGGTGACTCTTATAGCCTCATTGATTCCTCTGTAATCCACCTCCTGTTAGTAGGCCTAGTAGGACATTGTTGCTATAGGAAACATACTCTACCTGTGTTTTCTATAGTAATATCCCCAGAATTGAACAATAGAAGACAAAGCTTACCAAAGTTAGAACTAGAAGACCTTATTAGTCTCCTCTACGCTCCTATTATCTATCCTTGATTGTGAAGTTGTGATAAGTTAGATTTGGTAATTCTTACACATATTTCCTCGAGTTCGATATAAAACTGGTACTCCTGGTGAGGTGCTACATCAGTATAATATCAGTGCGCTTGCGGATTATTATGTGTGCATTAATTTATACCAACAGGCACCTTGCCTACTTCCTCTTAGCTTAACTAGCTTGCCTCTAGCAACACTGGTTGTCTGTGATGGAGGCCTTAGAGTCACCTAACTACTCTCTAGCCCTTGCACCACCTGTTGATGGTCACTAACACCAATTATAAACTGTCAACATAACCTACATTTATATTTAATTCCATCACCAAACATAGGTATAGGAGTTTAAACTAATGAATTCCATGAGCTTTGGTGATTTCATGACTGCTAGAGTAATTAACCAGAAAATACCTCCCTAGACCACTGTCATACACTCCAAATAAGCAAACCGACGACAACAAGTGATTCAACCCAAGAAAACTACGAAAGATAACTCTAGAAGGTTCTAGAAGACACCATGTCGAAGCTTGGGCCAAACGAACATGAAAGTGGGCTGGCCGACCTAGCCCATAGGTTGGTCGACCTGCCACAGAGCCCGCTCACCCTCTACTGCCTCGTACTCATTCCTAAGATCTATGACGTTGATTTTAAGGCAGTTTTAGGTCGGTTTATCCAACGGTGATCGAGGGAGTTGACATGGATCGATGATGTGGTGATTCCTTGCCCCCTCCACCTCGATTCCTTGCCCACTACTCCACCTTGGCCTATATATAGCAGCCCGTACCCTCCTCCCTGGAGCCATCCTAAAACCCTAATTCATATTCTCCTCGTCAGGATCAGAGCCAGCTATCAAGAGAAGATTAGTCCTCCATAGGATCTAGTCTTGTATTAGAAATAGAGAGATATAGTGTGAGGGAAGAGTTTGGAGGAAGTGTCGGCCTATTGGTCTCTCTCTATGGCTTGTACCCTAGCAGAGTCAAGTTCTACTTGAGCTTGCTTCTAAGGATTCTTTGGTAATCAACTTCTAATTCAAGTAAGCATCATGTTTATATTGCTCATCAGGTTCACAACTCTTTTAAGTACTCTCATTTATAGGATGCATAGGTTAAAGTAGTAATTGTAGGTATAAGTGTGGTGCTTAGACTAGGTTACTTGTGGATGTACCCTACATTCTAGATTGATGGTAGCTCGTGAGGGTGACTCTTATAGCCTTGTTGAATCCTCTATAGTTCACCTCCTCGAGTTCAGGAACACGATGGTCACAAGGGGTTTTTCCACTCATCGAGTTGTTTCTCCGGGAGCAGTCCATCCTCGTGTAGCTTGATCAACATCTCCTCCCTCACGGTCGACTCCTCCCAAATCTACATCTCCATGGTGTATGGGTCCACTCTGGTTGCCTGCTTCTTCCCCCCTTCAACGTAGAGGTAGCGGTGGTGGCTCTCTTTGATTTTGCCATCTTGTGGAAATTTATGAATTTTTTCACTCGCATTCACCAGTGGTGGCTAGGGTTTGTGAAGTGAGCACAAGCAAGAGCACTGGCAGTGGCAGTGTGAGTGTAAGGGGTAAAACCCTCATTTACAGTAGGGGGTAATTTATAGGTATGAACACAACCCCTCAGCTTCCCTATTACCATAGTGTGGAATCAGTGTTGGTGCTGTTACTGGGCTCTCACTATAGCCCAACTGGCCCCTTGACTTCTCGGTTACTACAGTGTGAAGATGACACATCGTCGTTATTAGGCCTCTCAATGGACTAGATGGCTCTTCGACTTCCACGTTCAGTAGCATCATGCAGTTCACATGGTTCACCATTTTAGTCTAAATAGCCACGTGGTTTCATAGCATTCACATTATGAAGCATCACAGATTCAAGATAATTTTGATGTGAGAAGAATTTTTTCTTGGAAGAGTACAAATATTGAATACAGGAATTCTCAAAAAATTACAAGTCCAACACCTACTCGGCTATGATAGAGTACTCATACTCTAAGTGCTTCTCAGTAGGTACTTTCATACCCAATGCTCCTGGATCCAAGGGGGCAAGATAGCGCATTCGGGTACATAATAGAAGTGCAACGTGTCCTAGTCTAGAACCTTGGGCAGACTGACTGACTATGAACATTTGTTGATAGACTACCCTTGGGAGCATAGCTATTGCAGGAGGCAGCCTACTGGCTAGTATGCAGGATGAGCTATTCGCACATCTTGCCACCCAGCCAACTCCATCTATACACATTCAGGTCAGAGTACCACCCTTCATGGATAGGCATCGACTGGCACACTAGAAGAACTAACATGGGACTACTGGGTGTGCCACTCTACCAGCTGTCATAAGGCTTCTTCTAGTTGTGGCTCAAGACTACTCTATTGCGCACAACTACAGGTTTAGCCTATCTCTAAACACTATCACAAGACTTCTTCTAGTCACTATAACTCTTAGCTATGCAAGCCAAGTACTCCCGGGGGCTGGTCTACTTCGCTCACCACCAAATTTGCAAGCTTCCAACTCACGGCTACTTTGCTTCCTCTATAACTGAGGTTCAAATGCTCGCTAGGACAATTTTTATAGGCATCTTGGTGGTGTCTATGGACCAAGTTCACGTAGGGTGCGCGGACAAGCTGTTGGCTTTACCACAGGTTCACGTGCTACACTACAAGGGTACAACGCGTCCTACTACACCTTTTTAGTGTGCAGACAGCCTTATGGTAGCACATGTCAGGTAATAGTACACTGGCCGGTATCTTTGATGGCATATTCGAATGAATATCCAGTGCATCTTTGGACCAGATGTAACAACTTTCCATGTGACTTTGACAAGTCTTACTTGCTTTCGTACAAGCAGACAGGACAATAATTATTGCTTACACTCTCATCCTTGAGTATATTCTTTTAAGATCCTAATCTCGAGTATGAGTACTCGAACACAAGCTCGGGGGCTGCAAGGTACATATCCTCTACAGATGTTTTTCTTTTTGACCCTCTAAATCTTTAATTTTCAAACAGCAAGAGGTTGGGGCTACACTCAGTGAGTGCACTTTTCAAAAAGCGCACGTTACCTAAAGGCTTTATAGAGCACCTCATGGCTTCACTCATGAAAGCACTCGGACTATGCTTGTTTCTACTCGGCAAAACCTATAGGAACAAAAAGACTTCTGAGTTCAACCATGACATGCTCGGGGGCTTAACAGACTAGGGTCCTAGGGGTTCCCCATAGGGGTACTACTTGTTGGGCCCTAGGCTAGCCCATGATCTATTGAAGGACGTGAGACAAGGTGGCGTGAACTTCAAGCTATTTCATAACAACTTAGTCAGCTTACTAAGAAAGCTAGATTTTATAATAGGACTAGGACTCTTCTATTATAACCAACTAGGACTAGATACGTGCCCTTACCCTCTCTCCTATATAAAGAGAGGTATGGTGCACCCCCTTGTACCCTAACGATCATCCCAATCAATCCAACACAAAAGGCAACATGTCGACTAAACATAAAGGTTGTTACTCGACAAGAGGGCCTAAACCAGTATAAATCATTCGTCTCTTTGTGTTTACTATCGAGTTCTACGTACGTCAAAGCCCTTCGAACATTGTCTTGGGTAACCCCATGATAAGGTGATGGTCATCAAACACCAACAGCGTCGGAGCGGTCCTCATTGGGAGTGGCTATCATCTGGGATGGCCGGGAGAGCATGGCGTGGCACCGAGATACCAAGCTCTCAGCCTACTACTCGAGAGTGACACGAAGGAGCCACTTTGCCTCATTCAGCCACTCATTGGTCTTCGGGCCCAGCATGTTAGAGATGTCTTCTAGGCAGCAAGCGGTGGCTGCCATGTTGTATAATGCACGGGGAAAGCAGAGACCGATGGGAGCCCCTGTGCGGGAGTCATTGCTAAGAGGGTGCGTGGCTTGCTACCGTGCAAGGTCCTACCTTTGGCGCTCGAGCTCTGCCTTGGCGGCCTCTAGGTCCACCTACTGAGCCCATAGGCGATCCTCCTTCTCTGAGAGGTAGGCCACGTGGCTATGAGGACTCTAGTCTACTGCTGTGAGCCCGGGCGCCTCCTTGACAAGAACCTCACCATCAATGTGGTAGGTCTAGAAGGTAGTACCAAAAGCGGTTAGGAGGTGGGAGCACCTCACTAGTGGTGATCTGGTGGTGGATGTTGCCCACCATGTAAAACATCTGGTGGTGGTCCAACACGATGGGGTTCAGGCCCAAACTATGCCAGATCTATTGGGCTAGGACCTCGACATCTGCTCCCAGAAGTCCTAGCAGAGTGGGTGACGTCGAGGGCTTGCTGCCCATCGGTGGAACCCCATAAAGTGGACGAAGCTCACCATAGCAGTCAACAACATAAGCTAGGATCCCAAAGTTGAAGACCTGGCCTAGAGCGAAGGCACCGACCATGATGGAGAACTCGCTGGGGAAGCAGACACCACCATCTGGGGTGGTGTCGCTTGCTCTAACAACGAGGTGGGTGGCTCCAGCCATCATAGATCTAGAATCACACTTGACACTGCCTCCTACCGGGTGTGCCAGCTGTTGCGGGGTCAGAACTATGACAAGCATTGTTGTTTGAGTCGGTGTTAGAGTACGGGTCTCCGGTGGCTCAACTGGACTCAAGAACATAAGAATCACAGAGAGAATGCAACGGTTTATCCTGGTTCGGGCCAATCAGTGCCCTACGCCAGCAGCTGATGATCCTTATACTCAAAAGCACCCAAAATCAGGGGGTTACAACAGGGTTGTAGAGAGATTTGGTAGGGGGTTAGCTCGGTGCTAATCCTAAGGTTGCCTTGCCGTCGGTGTAGCCTTCCCCTCATCGGAGGAGGAAGATGATGGGATGCGGTGGAGGAGCTCTCGGTGACCCTCGGTGGGTTGCCTTGCTCTCGGTGCTGAGCAGAGGCCAAGGAATGGAATGGAGTGGAATGATCTATCTTCTCCTAATCATTCCCCCTAGGTCTAACCTTATCCCTTATATAACGTGATAGGTTGGGTACATGGCGATTTGGGGGAACTAGTCTACGGTCTACATGTGCCAGAGTCTAGGAGGGCCTTGCAGCAACGTGCTATGGACCATTGCAGTGTCATGGAGCAAAAGAAGCCTTGGGCACTGTCCGGCTGCTCTGTTCTAACACTCTATGTGTCAGTCTAAGTTAGCTTGGACTGGCCTCACCTAGGTGGACCTTCTGGAGCCTTCTTGGCGTGTCTACTTACGCCCGAGCCTTGGCTAGCATCGTTGGTGGGGCTGGAGCCAAGGGGCGGGCCAGAGTGTTGGCATAGATTAGGGGCCTAGGGCCTTGGGCAAGCCCTCGAGCCCGAAGCAGAGGTCGCGTCGTAGTCAAGATCGGCAAGGTTTCTTCTCTAGAGGATGCTCGCAAGCATAGCCAATGGGTATAGCCCCTGAGCCCCGGGGCGATCTTGGAGGGGTCGATTGAGGGGGCTTCTTCATTCATGAACCACTAGACCCGAGGCTTAACATACGCATATGTTAGGATCCCGTCAGCAAGGTTCCATTGTTGATGGATCTTTGAATGTTCAGGCACCCTGGAGTTCTTCAATATTTCTTCTTTTCTTGTGGAAGCTTGGCGAAAGGTCAAAATGATGTCTATTGTCCTATCTTATTCAATAATTCAATAGAACAGGGGTAATCCTACTAAAGCTAGTGGTATGTTAATGATCCAAATCTTTATGACAATTATTTCCCCAGCAATAGTGCCAAAAATGTTTGTTGGTATTTATAAGTGCATATAGAATATGAAGGATTCCGCAAGCGCACAGAATACCATTGTAGCATTTTACCGGGAGTATTCCAGGTATCGTTATTTATATTTTTACCACAGGAAAATAATGGAGTAAAGATTATTGAATATCAAAGGAGTATCTATCAGTCAACATACCATCATAGCTAGAGCAAGGGGTAAAGGTAATGATAGGAATTAAGCATAATGATACTTAGGGGATAGATCACTAAGATACTATAAACTAGTTAACTCAGGAGAACAATGAGTGAGGTAGATTCCTATGATATTCTTATTACAGGATCAAAGTTTATATATATACCCGACTATAGCTAAGACTCGCTCTACTCTTGTGCACTTCGGGACGCCGCTAGATAGTAGAGCACCGCAAAAAGATAACTGTACTGACGTGACTACGGTCCTACAATTTAAGTACCTGCTCACATGTGGTGGACAATAGAGGATAGACGGGGTTGTCACCTCCCATTGCTACCACACGGCCAAGGAACAGGGTGTACTCATAGGCAGAGTATCGTATAAGCACCATGCTTACATGAGGATCGGCTACTTAGCCCAATCGATAAACTAGCAGGCTAAGCGCTCTATGAACCCATACACAAAAGTAAAGATAACCTCAACTAAGCAAGATACATATTAAAAGTAAGCATAGCCATATAGATAGGAATATGATGACTTGATAATAAGTCTTACAAAATGCAGAAGTGAAGATACAAGGCTTTGCTGAGCCTCCAAGACTAGATCCAGAACTTGAGCATGAGCCCAACTCGACCCTCACTCCTGAGCTACTAATTTACTACATTGGAAAGTTCTAGACCTAATCCTCCTAGCGTGTGTTCATCTGAATGAGATATATGAATTAGGGTTTCCAAGATGGCTCTAGGGAAGGGGTAGGGGCTGCTATATATAGGGGGTAGCATCAATTCTGGACCATCAGATCAAACCGACCTTAAGCAACGACATAGATTTGATCTTTAAGGCGGTGAAAAACTGACGTACGAAGGAGAGCCTGACATGTGGGGCCCACAGGCTGGCCGGCCTAGGGGTGGGGCTAGCTGTCGCACCGGTTTTTCGAAGAAGACCCAGCGCTAATTATATGTGTGCCCAGGATGTCCACACGACACATATAGCGACAAATTTGGATAATATCAAGAACAATGCTTTATTATATATCGAACAAAGTTACAACAAGACTTACAACTATTACAAAACCATAGCTCTTTGGGGCTCCATACTCCATAGGGATGGTTGACTGGGGGAAGCACTCGCCTAGTACTCATGGACTCCGCAAGAAACTGTTCACTTGATCCACCATCTGGTACCCATCCGGGATTTGTATTGGTGACAACGACAAGCGTCAACTCACCATGCTCAGCAAGTATAACATGAGGTTATGCAAGGCTCAAGAAGGCTTGAGTCGGCTATACTGTGGTAAGCATTTTAAGTTGGTCATATTTTATTTATTAAACCTGAGTTACTTGGTTATGCTTAAGCTCCCAAGGTGAAAGTATAATAATTATCATCAAGATTATGTCTCAAACAATCCATAGAACCATCTATCTCAAAAAGGATCCAGGCCGCTCGTGCCCGTGAGCACGGCTGATATATCAGTTTGATCAAACTCTACAGAGTGTGTACACTTTCACCTTGAGTCATGATTCCCATTTGCCTAGGGCCCGTTGACCCCCTACCACCTCCAAGGTGAGTAGGCAGGGTCTCACTACGAAGCCTTTCACTAATTACCCTAACAAGTTAGTAGCCATGAGGTTTCAGTAGCTAGGTGAATGGAGGCCCCCTTCAAGACTGGCACACCTTGACCACAGCCCGGTACACATCTTGATAGGCAAGAAGCCATTTTGCAACCTAGGCCCCCCTCTTGCGTCGAAAACTTTCCGTAACTATTAACAAGCTAGAGAAAACTAGCTATACGACTAAGATCATGCCCATTTTGATTCTTAAGGTTGTACGGATGTCCTGGGTGGCCGCTTTAAGATTCAGTCTTTATGGAGGGCAGACTAGAGCACCCAAAAAAGCTCAATGCTCTAGTCCCCTTTTCTATCCATGTTACTGAAAAGCACCATTTTAATCATTGATTCCATAAGTCATTAATCAGGATTAACATTATAACATTTGGTGATTGTAAGCTAAGCAAAGCTACCCATATGCATGAACCTAGAGTAAACAAGGAGTACAGGATATCAAAAGTACTAGGTGAACTCCTTAGCATCATATTAGACACATGCATATGAAAGTCATTATAAGGTTATTAGGTAACAAGGAAACTCATGTTACACTTGCCTCCAATTGTTCGCTCCAACTTTCCAACTTTTCCTTCTGAACCATCCTCGCATAGCTGCTCTTCTATCGATAGCAACAACCAACACAAGCACCTGAAAATGACCCTAAAAACAATACACCAAGCATTACAAAAACAAGCTATAAAGGTTCCTAACGTATAGGTCTATCGCGTGATAGTAAAAACAACCCCAAACCAAGCTCTAGTTAAAAAGATACAAGCTTTGAAAGTTTGGGGGGCTTAAATTATAGAAGTACCATTTTAAATAAACGAAACAATTTAGAAATAAATTTAAGTCACAAAAAGTAAATTATGACGGGATTTCGGGACTATCAACAAGGATGGCAATGATGTAGAAGAAATAAAAGGGAGCGTGGGATACAGTATTTATAGAAATACTGGAAATATATTTATGAAGGAAAAGAAGACGTAGGAGATGACATCATCAAGGAATAATTCAAAGTATTTTGATCTGTAGGCTTATTAGCTTGTATATGCCTGTCTACGTCGAGTAGATGCAAGCATGGATAATTAGCTGGTACCAGCTAGCACGCGAGTACTAGTATGATGTGCTGGACCATGTACACGCACACGGTTCTGCCATGTGCCCATCATGTGAGATTTTGATGCATGATGCATGATGCATGATGCATGATGCATGATGCATGATGCATGATGGCGCTGCTGCTACTGTGCTTGTCCAGATTATTATAGTGGCTCTAGACGTCAAGCTCGCTATTGAGGAATTACATGGATGACTGCATCTTGGTGCTAAAGAAGATGAACTGAAAAGGGGCTGACGTGAGGGTGCTTCTCACCAACATGTGATGCATGACTGATGGCAAAGAAAACATTTATCTAAATTTTAGGTGTACTCGATATCAAGACACAAGATGAGAACTAAGTGATTGCTGATTCTTGCAAAGTTCTATGCATGGTTCAGGATATATACTACTGTTTGGCGCAAGATAGAATGTACCATGCATGGTGGAGAATTGTGAAGTCCAGGATAAATAGATGAAGATGGTAAGAGGTTTCTCACCCACGTGTGATGGCTGGCGACAATGAAGTTTTGCCTGGGAAAGTGTTGACAAAAGATGTTCGGCAGTCCACCGAGAGGTATCCCGCGATGGTAGATTTATCGGTGGAGGTGCGCGTAATCAGGAACCGGATGATGACATAAAGCGCAGAGACAACGATTTAGATAGGTTCAGGCCTTCTGATCGACGTAATACCCTACGTCCTGTGTCTTTGGTGTATTGTATTGAATATGGGATGTATGTATCTGTCGATTAGGGGACCCCTGCCTCTCCTTATATACTCTGGAGGGGTAGGGTTACGAGGATAGTATCCTATTTGGTACTATACAATATCTTGCGGTGCACGTCGATCAGTGCCGTGCACGTCTTGATCTTGTGAGCTGGGCCACCTCTAAAGGTGTGGCTCATGTCTTGTCTTATAGATACTGGGGGCCATACCCCCCACAGAAAGAGATGAATCTGCGATGTCGGTTCTGAGTTGAAGGCAGGGTCGGTTCAAGCGTATTGCATAATCAGAACTGTACACAGCGATCCGAGGCTTCCACGAGATGTGCATTTGGATCACGACCAAAAGAGATTCCGGCAAGAGAGAACAGATGGAAAAGATCAGTGTGTATCGATTCAATGAACAAGTATTGTACAGGCTTGAAACATGGCCAAAACTCACCAAAAAGGCACAACAACGGCAGCAAAATAAGCTGCTTCCTCACGGAGCCGAGGAGGAACTCGACGGACTGCACCGGCACGGAGTTGATGATTATTTGGAAGAGCACAAAAGGAGTAGACGTGCTGACTTTTATATGGCTCGGAGGGAGAGGGAAACAGTTTTGGCTGATTGGGGTGGTGCTCAAATTGATGGGCACTGCGGTTCACGTTTTGGCTGCCATCTGATGGTGGAAACTGATGTGCGATGAAGTGGAACTAGTTTTAATCATTGGTGAGCTGTGGTGGGATTTTATGGTGTAATTGCACAAACTTGGTTCCTCAGATATTATTGCGTACTGAAGACAGTAAGAGAATATCAAAACGTTACTTGGGTTGGACGATAGGCGTGAACACCTGATTACTTGCTTGCTGGAAAGAAATAAATGACGGCCTTGGTGATTTGGTTGTGTGGAGCACGTGCAAAGGAAATAAGCTCAAAGAAAAAGAAAGATGATCATGGGAAATTTATGAATGTATTAGTGCCGGGATTGATTGCGCGAATCAACAGACCAAGGAAGGGGAGCTGAAGGGGCGGCGGGAGTTACTCTTATTCAAAGCAGTGGAGCTGTTTACATAATGGATTATTGGACATGGAGGGTTAAGTGGTTGATTCAAATATGCATGATAGTATGCACGTGGTGGCCATTATAGTAGCTAGGTGAAGAGGCAAGCTAATTTGTTGTGAGATGAAATGCCGACCACGGTGAAGAAGGGAGAGAGAGGTTATCTGCTGCTGTAAGATTTACGTGAATGATTTTTATGCTGGTGGAGACTAGGACAAAGAATACATGGACAAAAGAAAATGGAGAGAAAGAGAGAAAGGGAATTGCTTTTACAATGGAGACGATGGAAATTCTGTTCACGGACTAAAATGTGATCACTTGAGGAGAATATGAGATGGATAATGCATGAATAAAGATTTGGCATGAGATTAAAAGGATTTTAGTCAAACAAGGATAAAAGAGTTGACTATGATTTTAGAGATTATATTTAAATTACATTTTCAAAGACTTTAAAACTCAAACTATTTTTTTGAGAGCTTTTTAAATCATAATTTGAACTTTATTATTATTTTTTAAATAGAGCAAAACCTATTCAAGGCTTAAACGCGTTTTTAAATTCGTTTTTCACACAATAACATTAATGTTCTCAGCATGAATGCAACAAACATATTAAATTAGATTACAAAAGTTTGAGAAAATCACACATTTTTCATTGTTTAAATTATAATCAACATAATTAAATCTTGGAAAATTTTATAAAATTCATGAAGCCTTTTATTTTATTTAGTGTTTTCAATTCACAGCCCAAAATGGAAATTTTGGGATGTGACACCGGGCGGCCCCCTTGTCAGCCTCTCGGCTCGATCTTCGGTGGTTTGCCTTCTGGATGATTCTAGATCCTTCCTAAGTTGTTTTCGTCGCGGATAAACATGATTTGATATGACGATTGCGTCCACCTTGACGTTTTTTTATTAAATCCTCCTGCATTTACAGATTCACCAAAACTCGTGGAATTTATTAATTTAAACCCCTAGACCTTTGTTTGGTGATGAAATTAAGTAAATATGCAGGTTATGTTGATGGTTTATGAATGTTGTTAATGACCGTCAACTATCCCGAGCAAAACTAGACCGCTCAGTATCTAAAACCGGGTAACCCAATTTTGGCATTCTTTGTCACTGATCTAAAGCCAAGATTAGGGCCTATTTGATATAAGAGCTAATTGCTACTCGCTAAAACTAGCCCTAGTGCATCAAACAGGAAGGCTAATACGTGGGCTAATTGTTTTTCTACAATACAACCTTTACTTCCCAGGAAGTAATATTTTGAACAAATCTTGGCCCTTGATTTTTAAGAAATAATATATTTTTTAGAATGCATAATAAATTTATATAATTAAAATTAATGAAAAAAACCAAATAATACCGACAATCCCGGCTAGCCTCGCCTCTCACAGCACCAACAGTTATTTCCTTTCCTTATCTAACGCCACAAGTTCGGATCAACAAAAGGAAAAGAAATCCTGGCATGGCAATAACTGAGAGGCGATCTTCATTTGAAATTTTTGCTAAGATATTGTGCACATGTTTTGTTTATTATATGGTTGGCCTTGTACGAACGTACAAGAGATGCAACTACGTCATCATGGTTGGGTGCACGGTCATATTAATCATACATTGTAACAAAAAAAAAAACTAGTACGTTTATGCAGTTACACGTAATGAAGCTGTCACGCACCTTGTATGTTTCAGTTTTTTTTTTTTTTTTTGAGAAACTTACACCAAAGATCACAAATTTGCACCTGCATATATCACGTTCTAAAATTCTCAAAAAAAAATATCACGTTCTAAAAACCGCTACCAATATAAGGTGTACCAGGCAGGCATACACACCTTTGTCACGTTAAAAGAAATCTCCATCATATTCAAAAAACGATTAGATCCACCGAACTTTCCAAAAATAAATAGACAACATATTTCAACACTTTATTTTCTTCCAAAATTAAAAACAATTAAATATCTAATTTTATTATTACCTCCTTGGTAAAAGACATCAAGATCAATGGTCAACGGTTACTTGGAGGTACCACAGCAAAGCCATTCAAGTAGTTGTTAGTCAACTGGTTAGCCAACATTAGTTAATTAGAGCTATTTTTTTATCAAACCAGTAATTAGCCCTATCTCTTCCATACAGGCCCTAGATGTCTCCCTGTCTCTTCTCCTAGCTTTTTCCATCATCGCTAGACCATTGCTTGCTAGCCTCCATGCAAAAATCCGAATTTTCTCAGGTACAGGAGCAGACCAAATGTGACTCAACACAGCTCGAGTCTTCCATCAGGCGAGGAACAGGTTCATGTTTCCTGCAGAGGCCATGCAGAGCTAGGTGGTAGGCACTTTTGTCTTTTGATTACCATGAAAATCCCTGAATCCTCGTCATGCCATGCTAGTACATCCTCAACTTGTTGCTGTGGAATTCTGTTTTTCATAACTTCCTCAATGCCATGGTCATGAAAGTACATTTTTAGAACATCGAAATCCCATTCTTTGAATTGTTGTCTAAAAAGCTAGGAAACCCAACGCAGTCTGCATCTTTTTCTTCCAAGCGATCTTCATTGTACTTCTCCTTGGTATCCAATTGTCTCTCCATGGATTTTGCTTCCAGATTGAATCCTCCATATTAGTGCCCTATTTAACAGCTGGCGCCCATGCTGAACTCCCCTCCAAGCCAGTGAAATCTAGGAGGCGAAAACTGTGTCAAAAAGTTCACCGTTACTCAGCTTTAAGCACCTGGGAACAAACAGTGTAAATACTCAACTTTAAGCACCTGGGACCAAAGACTGTTAGGGAACATGGTTTAGTTAAAAATTTCCAGGAGAGGACATGAAACTTTTTAACCAAGCGACGCCCCCACCAGAAGTCTCGTACGAGTTTCATATATTCCTCACGATTTGTAGCAGTTAAATGAAAACACCCATTCCATATGTTGGGATATCTTGAGCCACCGACTTGATTAAAACTTTCTTGCCTCCCATAGACATTTTTTTGTCTGGCCACATTGTCATTCTTTTAACTAACCCTTCTTTCATGGGCCGGAACCATTCTGATTTCATCCTCCGTCAGGGATTGAAAGGCCTAAATAATTTTCCTCAAAAACCTCACTCTCGACTTGGGGGACAGAATTTATAGCATCATGGTTTCCATCAAAGGCCTGAGGTCCAAAGAGGAGGGAGCATTTGCTAGGACTAACATGCTGCCGTGTACTTATCTCAAAGAAGGCTATCATCTCCCCAATTTTAATGGCTTGATGCACATTGGCTTTGGGAAGTAGCAGGCAATCACATCAGATGGGATATTCCTGGAGCTCTTTGACATATTTTCAAGAATTGGATTTCACTCCGATTTACCGCATTGAATAGGCGATCGAGAGAGGCCCTCGACCACAATCAAGAAAAGATAAGGAGATAGAGCGTCCCCTTGAGGTAAACCTCGAGAAGAACTGAAGCTTTCAAGACATTTTTTCAATCAAGTAAAACCAATTAAGGAGACACGTGCCATTACCCATTTTATTCAGTTGTGCTCAAAGCCCAAACTTTTGCATGGCTCTTTTGAGAAAGTTCCAGTACACTCTTATCATAAGCTTAGCTTAAGTGTATTTATATTTTGTAAGCGCAAAAGTCCATCGTGTTGTTACAATCCCTGATGCGAGTATGGTGGGTTTTTGAGCAGAAGTTGTAAGTTGTAACCGAAGTAGCATTAGACCAGTAGTGGAGCTGTAACTCCATCGGGAAGAACTGAAGAAACTGAAAACTGCTAGTACTAGATACTAGGAAAGGAAGTGGCGACGGAGTAGCGCATACGAGCGGTTTCGTTCGGTTGAGCACTTGGGTAACGCCACGCGCGGCCTCGCGGCCACCCAACCCCACTAGCGGCCTGGGTCTCGCCCCGGCCCAAACCAACGCACGCACAACACATTGATTCATCGACGACCCAACCACACCTGAACTGAACCGCCCAACTGAACAAACACCTCAACGGCGGCCGCCATGGCGCCATCACTGCTCGATCATATCGTTCCCGATCCATCTATGCATGCATGGAAGCATCGAACCGGACCAACGAACACGAACTGTAATTCATTCCCAAGAAAACAGAAGCTTTTTAATCTATCGGATGATTACAGTCTGCAACTTCTTAGATTACTGCTACTAGCTAGAGTAAAAAGTAAACTGATAAACAAGCTAGATCGTCCCTACCAATGGATGATGTGATGGACACGTTAATGTTCATGGGATTAACGAAACGAACCAACAAAAAAAGAAGTTAGATGATGGTGAATCTCGGTCAGTCGATCGCCGCCCGCCAGCCATTCCATCACGGTCACGGGTCGATGGATCAGGCCTGGCCGTTCGCGCCGCCTCCGCCGTCAGCCCCGCCGGCGCTGCTCCTCCTGCCCGCCGGCACCGCGACCAGCGAGCTGCAGGACACGTCCATCCCCTGCATCTGCCGCTGGACCTCCTCGCAGATCATCTGCCGCATCACGGGTACGAACCACGGGTCCTGCTCCAGCTTCGCCCTCAAGTTCACGGCACCCTCCTCCATGCTGGCCGCCGCGCTCTGCGGTGCGGGGGTCTCGTCGTGGACCCCGACGCCGTTGCCGCCGCCGCCCGGCAGGCTGAGGGTGAGCGACGTGAGCGGCTCGGCCGGCGCGGGCGCGGGCGGGGGCGGCTTCGCGTGTTCGGGCTTCACGTCCAGAGAAGATGGATGCTGGTGGCCGGCGCAAGGCCGCTTCTTGGACGGCGGCATCAGCACCGAGTCCTCGCTGCTGCCGTCCTCGTCGTCCATGTCCTCGTCCTCGTCCACCTCCTTGGGGTCAAAGCGATGGAACGGCACGGATGCCCCCGCCGCCGCCGCCTCCTTGAGATCCAGCAGATGGCGGAGCGGGACGGGGGCCGCCATGACCGCCGCAGCGGCGAGCGGCCGCAGCTGGAGGACGCACCCGACGGCGCTGGCGCTGGCGTTGGCGTTGGCGGCCGCCGCCCTGCGCTGCCGGCGCAGCGTGGAGTTCCAGTGGTTCTTGACGGAGTTGTCGGTGCGGCCGTGGAGCATCCGCGCGATGGTGGCCCACTTGTTGCCGTACTGCGCGTGCGCCGCGACGATCACGGCGTCCTCCTCGTGCGTGAAGGCGCGGCGCTCCACGCCGGGGCTGAGCTGGTTGCACCACCGCAGGCGGCACGACTTGCCGGACCGCCCGGGGATCTCGGCGCTGATGACGGTCCAGTTCCTCGGCCCGTGCCGCGTCACGGCGCGCAGCAGCAGGTCGTCCTCCTCCGGCGTCCACGACCCCTTCACCCTCCCGCCGGAACCCGACCCCGCCGCCGATACACCGCCGCCGCCGCCGCCTTCCACCCTTCCTCCCGCGCCACCGCTCGGCACCACCATTTCGATCAAGCACCTGCCTGTCTCTCCCTCGCCGGCGGCCGGGGCTGCGTGCGCGTATATAAGGACGGACGTGGGCGTTGTGGTTGGAGGCTCCTGGAGTTGGGTCGTTCGTGTGGTGTGATGAGATGGGAAGGAAGGGTTAGGTGGACGGACGGACGGGCGGACGGTTTCGGGCGCGCGGCCGTTTGCGGTGGGTTTTCGGCGTTTTCGGTGGGTTTTTGCTGGGGCATCGCCGCATCGGGATGTGGAGAAAATGGGGCAACCTGAGCCGCGAACCGCCGGCTGGGCTCCGTCCCGGGACAGCGGGAGCGCGCGCATGACCTTCCCTTCCCTCACGCGGTGTTTGGGGGCGCCTGTGCGCCGGCCGGGTGTTGCTGCGGCTGCAGTTACAATTCCACCGTCGTTTTGCGCTTTTTCCACCGGCTGCCGTTTGTCAGGCGACGATCGACTGCCGTGCGAGGATAGTCTGCGCGTCAGTCCATCAGATGTTTCATGTTCGTTGTGTGTTAAAAAAAAATGATGTTCGCGTGTTAAAAAAACAGAGATTTTTTTTTGTCTGTTCTCGTCTGATTCGGCTATGCTCCTGGTTCGTCTGCTCGGAAGTTAGAGCATCTCCGATAGTTAAAAAGAATAATTTGGTAAATTGAATGATTTTCTAAGTGGCTAACAAAAGTTAGGAGCTCATATTTGTCGGGTTTCTATTTACGGGTAAAAGAAAAAAAAGTAATTTTGCATCAGAAATCCTGAACTATTTCTAAATTACCGTAACCATTTTTATATTTTCTTTCTCTTGTATATTTATATTGAGAACTCTTTCTTACTTCTTATTTTTTTTTCTAAGTTCTTCCACCTCTAGATTAGACTATTGATACGCATGGTTATATTTCCTAGCGCACACCCATCACATTTGCTGGTTGATAGGCAGGGCCTATATTTGCGTGTTATTAGATTGGTTAAGGGTCTATTTGGATTGCTCCACAAACTCTTTTATGGAGCCACTCCATAAAAAAAATGAAGTTTCTAAAGCACCTCTTTAGATCGTCTCATAACTCTTTTTTAGAATGTTAGTTAAGACAAGGAGTTTTTAAATAGCGCTTTTTTCAATCTTGCTAATAAAAAATTAAGATTGAAACTGTGTTTTAAAAACACTTGGAGATGCTCTTAGGAATCTGCCCAAAAATATGTGAGGTTGGTACGGTGTGAACTCATTCGATCTTAACTGGCTCAAGAAGTCAAGATTATTGAGCTAACGCAACAGGAGAGAAAAAAGAATACACCGATTTAAGTATAATATTCTTCGAATTGAGAATCTATCTGTTAGGGCATAAGCTGCACAGCCATCGGTGTTCACCGGAAACAGATAGACAAAGCTAATATACCAAAAGAGAACGAAAACAAAACGAAAGGATCGGAGGATGCAGGAGAAAGCAACAAGGGGCCGGTAGTGTGGAAACTGGAAAGGGCACGCGATGAAGTCATGGATCAGTCATGTATGTGGACTGTGCTGGTGCCGATGGATCGAGCTAGCAGCAGAGCAGCGTGCGGTGACCGATGAGTAGTCAGTCAGTGACCCGTCTCTCTCTCTCTCTCTCTCTCTCTCTCTCTCTCTCTCTCTCTCTCTCTCTCTCTCTATATATATATATATATATATATATATATATATATATATATATATATATATATATATATATATATATATAAAACCAAAATTTGGAAGAAGAACACGGAAACTCAAAGGGTTCCAAGATTGTGTGAATCAAGGAAAATCGATTGCTTAATGATCGATATCAGCTTATTCAGATGCGACACTGGAATCAGCTCTCTATAAATGACGTCAGCAGATAACGATGATGAGCTAAGGTTGGCGTCAGAAAACTACATATCGGACTCTACAAAAAGAGAAAGATTAGGGTCTAAGTTATCTTAAAATAAGATTGTTTTCTTTTATACCAAAGATTGTAATAAGTCATACTCGAGTAGGATTCATGTTTAGACTCCGGGTATAAATATTGGACCCCGGCTATTGTAAAGGACACAATCAATCAAATACAAGTTACTTACTTTTTTTTGCTCTGGTCACCCCTTAAGAGTAGGAGTAGAGTAGATTTCGGCGAGTTCTTCAGCGAGCAGGGCTGCATCGGTTCGGCCGACCTCCGGCTTGTCTATAAGTACCGTCATGGCTTATACTTCTGTTCATACGGCTGCATTGATTCGGTCGACCTCCGCTGTGACTCTGGTATAAGCTAGTTATCGACTCTTGTCTAGTTCAAGTATGGTTGCATCGATCCGGTCGACCTCCACTGCTCGAACTAGATCAAGGTCAAGTTATCGGCTCTATCAAAGGATGACGTCCTTCGGGTAGATTCATTAAGTTTTCGATCTTGCTGATGTTTTTATTGTTATTAGTTTACAACAGCATTAATCCGCCCAGTCGAGATCGAATTAGATCGGCCTTATATCCTTTGGGTCCGTCGTTCGCTTTACTACAACACGACGTTTCTTACTCTGAGCGACAGATTACGCTTTATCGGCTGTTTTTACTTCGATCTTGGTCGTGCACAGTACGCGGTTAAGGCACGAATAATCTTGAAGAGGTTTGCTGGCTAGTTGAATATAATTTATAGTTCACCATTATAGTTGTAACGAACCGGTCGATCCCCACTGATGGCACTGTAGATTGGAGGACGCTAGTTAGTAGAACTATTCCTGATTAGGCGTGACCCTAGCTGTTTGCTATGCCTACATCGGCTAAATGGCTGATCGCCTGTGCATTAACTCCTATGGTGTGCGTCCATGATTCTGTTAATCATGAATAGATTTGTGTACTTTAAGGGTTTTTCACGGTTGTATCGATCTGGTCGAACCCCACTGTTAGAGATAGCAGGTTGAGTCTGAGGAGTCCATATGTTTGTTCATGTGAAATAGTCGATTGTTCACACGCTGTAGTCCTTTTCACCTGAATCGGCTATTTTAGCCAATTCATCCGAGCCTTCATGTATAGCATGTCTTTCGGAAAGCCTATCGAAGTACGGATGTTTTTGCGGATTCTTCAGTTTTAGTTTGTTACTATCATCATAGCTGCCATCGATCCGGTCGAACCTTACTGTTGGTGGTAACAAATTAGATTCAAAATATTTGTAGATCCGTTCATATCAGATAGTCGATTCGTTCGTGTGCTATATCTTTTCCTGATTAGATTGATCGTCTTAATTCTTTATACTGGTAATATCTATCTAGCTAATAATCTTATTTACATCTACGAGTACTGTACCTGTCGATATGAAATTAATCGTTACACATGAGCTTTACAGTCCGTAACACTGATTTCTGTGCAGATCGGCTATTCAGTCGCTCTTTCCGTATGGCTGCTCTCGAAGCGGCACACTTGAAACTATCTGGGCACAGACCGGCACGTTCCACCTTAAATTACTGATAAACTTTCTCTTCTTGTGAATTGTAGGGTCAAATTGACTAGCATGTCTTGGGAGGAGTACGCAGGATCGATTATCCCTGCGTTGAAGCCAAGCGGATCTCCAGCTCCGTCGAGCAGACCCTTCCGGCTTGCTCATGTGCCTGGCATGTTTTCGTGCCGACACATGTTCTGGCACGCCCGATGGGACACCACAATCGTCATGGCGGCTTACAACAACAACGACATCCTTATGGTACCTTATAAAGACCTACCTGATGGAGATAAAGATGTCATCAGCAAAGCTATAGAAGAATTTTAGAACAAGTATTTGTTGTCCTACACCAAAACACGTGACAATACAATTGTCCTACACCAAGACCTACCTGATGGATAGACAGATGCAGATGAAGCTGAAGACAGGTGTTTCTTCGTGGAAGTTGTAAACAAATATGTTTATGATGCCATATCGAATCATAATAAAGTTTTCTTGAACACATTCCACAACATCATGAAAGAGGTGTTTCATGGGCTTCCAGTTGATTAGGTTGGGCAAGCTTATTACAACATTCCACATCTGTCGACTCAGGGGACTAATCAAGCCAGTACCAGCTATCAAGAAGTAACTCCAGCTGGTAATGATGATGTCTAGGTAGTTCAGAGTTCATCTGAGCAAGTTCAAGATGCTACTATGAACCAGATATAGTATAATCCTGGATCATCAGTGCAGCATGTGCAACAGCCGACAGGGCAAGGTTAGAACCAGATGATTAATTTTGGCACATCAGGCCACATACTATCGTCAGCTCAAAAATAGCACCATCAATTCAAAGGATCTATAGAGATATAGATCCTAACATCTACAACTAGAAATTTTAAGCAGCAAAACAGCAAAAGACCCAGCAGATAGAGATTCCACAGGGATATCATTATGGCACAGATTACAACACCCTTCTCATGATTCTAAATCTAGGGTATCAAGGTACATGGGATTTCAATCCGCAGATGCGTCAGCAGGTGCGGAGGAATCCTAATTCAAATGCTGATGAGTTGTTGCTGAGAGTGACTGAGATGATGAAGAATCAGTTTGGTTTGAAGCCGAAAGGGCAGACCTTCTCGTACAAATATCCATATCTAGAATGGTATGATTTGGTTGCTCTTCCTATAAATTACAGGCTTCTAGAGTTTGCTAAGTTCACTGGCCAAGACAGCACAAGCACATTAGAACATGTCAGTCGGTATCTTACACAATTAGGCAAAGCATCCATTGAAGAGGCCCATCAAGTTCGTTTCTTCTCCTTGTCACTGTCAGGGTTAGCCTTCATTTGGTTTTCATCATTGCCAGTTAATTTCATTACCAATTGGGTTGACCTTGAGAAGAAGTTTTATACATATTTTTATACTAAGATAGGAGAAAAGAAGTTTACCGATTTAACAACTATAAGACAGAGAACTAATGAATCGGGCACTGAGTTTCTTCAGAGGTTTTGAGAGACTAGAAATCTATGCTTCTCACTAAACTTGACTGATGATCAACTAGCTGCTTTGACCGTTCAAGGAATGTTGCCAATATGGAGAGAGAAACTGCTGGGACAAGAGTTTGATAACTTGGGTCAATTGGCTCAACGAGTGGCAGCGCTCAATAGCCAATTCTAGAGTATGCGTAGAGATATCCGATTCCAGAAAAGTACCACAATGACCGAAGCCTATAATCCATATTTAGTCGATGACAACTATGAAGACGATGAAGAAGAAGAGGTTGCTGCGATTGAATGAAATTGGGGTAAGAAGACGGTAATGGTGCCAAATCTTTGGGGAAGAGGAGTTGAGGAGAGCTGACTTTGACATCATGAAATCGGACAAGCTCTTCAATTTCTTGCTTGAGAAGAGACATATCAAGTTGCCCGATAATCATGTTATGTTGCCTCCCGATCAGTTGAAGAATAAGAAGTTCTGTAGGTTTCATAATGCTACATCTCATTCTACTAATAAATGCAGAGTTTTCTGGCAACATATAAAGAGGGCTATTTAGCAAGGAAGGCTCAAATTCGATACGTTTCAGAAAATGAAAGTTGATAATCCTTTTCTAGGAGGTCAGAACATGGTCGATGCTAGGCTGCTCAAAGGGAAGACTAAGGTCCTGACATCAACTAGATCAAGAGAAACTAGAACAGTCGATCCTGAGATGCAAATATCGACTGATGAATACAGAGAAATTAGAAGACGTCGCAATAAGCAAAAGAGCTGATATGAGTAGGGAGAAACATCAAAAGATGGGGCGATGAAGCCGTATGTTGCATCTTGAATTTTATTGAATAAATGGCAGCGGTAGAAGGAAAAAAATTATCAGCGTTGGTTAGAGGAGCAAGAATACCAACATCAACAGGAAAAGGAGAGGTATAAAAGAAAACAAGCCAAATCACATTGGAATTGTCCTTTCTTCAGACATTGCTGGAACGAAGGTTTGAAACTGCCTACCAAAAATAACTATCCAGAATGCAGCGAGCAATATTAGGAGTTCAGGCAATCTCAAACCAACCGTCGGTCTATCCATGCTCGAGATGAGTATCACCATGATAACATGGATTGGCGCTTAAAAATAGAAGTGTTCATGATCGGCTTGGAAAGCGAGTTGTTGATCAAAATTGGGCTGATTATGAAGAAGAAAGTAATGAGGAAGAATATGTTTGGCAGGAAGGCCAATGGTGTCCAAGAGGTTTGACAAAAAGCTAGAAAAGAAGAGTGCAACGCCTAAAGAATAGGGAACTAGAACAGGCTCAAACATCTAGTAGACCTCAAGTGTGGTGTGCTAAGCAAACAGCCGATAAAAGGCAACCATCGGCTAATATTCAAATGGCTTTTCTGTTTCAATCAGAATTCAGAGCTCCAGCAGATCAAGAAGTTTACTCAGATTTTGATGGATCGGAGTATATGGAGATAGTTGCCAAGTTGACAGTTATACAGCAGACTATATTTGATAAACTAGTCAAGCATCGGCACTTAAAGGCTTTATATGTAAAAGGTTTTGTTGATGGGAAGCCGATGAACAAGATGTTGGTGGATGGAGGTGCTTTTGTCAATCTTATGCCTTACACCACTTTTTGTAAACTTGGCAAAGGACCAGGAGATTTGATTGAAACCGACATGAAGCTTAAGGACTTTGGGGGTAATGCGTCTAAGACCCAGGGGGCAATGAATGTTGAACTAACAATTGGGAGTAAGACTCTGCTCACCACGTTCTTTGTCATCGATGGAAAAGGGTCATACAGTTTACTCCTTGGTCATGGTTGGATTCATGCAAACTGTTGTGTGCCATCAATCATTCATCAATGTTTGATTCAATGGCATGGAGATGATGTTGAGCTGGTTCGCGCTGATGAGTCCATGAGTATCGAAATAGCCAATCCAGTGTATTAGGAGCTAGAAGACTTTGAGTGTTTTTCTGGCAAGTTGTGGGAAGGAGGCTTCATTAAGATCAGTAATGAAGGCCAACAGCCGATCCAAGCAATCGGCTCTGAGAGTTTGTTTTAATGAATAATCATGGCTTCGCGTTGGCCGTTGGATTAAGAGAAATAAGCATTGGTCCTGGAGATAGGCTTAGGCCGACGTATGTGAGCACTAAGTCGAATCCTAAGTGCAAGTCAGAGTTGATAGATCTATTAAAGGAAGTTTTGTTTCACTTAATGAGGTGCTTGGCCTGGATCGATCGATCATTTAACCTTTGGTCCAAAAAGTTCTAGTGCAACCTATCAATAGCGATCGATGAAAAATATTTGAAGGGATATTATCCTAGCGTTTGGTCAACATTTGATAGCCGATTCATTTAGTCATTGGCTCTAATAGCTGATACCAGAAGGGTATCACCTCTAGTTCAAAATAAACCCGAAGATGTAAAAGCCGATATGATGTGTATCGCCTATAGAGCAAAAGCAAAAACGAAGACAATCGTGACATATACGAGGATATTGCACTGGGACATGGTCATGAAAGAGCAGAAGATTTCATTCATTAGTTTGCCCTAAATACAACTAATCGAAGACCTTGTTCACCATATCCTGAGCAGATGTGATATCCACAATGGCCTCCGCTGAAACAATGAATTCTCTGATCAGATCATCATGCTCCTCGAGGCCATCACCCATCGGGAAGCTAGTCTCCATGGCATGGAGCTCGTACCTAGTCTAGACATGCACCGCGGCCAGCGCCACCGACGTGCCATGACGAACGTCATGAAGGGTGATCTCCTGAACGTGGGTTGAAACGTCGTGGAGGCAGGCATTGATGAGGGGCCCCAAGCATTGATGGCATCCATGGCTGCATTCGCTGCTAGTTGAAGGGACTCCAACTACACCGTTAGGGCTGGCGATCACAGAAATAGGAAAGTTATCAACATAAAAGACAATGGAAATCAGAATAGAGCGTTCCTGGAATTCATCTTACCCACCACCATGGCGTCAGACTCAGCCAGCCATGCCCGAATGGCACTGGCCTCCTCTTCGACAGCATGAAGGGTAGCTTGGGAGACCCCAAGATGGATCTCAAGCTGACCATTTTCCCGAGTCGCCTCAAAATAACGGTCTTAGGCCGCCCTCCACTCTCGAAGGAAACACCGGGCGCCGTCACCATCGTAGGAGTCAGAAGAATCCGACGACGAGGCCGGCCCAGAGGATGCAGCATCAGAGGGCTCACCGGCCCTAGGGAGAGGATGTGGACTGTCATTCATGACAAACCTATAGACGAGTCAGAACAGTCCATCATCATGAATAGAAGATATCGATCTCACCTCATACGTTGGAGGCGTTGGTTCATCGGCATATTCTCCTTCGGAATCTCCTCCGCCACATGCTTGCCGCGGTTGTCCTCACCGGCCATGAAGTTGATTGGATCTATAGGAAGGGAAGAAGGCCACTATAGAGTTTTGTGAGGGCAGAGAAGTGCAAAGGAATAGAAGCAGTTGCGAATGTAGATGTGTTCAAGACCGTAGCCCTTGGCTGGTATTTGAAGCCACAGAGTGAAGATGTTTTGTCACGGGATGTGCAAAAAGCAACCATAATTAATAGAAGACGAAATGCCACCTCACTAATACCGAAGAGAATACGATGCTGGGTGACTAAGGATAGAAGATTGAGGGGTTCTCTTAATAAAGGTCGTGTTTTCAGACTTAATTGGATTAAGGTTGGAAGTCTAGAATCGGCTATTTTCAAATCGGCTCTTTAATCAAAACAAGAAGTACAATTAGGCGATAGAGGGTATGATTGCCATCGATTCTACTCGAGATATATGATACACAAATTATAAGTCTAGAACATTCTGGATTGCTTTCAACACTTCTAGCCGGATAGCATCAACTTCTGCGATTTGTTGCTTATCTTCTTCAGCTGATCCAGGAAAGTTCTCGAGGCTACTTCAGATGGCTCTACCTTCTCTGACTTTGGCTAGTAGTTCCTATTTCTTTTGTTTGATGGCATTGGGTATTTGAGCCAGGGTGGACTTATGATGATCAATGACAACCTTCATGTTTTCTAGCTCATTCTCAAATTCTGCACGCTTGACTTTCAGTTGAGACAACTCTGGGTCAATACTGAGGGGGAGTTCTTCAAATGATCAATCAGCTATGCCAGCTCTTTGGCCTCTTGCCTGTTGGAGTTCCCCTTGGCCAATAAAGTTTCACGGTCGGACAGATTCCTCTAAGCCTTTTTCACCTTCAGGGTCTGATCTTCAAAAATAGATAAAGGTGAAAAGACTCTAGAGAGAACTGGGGATGGATTACCCTTAATAGCCAAGAAGACTCTGCATTGAATCAGTGTCTTGGACCAAATCGGCTATATTCTTCTCAAACATTGGCAATATGTCTCTTAGCTGATTTCTGGTCACTTCTAACAAAGCTTCCTTAGAAGTGACACTGATTTCTGGTCATCTGCAAACATCAGAGAAAATTTTTAGTTCATGTTTGTTGCAGAGAAATAAATTGAGCATGTGACTTTCCTACCATTAGTTGTGTGCTGGATTGGGAAATCAATAATTTGAATATCAGCGACAACAGGATCATTTTCAATGAGGAGACTGTTAGATTCCTACTCTTGCGTCGGTGTTTCCTCAGGAAGTATCTGGCATGGTAAGAAGTCAGATGAAGAATAAAAGTTGAATAGAATCAAGAATTTTTGAGAAAACACTTCGGCAGCATCAAGGATAAGATAGAAGAACTCACATCTTCTGCCATTTTAGAAGCATCTGTTGTTTCAACCAAAATTGGCTCTTCTTGGGGATCGGCTGATGAAGGTCTAGTTGATGCCAAATCGAACGCTTGGGACAATAGCTCCGCACCCAGAATCGATTGGGATGTAATGGTTGATAACTGTGAAAAAATGGGATCAAAAGTTGAACATTAGTTTAAGAAGAATATGGATTGTTTACCTGAGTAGCTGATGGTCTTGTTCCATGAAGTCTTTTTCTAGTAACAACTTTCTGGGTTGCCCCTTGGACCGCCTTACATTTTGAAAATTGATACGTCACAATCGTGGGGGTAGCATGGGTTTTCATCAATTTCTTCAAAGAAGGTGCGGTTGATCCTATTTTTGAAACTGGGCATGGTGGTTGATAATCTATAGGATGCCCTTTCCTATCCAAGCTTGGAGGATCAAATTCAGTGTCCTGAAAGGGTCGGTTAGAACAGTTGGCAAGAGAATTTATCAAGTAATGTCTCTGAAAAGGGAATTAAAGTTACCTCACTATCAGAAGCGAATTCCCCGTCCAGCGCTATGCACAAAGGGTTGACGAACCCACACAAAAAGATGGGAGTGCCATTCTTGCCACCAGGAGTCAAAGAGAGTGGAAGAGAAGCCGACTCTAATCTAGTCGTGCACGCAAAGGGAAGGAAGATCTGGTCCCAATTGAAAGACTCTAGAGGCTTCCATCACCTCACTAATATCTTCTCTTGGCTTCAATGTGTTTTTGAAGAACAATTGAGGGGGGAGTTGACCAAAACTAAACTGACGGGCTACGAAAGATGGATCGTAAAACTCATAAGTTGGAAGGTTGCCTGGAAGAAAGGAGCTTGTAGCCATTTTGCCATGACCATGATGAAATTTGGCTCGAAGAATACAGAGCTTGATGAAGGAATTAAAGATTGTAGCCGCCGTCTCATTCGAATAGCCTCATCCAAATTAAAATTTGAATGGGAAGATCAGCTCATTGTTCTCATCCTTATCGTATGGTAACCAAGTCAGGATGTCTGCATCAAATCCTCTATAAAACTTTTTGAAGATATGGTCAATATCGATATCAATTGTTATGGCCGATACAGCCTTACCATAGCTCATACACTGACGGGTTCTTCCTTCTTCGTTTCTATATTCCTCATCAAAGTAGGAGGAAGGAAAACTTAGGCTTATGAGATCAGGTTGTACAATCTTGTACATGTATAGGTTGAGCCACAGTTGTATCAACCACCAAGGGCCACTAATAGTGTGCACTGGTTCATTCTTTAGTAATTGGACAGCTACCTGGTACATCAGATGATAAGCAGCTCCTAGCCGATACTTTTCGAGAGGGATATCCTTGCCTATGCTAGATGCTCTGACATGAGTTTATGATTGTAAGTCGGACCACAAGATGACCCACAGAAGATGAATCTTTCTAACCACATGTTCAGAAAGACCACGTATTCTTTTTCACTAATAGTTGATTCATCTCCAATATGGTTTAGAATGTAACTTGCCCATCCTGTGCAGCTTGATATTTTGGCTAATTTCTTGGAACCAGCACTCAAGTACTCATAAGGCTGTATTGATCTAGTAATTCTAAGACCGGTCAACATATAAACATCGGCCAGAGTGATGGTCATTGGACCGTGACCAAAAACAAATGCGTTAAGGGCATTAGACCAGAAATAAGATGCGAAAATCAAGAGTGAATCATTCCTCTCCATCCCGAACAATGAGAGTGTCAAACATTGATTTAAATCATAAACCTCCCAATCTCTGACCTTTTTCTCGGATACCCTACGAAACCAATCTCTCCATCCCTTAGGTATTTTAGGCCAGTTTCTGAAGGGGTTTTTTGATATTCCAGGAGGATAAATCTACTACAGACTGTTTGAAGGGGATTTGGTTGATTTCTTGATGGATAAAATCAGATGGATCAGGGTCACGCATGGGCCTAAGAAAATAAACATTGGAAGCAACAATTGATGGAATCAAGATTTCATTCCTCATTTCCTAGAAATTGGATTAAATAAATTTAAGAACAAAGAAAATCCAGGGTAGCGATAGATGCTTTGAGAATAGGAACTTGAAAGCATACCTTAGGGACGTGGTCGCTGGTCGCCATTGCAGCCGAGATAGATTTGAATCTAAGGAAGACCGCTTGAATGAAGGCTTGATAGGGCAGAAGATTTGTTAGGTTTGAGGCCTTGGTGGAGGTGGCGTCGGCTATTAAGATTTGCTCGAGAAAGAAGGGGAAAGCAAACAGGCCGAGTAAATTAGAAAAGGTACTATTGGGATATTATATAAGACCCAGGCCGGGAAGTCAGGAGTAACACATATATCTCAGAACAAAACGGTTGCGGTGTGGTGAACAGATAAAAAGAAATTTTGGAATAAAATTATTTTTATCCCAAAATTAGGGGGCATGTGTTTACACCAAAATTTGGGAGAAGAACGCGGGAACTCGAAGGCTTCCAAGATTATGTCAATCAAGGAATCGATTGCTTGATGATCGATATCAGATGATTCAGATGCGACACTGGAATTGGCTCTCTTTGAATGACGTCAGCAGATAACGATGATGAGCTACGGTTGGCATCAGGAAACTACATATCGGACTCTACAAAAAGGAAAAGATCAGGGTCTAAGTTATCTTAAAATAAGAATGTTTTTTATATCAAAGATTGTACTGAGTTGTACTCGAGTAGGATTTATGTTTAGGCTCCGAGTATAAATATTGGACCCCGGCTATTGTAAAGGACACAATCAATCAAATACAAGTTACTTAATTTTTCGGCTCCGGTCACCTCTTAGGAGTAGGAATAGAGTAAATCTCGGTGAGTTCTTCAGCTAGCAGGGCTGCATCGGTCCGGCCGACCTCCGGCTTGTCTATAAGTACCGTCATGGCTTATACTTCTGTTCGTACGGCTGCATCGATCCGATCGACCTTCACTGCGACTCTGGTATAAGCTAGTTATCGACTCTTGTCTAGTTCAAGTATGGCTGTGTCGATCTGGTCGACCTCCACTGCTCGAACTAGATCAAGGTCAAGTTATTGGCTCTATCTAAGGGTGGCGTCCTTCGGGTAGATTCATTAAGTTACCGATCTTGCTGATGTTTTCATTGTTATTAGTTTACAGCAACATCAATCCGCCCGATCGAGATCGAATTAGATCGGTCTTATATCCTTTGGGTCCATCGTTCGCTTTACTACAATACGACGTTTCTTACTCTGAGCGACGGATTACGCTGCATCAGCTGTTTTACTTCGATCTTGGTCGTGCATAGTACGCGGTTAAGGCACGAATAATCTTAAAGAGGTTTGCTGGCTAGTTGAATCTAGTTTATAGTTCAACATTATGGCTGTAACGATCCGGTCGATCCCCACTGATGGCACTGTAGATTGGAGGACGCTAGTTAGTAGATCTATTCCTGATTAGGCATGGCCCTAGCTGTTTGCTATGCCTGCATCGGCTAAATAACCAATTGCCTGTGCGTTAATGCCTACGGTGTACGTCCATGATTCTGTTAATCGTGAATAGATCTGTGTACTTTAAGGGTTTGATTCGTTGTCTTTTTCACGGCTGCATCGATCCGGTCGAATCCCACTGTTAGAGATAGCAGGTTGAGTCTAAGGAGTCCATAAGTTTGTTCATGTGAAATAGTTGATTGTTCACACGTTGTAGTCCTTTTTACCTGAATTGGCTATTTTAGCCGATTCATCCGAGCCTTGATGTATAGCATGTCTTTTGAAAAACCTATCGAAGTACGGATGTTTTTGCGGATTCTTTGGTTTTAGTTTGTTACTATCATCATAGTTGTCATCGATCCGGTCGAATCTCACTGTTGGTGGTAACATATTAGATTCAGAGCGTATCAGATAGTCGATTCGTTCGTGTGCTATATCTTTTTCTGATTAGATTCATTGGCTCAATATTTTACACTGGCAATATCTATCTAGCTGATGATCTTATTTATATTTACGAGTACTGTACCTATCGATATGAAATTAATCGTTACACATGAGCTTTATAGTCCGTAACAAGCGATTTTTGTACGGATCGGCTACTCAGTCGCTCTTCCCATATGGCTGCTCCCGAAGCGGCATACTTGAAACTGTCCAGACACAGACCAGCATGTTCCACCTTAAATTACTGATAAACTTTCTCTCTTTATCAATTGCAGGGTCAAATTGATTGACACGTCTCGAAAAAAGTACGTAGAATCGATTATCCCTGCGTTGTAGACAGACGGATCTCCAGTTCTATCGAACGAATCTTTCCAGCTTGCTCGTCTACCCGGCACGTTTGGTGCCGACAATATCAACAAACGCTAGTCTCTTTCATTTGCTAGTAGAGTAGTAGTGGCTGGCTGTGGGTCGCTCGCTTCGTCCTGAAACCTCCTGCACTCAAGCATATATGCATATATCTATATGCACACACACCGGTCGATCTAGTAGTACAGCAGGTACGGTCATGCCCATGCATGCAGGGGAACCCCTAACGCGAATGCCTGCAGCAGCCAGCAGGCGAGCGGCGGCCGGTACGTCGCGTGGAAATTGGCGCTCATATGGTACTGCCTGCGACTGCGACTGTGAGAAAGGTAGCAGAGAATGCAATGCATGCATGCGCTGCGCGGCTGTGGGTGAAACATCAGGGCGCCCGGGGCGGAGACAGACGGCGCAGCGAACACGGGCACACGGCGCGACCGAACGTGATGGACCGACGGCGCACGGGCCGGCCGGGGAGCGCGCGCGGCAGGCGGCAGGCAGGCAGTTGGCGTAACGAACGTCCGATGTGGCAATGCACGTACGTCATCTCGTCTCGGTCGATCCATCCATCGTGTGGCCTCCGGCGACCTGGCACCAAACCGGCCGGTGGGCATGTAGAAAAGCGGAGCTAGCCCAACGCGCCAACCGCACACAACAAAGCCGCCGCGCGCGGCAGCACACGGATCGATCGCTCTGCGGCAGCCGACAGCCGACAGCTAGCTAGCTAATACGGATACGGAGTACTCCCTCCTCCGTTAAAAAACTCGCAATTCTCGGTTTGGGCTTACGTGCATCATCGCGAGGCCGTGAGACGGCGGTCGGTGTGGCAACTGGCAAGCAGCCAAGCAGGTCTGCAGGTGAGGGTCCGGTAGGTGGATTGCATTGGGAAGGCAGGGTTTGTTGTGGCTGTGGTCTGTGGACGCGCCCGTGACGGCAACGGCTGCCTTGTGCCTGCAGACCGCCTCGGCGCGGCGACCCAGTTGACGGACCCAATTCGTTTGTTTCGATCCGTTTGCCTGCCACGAATCAAATGGTGCAGGGGAGGACCAGCTGGATTTCCTTCCTTTTCAGGAATCAGGAGGCCTGGGTCTCATCTCATGAGTGGTTATGGTCCCTCAAAACCCACAGCAGCAGAGCGAGACACACGGGAACACGGCGGCGCGCGGCAGCGATGGATGGCCTGTGTCCCGGTACGCATCCTGGTCTCCTGGGCCGAGTCAATCGGTGGCCTGCCTGGTACGCACGCATATCCTGTCCCTTCACCCCCTTCAGCGCAGCAGCGCAACAACATAAACGGGTTCAACACTTGCAGGTGGGTTGGGCTCCATCCGCACGCGTAGTCCCCCCACAGGCCACCACTAGAGTCCACTACTGAACTCAGATCAAATGCATTCTGAATTTAGCTAGCGCCTAGTGCTTTAATTTCTGACGGAACCTAAAAATCTAAGGCTCCCTTTGATTTGATTGTATGAAAATTTCCTCTTCCCTGTAATTTTTCTATGAAAATACACCGATTTCTATAAAATTCCTGCATTCCAATGAAGGTTTAAATATTTGAACGTATTAAGTATATCGGGTCCTACAGGTTTGACGTTTCACTCCCTTCCTGCACCGAGAAAAACAATTGCCACCGCCACCGCCGCCCTTCCCTGCAGGATCGTGCCGGTCCCCTCCTCTCTCCCATTAGGCAACCTCACCAGGGGCTAGAGGAGTGGGGACCTGATCCCTCGCTTTTGTGATCCTGCATTGGTACAAGACGAATAAAGTTTTTGGGAAGCGTATCGCGCGACTGCTCGCATTCTTCGCCTTTAGGCCAAGACAGGCAATGTTGAGCACTACTTTGACACTTCATCAACATCACTCCTCCAACAGCCACGACGATATCGTCTATAGGTATGCGGCTCGTCATTGCAATACAAGTGTCGCTGCACTATCTGAGTTGCTACACTACAGTAGCTGAGTTCGACTACATCAACGAGGCTCGGTCAGAGACCCGAGTAACAGCACCAGTCCCACTTAAGGGAACAATTTCCTAACCATTCTATTATGGTATGTTTTATTCATTTCGATACAACTTATTGTCGTGTATGCTAGTTTAAGAGAAATAGTATGCTTTACTTAACGGTAACGATATAGACCGGGCATCTGGGCGGCCGGACGCACCGTTCCACAACCCGTTCGTCCACACTCGCACTTCCCCCCGCTCCGCACGCTCCCCCGCACTAGCTCTCTCCCGCACTCGCACTCTGCCCACTCCCCCGCTTTCCTGCCCGCTCCCCGGGCCATCCCTGGGACGGGGACACCGCACCGGCACACGCGAGCTCACTGCGCACCCTACCCGCCCGTGCTCCCTCCCTCGCTCCGTCTGAAAGGTTCTTGTTTGGTTTTGGTAATTGAGTGACAATAAATGTGAGATACACAGGTGATTAGTCCATAGGTACATGTGTATGAGTAATACATGCCATGGAGGTGAAATAGCTTGGATTTGTTACAAGGCTCACACATGTGATGAAGGAGCTCATTGCATATGAGACATGACATTGAGTCATGTGACCAAGGTGAAGAAGGTCAAGACAAAACTTGGTTTGATGGACCGGTTGCAAGCATGAAGGGTAAGTTGGAGGCTTTGGAGCGATGGACCGCGTGGCAGTGAAGCTTGAGAAGACTTGGCGCCGATGGACGAAGGCAATGGTGAAAAGCAAGTGAGGTCAAAATCGATGAACCAATACGGTCACGTGATGATATGAAGTGGATCATTTCATTTGGTGATTGGTTGGTGCATGTGTTGCATCAACGATGGAGGAGATGGAATGGAATGTGCAAGGCAAAGGTTGTGTAGAGAAGTGCATGACCGGGTTTAGGATAGATGGTCATACTATTAAGAGGAGCAAACTTTTTTTGTATATCGGTCATCTAGTGCCATTAGAGTGATCTAATCTTGCATACGTGTTAGGATCGAGTGGCGTGGTGAATTGAGTGACTAATCCTTTGGGAAGTGTTTGTGAAAAGCTAATACACGTGCACAAGTTGGTGAACACTTGGTGGTGTTAGCACATTTGCAAAGGTGTTGAAAAAGGTAAAGAAATGGAGGCAAAATCGGGCTTGGGGTGCTCACCTAGGGGCACCGCCACCCCCTGTGGCGGTGACAAACTGAGGAGGCCGAGAGCGCGCAGATGAACTAGGGCATCGCCAGTGCCGGTGTGCACCACCCCTAGGATGGCTGTGCACTGCCAGCGGTTGTTCGGTGCCACCACCATTGATGGGAACAGGGATCCCGATCTTCCGTTAGGTGATGATAACTATCTTTTTGGTGGAGCACAACACACCGATCTAGCTTTAGATCCAAAGACCCAAACCCTACAATCTTAGCACCATGACTCCTTAGGTTATTAACTGTGTCACCAAGCCAGTTGACCTCACCAAGAAGACTAATCCCTACCTATGAAATGAAAAACACAAGAAAGAACTCGAAAGAACGCAGCTCAAGATTTGGGACAAACTGCATATGAATGATTAAGCACATGAGTTGCGGTTCCGCAAACCGATAGACGGTGACTGTCAATGATAGAATGATCTAAGCAAAACCCAAAACCTAGTGATGGTGGCGGCGTATGATTATAATGGTCTTAGGGTCGTCGCCTACCCTGGTCGTGCCCCCTAACAGGCTCAAAGACGATACACGACCCATTGGACCAAATACGGTAATGCAACACCCTGACAGATTCTAGATGCTCACTTGTTTTGACGATTCTCATTGATTCTGAGGGGATTTTGATGTGGGACTACTTCCATTGGTTTCCTTATGAAATTATCTTTCCATCCATATGTGGATCATTGAAAATAGAGTCCAGACGCATCCGAGGTGACCAGTGTATGGCAGACTGGTCCTAGAGGCCGTGGCAGAGTCAAATTCATGTTAGACCGGCCCTCCGGCTTGTGTTGGACGTCCTTGATGGTCATCTTTACCACAATCTCTTTCTCCAAGTTCCTCATGACCCTCTCCAATGTTCGTAATAAATATAACATCATTAGGTAGTAGTCTATTCTCAAAAGTATGAACAGGATCGCTTAAGAACGAGCTCACCTCTAAATTTAGCTGGCGCATTCGAGCTTGGGTCATTGGACCTTGCTTATTGTTTGGAGGATCAGCGGGTGTATCTAAAGGAGTGATGTCCTCATCATCCTCCCCCTCTTGAAACGGAGTCATCCTCAACTCAAGTTCATCTTCTCCCAAGTAAGGCTTCAAATCTGAAATGTTAAAAGTGGGACTAACCCCGAACTCGGGTGGCAACTCAAGTTTGTATGCATTATCATTTATTTTCTCAATTATCTTATAAGGACCAGTAGCTCTTGGCATTAATTTAGACTTGTGCAGCTCTAGAAATCTACCTTTTCTCAAATGTAACCAAACCAAATCACCCGGTTCAAGTTTTACTTCTTTTCTACCTTCACTACCAACAATCCTATACTTCTCATTCATCTTTTCAATATTTGTTTTTGTTGTTTCAGGTAACTTTCAAATAAACTCAGCATGCTCTCTAGCATCATTATGTGTTCTCTCAGTGGTAGGTAAAGGCAAAAGATCAATAGAAGCATGGGGGTTAAAGCCATACACTACCTGGAAGGGACTTACCTTGGTTGTAGAGTGTTCTGCCCTGTTATATGCAAACTCCATGTGTGACAAACACTCTTCCCAAAACTTTAAGTAGCGCTTCAAAATTGCTCTCAACATGGTGGATAATGTGTGATTCACTACCTCAATTTGCCCATCAGTTTGGGGATGACAAGTAGAAAACAGTAGCTTTGTCCCCAATTTATTCCATAAAGTGCGCTAGAAGTGTCTCAAGAATTTTGCATCGCGATCTGAAACAATAGTAGAAGGCATACCATGGAAGCGAATGATTTCTTGGAAGAATAGGTTAGAAATATGAATATCATCGCTTTTATGACAAGGAATAAAATGTGCCATCTTAGAAAAACGATCAACTACCACAAAATTAATATCCCTATCCCTCTTAGTCCTTGGCAATCCCAAAATAAAATCCATAGAAATCTCAGCCCAAGGAATAGAAGGAACATGAAGAGGCATGTACAAACCATGTGGGTTCAATCGTGACTTAGCTCTTTGATATGTGGCACACCGAGCCACAAACCACTCTACATCTCGCCTCATCCGTGGCCAAAAGAAGGGTGTGGCCAGCACCTCCTTTGTCTTCTTGGCACCAAAACGGCCTATCAATCCGCCTCCATGTGCCTCCTGCAACAACAAAAGACGAACAAAACCAACTGGAATGCATAGGCGGTTAGCTCGAAACAAAAAACCATCATGTATCATAAATTTATTCCATGTTCGTCCCTCTTTACAATTTTTCAAGACATCTTTAAATTCATCATCATTTACATATTGTTGTTTAATTGTTTTAAATCAAAAAAATATGACAATCAAGTTGAGATAGAATAGTATATCATCTAGACAAAGCATCAACAATAATATTATCCTTCCCTTTCTTGTGTTTAATAATATAAGGAAAAGATTCAATAAATTCAGCCCACTTAGCATATCTACGGTTCAATTTTTTTGCGTTCTAATATGTTTTAATGATTCATGATCAGAGTGAATAACAAACTCTTTAGGTCAAAGATAATGTTGCCACGTTTCTAATGTTCGAACAAGAGCATATAATTCTTTATCATATGTGAAATAATTAAGAATAGGTCCACTCAATTTCTCACTAAAGTAAGCAATGGGTTTACCATCTTGCATCAAAACGCCACCAATGCCAACTCCATTAGCATCACATTCAAGTTCGAAAGTCCTACCAAAATCAGGGAGTTACAACAATGGCGCGTGGGTAAGCTTGTCCTTGAAAAGAGCAAAGGACACCTCTTTTTTCTCTCCCTAATAGAATGCTACACCCTTCTTTGTCAACTCATTCAACAGGGTTGCAGTGGTGCTAAAATCCTTCACAAAACGGCGGTAAAATCCTACAAGTCCATGAAAGCTCCGCACATGTGTTACCGTTGTGGGCGTTGGCTAGCTCCGTATAGCCTGCACCTTGGTGTCATCTACCTCAATTCCCTGTGAGGTCACAACATAGCCAAGAAATGATACTCGTTCGGTGCAAAAAGTGAACTTCTCGAGGTTACCAAATAAACATGCAGTCCGTAAAGCATCAAAAATAGCACGTAGGTGATCAAGATGTTCAGTTAAAGACTTGCTGTAGATCAAGATATCATTAAAATAAACCACCACAAATTTGCCAATGAAAGGACATAAAACCTCATTCATTAATCTCAAAAAAGTGCTTGGTGCATTAGTTAAACCAAAAGGCATTACTAGCCACTCATACAAACCGAACTTGATTTTAAAAGCAGTTTTCCATTCATCGCCTAATTTCATTCTTATTTGGTGGTATCCACTCCTCAAGTCTATCTTTGAAAAAATTATAGAACCACTTAACTCATCAATCATGTCGTCTAACCTAGGAATAGGATGACGGTACCTTATCGTGATATTGATAATGGCTCTACAATCTATGCACATGCACCAACTGCCATCTTTTTTTGAAACCAAAATAACTAGAACAACACAAGGACTAAGGCTCTCACGTACATACCCACGCTCCAGAAGGTCTTGGATTTGGTGCTAAATCTCCTTAGTCTCCTCGGGGTTGGCTCTATAGGCAGCTCGGTTTGGCAAGCTCGCTCTAGGAATCAAGTCAATCTGATGCTCGATCCCTCAAATGGGTGGAAGCCCTAGAGGTATCTTAGTGGGAAACATATCACTATATTCCTGCAAAAGGTTAGTGACAGAGGTCGGCAAAGTGCTTGAAATATCATCCATGGAAAATAAAGCATCTTTGCAAATCAAAAGCATAGCGCACATCTTTAATCTCTGCTAGATTAGATTTATTAGCAAACATCACAGGATTTTTCAATTTAATTACTGACTGTTTTGCAGAGTTAGCATCAACTTGTGTATTTGCACTAGCAAGTGTCTCTTGATCAGCTTGTACAATTTGAGCAGGGGTCATGTGTTGCAAAATAATTTTTTGGCCCTGATGCATAAGTGTATATGTGTTATTTCTACCATGGTGGATAGTACATTATCAAATTCCCATGGGCGTCCTAATAAAAGTGAACAAGCTTGCATGGGTACCACATCACAAATAAGCAAAATCAGAATAGGGACCAAGGGAAAAATACACCTGGGTTGTGTGTGTTACCTTGGCCTTAACGGAGTCATTAAGCCATTGAATATGATACGGTTGCTTATGAGGGTGCATGGTCCATTCAAGCTTCTTGACCAAATCACAACTCACCAAGTTGTTGCAGCTGCCTCCATCGATGATGACTAGTGTACATTGATCTTTAATCACAAATAAAATCGAGAACAAATTATGGCGCTGCAGCCCCTCTGTCTCCTTCATCTATGTACTGAGGACTCACTACACAATAAAAATCCACTAGTTGCCTGCATCTTCAGAGCTCACAGAAACTCCCATTTGATCTTCATTTGAAGCAGGTTCATCTTCAATGTCTTCCTCTACATCAGAAGTGCTAACATAACCTCCATCTTCTGTACCAATGTACGCTCGCTTGCTAGGACATTCCCTTGCCACATGTCCAAGTCCGGCAATGATGGCACTAAATGGCTGAAGAGCATTCGGTGGAAGCCACAAATGAGGCACTCTTAGCCGGTTCCTACAAACGAGTCTTACCAGCGGCCGAAGGCGAAGTCGCGGGTGGTGCTGAATGGGTGCTTGCTAGTGTAGTAGACCATGTGCTTGCTGATGGTGCTAAAGGAGATGCACCCAATGACTTGGTGGGCGGCGACATGATTGCCTTAGACGTGAAGGAGGTTCCATAGTTGCGCCTACTCCTTTGCAACGGCTGCGATCGCCCCTGCAATTCTTTTTCTGCAAGCATGGCAAGCGGAAAACAACTGGTTGGTAATGTTAAAATCTTTATAATCTACAATATCCTAAATTTCACATCTCAAACCACCATAAAAATGACACACTTTATCCTTTGGATCCTCCTCTATCCCACAACGAATCATGCCCTTTTGAAGCTCTGCAAAATATTCTTGAACGAACATATCTCCCTGTTCTAAGTGCTGTAATTTTTTACACAAATCTCATTTATAAGAAACATGAACAAATCTATCATGCATCCCATGTTTTAAGTCTTCCCATGAATCAGGTTTTTGCTGCAAAGAAGCCCACCTGATTATAGCAAAATCTTTAAATTCACTAGCGGCTTGTCTAACCTTATGGAGATCAGGTACAAGATGGGAAGCAATTTTTTGTTCTATTGTCATCTCCCAATCTAGGTATTCCTTAGCATCATAAGGATCATCGTTACCTTGATTGTGCCAGTTTTTATTACCTCCCATACCTATTTTATTCTTGAGGAGTCGTCTTCTACGTAGGCGGTTCACGTTGGTCTTAATGTGGTCAGGCAAACCATTAGTATCTTAAACAACATCCTCCTCCAATTCTTGAAACCATCATGGTCATCGTCCTCGTCTTTATTATCATCGGGCTTGGGAGGATTGGTCTCAATCTATTGAATCCTCGCTTGTCCACACTCTCAACAGAATGATGTAGACCTCTAATTTCTTCCGTTAATGTGCTCATCTATTGTAGCATGAGATACTTCAGTTCCTGAAACTAGCTAGACAAAATAGGTACATCGTCTGGCATGGTTAGATATCAACAAAAACCCTATAAACTATTTTGGTTTAGTTCGTGCAATCACACCCTCACACACGTCTTACCAAGTTCTTACCAACGCGAGCAAAGGATGGCAACCGATGGCTTGGTTGTGACACTGCAATTGCAAGGTCTTTTTCTGTACCGATCTAAAGGATATGTGGAGCTTGAAAGCCACACAAAGAGGAAAAATGTATATTTGGCACACAGGTCAGTAACAGATAGTAATGCTAAATTATAGTCCCAAATACTTGTTCTCGTTGCTGGCCTAACGTGTTCCAAGTACCAGGTGTGTGTGTGACAAGTATGTAGAAACAAGTATGATGGATAGGAAGAGCAACAGGAACAAAGCACAAGACAGCACACGCTAACACAACTCAATTAGGCATTTTCTATGTGCTCCTCTAGATATTGTTTCTCTTTTGTCCGTCTCTTGTTTCTCTTTTTTGTGCTATCATTGTTTTTTTAGGAAACTTCAACTTTTTATTTTATTTTTTTATTTTTTCTTGGCTTAGGAACACATAAGAAGTAACCATAGAAAATTTGAGCTTAAACAAGTGAAAGATGTGGCCTGTGAAAAATTCAGAAGATGTGCTCAAAACTGACAAAAAGCTTCTAGGCTCGAAAAGACAATCTTGTGACCAGTTTTTGGGAAAAATAAATTTTTTGCTGATCGATTTTGATATAAAGAACGTCTCAATCAGAGTTCATATGTGAAAGTTACGACCGGATTAAGAACTAATTCCAAAATAGAAGACAAAATAGGAACAATGCACGTAAAATTGGTCACGACAGCTAGGGTTTGATGGAAATGATGGGGGAAAACACACGAACTGGACTCTAACACGACTTAACTAGCAACAAGACCTCGACCAGGACACACACTCAACACGATGGACTCTGAAACTAAAATATGCAAAGGCTATGGCGCGGAAGGTTCTAGGATAGGAAAAATGAGTATGGCACTGGACTACGGGACGAATGTGAAACTCTCAAAACTAGGGGATAGATGTGAATCTGACAGTATACCTTAGCTCTGATACCACTTGATGGGAACAGGGATCCCGATCTTTCGTCAGGTGATGATAACTATCGTTTTGGTGGAGCACAATACACCGATCCGGCTTTAGATCCAAAGACCGAACCCTATAATCTTAGCACCACGACTCCTCAGGTTATCAACCATATCACCAATCCAGTTGACCTCACCAAGAATTTTAATTCTTGCCTACAAAATGAAGAACACAAGCATGAATTTGAAAGAACGCAGCTCAAGATTTAGGACAAACTGCAGATGAAAGATTAAGCACATGAGTTAGGGTTCCACAAACAAATAGACGACGACTGTCAATGGCAGAATGATCTAAGCAAAACCCAAAACCTAACGACGATGGCGGTGTATAATTATAATGGTCTTAGGGTCATCGCCTATCTAGGACGCACCCTCCTAACGGGCTCAAAGATGATACTTGGCCCATTGGACCAAATACGGTAATGCAACACCCTGACAGATTCTGGATGCATAATTTTTTTGACAATTCCTATTGATTCTAAAGGGATTTTAATGTTGGACCACTTCCATTGGTTTCCTTATGAAATTATCTTTCCATCCATATGTGGATCGTCGAAAACAGAGTCCAGACGTGTCCTGGGTGACCAGTTTGTGGCATACTAGTCCTGGAGGCCGAGGCAAGACTCGAATTCATGTTGGACCGGCCCTCCGGCTTGTGTTGGACGTCCTTGCTGGTTATCTTTGCCTCCATCTCTTCCTCCAAGTTCCTCATGATCCTCTCCAATATTCCTAAAAAATATAATATCATTAGGTAGTAGTCTATTCTCAAAAGTATGAAAATGATCGCTTAAGAACGAGCTCATCTCTAAATTTAACTGGCGCATTTGAGCTCAGGTCATTAGACCTTGCTTATTGTTTTGAGGATCAGCGGGCGCATCCAAAGGAGTGATGTCCTCATCAGTCATGGGCACCGCCCCTTTTTAGCTGAGAGGGAGGAAGCAGGGCTTGTCACCACCATTGTCACCGCCATGTGCAGGGCGATGCACCGCCCGGTGCTGTCCAGTGGCACCACCACTATTTCCCAAGGGTGGTGAGTTTGGTGCTAAGGAGAGGGGGTCACCGTCATGATCACTGTCATGGTGACAGTGGTGCACCGCCCTATTTTTCTAGAGAGAAGGGTTTTTGGTGTGTTGGCCGGGGTGGCACCGTGACCCCCTGTCTGGTGCCACCGTCGCCTATCTAGTGACCACGGCTAGTCAAACTAGCCGCTGGATTCGACCATTGGGGGGGCACCGCCACCCCATGTCCGATGACCGCACTGTCATGTATGGTGCCCTTGCAGAAAGTGCAGCTTTGCTCCAATGGCTCTATTTGACTTGTGGGCTATAAATAGAGGTGGAGCTTGGGCATTTGGCTGGTTGAGCACTTTGGGGATGTATTGCCCTTATGTGTGCTTGGTTTGATAAGCCTCTAACTCACTTGTGCTTGCGAGAAGTGTGAATCCATTGTGAGTGAGTGGTTCTAGTGCATTGCATTGTGAGATTGCATCGAGTGGCACTAGGTGATCGAGTTGCAAGCCAGTGGTGCTTGTTACTCTTGGAGGTTGCCACCTCCTAGATGGCTTTTTGGTGGTCTCTGTCGAAGCACACAAATAAGATTGTGCACTGCTCCGGAGAAGTGATTGTGAGGGGGATTGTGCTCACCCCATGGGAGCCGCAAAGAGCAACACTAGTAGAGTGAGACGCGAAGGGCGACAAGTGGTTCAGCCGAGTCAAGTGATAAAGCTTGTGGTAAGGACTCCACGTGGTAGAGTGTGACTTGTGGGTCACCACTAGAAAGAGGACCGATAGGAACCTTGGAGCTTGTCTCAACGGGGACTAGCTTGGTGGCAACCAAGTGAACCTTAGGATAAAAATCATCGTGTCATTCTTGTCTTCCCGTTGGTTTGCATTCCCCTTTATACAAGCTTGTATTTACATTTCATATATTGTGCTTGTGTAATTGCTCTTATAATTAGTTGACTTGTATAGTTTGCTAGTTACATTCTTGCTTCTGTAGCATAGAAGTAGCTCTCTTACATGACTAATTTGGTTTGAGTAACCTTGTTAGTCACATTGCTTAATTTGTGTAGCTAAATAATTTACGCTCTCTAATTTGACATTAGTTGCCTTGTTATTGAGCTTTGCTAGTGAGCTTAGGAGCTTTGTGCTTTTGCATCACTAGCATGTGTAGGAGCTCCCCGGTTGCCAAAGTACTAGTGCATAGGTTTGTGTGACCTTGCTCTAGAATTGATTAGATGAGCTCTAGCTAGCCCGACACCTTTGTTGCCTAATTACGATCTTTATAAGGTGCTTATGGACTTAGATAGAGGGGTGTAGTTGTCACACGCAATTTCGTAGAGCCAAAATTGGGTGCACATCATATGTGTGCCAGGATCAATTTTCCACACATGACTTAATATCATCAGTGATAATAAAAAATAGTGTAAAAAAGAGTATTATTAATATGACATGGTCATCAGAGAAAAGGTGAAACATCAATTCCCTCCATAGGAAGGTCGACGATAGCACACGCGCCTAACACCCGGGAATATCCTCCGGATGCCCATCCCAAGCTTCATCTTCTAAGCATCCTTCAATTTTATTTGAGGAATAGCAAGGGTGAGTACTTATCATACTCAGCAAGTACCGGTGGAAAGTAATATGAAATGCAAGGCTTAAAACAAGGACAAAGCTGACTCAGGCTTACTGTAGGTTCACATTTTTAGTTGGCAAAGTTTTATTAAAACAACCTATATTTACTAAGTGTGTAAGGAGATATCCCAAGCCCTTAATTAAATGAGAGTATCATCATTAATTTTATGAAAACATTCCAAAGGTTTCCATCTCCATTATCATATGGCATAGCCATGTCTGAAATCAAAATCAAGGTAGCCACCTCATCATCAATGAACATAGCAATGCCCAACAAATTCCTAGAAACTCCATTTATAAACATGTGAGATCCATTTCTAAGCATGTGAGGTCCATTTCTAATCATGTGAGGTCTATTTCTAATCATGTGAGGGTCCAGGCTGCTCATATCCATGAGCACGATTGATATATGAGTTTTACACTCTGTAGAGGTTGTACACTTTCACCCCAAGTCGTGATTCCCATTTGCCTGAGGCTTGCAAGACCCACAAACACTTCCAAGGTGAGCGGACAGGGTTTCACTATGAGACTTTTCATAGTTTCTACTAGTAGGAAGCAACCCACTAGTTTTTAGTCTAGTGCATGGTTAGCCGTCCCTGTAGGGAGCCCAAGTAGCCACTCGCGGCATCCCTCATGAACGAGGACTACCATACTTAGTGTAACACCTCTGGTGTTTTAAACACTAAAATATGCCATGTCATCATATGCATTGCACATCATTCTTGTGTTAGTGAAAACTTTGATATGCATTCACTAAAACAAGTTTACTTTTATGATTATATGTGTTGACTTGTATGAGATGAATCAAGTTCAAAACCTTAGTATTAAATTGGAATTCCAAAACCCTAATTTCCAGCATTTAATACTACCCTGGAAAACCTAATTCTAAATCTAAGCACAATTTGGGGTTGAGCCTAAAAGAAAAAGTGTAGAGCTTGTCAATAGTGTACAAAGTTGGTTTTTAGAGTTTTCAAAGTTGTTATATAAAATTTGAAGTAATTTGAAAGGGGATAAATTCTTAAAGTGTCCCCTTTTGATTTTAAACTTGCATTGTTAAATGTAGATAGAAGTTTGAGTATGGTTATTAAAGCAAAGTTGTTGAACTTTGAATTTGGAGCAACTTTTATTTTTGGAGATTTTTGAGTTACCATACAAATTTGAAAGTAATTTGAAAAATGAAGCGAGTGGCAATTCGGTAAATATCTTGAACAGTGCGAAGCAGGTAGGCTCTTCGCCGCCGGCAAGCTTCCACCGGCTTCCACGCGTGCTCGCGAGTGACACCTCCTGCTTCGACGTATCCGCGTTGTTGTTACTTGTCAAGCACACCTTCTCCGCCGCTCTCCGCTCTCCTGATAAGTCTAGGAGCGCCCTCCTGTCGCTCTCTCCTTCCCTCTATTTCCCGGTCAGCGCCACCCAGCTCCGACGAGCTCGCGCCGGAGTCATAGAGCCCTCCCTAGCCTTAGCCAAGCATGTCACCATGATCGCCATCACCTAGCGCCTCCATATCACCCACTTGCGTAGCTTCTATCCCTTTGGTTTGCCCGGCGTAACCTCGTCTTCTCCAACTCCGGTGAGGATCCGCCGAGATCCATTCCACCTTGGACAGGTAGTTCGGGTGGGCTTCTTGCTTCATCTTTTGCTGTTTCTTGATCTTCATTCTCTTGTGATGTTCATGAGCTTGATTCGTTGACCATTTGGTCAGTTGCTTTCCTTAGAACGGAGCTTCACCGTGAGTTCACACCGCCGCTATCGTCTCCAACGCCGACGACTTAGCTCCGCCTTGCCTTAGCCATCGTTCTTGCATGCATCAGCTTTGGGGTGAGCCACTGATCATGCCTATGTGATGTATTTTACCTCTACCACGCCATACCCACAGGACTGTGGGACGCCGATGAGTTTTGCTCCGCTGTGCCGCTGCGCGCGTCGCTGCTAGTGTTGTGGAGTGTTGTTGGTTCAATTAAGTGCTCGGTTAAGTCCGTTGGGAGGTGCTGAGTACGCCAAAGACCTTAGTATTGCCGACGAGGACACCACCGTGCCGCCATCATCGCCGACGAGGTCTCTGCAGTAGTCTAGATGTTCAACCAGTGCCATTAGTCTAAGCGCAACGCTGGGGAGGTCATGTTGGTTCAATCCATACAGCCGGAGCCCTCATCACTGGTGAGTAATCACCAGTCAGAGGGCCTTGCAGCCGTGGTCAGCACGGGCTGACCGGTAGGGTCACCCTATCAATAGCTGTTTAAGTGAAAATGTTTTTTCTATTTTGCTAAAATGGTTAAATAGTGTTGTGATTTGTTTATTTTGTGTAGAAATAAATAGAGCTCCAAAAATTATGAAAATTTATGTGTGGACCTCTATGAGATGTGAACTATTTAGGAAAAATATTAAATGTTACTTTTCAGTACATTTTGAATGTGATAAAAATTGCTCAAATTAATTAATAAATGGGATTCCATGATTTTTCTAGGCTTACATAATTATCCAAAAATTATGAAAATTGTTTTTCCACTTAGTTATCATGTGATGAGCCTTCACAAACATTTGGAGCTCATTTGGAAAAAGTTGATTTATTTCATAATTTTGAATTAATTAATTAATTAATTAAAACAAATAGTAAACCTTAATGACTTAGGTTTTGTTTGAATTTGGGATTGAGTGATGACCTTGGGTAATTAGCATAAAATGATCCTTGGTACTTTAAGTAAGTGTTTGAGTTTATGATCGAAGTTGTGGTTAAGAAATGTTAATTAGTATAACCCCACTAAGGTCATTAGTGTTAATCTAAGTAAACCCTAGAGAAGGTTTAGTTAGTTGTTAGTTTGTAACTATACCATGAAGGAAAGTTGTATTCAAGTTATTAACTTTTGCATCCATCATCAAGCATCATGTTTTATATCTCGCATCATATTAAACATGGCATTGTTACTACGTGTAGTGAACGAAAGTGAGAACTTGGTAGTCAACCAAGTTGTTGAGGAAGTCAACCCACCTGTTGAGGTCGAGGTTTGATATCTGTGGAACATCTCCAGAACCTGACTATTCGACAATCAAGGCAAGCCCTGGATGCATTTAAACCTACCTTGTGTTTTACAAATTTATATCACTTTTATTATTAAATGTTGCATTAAGTGATTAGGAATTGAGTGGAAACCTAATTGGTGCATTACCAACCTTGTTTTTCCATATCAACCTTGTTACCAGCTTCAATTCGAGAATGCCTAATTATGCTTAGCCATGCTTAGACCGATAAAAGTCGGGTGATTACCTGTCACCTGCGAGATATAAATGGATTTTTGGATACGATTGGTTATTTATGTTATCATGAGATATAATCATGTGGAGCAATAAATCTAGACCAGGCAGACTCGGTGTATGAGAGCCACAAGACATGGATGTCTTGTGAGCGGGTTCTTTCCGCCTGTGTCGATTAAGAACCGTCCATTGTTGAATTGCATGAGGTGAGACTTTGTAGTACTGGCCACATACTTCGGTAAGCCTTAACTCGGCTATTCTATTACGAGAATGGCTACTCGCGCACTAGGGAGTGGAGAGATGGCGAGAGTAGCGTGTACCCACGTGGCAATGGGCTAGACTGGTGGAGTACTGTGCTCTCAGGTGGCGCGGACCCGTTCTTGTTTTAGAGGATCTGAGGGTAGGTTGATATATGTAGGTCAGGGACCTACATATGTCGTGTGGTTGAGAATCCCCAGCTGGGTTATAATCGGTTCGAATCAGTCGTTGCTCCTCGGTTATGGAGACTTCAACTCACTAGTTCATCATCGTAGTTAACAAATGGAACTTGAGTTAGATTTGAGAAAGAGTTTGATATGAAGTTCATGATCTCAATATGGATCATGTCAGCTTTATATATGATCTTTATGAAGATTTAAATGTTGAAAGAAAGAATCTTGTTAGAGAGCTTTTACGCAAAAGAACTTTGATTCTTGCTAAAGCCTTACCTTGAATCCCCGAGCCTGCATTCCTGAGTCTTCTCCGTTTTTACTGTCGGTTAAGTCTTGTTGAGTACTTTTGTACTCAGGGTTCTTTAACCCTTGTTGCAGGTGAACCTCATGAGCAGGTCTGCTTTGGACCGTGCTGCATGACGGTTTTTCAAATCAAAGATGACAAGTAAATGTGTGGCCCTTGGGCAGGGCACTTTAATTGTGTGTTTTGTTTTATGTTACTAATGCTACTCCACTACTATGGTTTGTAATAATAATCGTACTTGGTTTGTAAGATTTGAAACAACTATTTTGTAACTAAGTTATTGTAAGACTTCCTGCTATTTTACTCTGATGTAAATTATTGAATAAACTATTGTAATACTGCAATGACTCTGTAATGGATCCTGCTCAGAAAAATCGTGGATGATTCGGGTTTCCCGAGGACACCCGACTAGGCTTCTTAAGTTACCGGGAACATATGCATAGTCGCCAGAGGTCATTGGACAATGACAGGTGCATGTGGGCCCTATAATTTAGGAGGTTCTGCCATAGACTGGTATCAGAGCGACCATTACAAAGATTTTGTAGTATTGTTTTACAAAAACTTCAAAACTGATTTGGGGCAAATAAATTTAACTGTTAATTTGGTCCAAATTGCTTCTGACTTATCTTAATTCATTCTCGCAATTCCTTATTTGATTAATAAGGCTTTATATGGTGGAGTAGTAATCTTATTATGCCCTATATAATAAGAACTATTGTTTATGTACCTTAGGAGCTTTGATGTTTAAGTTTCGTAAGGATGATTCATGCATCATGATTAATCCACTTGTTAATTACTTTCCCTCTTAGTTTGGGTTGAGTAGTATAAATCCCATTCTTACTACTCTTTAGACTTTTCTCAGATTGTCTTACTGTTATTAAATCTTGCTTTCTACAGTATGGCTCGTACCAAGATAACACCCCATAAGTCCGTTGGACCCAAAGGAATTCCTCGTCACTAGCTTGCCCCTAGGAGTGATGGTGCTAGCAGTAGCAGCTTTAGGCCTGATCCCTAGGCTGAGGTACAGAGGCTTTCAGCAGAATTAGCACTAGGCTACTAGAGATAGGGCCTTGGATGCCATCCAGGTGGGCGAGTTACAGGATCAATTGAGGCATCTCACCGCCGCTCATAAGAACTATGAGCATATGTTAGTTCGTATGGTGGAAGGAAGAAATGAGGCTTGGCATAGAGAAGATATAGCTAGAGCCCTGAGTTCATGAGTTAGAGTTCTATGTAGAAGACTTAGAAGAATATTATACCAATCTGCATGAAGAAGTCCATAGGCTGAACAATCTCATGGATCCAAATCATGAGCCTCAAGCAGATGCAATGGACCCAGGTGTCATCATTGCAGATGATAATGAACCTGAAGAGGAAGAAGAAGAGGATCCAGAAGAAGTAGTGGTGGTCAATGAAAGTGATGAGGAAGGCGAAAATGTTTCTAGAATGGATATCCGATCACGAGGTTTGATGTGATCAAGGAGAAGAGTAGAGTTGTAATATAGTGAGTTCTAGTCAAGCTGGGTAGTCTTGCTTAAGTGCAGACTTGTGTATAAATAAGTGAACCCAATGTAATGTGTTTGTAGTAAGTTCTTTTAATAGTTCAATAAATGTTTGTGAGTAAAGTTTGGTTTGTCATGAACAGATGCCTCGTACTCGGCTTCGGATATTCCTGGTTCTTCGCAAGACGAGGGTGATGTTCCTGATCCACCACCAGTTCCACCAAATTGGGCTGATGCTATCGCGGCACTGGTCAATGTGATCGTAGATAATGCTCGGTTGCTTCAGGAGTTAGCTCAAAGCAATCAAAATATGATGCAAGGGAATCATGGTCGTAATCATCAAAGGCAAGAAGCTACGTATGTTGACTTCACGGATACATGACCACCAGTATTTTCTAAGGCTGATGAACCACTTGAGGCTGATGATTGGCTTTGTACCATAGAGCAGAAGTTCGACCTCATTCAATGCACTGAATTCTAGAAGCCTATTTTTGCTGCCCAACAGCTTAAAGGTGTAGCAGGTGCTTAGTGGGCGAACCTTGTGGCCATGCAACCAGCCGGTACTTGGTTAACTTGGGCATGAGTTCCGCACTACTTTCCATGCCCATTATATTCTAGATGGAGTTATGGCCATGAAGCTTGATGAGTTTCTTGCTTTGAAGCAAGGTGATCAAACAGTCATGTAGTATGTGGGCAAGTTCAATCACCTTTCATAGTACGCACATGAGCATGTTAACACAGATGCCAAGAAGAAGAAGTGGTTCATGCGTGGTCTTAATACCAAACTTTAGACCATGATGACTACCTGCACAAATATCACGTATCATGAGGCAATTAACATTGCTATTGCTTTAGAGGAGAAATATCGACAACATAAGGAAATTAAGAAGAAAAAGAGCGTGCCATCTGGGTCCTTTGGTGGCAATCAAAAGAGACATAAGATAATTTATCATCCAATGAATCACTACCATCCTCCTTATCGCCCACCGTAGTTCCAAACCGGGCAATGACCAAATGTCCGTCCTACCATAACTTACCTAAACTCACAACAGATAAATGTTCCTAGTGTTCGTGCTCCAACACCCCAAGGCCACAATTACCCATGTTTCACTTGTGGGAAGTCAGGTCATTTCTCTAGGGAATGTCTGTATCCTAAGCAGTATAATATGAATTTTTAGAAGGCTCCCAGAAATCAATAACAGGGTCAAGCTCAGGACAAGAACAATAACCAAAATGCTTAGAAGGGCAGAAATGAAAAGATGACAGGGTGGGTTTTCTATACTCAAGCTGGGGAGATTCCAGAAGGGGAACCCGTGATGCTGGGTATGTTTCCTATCGCTGATCATCCTGTAGTTATGCTTTTTGATTCTTGTGCATCTCATACATTCATCAATAGAACCTTTGTCATAAAGCATGAAATTCTAGTTGGGGAAACAAAGGAAAATTACTATATACAGTCGCCCAGGGGACGTATGTGTACTAAGGAAATGGTGTACCAGGTACCCATAAACCTAGGTGGGCATATTTTTCCCACCACCATGATTATTCTAAAAGATTAGGATATAGATGTGATCCTGGGATGAACTGGATGCATCAGCATAAAGCTGTTGTAGATACTTTGAATAGGACAATAAGGTTGAGTTTGCCAGATAGTAATTCTCAGCTTCTTATCCAACTTCCAATCTTAAAGAGATCAGTGGAAAAGTTTGTGCTAACTTCCGTCAAGGAGATTAGAGATATCCCTGTAGTTTATGAATTTCTAGATGTTTTTCCTAAAGATTTACTCGGTCTACCACCTGATAGAGATGTTCAGTTTGGAATAGATCTAAAGCCTAGAACAGCTATGATATCTAGGAGAGCTTATAGGATGCCTTCCAAGGAATTAGTTGAGTTGAAGACTCAATTGCAAGAGTTGATTGATAAAGGATTTATCCAACCTAGTTCATCACCTTGGGGATGTCCCATTTTTGTGAAAAAGAAAGATGAGACTCTAAGATTGTGTGTTGACTATCATCCATTGAATGAAGTGACAATTAAAAATAAATATCCCTTTCCTCGGATAGATTTACTTTTTGATCAACTGGCTGGAGCCAAGTTTTTCTCCAAGATTGATTTGAGGTCAGGTTATCATCTAATCAAAATTAAGCCTGAAGATATTCCCAAAATGGCATTTACCACCAGATATGGATTATATGAATACTTGGTAATGTCTTTTGGTTTGACGAATGCCCCAGCTCACTTCATGTATCTGATGAATTCAGTGTTAATGCCTGAGCCAGACAAGATTGTAGTGGTCTTCATTGATGGCATCTTAATATATTCCAAGAACAAGAAAGAACATGCTGAACATCTCAGAGTTGTTCTGACACGCCTAAGAGAACATCAGTTATATGTCAAATTCAGTAAGTGTGACTTCTGGCCAAAGGAGGTATGGTTTTTAGGACATGTCTTGTCAGCTGAAGGAGTTGTGGTAGATCCAAGCAAAGTTAAGGATATACTAGATTGGAAACCACCAACCACTGTTCATGAGGTTCAAAGTTTTCTAGGAATGGCGGGTTATTACCATCGTTTTATTCTAGATTTCTCTAGAATATCCAAGTCCATCACTAGATTGTTGAAAAACCAAGCCAAGTTTGTCTGGTCACCTAACTATGAAGAAGCTTTCCAGACTTTGAAGAGATTATTAACCACTGCACCAGTGTTAGCACAACCAGATATCGAGAAGCCGTTTGACATTTATTGTGATGCTTCTAGTATTGGTATTGGGTGTGTATTGATGCAAGAAGGCCGAGTCATCGCCTATGCTTCCAGACAACTTAAGCGACATGAAGAACATTATCCAACTCATGATCTGGAGTTAGCAGCAGTTGTCCATGCTTTGAAGATTTGGCGGCATTATCTGCTTGGTAATACTTGTCATATTTATACAGATCACAAGAGTTTAAAGTATATCTTTACTCAATTAGAATTGAACATGCGGCAAAGAAGATGGTTGGAATTGATTAAAGATTATGACTTAGAGGTGCATTACCACCCTGGTAAGGCAAATGTGGTTACAGATGCACTCAGTCGTAAGAGTCATTGCAATTGCATGACCATGAAGACAATGGATCTAACTTTATGTCATGATATGGAGAAGTTGAATATAGAGATAATTCAACAAGGTAGTTTGACCAATATAACTATTGAATCAACTATTCAAGACCAAATTATTGCCGCTCAGAAAGAAAACAAGGGTATAGCCCATATCAAAGAAAGAGTCAGGAATGGAAAAGCAGCATGCTTCAGAATAGATGATGTGTAACAACCTGGGTTTTTGGAGAAGCCAAAAATATGAACTTTTTAAAAATTTTCCTGCAATGTGTGAAGCATGTAGATGCTAGGTCAAACTAAGAACAATTTATAAATAAATTGTTGCATGCATATAGAATTACTTGTAAGAGTTTGCCGGAGTTCTTTTGTTGGTTTAGTGTTTTGTGTTGGAGAGCACAAGTCCATAGCAAATCCTATTGATCCCTTCTAGAATGTCTTATGAATCCCTTTTCCTCTCTCTCAATTCATCTTTTGGCTTTTGAATCCCTTGATCTAATTCATAAAGCCAATCGACTTTCCTTGTAAATCAATGCCCATCGATGCCAACCCTTGGCATTGCATTCCGAAACCCGTAGTAGACCCTAGTGGACCCCACCTGGGTGATCACGTGATAGGCGATGCATGTATACCAACCTAGAGCTCTCGGAAGTAAATATAATGGAGCAAGAAATAGAAAAGAAATTAGAAAAGAAAAGGGGCATCTGGCCCAAGTAACCGAACCAGCCCACCCTGCTTCTGGCCCGCTCGCACGCGCGTGGCCTGCTTAGCCCAACCGGCGCAGCAGCCCAACCGAGCCCCCTCTCGTTGCCCCGCTGGCCTGTCTCGCACCCCATCGGCCCACGAGCACGCAAGCTGCTGGCCCAGCCGCGCGGCCCACCAGTGCTTGGCCAAGCAGCCGAAGCCCCACTCCGACCCTAACCCTAGGGCGCACGCGCCCTGGCCTCCAGACGCCGCCGCCGCCGCCGCTCGCTCTGTCATGCGTGCACGCGCCCTGCACGAGCACCGTACCCAAGCTTACAGCCCCACACACCTCGGCCTCCACGCCGCTTGTTGCGCGCCACATGTCTCTACCCATGCACGGATGTCGAGGATGGACGGAGCTCCTAGAAGCCCTAGCCCGCGAGCATAAATAGCCCGAGCCACCGCCATCCCCTTCTTCCTCCCCAGTGCGCCGCCCCTTCTCCTCCATTTCTTAGCCGCCACCGCAAGCCCCTACTCCGTGCCCCGCATCTCGCCGGAGAGCACGCCAAGCCGGAGCCAATGCCGAGGCCGCGGCGCCGCCCATGACGCTGTGCTCCCCGGCCGTCCGACGAGCGCCGTCCCAGACATGGGGATGAGCCAGAGGCGCCGTCCTCTGTCTTCTCGCCCCTACGTTCGCATTGTCCTCGACGACGTCTGTGGCCGCATCTCTGCGGGCGCGTCCACAACGTTCGCATAGCTGCACCACCAAGGCCACACCGATGCCCTCCACCTTGAGCCTGCACTACCACCGGCGCCTCGCCACCGCGACATCGAGCTGGCCGCAGACACGATCCATCACTCCAAGCCAAGCTCCTTCCCCGCCCACGACGTGAGCACGTCGTGACATCGCGTCGTCTCGAACCTTTGTACCAGCGCCATGGCACCACGATGATGCCCACGCATGCGGCATCGGCACCCTCTGCCTCCTGCCCGCCGCCACAGAGCCCCTCCTTCCAAGGACGCCATGGCCGGGACGCCTTGGGGCCATAGCACCACTGTAGAGCTCTGGGTCTGCACTGGGAGCCCGCCTCCACCCGCACTGTCCTCCATGCCGTCATCCTCGCTGGAGCACACCGCGACACCGCCACGGGGAGCCACCTCGCCAACAGCTGAAGCCACCACGAGAATGCCTTTTGCTGCCGTCGAGCCCTCTGGTGAGGACCTCAGCCTTAAAGCCTCACTTTTTGTGCGCTACCTGGTCGCCTGCCTGACCGGCCTTCAAGCCGCTAACCGTGTCTACCCGTGCACCGCCGGAGCGCCGCGGCGTTCCCATGACACCGCCTCGTCCTGACCTCCTAGAACCAGTAGAGTTAGCACAAGGCCGGCCCTAGACCAACGAACACATGCACGCACGCACACGGCCCAAGCGCGGCCTTGACGAGCCACTGGTGCTCAGGAACGCCGATGCGGCCAAGTGCCCGCGCGCCCACATGAACCAGCATCAACCAAGACCATCTTGCCTTATCGCTAAACCCCCGCGGCCTCATCATGTTGTCGTCCTACGTGCCAAGCCTTGCACAGGCACAAGAACGCCATGGGCGCACGACTGGCATGGACATGCCGCCACGGGCAATGGCGTGATGCCGTGACATGTTAGTCACCACGCCCTTTTAGCCATCCCCTTCACCACCGTGATCTCCCACCTTGCCATCACGTTCATGACCACAACCACCGCATGGACTCACGCAAGCACCGGCCTACGACCTTGCCTTGTTGCCACTACCTGGACGAACGCACAGCACGCGCGCGGGTACCGTCAGGCGAATGCCTCCACCCTCGCAAGCCAAGCCCTTTTGGGCCTTCCACTAAGCACCGATGAGCATCCTATGGCCTTGCTCTTCTTGCCATGGAACACAGCCTCATGGCGTAGCGCCATGCACGCAGCCTGCTGACCACCACGGCCATGCACGGCTACCTCGTGACCTCATCGCCATTGCATGCGCACGCACCAGTCAAGCCCATACCTTTCGGCCTTGGTCACCGCTCCTTCCCATCCTGCTATCGTGTGGCTTGTAGCAACACACACGTGCAACCACTAGCATGAAGTGCCTTGTCGCCCATGGCCACGCCGAGCGGCCAAACGCCAGCAAGCGCACGCACATCACCGCACGGCCTTGCATGAGCCCTGTGCCTAGCCCCATCCTTGCTATGGCACACACACATGGCAGTGGACTAGACTCTGCCTTGCCACCGTCAGAACAGAGGTACCCCAATCGGAGCCCACTATCGACACTGGCCGCTATGGTTGTGCCATGCACTGCGTCGGTGGCCACCACTGCTGCCCTGCCCTCCTCACGTCACTTAGCCCAATAGAGAGCGTAGGACACTGGCTGCTTGACCACCTTCCTCTGTCTGACTACCGAGAATGCGAGCCAAATGCCTCAGCAAGCCGTAGCAAGTCACAGCCAGCCCTTGGCCAACCTTAGCCACTTGTAGCCAGCCGCAGCCAGCCACAGCTAGCCACAGCAGGCCGTAGCTGGCCTCAGCTGGCCAGAAGAAGCCACAACCCACCGGGACAAGTTATAACAGCCCTTGGGCCTCCACATCTTCTACCATCATTGTATCAAGTCCGTTCCCAACATTCCAGCTGTCTCGTTAAAAAAACGAGGGCGAGTCGTTGAGAAACCGTGTGAACCCTAGCATCGTACCGATGACAAGTGGAGTTTTTCTGATGTTCCGGTCGCCTTGCCTTGCAAGTACATGCCGTCGAGGGGATATCGAGACCACCGTTGCTGAGATCACTGTTGCCGAGACTACCGTTGCCGAGACCACCGTTGCCGAGACCACCGTTGCAGAGACCACCGTTGCCGAGACCACCGTTGCTGAGACCACCATTGCCAAGACCACCGTTGCTAAGACCACCATTGCTGAGACCACATGGCCTCGCTGGCCGAGACCACAGGGCCTCGCTAGCCGAGACCACATGGCCTCTCTTGCCAAGACCACCATGACCTCGTCTATTGTGAGTCGTACCCTCTGGACCATGCACCCTAGTTGTATGTCTTATCGAGACCATGGAAAGCCCCATCTCGCATCTTTCCATATACGCATATCTACCTTGACGGGCCCTATTCTTATGACCTATCTGTCCATGACTGTCTCATAGGATCTATCCATCACCCAGCTATGGAATGTGCTACTCCGCAGTCATGTCGAGTTGCTACATCTTTCGGTCATGTTTGGTTCTTATCGCTAGTTGTTGGTGTTGTTGCCTGTGTGCCGAGCCTTCGAGACGGTTGAGGGATCGTACCTTGTCTAGACATTACGAACGCGGGATCCGTCTCGCCATGACCGTGATGCTGAGTGTAACTCGACCCGTCGCTTTCTAGTTGACTTCATGGGTACCACGAGTGTTAGCTCCTGCCTTTGGCCCTAGAACATGGTCGTGATGGATTCGATGTCGATACTAACATCGATGCGGATATCACCCGCACGCTTTGAGCTCTCCATGACCAAGTCCTATGGGAGATGACCTAGGAGAAAACAATCATGGAACAATGGATGCCAACTCATTGGTGTAGCTTGTGGCCGCGAGTTCGCCTCGCCATGACCATGGAGCTATGCCACTCTTTTGCTTTTACTTGCCTCTTCATGCTCAAACCCACGTATGCTTGTACCTTGTATGACCATCACATTTCTTTGATTCCCGCGGTGACAACCGCACCGCTGTGAATCTGAGAGATGACTTAGTGCCAGTGCACCCAGGTCGGGTACCCTATGAGTGGTTTGCGCACTTGTATTCTTTAGTGAGTCGCTCCTTCCAATACCCTGTCTTCTATCATGGCGTGTGTGTTGGAAGGAGTAGACCTTCTTTCCTTGCTGTTATTGCCCTATTAGCCGCTCTGTTCGGTCCTGCCTTGTCCATGGTGATTGGATCAAAGACCGGACTATCTCTTTTTAGCTTGCTAAGCTATAGTCTATGTCGTACCTTGTACCCATGCGTGTCGACCCGATCGGCTATCTAAAACCATCTTTCCCGAAGATGTGTCTGAGAACATGACATGGATGTGCCTAGCTAACCCCCGCTTCTTTTGTTTTGCTGAGCAACTCTCTTCTCGGCTCCCAACGTTATTATGTCGTGAGGATCGAGAGAACCCGTTGCTATCCAATCTCTTTGCGCTACCGCTTTCTACCATAGCGGGCGAGCCAAAGTACGTTGGAGCCAAGTCACAATGGTGTTAATCGTTCTTGTATGCTACTCGTGACCAATTATGACTTGCGGGATAAGATTATAAGAGCCGAACCCCATCGTTCTTCCTTCATTGGGCCCGTCCCCCGATTCCCGTCCTCTCCATGACGCCCGGATCGAAGGATGTGAGCTGTGATGTTTGCTATGAATGAGCTCTGGCTTAAACCGTTTATCGTAAAGTCGTACTAGCTTGGCCATGGCATAAGCTTGTGCATAAGCAAACCATCACTTGTGTTTATTGGTCCAAGGAAATTAGACAACCGTCGAGAGGGCTAAGCTGTGAATCCTTTAGTGTGCCGATGGTGTTATTGGATCTTCCTGCGTCTGGTCGTCTTTTCGAGTGTTGTGTGTTCTCTAGCTTTGTGTGTCGCTTCATGGAGTAGCTAGCGATCGGATCAAGAGAACGGAAACGACGACAAGGACTGTGGACTGGAGTCGACTCAGGAGGAGACGACCCCACTGGTTGAGCACCAACAGATGGAGAAATGTACCACTACTACCTCTACATCGCAGGTGTCATGGCAGCACCCTCTTTTAGAGAATCCTATTAGACATTGCATAATATCTAGAACTGCTAGCGCTTTATAATTACTCCTTGCTAGCACTTTGATGCATGCTACTACCTGAGCCATTATTACCCTGATGCAACCCACTCTACCATGTCACCCTGCTTTGCGCATTCACTCGCTTATATATGCTTACTTGCCTACTTGCTTGCATATTACACCACTATACTTATTATTATTAACTCCACTTCGCATTATATTGGGGATGTGATGCTGGTGGTGAACCCCCTGTGAAGGGTTTGGCTATGGGTGCTGGACTTGGTGGTGTGTGAGCGTGCTGCGTGTGTCTTGGGTGCGTGGAGAGTGAGGGTTGTGTCGATCGAGCTAGAATAACGACAAGCCTGGGGCGAGTCTTGCTATGTGGTGCTACCTAGGCACTTGGATATGGAATACCTGTGGTGGGTAAAATGGTAATTGGAGGTGGCCTTGGGTGTGAACCTCGGAGAGGTGGAGCTCGGGGTAGAGGTGCTGTGGTGGCACGTAAAATGGAGACCCTGATGGAGACATTTTGGCTTGGTCAATCCCTAAGGACTTACTAGTACTCAGACTCACCGGGAATCCTTTACATCCCACTCGCCCTATATGGTGCAGGATGGTTGGACTACTTGGTAGAACAATGCCACTACTGCTAGGTGAACGTGTGCAAGGAGGTACGGGGTGCGTGGTTGCCCCCACACCCTTTCGAGACTTTAGGAGGCCTTGTGGACCTGGCTCTTGACACCCGAAGGGCCTCGGCTCTGTCTACGACTCACAGTATCAGCCATCCTAGACTAGACTTGGGATGTTCCAGGGCTGAGAGGTAGGGTGGCATCGTTCTAGGCTAGCAAGCGGCCGAAATCTGCCTAGACGGGGCATCGTCGAGGATGGCTATCTTGTGGGTATGTAAAACCTCTACAGAGTGTTTGGTTGATCGATCGATACATATGCCGACCTGTCGGCTATGGACCTTTCCTGGGTTTTGCTTAAACTAGATAGGAGATGAGTCCTTCTTTCCTCCCTCCAGGGTTGGGGTATTTTCCGACCATGAGCCAGGGGCTGCGGGCCATTGAGACAAGTGTCGAGAGGGAGTCGGCCTGTCGACATGAGTGTGTGAGATGAGATGTGGTGATGGTGGTGTGGTTATGGTTGGGTTGGGTTGGTGGATGGATATGGATGGATGTGGATGTGTGTGGCTGGGAATGTGTTAAAAACTGGATATTATTATTACATTACTACTGTTACTTGCTTCTCATGCGCTAAGGATGCAAACCACAGCCACATGTTAGGATCGCCAGATCCTCTTGTTTTATCTTTTCCACTAAAGCTCATCGGTGCTGACCATGGCCTGCACACATCTGGTGGTGTGTAGATTTTTCCTACTTCTCAGAGATGCTGACTTTAGAAGGATTATGAGGTCTCATGCCTACGCTCAAGTTTGGTTCGGAGATAGAATCTACGCTGCACTACGCCAACTCTGATGATGCCCGTGAAGGAGGAGCCTTCACTCGATGGTCTTCTGCTAGATTAACTCTGTAATAGGTGTGTTCCCCAATGATGTAATATCTTGTATTCTTGTAATCTTACGATGTATGACTGTGACATCGACTGAAATATGATAATATGATGGAATCAGTTCTTGGTTTATCATATTATAATTCATTTTGTGGATTTTCCCTTCATGGAAAAATTGAGAATGTTTCATGATGCATGTGTGCTATGGTTCAAGAATTGCCTAGTGGTACCAAAGGTTCCTGAGTTGCGATAGTCAATTCTTGAAGAGGCACATACCACTAGGTTCTCTATTCATCCGGGAAGTAATAAAATGTACCATGACTTGAAATAGAGATTCTGGTGGACCAAAATGAAGATAGAGATTGCTCGATATATAGCCAAGTGTGATACTTGTCAAAAAGTAAAAGCTATACATTTGAAGTCTGCTAGAGAGTTACAGCCATTGCCTATTCCAGCTTGGAAGTGGGAGGTTATTAGTATGGACATTATCGTCGGTCTACCCAAGACATCAAAAGGTTTTGACTCAATATGGGTTATTGTAGATCGACTAACTAAGTCAGCATATTTTCTTCCAGTCAAGAGTATATATCCCACTATCCAATATGCCAAGTTGTATTTAGCATGAATCGTGAGCTTACAAGGTGTACTAAAGACCATTGTGTTGGATAGAGGTACACAGTTTGTCTCCAACTTTTGGAAACATTTGCATGCTTCGTTGGGTACCAAACTTCTACATAGTACCGCTTATCATCCATAGACTGATGGTCAGACTGAAAGGGTAAATCAAGTACTTGAAGATATGTTAAGGTGTTGTGTCCTTAACAATTCCAATAAGTGGGATGAATGTTTGCCTTTGGTTGAGTTCTCATACAACAATAGTTATCAAGAGAGCATTAAGATGGCTCCATTTGAAGCACTCTATGGTCGTAGGTACAGAACCTCGCTAAATTGGTCTGAACCTAGGGAAAGATGGTTCTTTGGATTTGGCATTGTGAAAGAAATAGAAGAGAAGGTTAGGCAGATACAAAATAATTTGAAGGTAGCTCAGTCCTAACAAAAGAGTTATGCAGATAAACGACATCGACCATTGGTGTTTAATAAGGGAGATTATGTATATCTGAAGGTATCACCAATGAAGGGAGTCAACCATTTCGGTGTTAAAGGCAAGTTGGCACCTTGTTATATTGGACCATTTCAAATTTTGGAGAGGTGTGGAAAGGTGGCATATCGCTTGAAGTTACCGAAACATCTCTCAGCTATACACGATGTGTTCCATGTTTCCCAATTAAAGAAATGTCTTCAAGTGCCTGATCAAAATGTTGATGTTGAAGGAGTTGAACTTGAACCTAATTTGACCTATTCTGAATATCCTATCCGAGTTCTAGATCACAAAGACTGTGTCACTCAAAGGAGGACAATCAAGTTCTAGAAGATACAATGGAATCAACATTCCAAAGAAGAAGCTACTAAGGAATCCAAAGATTACTTGCTAGAACAGTTTCTGGAGTTCCTTGCTTCTATATAAAATACTATTAGTTGTACTCTATCTTTATGAACCATGTTTTATAAAAGGATCTTAGCTGTATTATGGTCAAGTTTAGAATGTATTTGCTTGACACATTTCCTTTTCCATTACTTTATCCTAGGATTTTAAATCTTGGGACAAGATTTCTTTTAGGGGGAAAGGTTGTAACACCTCTGGTGTTTTAAACACTAAAATATGCCATATCATCATATGCATTGCACATCATTCTTGTGTTAGTGAAAACTTTGATATGCATTCACTAAAACAAGTTTACTTTTATGATTATATGTGTTGACTTGTATGAGATGAATCAAGTTCAAACCTTAGTATTAAATTGGAATTCCAAAACCCTAATTTCCAGCATTTAATACTACCCTACAAAACCTAATTCTAAATCTAAGCACAATTTGGGGTTGAGCCTAAAATAAAAAGTGTAGAGCTTGTCAATGTGTATAAAGTTGATTTTAGAGTTTTCAAAGTTGTTATATCAAATTTGAAGTAATTTGAAAGGGGATAAATTCTTAAAGTGTCCCCTTTTGATTTTAAACTTGCATTGTTAAATGTAGACAGAATTTGAGTATGGTTATTAAAGCAAAGTTGTTGAACTTTGAATTTGGAGCAACTTTTATTTTTGGAGATTTTTGAGTTACCATACAAATTTGAAAGTAATTTGAAAAATGAAGTGAGTGGCAATTCGGTAAATATCTTGAACAGTGCAAGTAGGCAGGCTCTCGCCGCCGGCAAGCCTCCACTGGCTTCCACGCGCGCCCGCGAGCGACACCTCCTACTTCGACATGTCCGCATTGCCGTTACGTGTCAAGCGCACCTCTCCCGCCGCTCTCCGCTCGCCTGATAAGTCTGGGAGCGCCCTCCTATCGCTCTCTCCTTCCCTCTGTTTCCCATCAGCGCCGCCCAGCTCCGATGAGCTCGCGCTAGAGTCGTAGAGCCCTCCTAGCCTCAACCGAGCATGTCACCATGATCATCGTCACCTAGCGCCTCCATATCACCCACTTGCGCAGCTTCTATCCCTCTAGTTTGCCTGGCGTAACCTCGTCTTCTCCAACTCCGATGAGGATCCGCCGAAATCCATTCCACCTTGGACAGGTAGTTCGGGTGGGCTTCTTGCTTCATCTTTTACTATTTCTTGATCTTCATTCTCTCTTGATGTTCATGAGCTTGATCATTGATCATTTGGTCAGTTGCTTTCCTCATAACAGAGCTTCGTCGTGAGTTCACGCCACCGCTATCGTCTCCAACGCCGACGACTTAGCTCCGCCTCGCCTTAGCTGTCGTTCTTGTGCGCACCAGCTTTGGGGTGAGCCACTGATCATGCCTATGTGATCTATTTTACCTCTACCATGCCGTAGCCATGGGACCGTGGGATGTCAGGGAGTTTTGCTCCACTGTGCCGCTACGCGCGTCGCTGCTAGTGTTGTGGAGTGTTGTTGGTTCAATTAAGTGCTCGGTTAAGTCCATTAGGAGGTGCTGAGTATGCCGGAGACCTTAGTATTGCTGATGAAGTCATAGATCGCCGTCGCCATCTCAGCAGGACACCGCCATGTCGCCATTGTCGTCGACGAGGTCTCTATAGTAGTCTAGATGTTCAACCAATGCCATTAGTCGAAGCGCAGCACTGGGGAGGTCATGTTGGTTCAATCCATACTACAGGAGACCTCACCGCTGGTGAGTAATCACCGATCAAAGGGCCTCACCGCCATGGTCAGCATGGGCTAACTGGTAGGGTCACCCTATCAGTAGCTGTTTAAGTGAGGGTGTGGCAGTGGCCATGGCTGGCGCTGGTGGGATCAGCGTGGCAGCCATGCGGTGCATGGTAGGGCGAGGCGAGGACATAGGTGCACTATGCACAAGGTAGCAAACCCAGTAGGGCCCTTGCCAGCAGCGAGGGGCGACCAGAGGAGGCAGTGCGCATGGAGGGGCGGCTCGACCTCATCGAAGTAACTCTAGTGAGCCCGTGCGACGTGTAGAGATGGAGACGAAGGAAACAGAGGGCACCGACACGGTCCTTACCATGCGGCGAAGCTCAACGACGAGTTCGGCGTAGCTGGAACGTGACTTAGAGGGGTGTTCAATGGCGGCAAGCTTGGGTGCTGAGAGCTGAGTGCTGAGAGTGTGAGTGAGAGAGCGAGTGAGTGGAGGAAAGACTGAGGCAGGGGCACCTTTTATAGGCGATTGGCCTCAGCTACGAGTGGAGGAGCGAGCTCCATGGCAGTATGGCAATGGCGCATGCGAGCGAGCATAGCTCATGGATTTGGGGTAGCGACAGCGCCTACTGCATGAGTGGCTATGAAGGTGTGGGCAAGCATGGTTGTTGCATGCCTAGGCATAGCGACATGCTAGCGAGCGCGAGGCACGGGGAAGAACGACGATGGTGGCATAGCTATGCACAGTCAAGGTGAGTGCGTCTCTTGGGCTAGGGTGACAACAGTGCTGCACGAGGGCATGTGTGCTATGAGAGAGGGCGGCGACAACGGACTGCATGGCTAGGCGCGACAAGGGGCATGCGGCGCTCATTGGAGCGGTGGCGGTGTGCCCGAGTGGGCCTAGGGCACGTTGAAGGGGATGACCCTATAGTAGGGTCACTGACTGGTGAGTCCCACCTATTGATGACCCTACCACATGGGTCCCACATGGTAGCGAGCGGGAAGGGGAGGGCGTGCCGTTGCGGGTAGCTGGGCCGCCTGGCCTCTTGGGCCATCTGCGCGAGCGGGAGAAAGGGGAGGGAGAGGGCTAGCTGGGCTAGGCTAGCAGAAGCGTTGGAGAGAGAGGTGGGAGGAGCCAGCTAGGCTGGGCCTCAGCGACAGCAGGCCAAAAGGGAGAGGAGGGGAGAGAAAGAAAAAGAAAAGCCTTTTCCTTTTCTAAAGGATTTTTGGGAAAGGCATCTATCCTATTATGACTTAAACATGAAACCAAACACACGAGAGCAACCAATAAAAACTGTGCAGCGGCATGAATGCAACAAACATTGTTTCTATCTTATATTTCTTTTTACTTTATTTTGTAAAATGATTATATCTCCCTAGAAAAACAAATACAACTAACCAAATTAAATTCATACTAATTCAAATAAATTCTAATTTTTAGAATTTGAAAATTAGGGTGTTACAAACCTACCCTCTTAAAATGAATCTCATTCTCGAGATTTGGGTGGTGCCTCGAAGAGTTGTGGGAAATCTACTTTTAATTCATCTTCTCTTTCCCAGGTGGCTTCCTCCTCTGAGTGGTGCTTCCATTGCACTTTGCACATTCGGGTGGTCTTACTCCTGGTAATCCTCTCAGCTATTTCTAAGATCTTGATAGGTTGTTCTTCATAAGTCAGATCATCTTTTACCTCCAGTTCTCCCAGAGACAATTGCTCCTTTGGAACTCTTAAACACTTCTTGAGTTGTGACACATCATGCACATCGGACAATCTGGTAGGTAAACCAAATTGGTATGCCGCTTCTCCTCTCCTTTCGAGAATTGGAAAAGGACCAATGTACTTTGGTGCTAACTTTCCTTTGACATTGAATCATTTGAGTCCTCGGATGGGAGATACTTTGAGATAAACATAATCATCCACCTCAAAAGTCAACTCTCTATGATGTACGTCAGCGTAGCCCTTCTATCAAGATTGAGCTGATTTTAGGTTCTCCTAGATAATTTGGACTTGCTCCTCTGCTACTTTTAAGGATTCAGGTCCAAAGACGTGTCTTTCCCCCCATCTGATCCTAAAACAGTGGTGTTCTGCATTTCCCGCCATACAACGCTTCAAATGGGGACATCTTCAGGCTAGCCTGATAACTGTTGTTGTAGGAGAACTCGGCATAGGGTAAGCTGTCATCCCAACTGTCTTTGAATTGTAAATCACATGCTTTCAACATGTCCTCTAGTACTTGATTAATTCATTCCATCTGACCGTCTGTCTGTGAGTGATAAGCTAAGCTAAAATTTAATTTAGTGCCCATAGCTTCATGTAGCTTCTCCCAAAATCTGGAAGTGAATTGTGTGCCCCTATCTAACACATTCTTTTTAGGAACCCCATGTAGGCATATAATCTATTAAATGTATCTCTCCGCCAAATGGGCACCCATATATGTAGTCTTGATGGGTATGAAGTGAGCGACCTTGGTCAAGCGATCCACAATGACCCAAATAGAGTCAAACCCTTTTTGAGTGTGGGGCAACCCAACTATAAAATTCATAACTACCTCATCCCATTTCCATTCGGGTACCTTCAAAGGTTGCAGTAACCTGGCTGGTCTTTGGTGCTTGGCTTTTTCCCTTTGGCAAGTGTCACACAGTCCCACGTACTCGGCTATATCCCTCTTCATACCATACCACCAATATCTCTCCTTCAGATCCTAGTACATCTTGATACTCCCTAGGCGAATGGAATAAGCTGATTCATGAACCTCACTTAGGATCACATTCTTGATGTGTTGGATGTCCGATATGCAGATCCGATGCTTAAACCATACAATCCCATCTTGGTCTAAATGGAAACTAGGTGCCTTGTCCTCTTTGATGAGTCTTGCAAACTCCTGGATTTTCTCATCCATTTTCTGACCCCTTCGAACATCCTGTTCAAGAGTAGGTTTGACTTCCAAGGCAGTGCCTTCTGTGTTAGCTACAAACCCCAAGTTCATGTGCTCAAATTCTACAAGCAGTTCGGGTGGTAATTCGATAGCTAGCAGCATGTTTACATGGCTCTTCTGGCTAAGGGCATCTGCCACTACATTAGCCTTGCCGGGATGATAGTGGATCTCCAACTCATAGTCTTTGATCAATTCTAACCATCGCCTCTGGCTCAGGTTTAGATCGCTTTGCGTGAAAATATACTTTAGGCTCTTATGATCCGTATAGATTTCGCACTTATGACCAAGCATGAGTGAGAGAGCTAAGTAGTGAGAGTATGAGTGAGAGAGCGAGTGAGTGGAGGAGAGACTGAGGTAGGGGTGTGCCTTTTATAGGCGCTCATCCTCGGCTACGAGTGGAGGAGCGAGCTCCATGGTGGCGTGGTGACGGTGCATGCGAGCGAGCGTAGCTCATGGATTCTGGGTAGCGATGGCGCCTACTGCGTGAGTGGTTGTGAAGGTGTGGGCGAGCGTGGTTGTTTCATGGCCAAGCACGGTAGCATGCTAGTGAGCGCAAGGCAAACGGCAATGCTAATGTGGCTACGCATAGTCAAGGCGAGCGCGTCTCTCGAGCTAGGGTAGCGATGGCGCTACACAAGTGTGCACGCTGCGAGAGAGGGCGGCAGTGGTGGCATGCATGGCTAGGCACGGAAAGGGGCACACGATGCTTGGTGGAGTGGCGATGGTGTGCCAGAGCAGGCGTGGGGCATGGGGAAGGGGACGACCCAGTAGCGGGGTTGCTGACGGGTGAGTCCCACCCATCGGTGACCCTACCACGTGGGTCCCGTGTGGCAGTGAGAGGGAAGGGGAGGGCATGCCATTGCGGGCGACTGGGCTGCCTGGCCACTTGGCTGTCTTCGCGAGCGGGAGAAAGGGGAGGGGGAGGGTCGGCTGGACTAGGCCAGCGCAAGCATTGGAGAAAGAGGCGGGAGGGGCCGGCTAGGCTAGGCCTCAGCAGCAGCAGGCCAAAAGGGAGAGGAGGGGAGAGAAAGAAAAAGAAAAGTCTTTTCCTTTATCTAAAGGATTTTTTGGGAAAGGCGTCTATCCAATTATGACTTAAACACGAAACTAAACACACGAGAGCAACCAATAAAAACTGTGCAGCGGCATGAATGCAACAAATATTGTTTCTACCTTATATTTCTTTTTACTTTATTTTGTAAAATGATTATTCCTCCCTAGAAAAATAAATACAACTAACCAAATTAGATTCAAACTAATTCAAATAAATTCTAAATTTTAGAATTTGAAAATTAGGGTGTTACATAGTCTAGGCTAGATCGATAGTTTTAATTCTGCATTTATTTTAGATAGCCAGCACGATTCATTTTAGAAAAGACTATTGACCCCCCTCTAGTCCTCTATCTCGACCCTACACATGGCATCAGAGCTAGGTCTCTCATTTGTGATCTTCACCGACCCGAGAGGATGGAGACTTATGGGCTAGATGTTGATTGTCCACACATTTTTTGTGGCATAGACTTTGCACCGTGGAAAAATTGGATGATATGCAATTTTAAGTTTATTTGCCGTCAAATATGGTGGATAGTAGATGTAGGCTTTTCTCTTATGCTGGATGAAGATAATCTAACTTAAGCACAAGAAAAATGCCTAGATCTCAACATCCAAGCTACTAACATCATGTATAGATCTTTGGATGATTGCATATTTGGAGAGATCATTAGCATGAAGACCGCTCATAAGATTTGGATTCATCTCAATGAGAAGTATGGAATGGTCTCCGATGATGATGATGATGCGCCCAAGGAGGAGGCACATGAGGATGTTGAGCATAGCCATAATTCGGTGATTGTGGAAGATTGCTCCACCTCATGGTCAAGTGATGATGATGATGATGATCATACCACAAGATCACTTGACAAGATTGATGATGATGACACAAGTGATGCTAATGATGATGCTACTCCATGCACACTTGATGGTAATGGTGATGGATCATGCTGGGGCTATGAGAGTGATGTATCTACAAGCTCATCCACTACATCACATTGCTTTGTGTCACATGGTGACACCAAGGTATCTAATGCAAATGTGATTGATCTTGATTCATATGAAGAGCTTCTAGATAGATATGGTTGCATGATCAAAGCTTTAGAAAAAGAGATGGCTAAAACCGAGAAATTAAAAAATGAAAACTCTTTTCTAAAGAACACATGTGAACAACAAAAGCATCTACTTTATTTAACTACTTGTTCACATGAGGAGCTAAAATTGTCTCATGAGGAACTTAGTGTTACTCATGATAACTTGGTACAAGACCATGCTTTTCTCACTAATAAGCTTTCCAATGAAGAAATTAAAACTAGTGAGAGCTCATCACATGGGTCAAATGATCAATCACACAATGTTGCTAGCCCTTGTGATGTAGGCAAGAAGCATGTATCCACCTCTTGCTATGATTTGCTAGATATGCCATGTTCTTCAAATTTAGATGCTTGTTCTTCCTCTGTCTTGTGAAACTAACATTTTAAAGGAGAACAATGAGCTAAAAACTAAAGTGAAGAATTTAAGCAACAAGTTATAGAGGTGCTATAACTCAAGAGTCACCTTTGAGCACATGTTGAAGACTCAAAGAAGCTATGGTGACAAGAGTGGCATCGGCTTCAATAAGAAGAGCATGACCAAGGGCAAAAGAAAAAGAGAAGAAAGATGAAGAAGCAACAAAAGGAGAGGCTATCTCATTTCATGTGCTTCAAATGCCATGAAGTGGGACATCTTACAAATGGTTGCCCCAATGAAGAAAAGCTCAAGTTGAAGAAGGAAGAAGAGAGGCTAAAGCATGTCAAGTGCTTCAAGTGCCGTACATGGAGTCATCTCATCTCTATGTGCCCAACCAACGAAGTGGTGAAGCAACAAGAAGAGCCTCAATCAAAGCCACAAGTTGAGCAAGAAGAGAAGACACCCCAAGAGCAAATCAATATGAATCATAAAGAGGGTGATGATTTGATGATAAAGAAGAAGAAAACAAGGAGGGGTGGAAAAGCAAGAGAAAGAGCAATGCGTCCAAGGATGAATCAAGATGCAAAGCAAGTGAGCAAGAGCAAAGAAGAGAAGATGAAGAGGATTGCTCGCATGAGGTGCTATAGTTGTGACACATTGGGTCCCCTAGCTTCAGGTTGTCCAATAAAGCTTGAGAAGAAGGCTCAAGCAAACAAGGAGAAGCAAGGCAATGAGAAGCACCACATTAGCAAGAAAGAGAAGGCTCAATTAAAGAGAAAGTGCTACTCATGCCAAGAAAGGGGACACATGGCATATTCATGTCCCCTAGGTAACATCCCTAAGCCTATTTCAATTGATGATGATTCTATGCTGAGGAAGGATGGCAATGGTACCTCATTGGTTGCAATTGTAAAACATCCCGCTATTCATACTAAGGCTATGCCTAAGTATGTTGCATCTAACTTGAGAGGACCCAAACAGGTTTGGGTACCATCAGAAAGTGGATGAATATGTGTAGGTACCATCGGAATTGGAGGCTTGATTCAATTGAATTCTTGATTGTTCATCATATGTTGAGTCAAGCATTAAAGCCTAGTGCTAATCCAAACCCAGTGCCAAGTCAAAATGAGTGAAGTCCACATGCTACAACATACAAGTGTCATTTATCAAGTTGTGGTGATTGTTTGGAATTGGTGGTTTGCATATTTGAGTTGAAGCTTGCTATTGGATGATCATGAGCTAACCAAGGTATATCTCTTATTGATCATTTTATTTGGGTGCATGAGTTGGTTGAATTGGAAATATATGCATATGTTGCTTGCTATAAGATGATTGAATGGATAAATGCTTAGTAATCAAGTTTGGATTGATTTGTGTTGGATAAATTCATAAGATGACCTTTAGTGAGTGGATTGAATGGATATATGTCTTGTGAAATTATTCAAACAAGTTAATTTCAAGTTTGATTCATATTTGATGAAGTATAGCTCAAGTGATTGAAATCTATCCTATATTACAAAACCTGAGTGAGCTGTGATCTTAGCCATGTTTGAGTGACCAAATCTATTTGGATTGGCTTAAAATTTGGTATACATACTGTATACTTATGGTATAAGATGTTGTACAAATTTCATGAGAATTGGATAAGAGATGCTTTTGTCTTGAAGTAGATCATATCAGTTATAGTGCAGCAGTTTTCAACATATAGCAGTGATGGAAGAATTGAAATCTGGTAGTAATGTAGAAGTCAAATGAAGCCCAAATTTTTATAGTTGCTAAATAACTTAGTGAATCCCATCTTCACCAAATTTTGTGGCATTTAGGTTTGTACATTGGGAGATATGTATTTTTCTTTGAAGGGTACAAAATCTGCCAGAAAAGTGACAACTATTGGATTGATCAAGAGTTACTTTGATTAAAAGGTCCTCAAGTTGGATATGTTTATAAGTGATTGAGGCACCTAAGTTTGGTTTTGAGATGATCTAGAAGCATGACAAGAAAAGAGTACTGAATTTTTTGTTTTTTGGCCCTTTTTTTGAAAGTTTGTCACAAATATGTCTTTAGAGGTATGCTTTCAAAATCTAGACCCTCAGCTCAGCGCCGTAGTAGTTGGTGCTGAGATTACATGTCTCGGCACCATAGTAATTGGCGCCTAGGTCTTGTGCCCACGCTGGCGCCGAGGCAGACATGGCAACCAACTCAGCGCAATAGTTCTTAGCGCCGAGCTTGGCGCCGTAGATCTTGGCGCCGAGCTCTACGGCAACATCTTTGGCGCCGTGCCTGCCTGACATGTGGGCTCCCTTTCCTTTCTCTCTTCTTCCTCTTCCTCTTTCCTTCTCTCTTGTTCGTGCGACTCCCGAGCCCGCTCGTCACCGGTGCCGCACCACCACGCCCACGCCCGGTCCTCCACTCCAACCACTTTGAGCCTAGCCCGGCAAGCCCCCTGCGCACCACCCCAACCTCGCCCCCCATGCGCCACCCCCACCATGGCTGCTATGCCCCACGGCCTGCCCAATGTGCGCCGCGCCCACCACGCCACGCCATGGCCACGCTCGCCTATGCCGCCACGCCCGGCCACCATGGCTCGCCGACCGTGGCCGCCCGTGTCGCCACAACCGGCCGTGCCACGCCCGCCCACCCACCTGCCCATCGATCCTGTCCGCCCGGCAACCCCTTCCTCCTACTCCTGGTGCACCGCGACCTCGTCATCGATTCTGTTGTCCATGTGGTAGGTCTGCTCCACCTAGGCGTGACCCTAGCCCCTGCTCCGATGTCCACGAGCCAGCCCCTCTCCGTCGGCTGCCCGATCCCTGATGCCGGCCGTTCCATTGCTGTTGTTGTCCCTCGAAGTGCCAAGGGCAGACCTTGGAAAAGGATGAGGGGGGGCTAGTGTCTGGCTACAAGGCCACAACACCCGCCATGGCCGGCAAGTTTGACTAGTGCCTTTCGCCTCCAACGTCGCCTGCTCTGTTTGTTGCATTCGTTAGATAGGTAAAATTTATGAATATGCAATGTAGGTACTTAGTTAGCTTGAATTGTAGCTCTAGTTTGATTATTTGGTACTTACTAGTAAATGTGATGACATAGGTAGTTGATTTACTTAGTGGGATAGCTATGTAGATAGACACATACATAGATACATAGGTACATAGATATAGTTAGATAGCTAGATATATATTTAGTTTTTAGGTAGGATTTTGCTATTTAGTTACTAGATTATATCTATATACTTAGTTATTAACCTATTTACTTAGGTTGTAGTTAGTTAGTATGTATTAGATAGGTACTATATGAAACTACTTTGGACTAAACGATCTATGTTTGAATTTGTGTATGAACTAATAGATGGACAACCTAGTGAGCATATATCATTGAGACACCATGGAAAGAGATCGCTATGGATATTATGAGTTTGTTGATATGGAAAGTGTGCCTATGTTATTCAATGAGAATCCTTCATTTAGTGAGTTGGTTGCAAGGGCTTGGGAGGAGCTACATTGCCATGGAGATGATGGCATCATAGTTGAGGGTGTACTTCACCTAGGTTCCCCTCGCAACATCTTAAGGACGATGATCCCAATTGGGTGTTCGGATCAGTGGGAGAACTATGTGAGATCGGCTATGAAGAGTCAGTTCTAAAGTTTGGATGTGGTTGTGCGTCAGGTGGTACTTGATCGCATCCCACACTGTGACCATCATGTCCTAGAACCTAATATGGATGTGGAGGTTGCACCTACCGTTCTCGATGCTCAATCAACCCCCAATGAAGTTGTTGGAGATGCTTCTCGGACACATGATATTGTGGCAGATCCTCCTCATGAGATCCCTTTGACACAGAATCATCCGAGTAAGTGTCTTATCCGCATCGTTATTGGGAGCTTACCCCCTTCCTTACATCCATTTTCTCATTCTTTCCTCATATTTCTACTTATGTTGTAGGAGACATTCCTAACAATGTGGATGTGCCCCCTGTTCATACGCAAGTGCACTGTAGAGATGGATTCCATGGCTCCAATAGTTTTGAAATTATGAATGATTCAGAGCCATATGAGATAGCAAGGGCTCTTGATTCTGATGATGATCGTCCTGTTGGAGAGCTGACGGAGAGTGACGTTGAGATGTTGAGGCATATCTTTCCCAGCCGCTGTGATCCAAGAGTTCACGAGTTTAGCGATCTTGCTCATTGAGATCAAGCATGTGTAGAAGGATGTGATGATGAGTTGCTAGAAGCTCCTGAGGCTGGCCCTAACATGGTAATTGAGAAAGGGTAGGGTATTCAAGGACCTCCCTACATTGAAGAGGTAGTTGCAGGCATTTACAGTGATATGAAAGAGACCTTACAAGGTCTTCCATTCATATGCGGAGCGCCATTACACAGTTGTGTGCGACAAAGAACGCTACCCATGGAGGGTTTGTGCAAGGAAGCAAAAGGTCACCAGAAAGTGGAAGATCACAAAAGTTGTTGAGCCACACAATTGTGCTAACCATGTGCTCACACTAAAGCATCAGCAATTGACATCTACCCTCATTGCCAAGCGGTTGATGGGAATATTGTAGGGAGAACTCAACATGAAGGCTTGGAGAGCTAAGCAACGAGCATGGAAGATGATATATGGGGACTGGAAGGATAGGTATGAGCAGCTGCTAGTATTTTTCAATGCAATCAAAGCGGTGAATCCAGGCATGCATTATGAGTACATCCCAAAACCAAATGCATAGAAGGATGGGAAGTAGATATTCTTCTGTGCTTTTTGGTGCTTCCCTCAGTGTGTTGATGCCTTTAGGCACTGTTGTCCCATCTTCTCCAATGATGGTACGTTCTTGATTGGCAAATACCAGGGCACACTTCTTATAGCCATATCCTATAACATGAACAACAAGTTGGTTCCTTTGGCATGTGCTTTGGTTGAGAAGGAGAACAATGACAGTTGGGGATGGTTCTTGAGGCTAGTCTGGATATATGTGGTTGGGCCTAGCAAGGAGGTTGGCGTCATATCTGATAGGCACTAGGGCATACTTAATGTCGTGCGAGAGCAGATAGAGGGGTATGCACCTTTGTACCATGGTTGGTGTACTCGGCACCTTGTAGAGAATCTACTCCCGAAGGATGGTGTGAAGGATAACTTTGATTTGTTCCAGGAGGCTGCTCAACAGCTTCAGGACAGGTACTTTTAGAAAAAAGTTGGAGCAGGTCAGAACCGCATCAAATGTAGAAGGTAGACAATGGCTCATAGGTTTGATGAGGGATTTGGAGAAATGGACAAGAGCTCACGACACCGGTAGATGGAGGTACAAGTTTCAGTGCAGCAACATGGTGGAGTCATTCAATAAGTTGTTGTTAGGGATACATGGTATGCCCGTGAATGCAATCGTTCAATTCACCTTCTACAAGCTTGTTGCATGGTTCAACGATAGACACGCCCATGCAATAAAGTTGCGGAGTGATGGAAAGGTATGGGCTCCAAAACTAAAGGCACACCTAGAAAAGGCAAATAAAAGGGCTGGCACACATGAGGTTACATGTTTTGACCATGCCATAGGGACTTACCAGGTCGAGCATTGGGGTGGTACAATGTCCGATGGTGAGGTCCGAGAGTCGAGGATGCATGTGGTAGTCCTCCAAGATTTCACATGCACTTGTGGTAAACCAAGGCAGTACCACTTTCTATGTTCTCATTTGGTGGCAGCAGCTAGGCATCGCAACTATAATATCAAGAGTAGGATACCTCACGAGTTCAGTGTCGACACGCTTGTGCACACATGGAGCCCCCGCTTCGTGCCTTTCCGAGACCCTAGAGAGTGGCCTCCATATGAGGGGCCAAAGTACATTGCGGATCTAGCTTACCATTGGAATAAGCATGGATCTAGGAAGAGGACGAGTCATAGGATGATTATGGATCAAATACCTGGAAGAACGAGGTGTGGGAGAGGAACCCCATTTCTTATTGACCTCAAGCAGTACGAGTGTGGCAAGTGCGGTAGACTGGGCCACATTTCACGTAGTTGCCATTGGCAGATTAGTGAGGTGTGACTATTGGTTATTTTCATTATTTCATATTTATCGTATTCATTCCATTAATTATATATGTCTCAATTTATGCTTCTAATTGTGTCAATTACTTGTACATTTCTAAGTTTATGTTTCGTTGTATATTGAATTTCTATTTCATTGACTTTTTTGTAGGATGGCGCAATTCCACCTTCTCGACCAAGCATACGAGGAGACCCACCGAGGACGTCTCATAGCGGAGGGGCAGGTAATAATCTATACGTCTTGTTCAAATTTTTGTAAGCGTACATATGTTTGTGAAGTAACGGGAGACTATGTTTTATTCCATGCAGGACCTTCCGCTCCTTTGTCCTAGAACTCACGATGGCTTCTTGGACATGCAGTATGACGATAGGTACACTCCTTTCCTGCAAAGAGTTGGCCTAGATGTCATCTCTTTTTAGGTTCATCGTGGGTTGCCCACGTTCAACTTAGCAGCCTTAACTACGTTGGTTGACAGGTATTATCTTCAACCATTGCCTCCATTCGTACGCATTTGTTCATACGCTTGCCTTTCTGATATGTATTCTTGCTTTGTCTAAAATGTAGGTGGTGGCCGGACACTCACAGCTTTTACTTGCCTTTCAGAGATATGACAGTCACGATCTAGGACTGTCAGAAGATGCTAGGTCTGAGGATTCACGACAACGCAGTGATTGGGCCATGACTAGGTGTGAGGTTGGTGACCAAGGGGCTCGTAGTTCTAGAGTTCTAATCTCTTAGCTCCAGCAAAAGTTCGCATAGTGCCCTGAGGAGGCAGACAATGAGACAGTTGGGTACTACTGTAGGTCATGAATCCTACACCTGTTTGCCTATGTTCTCTTCCCCAACGTAATGGGGGACATTGCATCATGGATGTGGGTCCACTGCCTCACTGACTGGGACCAGGCGGGTCAGTATAGCTGGGGCTCTATAGTGTTGGCTTTTCTTTACCGGTAGATTTGCAAGGCATGTCGTTGGACTTTGTCCTCAGCCTCACTTGGTGGATGCGTGTACCTACTCCAGTTGTGGATGTTGGCTCATCTACCAGTTGGCTGTCCCGAGGTTCTGGCTCGTGACTGGTTCCTAGGTCAGTCTTCACGTCAGTAGCCGACGTGGGCGTACATTTGGGACCAGGTTAGAGTTCCGCATGCGAGGTTAGAGCAGGCGTACATTGAGTTCATGAACGAGCTAGACACTCACAGCCTCTAGTGTAAGTAAATTTATTTCTTATGCTGGTTTAAAATGGTTTAGTATAGCATCTAACATCTTGGTTCGACATGTTGCAGGTGTCATGGGAGCTGTATGATGGAGAGAGGACACTTCCTTTTCAGTTAAGCAACATGTGTAGGTGCGACTATGACTTTTACAGAATGAGGTGCCCTCTAATCTGCTTCTATGCTGTCGAGCTCCACCTGTCAGATAGAGTTGCACGCCAATTTGGAGTGAGACAGCTTTGGCCAATGGCTTCATTCTCGATTGGCGTTGACTTACACAAGTAAGTGTTCTGCTATTTTAATTGTCCCATTATAGTCCATTTCTATTAGTTCCTATATAAGATGAAGTAATGATGACGTACGTGCACTTTTAATATGGTCACATGTATATGGATTGAGATGAATGTGCTTGTATGGAATGCATATATTTGTGTCATATTTTTGTTTGGTTTGCATAAAAAACATAGGAAACTCTGCCAAAATTTTCTGCACAAATTTGTATTACTTTATATAAAAACTTCACTAACGATGGCGTACATGACGTGCAGGTTGGATCGTTAGAAGAACAGGAAGATTTTTTTATTGGGAGAAGCACCACCACTACTACATTGAACAGTGGGAGCTGTTGGACGCCAACGTGGACGAGAACGATGAGCCGCACACAAACCGTGAGTACAGGCGCTACCAAGCTTGGTACCAAGGTGCGACACATTGCAAGCTGAGGCTATAATGGACAGAAGATGACTACGCCGACATCAAGTCCTCTAACGACGAAGACACGGCGTATGACCAAACTACTAGTGCGGGAAGGCAGGTGGAGGTAGGAACAATCTTGGACAGAGTGATAAGTCAATTGCCTTATTTTTCTATGTTCAGTTGCATATCAATACAATCTTACTGAGAATTTTGTTGCAGGACAACACCCTCAAATGCTCAGTTGAAGACATTGAGCGCTTTCGTCCGAGAGTCAGGGACGATGACACGCGTAGCTTCCTAGACGTAAGATTCTAAAAATTCTTTCAAATATAATATTAATACGGTTAAATTCTTTCAGTTAAATTATTTCACGTATAATATTAATACGTTAAATTCTTTCGGTTAACTTGCAGGTCAGAAGGTTGGAATATAATCTTGCAAATGCCTAATTCTCCAACATTACCAAAATAGCTTTTTTTAGAACGATTCTTTTTTACAATAAAATCAAATTGGGCTCAGTAATTTCCTAATCAAATGGTCATGTTTATGTTGCTCACGCATTAGCTCACGTGGTCATGTTTATGGATCCGTGAACTTGAGTTAGTATACTTATGTGAAATCGGATTGATCCAAAGAAGTTTTGTATTTACATTCATCTTATTTAAGTTTGATCTCAAATGTATCAATGAAGCAACAAAGTGGTATGGAAATCTTATTCATATATACTTGATCGTAGATACATTCATGTATTAAATAGGTTGTAGATAATTAAGGCCTTATTTGGAAGGGCTCCTTCGGTGGAAGAGCAGGCATTGTTACAGAGGAGCCAAAATGGCTACGGCTCCTACCTTTTCAATAAAAAAACAGCTCCTTCTACTAAATCGTTTGCTAGGGCTCCTCCGAAGGAGAAGGAGACGGAGCCGGCCAGAGACAAAGAGGAGCCCCACCAAACGGGACCTAAATAGACGCTCTACTATATAAAATGTTTTTGTTTAGCTGTATATATGTGGTGTGATAATAACTTGCATACAACAACCCATGTATTAGTTGTACATGCCCTAAGCAAGTTAGAATAGACATACTTAGGATCTAATAAAAAAAATATGATAACTTCCATATTTACACCATTCACTATACACTACTACACAAATGATTTTAGAAGACAGTGCCTAAATATTAATGGAGGTGGGCACAAAATTCAACCGCCTCCTAAACTACCGTGCTATTAATGGAGGCAGACATTTTTATTTACCAAGATGGTCACATTTGTTTGCCTCATAAAATCGATTTACGGAGGCGGTCAAAAAAAATAACCGCCTCCTAAAATCGATTTATGGAGGCGGGCTTCTTAAGACAGCCGCCTCCAAAAATCCTTTATTTATGGAGGCGGCGCGGAGCATTCGATCCGCCCCTCCGGCGATGTAGCGCGGACACCCTCCCTCGCTCAGCGCGGCGGGCTCGCGCTCAGGGCCGGATCCGGCTCGGTGGCGTCACGCGAGGCTTCGGCGGCGGCGGCACGGCGTGCTCGCGCTCAGGACCTATGGATCCGAAGCATGGCGAGCAGCGGCGACACATGCTCGAATCCAGCGGGTGGCGGTGGCAACGCACGCGCGGATGGGCTCGGCGGGCTCGTCGATGGGCTCAATAGGCCTCACCGATGGGCTTGCTAGATTTTTTATTTATATTTTTTTATTGTTTAACCGAGGCGGGCATATCAACTGCCTTGATAGTTCACGTGATTTACCGAGGCCTTTAAATGGAGGCGGTTGCGTTGCCCGCCTCTATTAATTTAAAATGCCCGCCTCCAATAAGATTTGTGTAGTAGTAATAACATCTATTCATCTCCCACCACAAACCGTAAAATATCAAACTTTTAGGTCAACTTGAGCGCACTTTGTACACTTGCGTTACTCAGATTACTAAGATGTATAAATGACTAGTGGAATGCGCACGCCCTTGCGCGCGTCGGATAAGTGTATGTGCTATAAATAGAAAACATGTCTCGGCAATGTTTACAACTGTCTTATTTTTTCTCCATACAACCTCGAAGACAACATCAATCATCAGATCGATATTTCACAATTCATTAAGGCCCAACTACAGCTTCGGAAGCAAGCAAAGTAAATGTGGTCATTATGTGAACCTAAGTTAACAAATGCAGGTGTCTCTAACTAATTTCAAAGCTACACATTCATGTACAATTATCATGTGCTAGATTCATGATCCAAAGAGTCCTTAGAGTTTAATCCCATACAAATCCAGACCAACGAAACGGATTGTAGATCTTGGCGTTTGGTTGTTTGTATGCACTGTTTACTGTAAGGAGCACATATTCTGGTAGGAAACAAAAGCAGAGAATGAGGGTTCAGAGGACCAAATGAAGTGGAATGCTGAAGAGACAGGCACACGCCTTCTGTTTGTGTGCAAGAGAAACATACCTAGTGAAGTGGAACAGATGAAGGCTGGAGCCACACAAGCGCCTAGGATGTGGAAACAAAATGTCAATCAATCTGAAATCAACAGGTAAAATGGTTGCTGAAACATTAAGTTTGGATGTATCTACTGTTAAAAAAATACTTGTTTAAAAAGCACTCCAAATTATAGCAGGAAAAGTCATAGTTTTGCAGATAAATGTAGAGCATGATGACGGTTAGCCGTGTCAGTTTATGGCATGGTGAATGTACCTGTCATCCACGGTAGATGACCCAATTCATGTTGCTTGCATCACGGTAACATCTCCAAGTCAAAGCTTGCTGCATCGAGCGTCTGCTGCGAAAGCAGATTCGGCTGTAGATTCGCTTTGCTTAAATGGATGATAAAGCTTTGGTGGTATATATGTTACCTTGAAAATGGTGACATATAAGTTAAATGGTACCACAATTTCTTTTGCAATTTCATCTGGGTGCATGCTGTCTGCGTTTAGTCTTCCAATGATTGTGTATTGTTGATGTGTATCTGAAATTGGTTAATGGCGATGGTAATTCATGATGTACCCCTTGTATTGGGTACAGATAATTGACATACGATGGTGACGTAGTACCTTTGCTGTTTTGTGGTGCTTCCACAGAGGACCGATGGATGTATGGTTCTTTGAACAGGTGTGGCTGAAGCCTGTAATATGCATTAGATATTATATGAATATGTCAATAGATGACATGTCAGTAAAAAAAGATCATATTTTTGGGGGGTACAATGCTAATGGTTCACCTGTCTGGCAGCAAGACACTATTGTGTTTCAACCTATGTTCTGGAACTATAGTAATTAGGTGTGTTATTAGCAAGAAGGGAAGCCTTTTCTTTAAGGAAAGGGAAATACTATATCTTAACTGTAGAAGTATGTGGCCACCTCAAACTATGCATGAAGATATGATCGGAGATACATGCAGTAGATGATGCATTTGTCTCAGTACTGTCAAGAGTGATTTGCTTGAATACAGTACTGAGACATGGATTCATTCTATGATAAGACAAAATAATTTTGATTGACCTCATTTGCTATCTTATTTAGCGAAGCGGAAATTTCCTCAGAAAATAAAAATAGCTGATGGGAGCATTTGCTTTAATTTCTAGCAGGTTATGCACTATGTAAAAAGAAAGTCAAATTTTGAACGTCTAAGGTTTAAATGAACCAGAAGTGTTCATTAAGCACATCGGTGACTTGGATTTCGAAAGGCATTAATATTAGTTGAAACTAATTAGAGTACCAGAACTGTCATTTGTCCAGTGCACGTAGCTCCCGCCTGCGCACGGTCAGGGGAAGGGTCCGACCACTTGGGTCTTTTGTACGTAGCCTTTCCATGCATTTCTGCAAGAGGCTGTTTCCAGGACTTGAACCCGTGACCTGATGGTCACAAGGCAGCAGCTTTACCACTGCGCCAAGGCTCCCCTTCTAAGACAAGCTAACATTCACAAATCATATTCCATTCATCATATATCAGCAGTTGCTTTGTGATATCGGATTATGGTTGTTCACTTCTTTTCCCATTTTTCAGATCAACCTAATCCTACAATATATGAATAAGTGAGAAGCTTTAAAGCTAATAAGAGTGCAAAAAATCTGTGTGAAGTTACTGACGAAAGTATGTATCATACATTATTCTACCTTTTTTGGCGGCCGGTGCAAGTGCAAGCAGAAAGATAGTAAGCTAAGTAGATTTGTATGAACTGCCTGATTTGCTTTGTTAGTGTTTTTTGCTAGGCAATGAAAGATACAAAAGTACAGGTACGACAAAATTCTCAGGGAGCAAGGCTGGTGAGATGTGAGATGGTGATTTTCATGTATGTACTACAGATAATTCACTCTTGCTAATTCTATATAATTCACTTCAGAGCACAACATCACACTAGGATATAATGTAATTAGCTCCTCATTTGTGATGATGTTGTAAAGTCCGAACATGTTCCTACAGGTAAATTGCATTCGATAGAGATGTTGACAAAATAAAGAACAAATAAGCAGGAAACACTGGACCAAATATAAAGATTTCAGGTTCTTTTTAAAACTTTATGAAAAAGTAAAAGCATCAACTTGCAGGTTCGGGAAAACACTGGATAGATATAATAACGGCATTAGTAAAAAAAAACAGCTGCATGGTAGGTTACCTGGGAAGGCCCTGTAATTGCTGATTGAGAAGGCGAAAATCCGTGACTTAATCTGATTGTGTTGCTACCAAGCCTATGACCTGTAACAAAGAAAAGGCAATCTTCGCCGGTATCATCCTTTGCAGTAAAAAGAGCATGCAAATCTGGCCGAAAAAGTTTTGTTATCTTGGCTCCAAAATTATCAATATTCACTTTCTGAGGAAATTTTTGTGCATTGTGAATCTGTAAAGACTATGTCTGCTGATGCTCTGAATAGCTTAATAAGTGATGAGCATACCAGGTAAGATCCTCAAATACAAGATTGTTAATGCGGTGCGACGACTATCTATCAATAAATATAATACGAATAGAGCTATATGGGTAAAAGATTTTAGAGAAAAAATCAAAATAAGGACCTAGATGTCAGTTTTGTTTCTGCCAAAATTGATTGGCAGTTGGCAACCTGAGATATTGCAACTTCATAGCTAAAAATCAAAGCATCAATGAACACGTCTGTGAAAAAGAAGGCAGTTTATTGTCCCACACATATATTACGTCCCCTCATCCTACAATGAACAAACAGGTATGGAAAAGGAATAAATTCCGGTATTTGCAAATAAGGCTGGAAATGGAATCGTTCAAAAGGACTCTTTTTATTTGTCGAAGTCAGCATATAGGCACATTAATATAAAAATAGGGAACCCAAGCTCGTGAATGCACCCCCAAATTCCATTCGGTTAAGCTTGATTTTTTTTTGGAGATTTTTTATATAAACCTGAAATCGTTTGTATGTAAAAAAAAGGAACTCAGAGGTTGTCTGACAAGCTGCACGAATCACACATAAATCATAATTACCAGCTGCTATGAAAGTTGGCTTTGATGAGCTGTAGAGGATAACCAGCAAGCAGCTTCAGGCTTTCACCGACAGCCATGGTGGTCTTCTCCTCCAACCCCAAGATTAGAAGGTCAAATGACATCATAGGAATCATTTTGATAATAATATGTTTACCATACGGGAAATGTAGAACATAGGCAATGATAAAAAAAAGGGAACCCAAGCTGCAGGCTGCAACCCTAAATTCCATTCCAACTGTTGTGCCCCAAAAAAATAATGAGGAAGCAAAGTCTAGCATCTTAAAGAAAAATGGAGAGGAAAGGAAACTGAAGAATTCATTTTTTTTTTGTCTGGCATGGATCGAGCCATGCCTATGCCTATGCCTGTAGCTCTTGGTGGCAGCAATACAACCCAAAATCCGTTATTTGTTATGTGGCATGGATCGAGTCATTGTAAAACCTCATGGTGTTTTTATTCCATCCCACAAAATCTCCAAGTGTATGGCATAAATGCATAAACTGCATTTTGCATGTAGAACACCAAAAAAACAAAAATAAATAGAGGGTGACAACAGGAATCTTTCAGATATACAAAAGTATTGGGTCTAATGTCATGTAGAATCGCTAAGGCAGCTATAAAGGAGTGACAATAGGATTGAATATAAGACAATCCAATTAGAGATTATTCTGTGAAAGCTGTGGAGGCCAAAAGCTAATAGGAATCTATAAAAGAACAGTAGGCAGTATAACAACTTCATTTTTTTCACCCTGGACAGAGGAAACTACTGCTACTCTACTCACTATGATGCAGTTCCTGTTCTGGACATTGGTACAAAAAACACACTTCTAAACCTCTTTTTTTTTACTGCCTGCTTCGTCCTGAACCGTTAGACATGTTTGTACATAACCTTTTTTTGAGGTAAAAATCAATGTTTTGAGTTAGCATGCCCAAAAGAAAGAACTATTGCTTGTTACTGAGATCTATTTCAGACTAATAAACATGGGAAGCCTAGCTAAACCTCCAGATGGCATGAAAAGCAGTGGACATGGGCACAAAAAGCACTAGACATCTCCATTCCAATAAACTAATAACAACTACTTGTAAGAGGCTGCAGATGTGAACCATAGGCCGTACCTTATATTATTCAGTTATGGTTAAACTACCACGGAAAATAGTTCAACTGGACGTTTGAACCTCCGGAAATAACAGAATAAATATTCGGCCGTATTTGCCATTTTATCATCACATGCGCCAACAACTATTCTGTTGTCTTTGCTTCCTGCAGGCAAAAGAAAAATCTTAACACAGGTAAATAGGATGTGACTAAAAATGGCTCGATCTATTTAGGAAGTCAATATGTTCGGATAGGCAAGTTTGCCAGGAGACAACGCTGCTTACAAACAACTACGAAGAATAGGAAGCACTGGTGACATCTCACATGGGCATTATATCAAACACATGGTATGCAGCTCGCAACACATAACTTGATCAGCAACCGATCAAGGAAATCTGCAACAAGAAGCCAATGTCTAAACGTAGCAATCTAACAGGCAAATGCAGAAGCCACAAATCTAACTCAAATTGAAAAAAAAGGCAACGCAAAAAGAGAAAGAGGAGGGGCAACATCTCAAGGGTGGAACCACATCCTCCTGCCGCCACCAACCTAGCACCGCACCAGGACCTTGCAACGCAGAAGAGGAGGAAATTACCTGGCTTTGTGCCGCCGCCGAGCCGCCGGATCTACGCCGCGACGCAGCCGGGGTTGTGGAGCAGAGGCAGTTAGGGTTTCGTGAAGCACACAAGCACAAGCGGATCAGCGGAAGGAGGCAGCACCGGGGTGCACCAGCGCCGGCGTCCACCGGCGGGGCCCGGTGGTGTCGCCGAGGAGGGGGCGCTTGCACCCGCGGCCCGGGGTCGGCACCCACCGCACCGGCGCAGGACCCGGCGGGGGTCGCCGTCGCCCCCGCCCGTGCGGCGTGAGGGGGGCGTGGAGGAGGAGGAGGAAGGCGGCCGATGCCGCGCAAGGGCCAGCCACTGCCGAGGACCGCTCGCGCCGTCGTCGTAGGCACGTCGGGAGAGAGCGAGAGAGAAGAGGACGAGCGAGCGAGAGCGAGAGCGAGCGGCGGAGAGATAGAGGAAGAGAGAGGATGAAGGCAGGAAGGGAATCAGAAGCCAATGTATATATCTGGTGGGCTGGCTCCGAAGGAGAAGCTGTAAAACAGCAAGGGAAGCACTGAAAAAACACAAAGCAGGCCCAGAATCCGCTCCCGGCGAAATCCGATCCAGGCAACTATGGCCATCCGATGGAAGATCCGACGACCAAAAATATTCAGGGCGACGTGGACGGTGTTTCCTTCGGGAAACCACCTCCGGCTTGTTTGGGTTAATTATATCGCGTGTACTGGCCTTCGAGTTGGAAATGAAGAATAATTTCAAATCTATTTATTTTTTCTAAGTTAAGACCTAGCTATTGTATAGTTCCAAACTTCCTTTGGACGACCACATCTAGTCGATGGCTTGTCTCTCGAGTTGTTGAAGTATCACATTGGTTTGGACCTTCCGTTCCTCAGGTCCAGCCCATCCTGTCCCAGTTGGGCTATTCTCCTTGTGGTGAGGGGTACTCAGGGCCCAGTATAACGAAAATGTTAATCAAAGAATAGTTAAGAAAAATACAATCGCTCGGGTTAATCAAAGATTTATTTGAATAGACTAGATTCAACAAAGAAGCATAGTAATAGCAATAACTTGGATACTAGGTATGGTGCTTCTACCATACCACGAGATTGGGATTGTAATTTTGGAGGATATATGCATGTAAATAAACATTCAATGGTTAGGATCGACTTGTTTAATTTGGATCCACTAGTGCTAACAGTTAAGCTAGTTAATACTCCCTCGATCCCGGAAAGGATGCAATTTCTATGGTTTGATCTAAGCAAAACTTTAACTTTTGACTAAGTTTATAGAAAATAGTATTCACATTTTTTACTTTAAATAAGTATAGTATGAAAATATATTCCATGATAAATATAATGATACATATTTAATCTATTAAATATTATTGTCTTTTTATATAAATTTAGTCAAACTTAAGAGGGTTTGATTGAACATTATTCTAGAGTTGCACCATTTCTAGTAGGGCGGATGTGTAGTAGTTACTAATTATTAGCTGGGGTTATCTAGATCCATGTACTATAAATTGGTGCCGTTCGCTGGTCTGGAAGTTTCAGACCAGCCGGCTGCTCCCCCTCACATTTTACTGTTCACCAAACCAGCCAAACAGCGTTTCTCTCTCACACAACCAGCCAGTTTCAGTCAAGTTTCAGACCAGCGAACGGAGCCAATATGTTGCTAATTGGTGATTGAAAACTATTAGCATCTCTCAGCAGACCTCCACTAGCTAATGAACTAGCAGGACCTTAGCTAATACTCCTAGTTAATACTAGATCTATTAACAGACCTATGGATCCACTGGGTACACTAGCCAAATTTAATTTAGGTGGTACCTATTATTACTAATGGTTCCAAAGTCTAAACAGTGACCTTATTGAGTAGAGAGCGTCATCACTGGATCATGACCTTGGTTGCTATTTTTTTCATCATGCATAGAAGGGGACAACTACTACACAAACAAAAGATGAAACAAAGAACGAATTTACATTGAAAGTTTTCGTGCATATATAGAGAGCAGGCTTTTCAAAACAAAGCAAAAATATTACTAATAAAATAATTTCATGAACAAATGAAGTGTTATGTTGGAGTCTTCCATAGGTTCAAGATCAAAATAAAATATGAGCGAGGTATGCAAACACATATCTTTAATGTCACAAGTTCAAGCATTATCAATAAAAGTCCAAAGATATATTCATATCTCGCCTAAAAAGAAATTCTCATGTAATTCATATGTTTTAAATAGCCAATACAAGGAGTTAGTTTGATTTCCCTATGTTGGGCCATCAAATTCAACAGAACTACCTCTAAAAAAATCAACAGGACTATCATAGGGACAGATATATTATTATTCAGATTTGTATGCAACAGGTTTGGAGAGCAAATGAAATGGGGAGAAACTAGGAATTACGTACAAAGAAGCAAAGTTGACAAAATTTACCATAAAAGGAAACGAGGATCCAAATACCTAATATGAATATGGATTGAAATATAATCAATTAGCCGGGAAGTTATTTGTCTTGCCAAACAAAACGTTTCTTAATAGGAGTAAATCACATGTGCAAAAACCAAGTTACACTGATATATCCATTTCCGGATAAAGTGCATGGTATGTGCAGATGATGGGTATGTATATATGGATCCATGAAACCATGACTTGCATGCAGTCATATATCATAAGTTCTTAAATGTAGAAATAGGAACAGCAGCAAAATCAGGACTAGGAGCCAGCTGAGGCCTCCATTTATCTGTACTAAAATTCAACATTTGAAAGGGGAAAACAGAGCATGAAAGGGAAAATTTTGTTGCATCTCTGTTTTTTATATATGCCATCATTAAATAGACTGCAACCATGCATGGAGGATCCATGCAAGAAATGGATCCGATGTGATCCAAATTGAATCTTTAAATCAACAGAGAACCCTAAATCCCTCCCAGTAATACCACCTCACGTTACTATACCTCAATCACACTCTCAGGGGAAAAAGAAGAAGAATGAGATAAAAAAATCTAAAGATAATTTATAGTACAAAGGAATCAGAAACCCTAGCTAGTAAGCCTATCTACCTTGCTTGCTTGCTTACTCCGAAACACATGCATGCAGATGCAGGAGCATGAGCTGCCGTCACTCCGAAACTTGAAACCGACCAAGCAAGGTGCTGGCTTGCATGAAGCATCGTGCTGATCTGATCATCACTTGAGGAGGACATCAAACCAGAAGAAGGGCTCTGGCTCGTCCCACAGCAGCGCCGCCGCGTAGTCCTCCTCCTCGTCGCCGTGGTAGTCCCACCTAGCAGCCTCCCCGGGCGCCTCCTCCGGCGTACCCGTCTGCGGCTCCACTAGTGACGTCGAGGAACCTACTGCGGGCGCGACGGCCGGCTCCTGCGGAACCGACACCCGTGTCGGCACCGTGGTGGTCACCGTGGCCGTGTTGGCGTAGTATAGCGGCGGTGCCGGCTCCGGCTGCGGCAAGAGGTGGTGGCACTGGAACTGGTGGTGGTGGAAATCCGGTGCAGGAGCACCGCCGTTGGAGAGCTGGTGCAGCGGTGGGCGCGGCAGGATCGGGCGGAGCGCTGGCGGGGCAGACGACGACGTCGCGGAGGAGTGCGGGTGCGAGCGCAGCGCGGCGAGCGTAGGCGGCGGTGGGGAGGTGAGGTTGAGGTGCGCGCGGGGGCCGTAGAGGAGGAGCGCGGCGCGGTCGTAGGCGCGCGCGGCGTCCTCGGCGGTGGCGAAGGTGCCGAGCCACTTGCGGGAGCGCTTCCGCGGCTCGCGGATCTCCGCCACCCACTTGCCCCAGCTCCGCTGCCGCACGCCGCGGTACCGGAACTTGCCGTTCTCGGGCCCGCCCTTGGGAGCCTTGCCCTTCCGCCCTTCTCCGCCGGGGCCGCTGCCTGCAGCAGCTGCCTCGGCCGTGGCCTCGGGCTGATTGTTGTTGGGTTCCATGGAAGCAGGGGTATTTGAGGAGAGAGAGAGGAGGGATGGGGTAGAGAGAGAGAGGGGGGGAAGGATGGTGGTGGTGTCTCTGCGGCGTGCTTTGGGGCGAGAGCGCTAGGGATGGAGGCCGAGGTGGATGCGCTTGGTGGAGAGGGGCGGTGGTCAAATATAAAGGGAGCTGAGAGAGTACAGAGTGCAGTACAGCGAGCAGCCTTAGCATCCAGTGAAATGGATGGATGGTTGGTTGTTGCGAGAGAATTGAAAAAAAAAAAAAAGAGCTTGGCGAGTCGACGCCATGCATGCGGTAAATCGTTGGAGTAATTGCGGAGTCCTGCATGTAAGCTACAGACTACAGAGCACAGATTGATGGAGCAGTTGACTTCTCACTTGCTTGCTGCTTGTGTGTGCAGTGCTTTGTTGATCAGTGCATGCAGGCAGAATTGCAGGGGCAGGATCGATGTGGTTTGTTGTTGTGTCCAGATGACTTGATGTGCCAGCGTCTCTGTTCAATGGCACTTCGCTTGGATCGATCATCCAACATTGAAATCTCTCTACATCGGCTTCCTTCGTGTCTCTCTGTCAACACTTGGTTGAAAGCTTCTTGGAAATGACCAGCGGTCAACTCCATTTCCCAGTAATATCAACGGGTAGGAGTAATAAATTAAAGCCTCCTGCTTGACATGCATGTCAACACTCAAATTCATGTTCTCACACGATAAGCGGAACCAGCAGGGAATCAATTATCCTTTAATGGAGTATAGATAGTTACTCTACTATAATTGTTGTATTATGACTGAAAAAATATATTTACAAACTTTGACTACTATTTGTTCTAAACTTCTAAACTCTAACCATTTTAAGTCCTGACATCACAGTATATCTAAATTTTTGCATAGAATGACAGCATAAGATTGACACATTATTAGATTCATTATAAAAATATTTAAATTATATATAATGCTTTCCATTCAACGTATGTATATTATAGTAATAGGTAGTTTGACTTAGGATAAATCTAGGTTGACTTATAAAGATAATCATAATATTTATGATATTAGAAAATAGACGCTACAAGGTTCACAAAAAATATTTTTAAATATTTAACTACCTCTATTTAATTTCAAATAGTTTTCTAATGGTTTATCAAAGTTTCACCTTGCATACCATGTTTTCCTTATGAAGACCATGTTGAAATCATAATAAAAAAATGTCGTGACAATCCATTGAAATCATCTTTGTATGCTACATTGGTAAATGTGTCTGTACGTTCCAGCGGAATATACACCTTGTTGCGTGCGGTCACCTGAATGCATGACTTGTGACTCGGTTATGTAACGGTTGCATCGTCTATTTCAATATGTATTGGAATTAGACTCCGGGTCATAAGTCCGAGTCAAATACGAATCAGAAGAGACACGAGGACACTTTGAAAAGTAAAAAAGACACGTGGAATCACTTCGCTCTTTAATATGAGGTATAGTATATGTGCACACAATTTGACTAATTGTAACAGAACTTTACAATTTTTTAACTTTTATTAAAATCTTAGTCTGGCCAAATCATGGACAACGGCTATTAGAGATTACACAATGTTTTGCCACTAGTGTACAATTAAGTCAGACCAAACGTGATGGGTACTTTTCTCAAATGAAGCTCGTAATAGAAAGGAACATTTTTCAGGACTTCATTCCTTGCTATCACTACCGGAAACAGTAAATATGCCGAGTGTTTCTTGGTTTGCCAAGTGCATTCTATCAGACACTCGGGAAAGAACTAATTTGCCGAGTGTAGTAAAGAACACACTTGGCATAAATATTGCACTCGGTAAAACACCCGATTTGCCGAGTGTCTACATTCGGCAAACAACAAGACGACACTCGGCAATGAATTCACACTCGGCAAAATACTATCATGTGACCGGCACGTGCGACGGCTGTCTGACGGCGTGCCGGCCGTTACCAAAAGTGCTACCTTGCCGAGTGTTTTTCCCCAGCACTCGGCAAACTTATAAGTTTGCCGAGTATTTTTTATAGGAACTCGGAAATCCAAAACTTTTTTTCTCTTCTGCCCTCCAAACTTTTTCTACTCTCCACATACAACATGTGGTACTACATGTTAAAATTTGGTATATTTCTCAATCTGTTTGCTATATTTAATTAATTTATTGCATTTCAAGAAATTTTTTGGTATAAGTCAAATTTGAACTGCAAGTGATTCAAATAATGGAATAAAATGAGTGGAAAATGATATTCATGTTATTGAGTCTATTTTGAGGCCTTACCCAGAAAAAGAAAAGAAATTTTGAACATTTTGTTCAGGAAACACGACCACGTACGTGTGGCCGAATGATTTTTAAATTCTAAAAAAAGCAAATGAAGTCAAATCTCATGATATCACACGTGAAGGCTGTGGTAAAAAATTAAGAAGGTTTCACATAATTTGTCATGTACGACGCTTACAAACCGAAGCATCTCCAAAGAAGAATCGTAGCGTTGAGAAGGATTCGGTAAGATTTGAGGTCAAAGTGACGGTTGAATTGGGGTTTGACTTCAAAACTTTGTGTATAGGCAATAGACAACATATATTGATTCTTGTGTAATTTTGGTAATTTTTTGGATCCGTTCGATAATCTTAATTTGTTAAGTGCAATTATAGAATTTTAATTGATATACATTGAATTTGAGCGGCAAACTGCATGAAATAATAACTTTTTTCACTTCTGGCCTTGAAACTTTTTCTACTCTCCACCTACAACATGTGGTACTCCATGTTAAGATTTGGTATATTATAATGGAATAATATTGGTCGAAAAATCAAATGAAAAAGTGGGCTTGTCGAGTGCCCCTAATCTGACACTCGGCGAAGATGGGTTTGCTGAGTGTCAAATCTGAGACACTCGGCAAACATCTTTAACGGCCCCACACATACATAGTTTAGGTATTGAAAATTAAAAAAAACAAAACGGGGGTTTGCCGAGTGCTAGATCGCGGACACTCGGCAAACCTCCCTCGTAACCACACTCAAACTTAACACACAGCCACACACACACCCCAATCCTGCACGTGCCCGCCCACACTGTCGCCTGGCCCCCCGCTAGTCCCACGCCCGCCCACACCGCTGGCCGGCCCCGCCGCCCGACCACACTAGCCCCCCGCGCTGCCCGCCCACACCATGACGCCATGGAAGCCCGCCGCCACCACTGCCACAGAAGCCCGACGTCGCCGGGGAAGCCCAACGCCGCCATGGAAGCCCGTCGCTGCGGAAGCCCGACGCCGCTACCCGCCCCGGAAGCCCGACGCCATGCCCCGCGACCACTGCCGTCCCCTCCGGCCCTACGCGCGCCCGGCGGCCGGCACCCCCCATTGGCTGGCGCCCGGTGCCCTCTCCCGACCTCGCGCGCGCCGCACGCTGTTTCATCGAATCGGAGAAAAAACGCGTCGCCGCCGCCGGTCCCTGCGAGCGAGCCACCCCCTGCAGACTGCCTGCCGCCCTTGGCCAGCCTCCGGCCGCCCTCAATGATAGCCTCCTCCACGTGCTCAGCAGCTGCTGGCGACCTCAGCCCGGCTCCTCCCGGCGGTGACCGCAGCTCGGCCGGCGACCACAGCTCGACTATCCGCGCCGGCGACCTCAAAGCTTCCCAAGACGTCGTCTCCAGGTCAGCACAGTTGGTAAACTCAGCTCGCCCCTCCCTCCGCCCCCATCACTGACCTCAGCCCCCTCCCCCATCCCCACGGACGGTGCCCCTACCCCCTCCGGGGTGCTCTGCACCCACACCTCAACCCCCTCCGGATTCCTCTGTTCCTCTGCACTACCGTCATAGCCAGCTCCCCCTGTCTCCCTCCGCACGGCCAGATCCAAAGCAGGAAGGGAGTCACAATCATCCTCTACACTTGTGTTTGCTGCTGTTGACTGCTCTTCATTCAATTCTTTTTGGTGGATTTGTAGCAGCTCAATCTGGCAAGTGCTGAAGCTGCTGTTCAGCATCACTAACAGCAGAAAATTTGACAAGTGCACAGACCGACCATCCACGCTTTCAGGACTTTGGCTTCAGGTCAGCGTGGTCTAATTTCCTGTGGTTTTTTGTGCTATAGAGATGAAATGTCAAACTATAAGTATCAGTATGTGACTATGTGCGCTACTATATGAACATGGGTTGCAGTACAAGATTTGATGCAGATAAGTAGATCAGCAGTAGTATTTTCTTTGATGCAGAACTGCCAGCCATGCGTTTTAATGAGACTCGATTATGTGATAATTAACTGTAAATTTAAGAGCATTATATATGTATGTCCGTTCAGTCATTCATTCAGTCATATACAACAATAAAAACAGCACTATAGTACCAGTCAGCTTAGTTATCAACTTAGTTCAGTGTAATTGATCAGTTCCATCATGAAGATGCATTTTCTTGTTGCAACGTCTTGAAGTTAAGAACAAGCTCCTATTGTGATCATCGTAGCATGTGTATGTGGTTGTTGGCCATCGTGCCATTGGTTTGATGTGTATGAGGTTGTCGGCCATCTTGCCATTGGTTTGATGTGTATGTGGTTGTCGGCCATCGTGCCGTTGGTTTGTTACAGATTTTGGTTACCTCACCGTGCAGGGGAGGTGCTGCCGAAATTTACAATTGACACTATTATGTTCATTTGTTGCAGGAGAGGCTATTGCAAGGATTATTCCCCACCGTCCTCGACTCATCACTTTGCAGGATAGCAAGGTGAGGCATCCTACACCCCTCTTTTTATATCATGTTCGTATATCACGTAACCTAGCTAGGCATCTCCCGTTCGAAAGAGATACGGTTGAAAATATGCAGATATTTGCATATCTATAACCGTATCTGTTTCGAATTGTCCACGTTTTTTGGACAGCCCGAGGATGTGTAGATGGAGTTAGTTTACATGCTCTATTCAGATCCAAGATAGAGTTTCAGCAGCATCTCCTTGTTGTTCTCCGGATACACAATCTCCCTGCCAGGACGTGTATTTGGAGAACAGCGGGGAGGTGCTGCCGAAATTCTATCTCGGATAGGAGTAGAGCATGGAAACTAACCTCATCTACACATCCTCGGGTGGGATTAGGACCTATCTTCACCTATTAGACAGTATAGGAACCTATAGATGCAATTGATTTCTATATTACTTGATGATATGTTAGAGGATGTATGACCGTGAGTGGATGTACACGGGCCGCTCTAGTCAGGGTTCGTTGGCCGATGAATGGATTGCACTAGTAGAGAACAGACCTTTGATCCTCGGCCAAAATGGACTCTAGTCCCGGAATTTTTTGCCCCCGGGACTAGAAATACCTTTAGTCCCGGTTGGTGGCTCTAACCGGGACTAAAGGTCTCTGCCCAACGGCTACTGCGCCAGACAGAGGTGGCAGGGACCTTTAGTCCTGCTTGGAGCCACCAACCAGGACTAAAGGGGAACATTTAGTCCCGGTTGGTGGATCCAACCGGGAGTAAAAGTCTACTCCCGGGCCGTGGCTGCGCCCGGGGTTGGAAAGTTACCTTTAGTCCTGGTTGGATCCACCAACCGGGACTAAATATTCTCCCTTTATATATCGGCCGTCTCCTTCTTCCTCCCCGAGCCCGAGCTCAGCACATTTTGAAGCTCACTGCACTAGTGTTCTTGCTTTCTCCCTCCCTCCATTGTTCCCCCATCCATTCTTCGATTCCTCTGTCGATTTCTTTGATTCCTCCGTCGATTCTTCAGTTGTAAAGGTTACCAATCTCATACTCTCATTTTTCACCATTTTCTTATGCCATTTTGTTCACTATATATATTTATGGTTCTTTATTGTGGTTTTTTTCATTTATAAGCAATTTGAGCTCAAAATCACTTCAAGCTTGCATATTTACATGAAAGAAGGTTAAAGTATATATAAATATAAACTTAGAAAATAGTTAGAAAATTATAGCAAATCCGTACTAGTTGAACTTGTGGACCGTGTTCAGCTCGGCGAGCATGTTCTCTGCCGAGCGGTAACGGACGTCAAGGAGGAGCTTTGATTCTACGAGGGAGAGCGACAACGGTCGTGGAAGACCGTGTTCCCTTCCTCGTAGAATCGGAGCTCTTCCTTGACCAAGTACGGTGCCGTCCAGTGGAGAAATGCTTGCCGAGATAATCACGTAAGCAAGGTCAACTAGTACGGATGGTTATTTATTCACATGTCCCGATATCGTCGCAGTAGTCTGTCAATCACCGTACCTAAACGTAGTATATATAAATATAAACTTAGAAAATAGTTAGAAAATTATAGAAAATTAGTATTAGTTGAACTTGCGGACCGTGTTTATCTCGGCGATCATGTTCTCTGCCGAGCGGTAACGGATATCAAGGAGGAGCTTTGATTCTACGAGGGAGAGCGACAACGGTCGTGGAAGACCGTGTTCCCTTCCTCGTAGAATCGGAGCTCTTCCTTGACCAAGTACGGTGCCGTCCGGTGGAGAAATGCTCGCCGAGATGATCACGTAAGCAAGGTCAACTAGTACGGATGGTTATTTATTAAAACATGTTTTTGAGCTATAATGTATTAAAAATGAGTATAGAGATCTAGATAATTTTATAGTTTCTTAATTTTATTTGTTTATAAAAGGAGAAATTTATAGTGTATTAAAAAATGAGTATAGAGAGTAGATGGCAACTGCTTCTGGGTCCTCGGCCTCTCATGGGTTTCCAAAGCGACTTAGGTCGGGCCTCCCTCTCATTCCATGCGGCAAGTGTCGTGATGAGACGAAGATTGTGATAGAGTACCGAGTGAAGAAGGAGGGTCCCAACAAGGATCGTATCTTCTACAAGTGTCCGGATCGCAATGTGAGTTATTTTATCGTATTTAATGATTATGGTTAGTTTATACCTATTTTCATGATGGTTGTGATTAAAGTTCTAATTTTTTATTTTAATTTCAGTGGGATGGCAGTGGACGATGTTCAGGCTTCTACTGGGAGGAAGAGTATGTTGAACTCGTGCAAAAATATCTTGCACAACAGGCAGATACAGCGGCTAATGAGGCAGTGATCCAGCCGAAGAAGCCCAAAGATGTTGCACAATCGGGGGATCTGTCTGTTTTAGTTGAGATTGGTCGCGAAATCCTTGTGCTCCTGAAATGTATTTTAGCTTTAGTTCTTTTAGTGGTAGTTGGGATTGTCTACATTGTAGCGATGCTTTCATAAATTTGTATCTTTTGTGGTGGCACACATGTTGTATAAATAATTAATTATGATCTAGGTTTTAATATGATATTTATGTCATGTAATGCAGATGAGCCGTCATTGGATGTATAATGCTGATCGCCGCTCCCAAGAGTTCATTGATGGCATACATTCTTTGTTATGTGCGGCCGAGGCAAACAAACGCGATGGTTTCATGTGTTGCCCATGTGCCATATGTAAGAATACGATGGAATATCCTTGCTCAAGGACTCTTCATTCACACTTGTTCAAGTCGGGTTTCATGCCAAACTATATTTGTTGGACAAAGCACGGAGAAACCGGTGTTGTAATGGAAGAAGGTGAAGAAGAACAATGAGACGACAATGATATTATTCATGATGGTGCGTGCTTCAATGATACTGCAATGGGAGAAGCTAAAGAAGAGGTAGCCACAGAAGATGAGCCGGCTGATGATCTTTCTCAGGTCATTCATGATGCACAAAGAGAATGTGAAAGTGAAAAGGAGAAGATCAAGTTCGAGCGGATGCTAGAAGATCACAAGAAATTGTTGTACCCAACTTGTGATGCAGGGCAGAAAAAGTTGGGAACCACACTAGAATTGCTGCAATGGAAGGCAAAGAATGGTGTATCTGACAAGGGATTTGGAGAGTTACTAAAAATCCAAAAGAAGATGCTTCCGAAGTACAATGAATTGCCCGCCACTACCCACGAAGCAAAATAAGTTGTCTATCCTATGGGGCTAGAAATAGAGAAGATACATGCATGTCCTAATGACTGCATCCTGTACCGTGGCAAAGAGTACGAGAAATTGGATGCATGCCCGGTATGCCATGCGTCGCGGTATAAGATCAGGCGAGATGACCCTGGTGATGTTGAGGGCGAACGTCCGTGTAAGAAAATCCCTGCCAAGGTTATGTGGTATGCTCCTATAATACCACGCTTGAAACGTCTGTTCAGAAACAAAGAACATGCAAAATTGTTGCAATGGCACAAAGAAGACCGTAAGGTAGACAATATGTTGAGACACCCTGCTGATGGGTCCTAGTGGAGAGCAATCGACAGAGAATTCCTGGAGTTTGCAAATGACGCAAGAAACTTAAGGTTTGCTTTAAGTACAGATGGTATCAATCCTTTTGGAGAGCAGAATAGTAGTCATAGCACTTGGCCTGTTACTCTAAGTATCTACAACATTCCTCCTTGGTTATGCATGAAGCGGAAGTTCATTATGATGCCTGTGCTCATCCAAGGCCCGAAGCAACCTGGCAATGGCATCGATGTGTACCTGAGACCACTTATTGACGAACTTCTCATTTTGTGGAAAAAAGAAGGTGTACGTGTGTGGGATGAGTACAAACAGGAACACTTTGATCTGCGAGCATTGTTGTTCGTAACAATCAATGATTGGCCTACTCTAAGTAATCTTTTAGGACAGTCAAACAAGGGATATAATGCATGCACACACTGCTTCGGTGATATTAGAGGTGTATTCTTGAAAAAATGTCGAAAGGTCGTGTACCTTGGCCATCATCGATTTCTTCCTGCAAATCACCCTGTAAGAAAGAAAGGCAAGCATTTTAAAGGGAAGGCAGACCACCTGACCAAGCCTCGCAACCGAACCAGTGAGGATGTACTCGATATGGTCAATGATGTGAAAGTCGTCTTTGGAAAAGGACATGGAAGCCAACCTGTTCCGAAAGACGCTAACGGTCATGCACCCATGTGGAAGAAGAAGTCCATATTTTGGGACCTACCCTATTGGCAAGTCCTAGAGGTCCGCAGCTCGATCGACGTGATGCACCTGACGAAGAATCTTTGTGTGAACCTGCTAGGCTTTATGGGTGTGTATAGAAAGCCTAAGGACACATTTGAAGCACGACAGGACCTGTGTTGTTTGAGAGAAAGAGACAACCTGCATCCAGAGAAGACAGATGATGGACGCCATTACTTACGTCCTGCTAGCTACACTCTAAGCAAAGAGAAGGAAATCATGTTTGAATGCTTAAACAACATCAATGTACCATCTGGATTCTCCTCGAATATAAATGGTATTATAAATGTGCCAGAGAAGAAATTCTGTAACTTAAAGTCCCATGACTGTCACGTTCTCATGATGCAATTACTTCCAGTTGCATTAAGAGGAATTCTACCTCCAAATATACGTCTAGCCACCGTGAAGCTATGTGCATTCCTCAATGCAATTTCTCAGAAGGCAATTGATCCAACTGATCTAGCTAAACTACAGAATGATGTGGTTCATTGTCTCGTCAGCTTTGAGTTGGTGTTCCCTCCTTCCTTCTTTGATATTATGACACACCTCCTAGTTCACCTAGTTAAGGAGATTTTCACTCTCGGTCCTGTGTTCCTACACAACATGTTCCCCTTAGAGAGATTCATGGGAGTCCTGAAGAAATATGTTCACAACCGTGCTCGCCTAGAAGGAAGCATCGCCAAGGGCTATGGAACAGAAGAGGTCATTGAGTTTTGTGTTGACTTTATTCCTGACCTTGACTCGATTGGTGTTCCTGAATCAAGACATGAGGGGAGACTAAGCGGAAAGGGGACACTAGGGAGGAAAACATATATTGGTACGGATGATGATTATTTCAATAAAGCGCACTACATAGTTCTATAGAACTCCTCTTTGGTAGATCCGTATATTGAGACACACAAGGATCTCTTACAATCCGAGTTTCTAGGGAAGACTGAAGCTTGGATTACGCGTAAGCACATGGAAACTTTCGGCGGTTGGTTGCGAAAAAAATGTCAAGGTGATGAGAGCATCCATGAGCAACTGTATTTATTGGCTATGCAACCATCATGGCATATCGTCACATACAAAGGGTACGAGATAAATGGGAACATATTCTACACAGTAGCCCAAGATAAAAGGAGTACCAACCAAAATAGTGGTGTCCGCATAGATGCCACAGACCCGAATGGGAATAAGTAGACATATTATGGACGCATAGATGAAATATGAGAATTAGAATATGCACCTACTTTGAAGATCCCATTGTTCAAGTGCCAATGGGTCAAGGTGACCAGAGGCGGGGTAACAGTAGACAACGAGTATGGAATGACAACAGTAGACCTTAGTAATATTGGGTACAAAAATGAACCATTCGTCCTTGCCAAGGATGTGAATCAGGTGTTCTATGTCAATGATATGTCTACCAAACCAAAAAGAGGGAAAAACGATAATGACTCAACCAAAGAGCCAAAGCGCCATATAGTTCTTTCAGGGAAAAGAGTCATCGTGGGAATTGAGGACAAGTCGGACATGTCAGAAGATTATGAAAAGGATGACCGAATTCCGCCCTTCAAAGTGAACAAAGACCCTAGCATCTTAGTAAATGATGAGGACACTCCATGGTTACGAAGCGATCATAACCAAGGGACATACGTAAAGAAGAAATTCACTACTGTGCCCACTTGATGATATAGTGATTTAATGTAGTGTGTGTTTGAGATATTATGTAATAATTGTGAATTCAGATGTTTATTATGTCATGTTTCAAATTAAATCAATGTTTCATTTGGTGGGATTTCTCTCTCAAAAAGGTAAATTAGGATACTGAGTGATGAAAAATTAAAATTTTAATGTTAAAATGATGTGAAAACAAATTTCCTGTCCAAAACCAATAGTTTTAATAATTTTAATTAAACACTACATTTTTGCATTAACGAAATAATAAATATTAGTTACATTATATTTTATAATTGTAACAAAAAATAAAAAAAGTTAGGTTATAGATTTTTCCTATGTGCAATAAAGAAAAAGAAAATCCATATTTTTAACAAAATAATTTTATGCCTTTTATTTAATTTACTATGTATTTAACAAGAAAATCCATATTTCTATTAAAAAGTCTGCTCAAAACAGGCGGGAAACGAAACTGCAGGCCACCTTTACTCCCGGGTGGGAAGCCCATCCAGGAGTAAAGGTGGGCTGTAGTTTCGTGGCCCGCCAAAAAAAACTCTTTACTCCCGGTGCGTGTTACCAACCGGGAGTAAAGGTATACCTTTACTCCCGGTTGGTAACACGCACCGGGAGTAAAAAGACCTTTACTCCCGGTTGGTAAGACGCACCGGGAGTAAAGGACCTTTACTCCTGGCTGGTGGCTGGCACCGGGAGTAAATCTCCCTGGTATATAACCTCCAGCGCCTGGCGCAGATCGATCCGCTCTCTTCTTCCTCGTCGAACACCGCCACCCTCTAGCTTCTTCCTCGCGCCGCCGTCCGTTCGCCTTCTGTGACACCGACGCCGTCTTCTTCCTCGTGCGGCCTCCTCCGCGCGCGCTCGTGGCCCTCCTCCGCGTGCGCCCGTGGCCCTCCTCCACACGCGCCCGTGGCCCTCCACCGCGCCCTCCTCCCCGCCCGAGGCCCTCCACCGCACCCGTGCACCCTCCACTACCGAGCTCGAGGTGATATGTTCGTCGATCTCTTTGTACATTCTCAGACGGTGGCCGGAAACTGAACATTGTTTCATGAATCTAGAACACTACCTTTGCTCAATAGAAGAATTTTTTCTATATTCATAGATCAATGTTTGTTAACAAAATTTTATCCAAATATATTCATGTAGGGTCTTTTTTTTGAAGGATTTGTTGTAGGATATATAATGGTCAAATAGGAACTCAATTTGGATACCCAGTTTGTAAACTAAGTGTTTTTTAGTTTATAAAAAATATCACATGTGATGATGTAAGCATGGTTGGACTTGCATGCATGGCTACAGACAATGAAGGAAAACTTCAACGTTTCTTCATTTGTGAACTTTGAATATACAGATATAATATATTAATGTTGCTAAAGTAATATGAGCATTACATATTTTTTCCGGGAAGACTATCTTCAAACTTTATATTATAGCATCAGAGATCGCCTGTAGAAGAAGAAAATAAATTCTTATCATTTTGGAAATAGTAATGGTTATATTAGCAATAAGACACATATACTTACATTTCATAATGACTTATACTTACATTATCAGCATAGAATTTTCTCATATGATGAATGACTACATGGTTCACATGGTACATAGGATCACAACATCACGCACCGACACCGCCCCGGCCCGCCTCACGTCATCGTCGTCGTTAGCATGCCGGCCCGCCTCACGTCGTCATCGTCAGCACACCGGCCACCGCGCCGACACATATATATACGTCATTTGTATTCATATGCATGTATATATACGTCGCGGAGCACCGCTGCCCTCGTTCGCCCATGCGTTTCTATGTATATGGCGGAGCACCACCGCCCTCGTTCACCCATGTGTACAGACATATATACGGCGGAGTGGAGCACCACCACTCTTGTCTCACCGCCCTCTCTCATGGCCTAGTTGATCAACATTCGTATTATTGTTATTGTTAATGCTAAACAATCACACCAGGGCGAACCACGCTGTTGATGTCACCGACGTGGTTCACCCTAGTCACCGACGCAATTCGCCCTTGGCCGTTTATGTATAGCCCTAATTCGCCCTAGTACCGACGTAGTTCACCCTAGTGTGGCGAATTGCGTCCGTGACCGAGGGGCAAGATTTAATAATGCATATTGTTCGTAGATTTTACGCATGTAAGCAAAGATTTGACGTACTATATATTTGTTTTCTTTTTTGAAGCTAGATGGCTGACCCGAGAAACATGGATGAGGAGGAGTTGATGATGAATTTGATCAACACTGGCACTCAAGTTGCCGGTGACGATGGTGCTAAAAATAACGTGCAAGAGGATGTAGATGACGGGAGTTAGTACTTAGCTCTTGAACAAAATGAGCAACAACATATTGGCCAAGTATATATTTTTTATTATTAGCTATATATATTATCATATGTCTTATGTGTGCTCATGACATTAAAAATAATGTTTATGTTTTGTAGCCCTCTGGATCGACATCAACAACTACAACGAAGAGTAAAAATGTTCGAGGTCCCAAAAAGCCATTGGAGGGCCGCTTCATCATCTCAGAGTTCAATGTGGAAATAGGAGAACCAGGGGGGGCCGAATAAAATGAAATTTGTGCACCACTGTGGTTACCTTGTACAGGACCGGCTCCCAATTAGTACCCGTGAATGGAAGAAGAAGACCAATGCTCCTCATATTAGTTTTGTCTCTGATCGTGACAAGGCATTAATTTGGAAAGATGTCTTGGTACATTTCATGCTCCAAACAGATGGTTATGATGATATAATAGATGGTGATGAATTGAAGGAGCGAGTTAGAGATTGGGCAATGAAGAAGATGGCCACCTAGTTTCAGACTTGGAAGAAACACCTATACACGACGTATGTCAAGAAGAACATAGCACTAGATTTTGCTGTCTTAGGCCCGATCTCAAAGTAGAGGCCCTATTGGGATGAGTTTGTATAGTACAAGACTTTGGAAGAAGGTGTGAGTCAGGTGATAAAGAACCAACGTAATGCCCAACAGAAGACATACCACCATAACTTAGGATCAGGTGGCTACCCGACTACCATTAAGAAGTGGAACAAAAAGGAAGCAGACCTTCTTGCCAAGGGTATCAGACCAGAATCACTCGAGTGGGGAGAACGTGCAAAGAATTGGTTTTTCGCTCATGGGGGAACACTAGACCAGGAGACAAGGAAGTGCGTTTATGGCGCAAGACTGCAAGAAGCAGCAGAAAGATTGTTTTATGCTCAGAGAGCTACTGCTAGTGGTGCGTTCAGGCCCAACAGAGAGAAGGATAAGCTGACATACGCCATCGGGACTATTGAACATGGTGGACGAACTAGAGGCAAAGGAAGTGTCTCGTGGGAGCATGGATTCCCTCAGGACAAACCTTCCTACATAAGTCGCCAGAGAAAGAAGGAAGAAGAGGCACAACGGCTCTAGAGGTTAGAGGAAGTGGTGCGTGAAGCAAGCGAGAATACAGGAGGAAATCAGAAGGCAAGTGCAAATAGCAGTGAGTGCAAGCAAGCAGGCATCAGAGCCAGGAATCAACATTAGCCAATCTGTTCAGTTGAAAAGCAGCTGTGCTTCCACGGAGATACCAAATCAAGGGGACACAGGACTATGCTTCCCTATGGATGACGTCATTGAACCTTGTACAACGTGTGAGCTACACATTCTGAAGGAGAATTCCACAATCAAGGTGGCTATCGGTCTTGTTAATCCTATCGACCGAACCAAGACACCAAGGATTCATGGGAATATAATCCAAGAAGGATATGCTACCATCTCGGTAGATAAAGCTGAAAAAGGTTTTAGTGATTTGCCTCTTGACATTCCTGGAGGTGATGGCGAGAAGACTCTAGGAGAAGCGGAGAAGACATTCATTCTATGGCGCAAGCGCTACATCATCATTCCAGGGATGTCGGCTCCACCTCCTCCTGAACTACCTCACCATAGGTACGTGCGGATGAAAACACTACATCATTAATTTGTATTGGCTTAAATAATTAACAATCTGCTCATAATAATATGTCATTCCTTTTTTTGTAGCAGATCCTCCCCCAACCTAAATCCAATTGTTCAATCACCAGATCATCATAGTGCTCTATACGATGACATTGTGTTGGAAGACGAGGCTACATCCACACCATCTCCAAGGAGGTCTCCAACGCCGCAGCCGCCACCTCCAAGGAGGTCTCCAACGCCACTGCCAACACCTCCAAGGAGGTCTCCAACGCCTCCCCTGCCCCCACCTACCAAGAAGCCTAGCAAGAGGCCAGCCCCTCAAACGAAGAACTAGTCCCCGCCTGCAAAGAAAGCCACCGTGAAACCAAGGGCTATTCCTAAAATAATATCTGAAGAGAAGGAAGAAGGAACTGATTCATATAAAAAAGACATGTCTAGATTCTATGACAAACTTAAAATGAATCAAGAAGCAAGGAGAAACCTAGAGAAACCGTACTTCTTCGTAGCTCCAGATATTCTAAGAAAAAAGGTGACTTCTTACCAGCAACAACAGCAGGAATCTCGTAAGCCATCCAAATCAACGTTATCGGACTATGACCGCACTCTCACCAAGTCAATTGAGGTGGCATAGAAAAAGAAGCAGGCAGGGAAAGGAGTTGCCCAACTCGGACAACAAGCACACCAATCAATCCCCCCGCTAGTTGTTGGTAATGAATATGGTTCGAATTTAGGATTAATACATCAGGCAAACATACCTCCGGATGTCGATTTGGATCACCTTGGTGAATTTATTGATGAGACTGGTCTCGACCTTTACCAGATGTTTGGTGATGGAAACATTGAGAGTGCGGCGGAGGTTGATATTTAGAAGAAAAAATTTGTACTAGGCCAGAGTCTATACAACCCTCAAGCCTTATCTGATCTGGGGACGCAAATGTACCTGCTAAACAAGTGGTACATGCAGGCGTCTACCAGTGGAGACTTCTGCGTTGGTGTCAGAATTAGAGACGAACATTGGTTCTGTGGCGATGATGTTATGTATGTTGACTTTATAGAATTTCATCAACTATGCCACCTGACCTCTCTGGACAAAGTTATCATTAGCTGCTATTGCCTATAAGTAATAATTCTTTCGATCTATTATTAAACTCATCATATGTGTGTATATGCATATAAATTATCCTAACAAGTACTATATATATGTAGATTTACAATGACAGAGCTCAGAAAGGAAGGCTGCAATGAAATTGGTTTTGTTGATCCCCATATAGTATTCAAAGACTCAATTACTCCAAAGACTAATTGGAAGAATGAGTCAGAGAGTAACCTCATGAACTTCTTAGTGAACCAACGCCACAAGAAGGATATACTCTTTCCCTATAACTTCAAGTGAGTGTTAATCATGTCGATCATCCTTAATGGCTCATATGTTGATTCTAGTTAATTAATGAGTATTATGCGTTATATCCTATAAACACATGCAGCAATCACTAGATATTGATGGACATCGATCTGGTGAAAAGTCACTTGATAATCTATGACTCGATGAGAAAACCACAACAAGACTACCAAGATATGATAGATATTATCCAGAGATAATTTCAGGATCTCTAGCAACTATATATACACACAAACATGATGATTAACTATATCTGATGACGTGGCAAATTTTTTATTGGGTAGTGTTTGGAAAACCTTTATTGAGAAGCAACACATGGAAAAATGCAAAGCGCCATTGAATGTAATCCCTTTGAAAGTAAATCCCCTGAATCGTATCATCTTTATTAATTAAACATATAGCTTTCACTGGATCACCAGATTGGATGACAAATCTTTTTCTCATAAAGTGGTGTCTGAGGCAGGAACAGGGGAACAACTACTGTGGTTACTATGTTTGCAAGTTTATCAAGGTGGTCTCCCAAAGAACTCCTACAAAGAGACTCAAAGTACGTTAAAAATACACTATATATTCATTTAATTATTATTATTGATTGTGTTACTATATCTTTATATATATATATGTACATATATTAATTTATTTTCCTTTAATTCAAACCTGTAGACTCGATGGTTGGAGGAAAAGGTCATACGGCAAGACCAAATCAAAGCAATTCAAGAGTCTATAGCCGGATTTTTTAATGAGCAGGTCATCGATTCCAAGGGCGAGTTCTACTTCGACCCAACACTGCCATTGAAGCCAAGCTAGAGGATAAGAGGAAACTTGTTATGTCACAACAACTGTAATGCAATCTTTTGTAATATATGCACATGAAATAATATAATGTAAAATACACATATGCATGCATGCATGTAAATATATATATGATGCATGCATGCATATATATATATATTTCTATGCTTGAAGTGTGTGATTTAATACGTTCATTGTGCTTGAACCGAAACATACTATACGCGCGTATAAATGTATAATTAGCAGCGTACAATACGACTTCGAAAACCTATTTTGAAAAGAAAACAAAAAAAAGAAAAGAAAAGAAAAAAGAAAACAACTTTTAGTCCTGGTTCGTATTACCAACCGGGACTAAAGGTGCCGGCCATCGTGGCATGTCAGGAGGCACCTTTAGTCCCGGTTGGTGTTACCCACCGGGACTAAAGGTCCTCCTTTAGTCCCGGTTCCTGACCCAGGACTAAAGGACCCCCCTTTAGTCCCGGATGCTTGCTCCCGGGTGGGGAACCGGGACTAGAGGGGGTTCCCCACTGGGAGTAAAACTCGGTTCTCTACCAGTGTTGAGAAGACCATGCTTTCTTAGAACTAGCATTTGCAAGGGTTAAAGGAGCGCGTGCCACTTGGTGTCCCTACAGCATTTTTGCAAATACATGTCGACAAACAAAGGTGGTCACGGGTAAACATCTTTGCAAGAATGGATTTATGGCGGACTATACCCAGTGGATCTACCATGGTGAATTTGATCATGTGAGAGACGAGGTCGTGTGATAACGCATCAAGGATTTTGATTCTGATACCAGGGTAGGAGACATGTTAAATGACTATCATGAAGCACACTTGATGAAGGACATAGGGAGGAGGAGCCAGAGCCAACCACAAAGGCGTATTATGATATGTTGTCTGTGGCACAGCAACCCCTTCATGGGCATTCCAAGGTTTCTCAACTGGATGCCATTGCACGCCTAATGGCCATAAAGTCCCAATTTAGCTTGAGTCGAGAAGCCTTTGATGTTATGCTGATAGTTGTTGGTAGTCTGCTCCCGGATGGTCACATCCTACCAAAGAAACTCCTTCGTGCACTTAAGATGCCATATGAGCAGATACATGCTTGTCCGAAGGGATGCATCTTATTTAGGAAAGAACATGCGGAAGCAAAGTACTGTGTGAAGTGTAAATCATCTAGGTTCTTGGAGGTAGACTCTGGTGATGGTCAAAAGAGGCAACTCGCCATCCCCGTGAAGATCCAATGGTATCTTCCTTTCATACCGAGGATCCAATGGCTTTATATGACTGAGGAATCCACAAAACAGATGACATGGCACAAATACGGATGTCGATACAATCATGAGAAGCTGGTGCATCCATTTGATGGTGAAGCATGGACAAGGTTTGATATGATTCATTGTGAGAAAGCTCTAGAGGCTCATAATGTATGTGTTGCACTGACAATAGATAGGTTTAGTCCTTATGGAATGGCGGCTGCCTCATACACTTGTTGGCCCATGTGTGTTATCCCTCTCAATCTCCCCCCTGGCATCCTCTTTCAATGACAAAACATGTTCTTGTCGTTGATAATTCCTTAACACCCGGGGAATAATATGAGTGTGTACATGGAGCCTCTGATTGATGATTTGGTCCATGCTTGGGAGGAAGGGGTATGGACATATGACCGAGCTACAAAGACAAACTTCAAAATGTATGTTTGGTACCAGCACTCCCTGCATGACTTTCCAGCGTATGGGATATTCTGTGACTGGTGTGTTCATGAAAAGTTCTCATGCCCAGTATGCAAGGCGTCTCTGATGTTCATTTGGTTGACAAAGGGTGGCAAGTATTCTTTGTTTGACAAACATCAATAATTCCTTCCTCTTGACCATTCATTCAGACGAGACATCAAGAACTTTACGAAAGATGTAGTAGTTGAAGGCCCTACACCTAGATGATGATTGGTGCCATGGTTCGTGCTTAGTTAGATGCTCTCGAGGTCAATGACCAAGGAGATCATATCATGTGATATGGTGAGGAACATGCATGGACTCACAAGTCGTGCTCATGGAACCTCCCCTATTTTGATGACCTTCTACTTCCACATAACATTGATGTAATGCACACTGAAAAGAATATCGCCGAGGCAATTTTTGGTACAATCATGGACATTCCTGATAAGACAAAGGATAATGTTAAGGCTAGAGTGGATCAGGCGAGGTTATGCAATAGACAAAAACTAGACATGGCGCCTCCTGGAGGCGGGAAGTCATGGAGAAAGCCTAAGGCCAATTTCATTCTAACAAGGGCCCAAAGGAGGGAAGTACTAGAATGGTTCCAAACGTTAATGTTCCCTGATGGGTATGCATCGAATCTAAAGAGGGGAGTGAACTTATCTACTTTGCAAATCAACAGGCTCAAGAGTCATGACTACCACATATGGCTTGAGCGGCTACTACTAGTGATGGTTCGAGGTTGTGTCCCTGAGCATGTCTGGATAGTGCTTGCGGAGTTGAGCAATTTCTTCTGCTAATTTTGTGCTAAGGAGTTATCTCATACTGTGGTTGCGGACATGGAAAGAATGACGCCTGTGTTGTTCTACAAATTAGAGAAGATCTTTCCACCAGGCTTCTTCAATCCGATGCAGCATTTGATTTTGCACCTTCCGTATGAGGCACGAATGGGGGGGCCTGTGCAGGGTCGTTGGTGCTATTCAATTGAGAGATTTCAAAAGGTTCTTCGAACTAAATGTAAAAATAAATGCAAAATTGAAGCATCCATAGGAGAGGCATACATTCTGGAGGAGGTGTCAAACTTCACAATGTGAAGAACTTAGAATTACTTCAGCGATTACATCTAAGCAACGACAGTGATGACGACATTCCTCCTTCGGAGCATGGGGATGATTATATCGACATGCATGATAGTGATGATGAGACCTATGATCCATCTAATCCCGATGATGACGATTATTTCTAATATATGTATGATCCATACTAATTGATTTATTATTTGTCATACCATGTTATTTTTAAGTATGTTTTGTTTATTTTGCATCTATTTTGATGTATTATCTATGCTAATTGGTTTACTCTTTTAATTATAGGTGATTGAACAATGGTGGGTGGTATGAGGAGGATAACTCGCTTTACTCAAAAGCAACAACAACGAGTAAAGGGTCCGATGCAGCTGAGGGGTCTGGGAAAAGACCTCGGGGTAGACCCAAGGGTCGAGGGAAGGGTGGAGGCAAGATGAGGCCATCATCGCCTATACCTTCGTCACCGTCTATGTTACCTTCCGCTCACTCATCCTCTGTGGAGGAGGAGGTACAGGTGGAGGAGGGGGCAGGGGTGGTGGAGGAGGAGGTAGGGATGGAGGAGGAGATAGGGGGTACCTCTTCCTCTACTTCATCGCATGTGTGGTTGTGAGGTCCCTCGACCCTCCCAAGGTGACCAATACCTCTTGAGAGACGCCCGCTGATTCGACCCGATGGAGACAAGTAAGTAACTTTATATGTTATCACTAATTTTTTGTTTGATATGTTCAAAATTATAATAGAAACTAATAATTTATCTTAATCACTTGGGCAAGGATTGGAGGAAGGTCGGTGGGGGTGATCACGCACGCCATGTGAACGACATCCTTGGTCTTTTGATCAAGGAAAAGTTCCCTGGTCTGGTGTAGTTTGGCGGAACTGTCGAGCTGGCCTACTGAAAGCTCTAGTTTGGTTTTGGTTAATTGATGAAACCCTAAGTGCTAACCTAGTTTATCAAAATGATTATGAGATAGGTAGCACTACTCCAAGTGATGAAGCAATGGCGAAGATCATGACAATGGTGATGGCATGGTGATGGTCAAATGCTTAAACTTGGAAAAGAAGAAAGAGAAAAACAAAAGGCTCAAGGCAAAGGTATAAAATGTAGGAGCCATTTTGTTTTAGTGATCAAGACACTTAGTGAGTGTGATCACATTTAGGATAGATAGCCGTACTATTAAGAGGAGTGAAACTCGTATCGGAATACGGTTATCAAAGTGCCACTAGATGCTCTAACTCATTGCATATGCATTTAGGATCTAGTGGAGTGCTAACACCCTTGAAAATGTTTGTGAAAACATGCTAACACTTGTGCACAAGGTGATACACTTGATGGTGTTGGCACATCTACAAAGGAGGTGGTGTTTGCAGGGTTGAGATGAGTTTGGGGTAACCACCAAGAATTTTGCATCCGGCGTAATAGAAAATAGGCATTTCATTTTCCTGAAAGCGCCGAATTTTCTATTGCGCCGGATGCAAAATTCTTAGTGGTTGGCACATTTGAGCAAGGGTGAAGAAGTTAGAGTTGAAATGGAGTTGGTCGAAATGATGCTGGCGTCGGTCTACTGACCGGACGCTGGGTCACTCAGCGACCAGACGCTGAAAGGCTGTGCCCGGTCGAGCTATCAGACGGCACAGTGGCTAGGGTTGAGCACCGGACGCTGGCTACGTTCGGTCAAGGTGGACCGGATGCGTCCGGTCGAAAAAATATGCCTCGGGGAGCTTACTGGAAACGACCGAACGCTGGGGCTTCAGCGTCCGGTCAGTTTTACCGGAGCGTCCGGTCAGCTTCGTAGCCGTTGAAATCTGACGAATGGCATTTGAAGTTGGTGACGTGTGGCGTCCATCGGGCGATCGGACGCTGAGGGCCAGCGTCCAGTCAGTATGACCAGAGCGTCCGATCAGAGCGCGTTTTGCCCAGTAAAGGGGTATAACGGCTCTATTTGATGGGGGCTCTATGTATAGCCCCATGGCCGGCTCAAGGGATAACTCTTGCACATTTTCATTGACATAGCAACCTTGTGAGCTTAGCCAAAGTCCTCCCACTCATCTCCACCATTGATTCATCATCTTTGTGAGATTGGGAGAGAATCCAAGTGCATTGCTTGAGTGATTGCATCTAGAGGCACTTGGTATTCGTGTTGCGCTGCGGATTTCACTTGTTTCTCTTGGTGGTTGCCACCACCTAGACGGTTGGAGCAGCGGTGGAGGATCAGCACGAGTTGGTGATTGTTCATGGCCGTCTCCGGTGATTATGAGGGGAGTTGTACCTTCCCCGGCAGAGCGCCGAAAGGTAACTCTAGTAAATTGCTCATGTCATTGAGTTACCTCACTTGTGGGTCGGTTCTTGTGGTGTCTAATCGTGTGGATGAGGTTTGTGAAACACCTCTTAACCGCCGAACCACCAAGTGTTGGTTGACACAACGGGGACGTAGCGTGTTGGTAAACACGTGAACCTCAAGAGAAAATCGATTGTCTCTTGTCTTTGGCATTCTCCCGGTGATTGGCTATATATTCATCTTGTGATTGGTTCATCCCCTACACATTGGTATAATCACCTTACTCACTTATTTACATTCTTACAAACTAGTTGACACAAGCTCTTTAGTGTAATTAGAATTGAGAGCTTGCTTTATTATTTATATTCATCTAGTTGAGCTCTTTAGAGTAGCAAGGTTGAGAGCTCTTAGTGAGTAATTACATAGCAAGTTTGTGTGCCTAAGTAATCATTGCAACTAGAATTGTTGGATAGGTGGCTTACAACCCTTGTAGAGCTAGAGCAAGTTTGCTTACGCTATTTGTCATACTAATCAAATTGCTCTAGTTGATTTGTAGATTTTTAAATAGGCTATTCACCCCCCCCCCTCTAGCCATATTAGGACCTTTCACCTACACGTGGGCCCACTATGCCATCATCCCTAACACCACTGATCGGGATGGTAGGTGTTTCACCGACAAGGCACAGTATGTCAAGGTTGAGCTTTGGGTTAGTCTTTCTCGCACTACATTGCTTAATACATCGTATTGATTGGACATTCTTGAAATAATGACTGGATACATCACGTCTATATGCGGGATTTCTTTAGATGCGAGGAGGGATACGAGGCCAAGGCGGATGCTGTTGCTAACAAAGCCACCAAGAAACTCGACAAGGACATGCACTATGAGGCGCGCATCCAGGCCATGATCCAATACCACGTGGAATTTCTTAGAGAGAGGATCCCTAAAGGGGCGGCAAGAACCATGAGTCTGACCTCAGAACAATACCTGAAGGTAAATATAGAATATTAATACTTTTTTTCTAAGATTAATTACTCTTAATTTCATCTTCTTATATGTCATATACTTGATGACGTAGGTGCCTCCATGGTGGTGCGCCTATGATCTACAGTGCTAGGCCTGGATGGTGGACACATGGTGCGACCCTGCGTGGGAGGAGAATCACAACGCTTGCCGGGAGTGGCATTTGCTGATGCCGGGTGCACCACACCATCAAGGCAACCTCAACCTCTCAGAATACGCGGCTAGATGGGTACGTGAATTCATTTCTTTATTCTAACACTCAACTCTACATATTTCTAATCATATTGCTTTTTTGCAGTCAGCGTCACATGGTGGCGAGCCTTGCTCCTAGTTCGTAGCATATGCTTTGGCCCACAAGGGGAAAGGCGACATCCGATGACGCCTACAACCCGGAGGACCCACCCTCGGCGTACAACAATGAGTCCATCCACAGCCATCTCGATGGATACACATCGATGGCAAGGCTGGTCCATGGCTCAGAGTATGATCCAAGCGCCCATGACCTCGATGGAGAAGTGGTCATGAGGGCAGGAGGAGGCAAGAAGCATGGCCAGTTTTGGATTGGCGATGGCACCATCGACACGACCAGTACTCCCACTCTCTCCTAGATTCAAGCAAGGAGCATGGGTTCTAGTCTAGCGATACGCCCACGGCCGGACTCTACACGGTTCTAGAAGAATGCACTCTAGGTTATTTTTGTTTTATTTATCGTTCATTGATTTTACATACTTTTGCATTGCATTGTAACATTGGGATGAAATATTGTAGGCTCAGCTAGAACAAGAAACGAGGCGTTGGGAGGAGCTAGAGGCGAAGATGGAGGCAGAGTGGATGAGGATGGAGGCAGAGCGGCAGAGGATGGAGGCAGAGCGACAGAGGATGGAGCTGCAGATGTTTGAATATATGAGGGGTGTTTATGCTGCAATCGGTCAACCTCCACCACCGTTTCCAGTCCCTCCTCCTCCTGCTGCAAATACTATTTCAGGCACTATGAGCCGCTTTACAACCTTATAATCTAGTTTATGCAGAATCAATCTTACAAAAATGCCAAGACGCTAGAAACTTAGTGACTAATGTTATATGTTTGCTACCAACTAGTACTTAAGCTATCATACTAGAGTACAATGCAACTGAGAAGATATTGCTGATAGTTGCAAGGGTTATACTAGTTAGGCAGCAGAGAGACCATACATGTTAATCTTGTCTCACACATGCAATCTCTTCTCCTTTGTGCAGCATCAATCAGCGGCATCGAATGAGCCTCATGACCTAGCCCTGTCGCAGTGGAACTCATGGCCTAAGTGACTACTTGTGATTTTATTTGTATTTGCATTTGTGGATTACCTGTGACTACTTGTGGTTGTGAATGAACCTACTTGTGATTCTAAAGTTTATTTGCATTTATGTGTTGTCGATATATCTATATGAACTGTCTATGATGCCTATTGTGAACTATCTGTGATGGATGTGATGCTTATTTGAATGTGGTATGTGGCTGTGACCGAACCTAATAAATCGATTATTTGTGGCAGCTTTGCTGAGTGTAACACTCGGCAAAGAGGCATTTTGGCGAGTGCCAAGGTTAAAACACTCAGCAGAGTGTACACGTGGCAAAATTTTGTGCATTCTGGGACTAAAATGGCTTCTTTGCTGAGTGTCTGCGCTATGACACTTGGCAAAGAAGCCAAAATTTTGTGTCATGCGGAAGTGTTTGCCGAGTGCCTGGACTGGGACACAGGCAAAGAAGCAAAGTTTGCCGAGTGCCTAGACTGGGACACACGACAAAGTATGAAGTATTTAGCGAGTGCCTCGACTGGGACACATGGCAAAGAAGCAAAGTTTGTCGAGTGCCTGGACTGGGACACATGGCAAAGATGCAAAGTTTGACCAGTGCTTGGACTGAGACACACGTTAAAGGATGAAGTGTTTATCGAGTGCCTGGACTAGGACACACGACAAATTAGGAATGTTTGCCGAGTGCCCGAGATTTGACACTCGGCAAATGGGCCGTGACCGTCTCTGCTCCGTCACGTTACTTTTTCTTGCCGAGCGTCGGTTTTAGCTCTCAGCAAAGTCTTTCCCGAGTGCCCGATAGAAAACACTCGGCAAAGAGCCGTTTGCTGGCACTGTAGATGACATGTGCTGTTTGCCGAGTGTTACACTAGGTAAACCCTTTGCCAAGTGTTTTTTGGGCTTTGCCGAGTGCCTGTGACACTCGGCAAAGCGACTGTTTCCAGTAGTGTATCGTGTAAAATATACATCTTTTATTCATCGAACACAACCACCGTGGCTTAGGGCCTATTTGGCCTATTTGCATGGACTAGAACTCATTGTTAGTCCTAGCTAAAATTAGCCATCTAAAGTTTTGACAGCCAAAGTTGAGGGGTGTTTAGATCCTAGCTAGTTATATGCAACATTTGGATGTGGGGGCTATTTGGATGCCAGCCGTTGGAAGCCACAACAGGCTGTGGCACACTGCACCGCAGTCTTGTGGCAGAGAAAAGGCTCACCGCAGCTGTGGCGAAAAACCTAGTGCAAATGAACTAAGATTCCTGTGGTGAGCCTCACTTTACGCAGGAACCACACAACATCCTGATTTTTTGTGGTGAGCTACATCCATGGCGTGGCAATCCAAGGCTAGGAACCAAACACCTCATACAGTATCCTTTTATTTTGTCTCTCCTCACCCATCGCTTTTTTTAGTCCTTACCTCTCCTCTCTCTCTCTCTCTCTCTCATCTCTCTCTCTCCTCTCTCTCTCTCTCTCTCTCTCTCTCCTCTCTCTCTCTCTCTCTCTCTCGCTCTCTTGTTCAACGCCCTCGGCCACACCATGATGCCCTTCCCTTGACGAGGCAGGATTAGAGGACAAGGTCGGCCATGGCAAAGACAGACCACAGTAGGGGTGGGGCACAGGGCATAGACAGGCCACAGCGGATGCGAGAGGTGCAAGTGATTGTTGCGGAGGCACGGGGCCCGTGACAAGGGCTGAAATAGACTAGGTGCGGTGGAGGCATGGGGCCGCAATGTCGATCAATCAGGGTGGGTAGATCCACAAGGGTGGCGATAGTTGAAGTTGGAGGTGGCAGCCAGGGCAAGAGGCAAAGACGGTGGCGCTTGGGCAGGAGGGTGATGGTGGCATAGCGGTGGGTTGGGCAAGGAGGCAGGAGCCGTAGGGGGAATGGCACTCAGTGCATGGAGGAGAGGGAAAATGTGGTTGGTAGGAGGGCATTATGAATATTTTTGCATTGTGTTTTGTTGCTTCTATTAGTCGCAAATAGATAGGTTTGGCCAACTAGTGAGCTAACGATTAGTTAAGATCGACGAAACATTAGTCCATCTATTTAAATCCTTAGGACTAAAATTAATTAATTAATTAGTTGTTAGTCCTACAAATCCAAACATAATCATATTTTTCATCTACCAATCTACCTTTCCCAGGAAGGAAAGGCGTCAAACCATATGCATTGCATGATGCACACCGAAGCATGCTGCAGATGGAAGACTCCAAAAGCAGCCAAGCAGGTGCATGCAGTACATACGGACAAACCAGATCACCCCCCCCACCCCACCCCCACACACACACATCACTTTGGCATCCTCTGGAGTCCTAACGTTTTTAAGGGAAAGAAATACTTATTCCCCACACCCCATGCTAAATACACCCGCCACTCCAAAACCCTAGCTAATGTTAATGTGTAGGGGTATGAATGAATTATCATTGAATGTATTGTATGATCCTAAAGAGTTGTTTATTCTTAATAATATGCAGCGCGCTGGTGTCTGTTTAAGCATCTGCAACAGTTAGTGTTGTAGTATCATTTTCGTTAGGACAGTCTCAGTGGATAGTTTCATGATATTTCCAAGACAATGAAACTTAGATAAAATACTCACTCATAATGCAAAGTTTCATTCTATAGTTTCATAGGCATTCAATTTGATGACTCATAGATAGTTGGTAACATGCCAAAAGAGTTTCATCTAGATGAAATTCATTTCTTCTCTATCTTCTTAAATATGCTATCATGCATGTTATAAAAAATGCCTATGTGACTACCAATTTAATGCAAATAAAACTCACATGAAACTCCCATTGAGACTGGCCTTAGGGCTTCCCCAACCGTGCCACTTCAGTTAGCTCATAGGAATTCATGCCAACAATTTTTTGATGTGGAAGACAGAAGATGGAAAACAGAAGAGACTATCTCTTATCTCAACACCTATCTCGCTTAGAAAAACAAGGTAATTTGTGGACCTGCTCATAAAGAATGAGAGAGGGAGGAGAGAAGACAGAGGATAAAAAATCATTTACATGTGGAGTTCACGTAATCAAGTGGTAATGACATGGCATGTATAAGCTAGCTACTGTCTTGTACTGTTGAGGATGCCCTTGGCCATATGCATGATGCTGTAAACTGTTGACATGAAAAGATTTTCAAAGGCAGGGCATTTTTTCAAAGAACTGCTTCTTTACAAGATAGTCAACATGTCCGCCTATGAAAATTAATTAAATATGGGCGAGCAGATCAGCATGTCCTCCTCAATAGCAACACCTCGTACCGCTACACCATATAGTAATTTGTGAGTATATATAGGATGCTATCCTTTTATATCATCAACATTTTATAATCTTTTATTAAATATTTTGGCTACTAAATTAACTTAAATGAAAATGTTTCAACTCAAAGTTTTAAATATTTTCAAGCATTAAAACTTTGGTAGAGGATGTCCCTCTATCCGAGATTGTTTGAAAAATCCAAAACTTTGAATCTTAAAATATGTAAATTTAAAATAAGTTTTTGGTACACTAAAAAACTTCAAACATGTAGATTAGGTTTGCCACTGCAACTTTGGAATTAACTTTGTAAACATTTAAAGAAATTCTAAATTTTAAACTTCAAAATCTATAAAGTTAAAACACATATCAGGAACTCTAGAAAACTTTAAATAAAAAAATTCAACTATAATGTGGATATTGTATCGAGAACTACAACTTTAGTATACGCCATGTCAACATCCATGTTTGTTTGAAACTTTTAAATTTCAAAATTTGTGAATTTACAATAATATTTTGGAACTCTAAATAAATTCAAATAAAAAACTTCTCAATGACAAAGTTACATATCATGTCGGGAGCTACAATTTTGATATAAAGTTTATCTTTATCCGACTAGGAGCATCCTAAGGTGATGCAACTATTTTAGAGATGGACCCTTAAAATGCCCTCCTCTTCTAATCATTATTAGAGATGGACCCTTAAAACGACTGTATGATTTTTTGAGACGAGCATCCTAAGGTGATCACCTCTATACGGCCTCTTTAGAGCATCTCGATCTCCAAGAGATTAGCCAAATCATTTTCTAAAAGTAAATTTGGCTATTATTCAAGGAAAAACATTTCCAACAGACTCTGTAAATGACTCTAAATTTAGTAGCTCTTCATCCCACCTCATTTGCTCTCTACTTTTGGATAGCCTACCTCAGTAACCATCCGTTTTCTTGGTTTTACGGAGTCTGTTGGAGTACTCTTGTCAAATCTATTTTAGAGAGTAATTAAATCAGTAAATTTAGTTAGTTTTTTTTTTTTGCTAATCTCTTGGAGATGCTCTTAGACTCATACTTCTTATTCAGTTTCATGCAATGCACGAACATGTTTGCTGGTCTTAATAATGTGCAAAAATAATATGAATTTTGTATGTGTCTTTGGGCGTGGTACGCAGGACAGTTCAGCTCGTGGATGTGTAGGTCTGTTTAACTGTTTTGTTTGTTACAAAATGGATATACAGTTCGAGTTACGTGACAGATACTCGTGGACATAGTGGAGAGAGAGAGAAAAAAAAGTATACTATGCTACTCGCAAAAGCTCCGATGGAGAGAGACAGTGGAGCAAATGCATTGGGAACGAGCAAAGATGTTTGTAGCTGACGATGAATAGGCATGTTTTTTTATATTTAACAAAAAAAAAAGAACGCGGAAACGGTTTAATTTCTTCCCAGGAACTCCTGCTCCGGTTTGAGTCCCGCTACGCGTACCGCGCCTATTTACGTGGGATTCCAAGTTTGATCTTTTATTTATGCAAAGGTACCACATCCTGTGTGTCTTCATAAAAAAAAATCACAGCCTATGTGTCTTCACCAAAAAAAAAACGCAGCCTATGTGTGGTCGAAGACCGTTCCAATATATTTATCTCATGATGATTGCAGATTACCCGCAGTTTTTTTTATGTTATGTGTTGCTCTTTATTTTGTCTCCATTAGTTTCCATAGCCACTATATATGGTAGAAATTTAGACAAATTATGACATATCTTAATCTAGAAAATTAGCACGATACGTGATAAATATTTGCAATGGTGAACTTGTTAAATGCATATGACGGCTAGATCACTACTGCAATATTGATTTTAGGAGACAACCCATTTTATTTACAAAGGCGAGCAAAAATTAATATTGTTTCCAAAAATACCTAGCTATTTTCATAGTAAGTCGATCTATTTACGGAGGCAGTTCAACAATCCATCGCCTCATAAAATTAATTAATCAAAACGAGCATTTTAATGGGCCCGTCTCTAAAAATAAGGGTCATTTTTAGAGCAGACCTATTAAAGAGAGGTCCAAGCCCATTCCCAGGAGACAGCACTCCTAGGACTGAGATAAACTGCTCACATTTAAAACTATCAGGAACCATAACCAAACAACCTCTCCCCACTCTCATTTTCTATCAGCCGTTGCCCCTCCCATCTCTCCCCCATAAAATCCCCATCATACCATTGCCTCCACTACCCTTCCTTAGTTCCAACAGGTTCCTCATCCTCTTCCCCTCCTCCACCTCCTTCGAGGGCGAGGCCAACCTCTATGGCATCACCATCATTGGCAACAAGTTCAACACCGACCACGCCATGGTGTCTTGGACCTTCCTCGGTGTCTCCAGTGGGTTTGACGAATTCTTCCCGTCCTCTACCTTTGACAAGGGCGAGGCTAGCCTACACAACATCACCACCATTGCGTCTGCCACCTAGGTCTACATACGCCCTGAGTTCGTCAGATCAACACAAGTCTATCTTCTCCGAAGATTCTACTGCCCAAATCGATATTGCATCCATCTTCTTCAAAGTTGAAAGTGTAGATCCGACAGGGTGAGTGCTCATCTCTTCCATCTCTCTCCCCATAAAATTAGCATGATATCCATGATAAATATTTGCAATGGTGATCTTGTTAAATGAATATGACAAGTGGATCACTGTAACATCCTGGGATTTCGTGCAACAAAAAATACGAGCTTTTTGAAAAATTTCCTACAATGTGTGGAGCATGTAGTCCTTGGCTCAAACCCTAGTCAAATCTAGGAGAACTTACCGATAAATTGTTGCATTCATCTAGATTTGATTGTAGGAGTGTGCCTGTGTTCTTGAGTTGGTTTTGGATTTTAGTTTCGATTGGAGTGCACCAAGCCATATCAAGAATCCCCTCATTGAATCCAGCTCAAATTCATAGCAAATTCATCTCAAATTCCCTTCCCTTTGAATATCTCTTAATCTCTTTGAATTATAAATTGAAAAGCCCTCCCTTCCTACGCTGGGCCAGAACTCCTCCCTTCCTTCATTCCCGCGGCCCAACACCTTCCCCTGGCCCAGCTCCCTCTATCGATGAAATCTGGTCGGTAGTCTACCGAGGGGTATGCCCATGGTAGTAGATGAATCGGTGGAGGTGCACATGAGGAAATCGAATAGTGACACAGAATGCAAGAGACAACAATTAGACATGTTCGGGCCATCGTCTTGATGTAATACCCTACGTCCTGTGTCTTTGTGGATTGTATTGCATGTGTTTAGATGAAAACGAGGGGGGTTCCTACCCGCCTTATATAGCTTGGGGGGTAGGGTTACAGATCGGTTATTTCCAATCTGATCGGTTTACAAGATTGGAAGTTATAGATCTTACATTATCTATCATATCCGAGCAGATTTCGTAGATCACCGAGGATCTTCACGTTGCCTTGTGAAGCACGTCGTCCTGTGGCATACTTGGCGCAACCTATGCATAGTCTTGTGGGTTGGGCCTCCCTTAGCGGCTCAGCCCACGTGGAGCCTTGCGGGTACCAGGGGTCATACCCCCACAGCTAGTCCTCGAGCACCTTGCATCCACTGAGCAACACCATCTTGTGTCCATCCGAGCTATCCAACTTGCAACAACTCATCAGGATCAATCTTTCGACCAGTTCAAATAGGGGCTGAGCTATTGAAGCAAGCATCCGAGCACTTCGAACGAGCATCCGAGCTGTCGAAGTGAGTGTCCGAGCAGCTGAGACAGGCGTCCAACCAGTTTAACTAGGCATCAAGCTCAGACTCACTAAAAGTCATGGTTTGTCATAAGGATGTAAGGTGCTTAAGTAAAAATTTTAAAGTCTTGGTCAGTGAAGTGTACACACTTAAGTGCTAATTCTGATGGTCCTGATGACGTGGTCATCAGGGCAGAGCATAGGTGGAGACTTGACGAAGTTGAAACACCATGAAGAAGAAAAAGTGCATGCACCACAAGGTGCATTGTACACAATGTAGTCCTCGAGTCTACTGGAAGATGATGAAGGAATCTTGTCGTAGGGTCAAAGAAAAATATGCAGTCCCCATTATTACCGAAAGATCGAGTAATCAGGGAACCACTACATTCACCGTAAGGTGAAGTGTACACACTTAGTCCCCGAGCCTGCTGAAAGATGATGAAGAAATATTATAGCAATGTCAAGGAAAAATATCTTGGCATAGATGCATAACGAATTCTATTGACCCAGCGCTGAGTCTGGAGATTCGTTTCGTTGTTCCGCATTCAACGCGATTTAATGCTGCGGCCCACCTTGTTCATTTGGTGACCCATCAGCATGCGGCGGTTTTGGCAGGGAATGCGGTAGGTTAGGCACGGTTTTCCAAAATCCCTAGAAGGCAAAGGGTCAGGGGTCGAACCATTATAAAGTGCCACAGCCACAACCCACATTCTCCACCTTGCTCTCACCTCTTCGTCTTCTTGCTTGCGCCTGCACCACATCACCTGGCAACTGCTCCACCATCTTAGCAACCGCAAGCTCATAATCTCCCGCCATTCCTCAGATCGGCGAGATGGCCCCCAAGAGAATTCACATTAGCTCGAGCAAGGCATCATGCGAGCTTAATCATGCCGAGGAATGGGTGAGCTCCATCAGCAATGAGGCGGTGCTCAACCAGTTGGTGGTGGATGGCGTGCTGCCAGAAAGGGTGATGGTAGGATGGCATCCTGCTCATGGTGAGAGCTTTCTTACCCCCCGCTATGATGAATTGGTCGTGTTTGAAGATTATTTCTATCACGGATTTGGTGTTCCGATCCATCCGTTCCTCTACGGATTGATTGAGTATTACGCCATTAGTCTTTGCAATCTAGGACCGAACTCCATCCTTCACATTTCTGTCTTCATCCATTTCTACAAAGCCTATCTTGGCATTCTCCCACATTTTGATCTCTTCCGCCACTTTTTCTGTTTGAAATCTTGTGGGGGATCTAGATCTAGGGTTGTGGGTAGCGCATACTTGTAGCTGTGGGATGGGATGGTTGGGCAGTACAGCGCTACCTCATTGAACACAAAGGTGAAGTATTGGGCATAGCGATGGTTCTACATGCCATAGGAGGAACATTATGTGGCGTGCGACATTGATCAGATTCCCGTGAGTAATGCCAGGTGGTCGGAGAGACCTAGTGCTAGTGGAATGGAGTAGGTGAGGGAGCTCTTGGCATTGATTGACCAAAGGAGAGTAGTTGGGGTCATAGTGGTGATGAAATTTACTTTTCGGTGATGCCAGCCCAACAAGGATAGGGCACACCCTACATATGAATTTCGGGGGGATACTGATGGGACACGTTAGCAGGCAGTACGGCCTCAGAGCTAAAAACCATAAAGTATGGGGAGACATCGGTGTTATGACTGGGCTGGGTCCTTAGTCCCTAGGTCCCTAGACTATGGCTGGTAGTTCCTTGAGCCATTTTCCTAGGTGCTTCTATTCCTTCTCGTAGAGTCATTTCTTTAATGCATCCAAGATCATGTCGTTGGCACGCTTGACTTGGCCGTTGGCCCTTGGGTGTGCCATGGAGACATACTTGACTGAGATGCATCTTTCATTGCAGAAATCCCAGAAGTCACTACTGGTGAACGTGGACCCAAGGTCAGTGATGATGCTGTTCGGTAGACCGAATTAGTGGATGATGTCAAGCAGCTCGGCTGCTTTCTTTGCTATAGCCTTGACCAGGGGTTTGTATTCGATCCACTTGGAGAATTTATCAATGCAGACAAAGACCCAGCGGAAACCTCTCAGTGCAGGCTTGAATGGTCTAATCATATCCAGTCCCCAGCATGCAAAGGGCCACGACGCGGGGATCATTTGCAAGACTTGAGCCAGGACATGGATTTGTTTGGCAAAGAACTAACAGTTCTCACATCAGCGAACAAGGGCTTTAGCATCGGCTATGGCGGAAAGGCCAATAGAAGCTAGCTCGGAAAGCCCTTCTAACTTGTGTTCTAGAGGCTGCATGGTTGTTGTAGGTGCCGGCATGGATCTCGTTGAGTATCTTCTTGCCTTCTTCCATGGAGACACACTTCTGTAGTAGCTCACCTTTGGCGTTTCTGTGATACAGCTTCCTGTCAACAAGGACATACTGCTTACTGCGGTGGGTAAGGCATTCACTCTCTATGTTGTCAACTAGGACGTCTATAGTGGTTAGATACCTGATGAAAGGTTGACTCCAATTGCTGCTAGGACCAAGGACCGCTACGACTATCTGTTCGACAGGTGTTTTTTCTTCAACGACTTCTTGTTCCTACTTGATGGAAGGAGCCATAAGGTTCTGGACAAACACTCTGGCTAGAATGTCGGCCTAGGTTGATCCTATCTTTGACAGCTCATCAGTTGCTTGATTATTGGCCCAGACCACGTGGTGGTATTTGATGCCACAGAACTTGTCTTCTAACTTTATTATCGTGGCATAGTAAGCGTCCATCTCCTCGTTGGTGCAATTCTAGTCTTTGTTGAGCTGATTGATGATGAGTGTGGAGTCATCGTACACCTAGAGGCGTTTAATGCCGAGCTCGACAACTATATGGAGACTGTGAAGTGCCACTTCGTATTTAGTCATATTGTTGGATGCTGGGACGTGTAGGTGGAGGACATAGCGAAGCTTATCCCCTAATGGAGAGATGAAATATATGCCTGCCCCAGCACCATCGAGGTTGAGAGACCCATTGAAGTACATGGTCTAGTGCTCGGGGTGGTCGACCGGGGCAGGAGTCTGCATATCCATCCACTCAACGATGAAATTAGTGAGGGCTTTGCGACTTGATCATGTGGCGGGGCCTAAAATCGATGGTATAGGTGCTGAGCTCGACCGCCCATTTGATGATGTGGCCGCTGGCTTCCTTATTGTGGAGAATTTCGTTGAGTGGGTACTCTATGACTACTGCTATGTTGTAGGCATCGAAGTAGTGGTAGAGCTTCTGGGATGTGACAAGAATTGCATTCAGTAGCTTCTGGACTTGCGGGTAGCGAGTCTTAGACTCATTTAAGACCTCGCTGATGAAGTAGATTGGGCGTTGAACTTTGTATGTGTGGCTGGCCTCGTCTCGCTCAACAATGATGGCGGTGCTGACTACCTGGTTGGTCGCTATGATGTAGATTAGCAGGGTCTCATCCTTTTGGGGGGTGGCCATGATCGAAGGTGTAGTGAGGAACCGCTTGAGCTTGGTGAATGCCTTGTTAGCATCGTCGAACCAGACAAATTTCTCTTGAGCTTTAAGTAGCTTGAAGAAGAGGAGTCCCTTTTTGCCCAGGCAGGATATGAAATGACTTAAAGTCGCCATGCACCCTGTTAGCTTCTGGACATCTTTGACATAGGTCGGTGGCTTCATGTTGGTCACCGCCACTCTATTCTCTGGGTTGGCTTCGCTGCCGCCGCGACTGATGATGTTGCATAGCAGTATACCAGATGAAACACCAAAAAACACTTGGTGGGATTTAGCTTCCATTGGTACACATTCAATGCTTTAAAAACTTTGGTGAGATCGGTGATGAGGGAGTTGACAATCCTGGACTTAACTACCACTTCACCAACGTAGGCCTCGACATTCTTCCCAATGGCAAGATGAAATATATGCCTGCCCCAGCACCATTGAGGTTGAGAGACCCATCGAAGTACATGATCCAGTGCTCAGGGTGGTCGACCAAGACATGAGTCTGCATATCTGTCCACTCAACAATGAAATCAGTGAGTTCTTGTGACTTGATCATGTGGCGGGGCCTAAAATCGATGGTATAGGTGCCAAGCTCGACCGCCCATTTGATGATGCGGCCGCTAGCTTCCTTATCATGGAGAATGTCACCGAGCAGGTACTCCATGACTACTGCAATGTGGTAGGCATCGAAGTAGCGGTGGAGCTTCTAGGATGTGATAAGGATGGCATACAATATCTTCTAGACTTGTGGGTAGTGAGTCTTAGACTCGTTTAAGACCTCGCTGATGAAGTAGACTGGGCGTTGGACTTTGTATGACTGGCTGGCCTCTTCTCGCTCAATGATGATGGCGGTGCTGACTACCTAGTTGGACGCTGTGATGTAGATTAGCAGGGTCTAATCCTTTTGGGGGGCAGCCATGATCGGAGGTGTGGTGAGGAACCGCTTGAGCTCGGTGAATGCCTTGTCAGCGTCCTCCGACCAGACGAATTTCTCTTGAGCTTTAAGTAGCTTGAAGAAGGGGAGTCCCTTTTGGCCTAGGCAGGATATGAAATGACTTAAAGGCGCCATGCACCTTGTTAGCTTTTGGACATCTTTGATGTAGGTTGTTAGCTTCATGTTGGTCACCGCCGCTATCTTCTCTGGGTTGGCTTCGATGTCGCGGCGACTAAGGAGGTTGCATAGAAGTATACTGGATGAAACACCAAAAACACTTTGTGGGATTTAGCTTCTATCGGTACACATTCAATGCTTTAAAAACTTTAGTGAGGTCGACGATGAGGGTGTCGGTAGTCTTGGACTTAACTACCACATCATCGATGTAGGCCTCGATATTCTTCCCAATTTGGTCCTTGAGACAGCGTTGGATGGCTCTTTGATAAGTCGTGCCCGCATTTTTGAGTCTGAAGGACATGATCATGTAGCAGTAGGCGCGGAAGGGCATGATGAATGATGTCTTGATTTGGTCTTCTTCCTTCAGCATGATCTGGTGATAACTAGAGTAGCAATCTAGAAAGCACAGAAGCTCACAACCAGTTGTAGAATCTACGACCTAGTCGATGCGAGGTAAGCCAGAGGGGTTTTTAGGGCAGTGTTTGTTGAGATTGGTGTAATCAACGCACATTCCCCATTCTTTATTCTTTTTTCTTACAAGAACCAGGTTGGCCGTTTGGTTTTTATAAGTCAGATAACTTATTAAGCCCTGAAAACTAGTAATTTATAAGTCATATCTATTTGGTTGTAGATAACTTATAAGCTCATTAAAGGTGTGGGCCCCACGTAAAAAATAGTGACTTATAAGTTTTAAGTAGGGGTGAACTAACTTAAAACTTATAAGCAGGGTTGACTTATAAGTTGGTGGTGTTTAACAAAATAAATCACTTATTTTATTTTTTTAATTTATAAGTATGTGACTTATTTGAACCAAACATGCCCTCAAAGCATAAAGATACTCTAGCGGCACTGCTGCAGTGTGCAAACTGAGATAGTTGAGAAGCACATGCCCCTCTTCTCGGATCATGACAAGAAACCGTACGTACGTGCGTATATTTTCTTTTAAGGATTTAGGATACGCATGCATCATGTTGGTGTTGGCGAATTCCCAACCAGAAATATCTTGCTGGGAGCCTGGGAACTGGCCGACGTTGTACAGCACGGCAAGGCCTGTGAGCAGGCACAAAGGACAATAAAAAGAAAAGAAAACCTAATTTGTTCGCCACCATAAGCAGCAATGGCTGGCCTGCAATTCGCTTATTCACGTGCGCGATGATGGCACGGAACAGCTCAGCAGCTTGCTCGGTCCGTCTCACTTTCCTTCTGGCATACCCAGATATGGTTAAAGATGGCAACGGGCCCTGATACCCGACGGGTATTTAATCCATTAGAGGACGGGATGTGATCATATCTTTATCCGCGGGCATCTAAATGAGAAAGAATCCATACCCGACGGGTATAGCGGGTACGGGAACGTTCCCTGTTTACCCGTCCCCGTTACCCGTTGGGGAACCCGACTATTTGAGCTGTCATGCGATTATTAGGTCCAAAGAAACTCAACATAGGTATTTTAGTCCAAATCTGAACAGTCATATATATAGTTTGTGTGTTCTAGGAACCCTCGTTCAATTTTTCCTCACAATCTCCGCTGGCAGCACAAGCACGCCTGTCTCACGAGCGCTCGTGTCCTTCGCTTCCTCAGTTCGGTCTCTCTGCCACCTTTGCTCGTCCTCCTCGCAACCTCGCTCCTTCTCCTCGGCATCTCCGAGACTCCGACACTTATACCCGGGTGAAGAAGAAACGTCTCCGATTGCAAAGCTACGACCCCAAGTATCCTTGTTTATCGGGTATCTGTTACCTGACCGATACCCGACGGGTATGGGGATGGACAAAAATCTATACCCGAGACAGTTAATGGGGATGAGGACGGAATGAATTCTCCGTAACAGGGAAGAAAACGTTCCGGCGATACCCGACGGGTATATCCCCGTTGCCATCCTTAGATATGGTATAGATGGCTGTGTTTAGTTCCTCCACTAGAGTTTACTTTCTATCACATTGAATGTTTGACACATACCTAGATAATTAAATATAGACTAAAAAAATAACTAATTACACATATTACAACTAATTTGCAAAACGAATTTTTAAGTCTAATTAGTCCATGATTTGACAATGTGAGATACAATAAACATATGCTAATGACTAATTAATTAGGCTTAATAAATTCATCTCGCAAATTACTAAGAACTTCTATAATTTGTTTTATTATTACTATCGAACACTCTCAAATAACACCTAATATGACATCCCTAAACTTTACTCCCTGAATTTAAACAAGCCCTAAGTCATACAAAGTGCTCTACAAAAGGTAGAGTAACAAACTAGTACTAAGGTCTTGTTTAGTTGACGAAATTTTTTAGAAGATGGTACTGTAGCACTTTCGTTGTTATTTGACAATTAGTGTCCAATCATAGTCTAATTAGACTTAAAAGATTCGTCTCGTGAATTTTGTCTAAACTGTGTAATTAGTTTTATTTTTTATTTATATTTAATGCTTCATGCATACGTCAAAGATTCGATGTGACAAGTAATCTTGAAAAAATTTTGTAAAATTTTTGGAACTAAACAGACACTGAATACTGATCGAATCAACAAGCTGTACAAAAGGTGAAATCCACTGATCACCAGGTGATTTTCTCGACGGGCTTTAAAAGCAGGATTCAACCTTCACACATGGCTCCTAACCTTCACTGATCACCAGAGTGGTATTCGTGGTTCATAGGCCATCGCCCTGTTCGCTTAGACTTGTTTGACTGATAAGCCATGGCTGGCTGATTTAGGGTGAGAGAAAAATACTGTTTGTTAGCTAAAAAAGTATGGTTTATAAGCCAACCAAGCCCAAGCGAACAGGATTTCATGCCATCCACGGCGAGGCAACCTGAGTACAGGCTGAGTCAGGCACCCCCTACGGCACAACAACACAATCAAACCTGAGAACAGGTTCAGTCAGCACCCCTACGGCGCATGGTTGCTGTAATCTCCCCTTGCGCGGCCGCTGCCACCGTCAGTCACACCATTAGGGATGCTCCCCCTGTTTGGGTTTGCCGTGGTGGGGTATGGAGAGTAGGAAGTAGCAGCGCTGCCATTGCTGCTTCTCGTGCGCCCAGCTGTACTGCTCCTTGTAATTTTCGTTCGAGCTCTCCGCCCCTGAAATAGCAAATGATCAGAGGTGTCAGTGGACCAGAGCCTTACAATCTGTAGGACAAAAAATAAAATGTATTTTCTTTATGCAAGAAATACTAGTTCCAAGTTCCAACAAGAAAGTAGGTATAGTTGACACATAAATGATTGGACAATAAGACAATCATTAGCATGACCAAAATGCTGCATCTACATGAAGCTATTTCCAATACTCCATTCTCCAACTAGTAAAAACTAGATTAAATGAGCTTTGCCAAACAGGGCCCAGGGCCCAGACAGGGAAAACCAGGATGTAGTCAACCTAAGTCTACAGAAAGGGAAAGGAAATTATCCCAACCACTGCAAATGTAAACCCAAGATGAAGAGCTTCCCAAAATTAATGCAATTGCAAACAAAAAAGAAGAGTGACCATCTGAGGCATGTTGACTGGTTGGGGCAGCAAGGATAAAAGTTCACATCGATAGTTGGGAACTGGTTACATGCCATGAGCCCCATTCAAAAGCTGGACAAGAGCATCAATCCTCAAACCTATTATTGTAGTGTAGGAGATGATTCTTTTGAGATGCTGACAAACTCAAGTTCTGCATGGATGGTCTTAAGGAATTTTTAAGACCTTACCTTTATAGTTGAGCATGCTAGAGAAATGTGGTTGTTTCCATCTGGGGTCAACATAAAATGTTAAGAACTTACCATGAAAATTCATATTCCCCTTCAGCATGAACACCAATTCGTACCAACCGCTTGATAAATTTGTGTCATCTCATTCCAGTACCATGAATTCAATTAGCCTCTTGGATTGCTTTATCCATTGTCATGTCATAATGTAGATTTGCACCAAAAATCAAGTACGGAGTACATAATCCAAAAGGTAACAGAGGCGTGCAAAGGTTTCCTCGGGCCAGACAGACATTGGTCCTCGAGTGCAAAGGCAGAAGGGAGCTTGACTGCAAGACTCACCCGTCGAGCAGATATGAATAGTGAAGCCTGAACTACCACGAACAAAATCGAATCAGGTGCCCAAACTTCTGATTACAAATAGATCTGACAGTGATCATAATTTTAGCTGAGCACAGAAACCTACTAATATTTCAATTGAATTGCTTAATCAGTAGCCAATCTATGTAATAGGTGTGGGGTGATCACCTTGCTTTCACAAACACCTCTTCAGTGCAAGCAAGAGGATAGCAGGCTAGCTTGTGAGGAGCCCCCATGCACTTAACTTGGTCATCCACTGGACATCAGAAAACCATCTAAAGCTGAGTTGCATACTTCGATCGGTGAAGTGGCGGATAACCCTCCAAACTGGAAAGTGTCCCTCATGAACCGTGTTGGGTGGTGCTGACTGCTGTCCCCACCTATCTCATGATTGCAATGGATCTCCCCAAATTGGTGATTAGAACCAACAACAAGAGATGGAAGGTTTTCTATGGACTGCACAGGAGAAGGCAAATGGTGGCATTTGTCTTTCTCTTGGGAACAAGTGAATTGGCCACCCCAAATATAGGGGTCTTGGACTCTTGGTATTCATAACCTTAAGGTCTTGGGGTGGTGTCTTCGCATACGGTGGCTTTGGTTGGAGAAAACTGATGCTTCGCGACCATCAGCAGGTTTGCCCATTCAAGTGTTGTGCAATGTCCAAGCTTTATTCAACGTGGCCATGAATTAATTGTTGGTAATGATCAATCCACCCTGTTCTGGTCAGATAGATAGACGGCAGAACAATCTCTGATTTAGACCCAAATCTCATAAAAAGGATCCCCAAAAGAACCATCAAATGGTGCACTGTGGCTCAGGCTTTAGATAATGGCAGTTGTGTTGGTAATATCAAAGGGGCGCTCACTGTTCCTATCCTGAGAGAACACCTATTTATCTGGGATTTGGTGGATGGCTTGAACCTGAAGCAAGGCATAGAGGATCAACATCGATGGAGGCTTTCGAGTTCAGGCAATTATTTAGCAAATCAACCTACAGCGCCTTCTTCCTCAGGACAATCCATTTCACTCCGTGGAAGAGATCAAGAAAATTTGGAAAACTTACTCCTTTATGCTGCGAGTTCTTCATTTGGCTTGCCATTAATAACCGCTGCTGGACTGCAGATCGCCCCGCTAAACGAAGGTTGCCACACCACACAGATGCCTGCCCCATTGTGACCAAGCTCAAGAATCAATCCAACACATTCTAGTCACCTGCGTCTTTGTCTGGCAAGTATGGTCCTTGATCTTTCAGAGGCCGGGTTTGATTTCCATCTCGTCACAGCCCAACGCCAGCCATTTCTCAAGCTGGTGGTGACATGCAATCAAGTAGGTGCAAAAGGAAATCAGAAAAGGGCTCAACGCCCTTATTATTCTAGTGACCTAGGAAATTTGGAAAGACAGGAGTATTTGTATTTCCAATGGCGTAAATCCCAGTGTCATATTAGTGTTGCAGACCGCGGCAACTGGCAAACTAATCAAAATGGTGTGTCAACAAATGGCATGAAAGGATAGGTCTTAACAAAATTTTGTGGAAAAGAAAACACCCCTTCTATTTTGTGTCAGCGACCTAGTCAATGCCAAATGTGGGCACATGGCTTTCAAAAGCCAAGGTAGTATTTTCAGCACTATTACTTAACAGCTGATCACCATCTGTAAGGGATCTTGGCTAGCAAAGCCTGAATGCCAAGATTGAAGGTACATAAGTGATTGGCATCCAAAGTAGTGGTATAAAGGGATTATCTCTTTCTTCCAGATCAATCCAGAACTTTACAGAAATTTAGGAATAAGAATGGAGTTTCGAAATATTTTAATTGGATTCACACCACATATACCACTCTAGAATTGAGTCTACAGCTTGATCATGATCCGCAAGAATGATTATGATGTAGCTATAACATTTCTTAGATATCAAGGGTAGTGATTTTTCGAACATGGCATAAAAACCAGTTTGTAATGATAATTCCACAGACTAAATTCTGCTCTCTTTGTTCTGAAATAGAAGTTACATTAGAAGGTGCGGTCAAACCTAAAAACTTTGACCAAGAATACACACATATTTTTAGAATTTAGTACATGGAAATGATGCTAGTAAGTCCATAAAGAAAAATTGTACCATTATTTTTTTTAGCAATTTTCACTGCAAAATATCTATTAAAACGAATGGAGACTGTGTAACTGTCTTAAATGACAAGTAAAAATTGGTGAGCAACCAATCGTTAACCTGTTTAAGTGTAGAAATAATTCTACATTATCACATCTTTTGACTTAAAAGGTATAAGCATCCAATTTAAATACATTGAAGTTAAATGGTTTGAAATCATGTCCCAAATGCTATCATTTTAGCTCTGAAGTTAATGTAATGGTAGAGGGGGAGGCAAACTATTTCTAGCAATTATCAAGCCACCTGGCATGTGCACAACGTAGGATTTTCAAATAGACAAAAGTATCCTACAGCTATACATAGAAGCAGGTACATAATTAGCCACATGGGCATAACACTAGAAAGAAGCTAAGGTGGATGACCCTACAAATAATAGGCTTGACTCAAATCCAGGTTCACGGTTAGAATGAAAAAAGAATAGAGCTCATTAAGCTGAACTCAACTAATTTTGTAAGTTCAAGAGCCCAATGTAGCTGCTATTTTTTTTTTTAACAAAAGGCAGGAGCTCTGCCGCTCAATTAAGCCGAAAGAATATTATGTACAAGAAGGTTAGCCGGACGAGATGCCAGAAAGGCACCCGAAGGGCTAACCACCCCACGCGACGCAGCTGAGCACAAACACGACACACTGCCATGGGTCATCGTTGCCGAGCATGGAAGCCAAGCTGCCAGCAGCTCCGACTTCCCATGGCAGGCCACCCACTAGTCACCCCCCAACGGGTCTGAAGCTAATGGCCGCCACCGGTCATCGTTGCCAGGCTCAAACACCGAAGAGCAGCTCCAACTTCCAAACGCAAACCATCGCCCCGCATCGAAACCGCGACAATAATCCAAATGCGACGCCTTCAGGAAGGGAGTGACGCCAATGGCGTCACCGTCGCACGTCCAAAGTGGACTGAGTTTTCACCCTTGGAAGACATGCTAGTGGGGAAATACGACGCCCCCAATAGGGAAGCGGCGCCCAACGGCGTCGCCGTCGCCAAGGCTTCGCCGGGTCGCGAAGCCGGACCCGTGCCAGCCTTCACCGCCATTGCCGTTGTCCCGGTGCCCCACGGAAACCCCTTAAGAGGGGCATCGACACGCCGGCTGCACGTAGTAGCCGCACAGCTGCGTCGGCCGCCACCCCCTCCAACGGGGCCACGCAGAGCCGGACCTGACTCTGCCGCTCGCGTCACACCGCCGCACGCTGAGGCCGCATTTGACCAACGTCGTCGGCTCTGGCACCTGCCGATGTCGCTGCCGTCATCACAGCCAGTGTGCCCCACCATGTCGGGCTCCGCCCCATGTCCTGAGGCCGCCGAATCCAGACGCCAAGCCCCGAATCCGGCGCCCCCTGCCGACGCCGATGCCTCCGTCTTGACCATAGCTGCAGACACCGTTCGCCTTGGCCGCCAGACCGGCCGCCGCAGGCAGGCTGGCCGGCAGAGGTCGCTGCCCCGGGCACAGCCAGCCCCTGAGCCGCAGCAGCCAAGGCCATGAGGGGAGGGACGGCAAAGAAAAGCACCGCCCCCCAGCGCATGCATGGGCCCCGGCCACCGCAGCCGCCGCAGCAACCGCCGCCGGCCGCCAAGGCAGATCCGGCAGCCTAGGGTCCGGATCTGGCCCCCCGGGCACCGGATCTGTCCGACTAGGCCCCGGACCGGCGGCCTCAGCCAGCGCCGCCACCGCCATCAGGAGAGGAGAAGGGGAACACGCGGAGAAGAAGAAGACCTCGCCGCCGTCCCCTGCGCCTGCACGGACACCAGTCGGCGCTGCAGCAGCCGCGGCAGCCACCTCGTCAACCACCACGCCGGTCGCGCGGGGCCGGACCGCCGGCCTGCTGCAGGTGCGCCTCCAACACGAGGAGGGAGAGCCCCGCCGCCACCATCACAGCCGGCCGGGCGGCCATGCCGGCAACCAGCTCCGGCAGCGGCGCGGGGGCGAGGAGAGGGGTGAGAGGGAGGCGGCGCGGCAGGGGCCGCCGGAGTCGCCCCGCGTGAGGGAGCGACGCGGGCGTCAGTGTAATGTGGTCCCCAGACCTCATTTTGCTTGTAGCTGCTATTTTACCTACTACTGTGCATTACAAACATATACAAAACTGAACTAACTGCCTGCTTATTTCTTTTTCGGGCACTGACCTCAGCTCACACCTCACAGGTAATAAAATTGCAGTGAACACCTGCAACAATCATCCTCACAAGAGCATTTGTCCTGCCAACAATAAAATTCTTGGACACAGCAGACGACACAGCAGACGCAGAATCCATTTAATAATTCCTTGAAAAGTCCAATCGCCCCCTCTCTTTCGGACTCAGTTCAACGGCATAAACATACGAACGCTAGGAGCAAAAGGGACTAAATATGAGGCAGCCGAGATCCAAAGGGACGGGACTGGCAACGGTGGTGGATTGATTTACCTTGCCCATGCATTTCTCGAGGTGCGGGGCGAAGCGGCCGGCGACGACAGGGCGACCGCAGTTCATACACTCGACGACATCGGCGGCGATGGCGGGGTGCGTCTGGCCGAACACGTCGACCCCGCCCTTGCTCCCGCCCTCCTCGGCGGCCCCGCCTCCACCGGGGTGGTGATGGTGGTCGCCTCCGGCGGCGGCGGCGGCCGCCGCACGTGCCGCCCAGACGCGGAGCTCCTCCTCCTCGGCGTCGACGCTGCGGTCCAGGCCGAGGCGCGCGATGCGGTGGCACTCCGACGCGACGTCCGCCACGGCGCAGTCGAGGAGCTCCTCGAAGCAACTGAGAGCCAGCTGCCGGCGCCGGGAGGTTTACCGGTCAGATCGCGGATCGAGAGAAATTGGGAGTGAGATCGTGAGAGGGAGGAGGGGAGGCGTACCTGGGATCTAGGGCTCAGGGGAGCGTCCTTGGACGACGACATGCCGCCTTTCGTTTCGTGCTTCCGGCCGGTTTCTGACGTACGGAGTACCCACTACTCCGTGCTCGGCTCAAGACGCACAGGGGACACTCATTCAGGGTACGTTTGCTTAGGGCCGGGCTGGTAGGGCCCAATAGCCATAGTGCCAGACTGTGCATAGGTGATGGCCCATGCTACCCACAAGACCCAGCCCATTCTGGCGTAGCCTAGCCCAGGAGAGCGAGCTCTCCTTACCTGCCCCCTACGCCCTAGCGCTCGACCCCGACGCTGCACGACTCGTCGATCCGCCTCCCGCACGCACGAGCACTGAGCCGCCGCCGACGTACGACGGAGGAGCGCCGCCGCTTGCCGGTCGCCGGTGACGAACCTATCCTTCACCGGTTGGGCCGAATTAACAGGGAGCGGGTCTTCATAGCCCAAAAACAGCAGTATCCCTAGGTTCAGCCCCCGCCGCGCTCGCGTCCCGTCCCTGACTCGAGCGGCCGCCGCGCTCGCGAGTCGCCCCGTCGCCGTCCTCGCGTCGCGAGTCGCGACTGGCCCCGGCGCCCCGCCCTCCGCGGCCGGTTTCGCCGCTACGCCTGGCGCCCTCCGCCGGCCACCTGCCCGCTTGCTCGGCGCCGGTGCGCCCCAGCCTCAGCCCTTCGGAGTCCGGCCTGACGGCCTCCGCGTCTCCTCATTTGGGCGGCGTCCGGCGGCCACAGCCAGCCGCCCAGCGGGCAGCGGCCAGGCCCATGGCGGCCAGCTCCTCACTCTCCTGTCTCCTTAGTGAGGTACTGAGGTTGTATTAGTGATTCAGACATTCAGTGATTTCATTTTGCAATATTTCATATGTAGGGAAACTGTTGTATGTATACAGAGATGGAATCCTCATAGGGTTGTAGTTTGTTTTGTTATACATTGTGTGTCCCACAAAGAGGACGAGTTCTTTATCTATTTTGATTTCTAGACGAAGATTTTACCTGTTTCATCAAAAATAATGCTTTCACCTGTCTCATAATTTTAGTAACCTTGTATACACTGCATTCGTTCTGAATCCCTATACAGCTAATATAGTACATACATTCATATTGTTATATTAACTTGCTAATATGAACACGGTCAGATGGATTGTATACTTGCTCATCTTGTTTAACTGATGGAAACCTTATACTGTCTATGGCTAGTATGATTTCTAGCCTCCTATTATTTAGCGCCCCCCCCCCCCCCCCCTCCCCTGGTCTGTTTCTGGATCCTCCACTGTGGCCAGCGATTGCATTTGCAAGATAATTTACTGCTTTTAGAATATGAATTATTATTTTTATTAAAAATTGTAAAAGGTATCTGCGTATACCTGTATCTGTCGATACCGATACATGTATCCATATCTAGCTGTCGTTGCTTCTGTGCACAAGAAATATTTTTCTTTCGTGCGCTCTACCGCCAGATTAGATTGCCATGCTATGCCAATCACTCGCATCGCCTGCTAATCCTCCTATTGTGTACATAGTCGTGTTGCTTATCTATTGTTCGACATCTACGTGCATGATGAAAGGGAAAGTCTGCCTTGAGTTAATGATTCTTTGAGGCTGTAGTCTTCCTTGCCTTCAGGGGTGTATATTTTCTCCTTTTTAATCTGTAAACTTTGGCACTTATGGTTTATTGCTTTCTTCTAAAATAACCATCCATTTTATGACTTCCAAAAAAGAAAGATGTTATACACCATTCTTATATCATTAGGTACTCGTTGAATCTGATTTGTCTTGTTGGTTGCTGATTCCGTATTACAGATGAGTATTGACTGATTGTTTGATCATACTACTGCCTCTGAACAAATAACCTATTTCAGGGCAATACATTCGTATTATGAAAAAAATGGAAATTTCAAGTGTTCATCATTAGCCAAATAATGTACTTGAAGCTCATAATTTGTTCTGTTTCATGTTAGCGTTGACACTGCCCCGCCCCCTGTTTTGATTTTGAAACAGGCTTCTGGATGGAGCTGGTACCATGCCACTATTTAATTAAAAAAAGAAACACTTATCGGAGATTATATGTGCTTTGATCAGCAATTAATAGAAAAAGGCTTAAACTCATTGTGGATCCAATTTTATCTTAATGCTAGTTGCTCCAATTATTTATTTGTTTGGTTTAATTGGGAGATTATGCATGTCTATAGCTTCTGCTCTCAGGTTAGGGTTGTTGAATTGGAGTGAATATGTGTGGTACTGTGGACTGTGGAGGATAGCTGAGCATGCTTTCACTATATTTGAATTTCAATTTTATCATTTGCCAAAAGTGTCGGTTTCCTTGTTTTGTTTTTTTTCCCTCGAAAAACGCAGGGGAGCTGCGCAGCATTATATTAAGAAGTGAACAAAGGGAAAGAACCCATACAACACACCCCAGGCCAGCCAAAAGGCAAGCCCACACACTCGCACCAACTCACACCAACTCACACAAAACTCCTCCAAACTCTCTGGTCCTTAGGATATAAGCGTGCCCGTGTCTGTTTCAAAGGGCGACCAACAGCAGCACTAGGATCTTAACTTTCTGAATGGGGGGCAGTCAGGAGGGAAATTCCTTGAGCCCCAGCCAACGACCATACTTTTCGCTCTTCTTCAAGCAACGATCAGAGTTATTGCAATATCAGGGGCTGCTCCATCAAAAACGCACCTGTTGTGATGAGTCCATACTGTCCATGCTCCAAGAATTATGAGAGAATTGATTCCTTGCATTGGTATGTCACTAGTAGCACTACTCACTCTATCCCACCAATCTAGAAAAGAGAGTTCAGTGGGCTGAGGGGAGAGGGATTGCAGGCCAACTTGTGACAGGAAACGGAACCAGAACTCTCTTGTGAAGACACAACCAATGAGGAGATGATCAATGGTTTCGGCAGCTTGGTCACACAATGGACAGCGCTCAGGATGAGGGAGACCCCAGCGAGCTAAATGATCTGCTGTCCAACATCTATTATGAGCAACCAACCACAGAAAGAAACGACATTTGGGCAGGTGCCCAAGTCTTCCAAATTTTTTCCCATGGCCCGAAAAGAATAGATCCCAAAAATAGGCCCTCATAAACTGATTTAGCAGAATATTGACCATTTGAAGCAAGTCGCAATACGTGCCTATCTTCCATTTCAGGCTGCAGCTCAAAGTCAGATAAGAGGTCCCATAGGAGGAGATACTTGAATCTTTTATTGGCAATTGGAATCTGTGTCTGTAACACACCTTTTTTTCCAGGTAAAATAACTCTAAATTTGTGCACCTTCTTCAGGTGAAAACATGGATTACAACCTTGGTGGCACCTCCCCCGATCCCTATGGTGGCGGTGGTGGAAGCATCCACCTAGTGTGTGATCATTGCAGCACCAGTGACAACTACAACACCGACGACGCTGATGATGGCCAATTCACGTGCCGTACGTGCTCTGCTGTGCACACCACACAGGCAACTGCTGCTGACCCTCATGATTTACCTGTCACTGGCAACATCTCTGTCCGCCGTGTTGCCACCCAGCCCACCCCCAAGCTTGGTGCCCGCACACCCGCCCCCTACCCAAGGACCCCTCAGGTTGCTCCCGTGCCTGCTGCTGCCGCTTTTGACGACTTCATGGAGCTGAGTGAGCCGCGGGACTTTGCTCCTGGATCTGGAACGTGGGGGGAGCCCGAGGATTTGGCAGTGAGAGTCCGCTGGCGCTATGTACGGGGTCTCCAGGTGATCCTGCAGCGGCAGCTGGAGGTGCTGGTGGAGCGGCACCAGGTAGGTGCGTTTGTGTGTGCTGTCGCCGGCATTGTCTGGGTGCAGTTGGTTGCTGCATCCAGGGTGTTTGACGGAATTTGGGCGCGCCAGGTGCTCGAGGACCACAAGGCCGCGGGGAGAAAGAATTGTTCTGGCAGCGGAGGTGAGCCGTTATGCTAGCCCTTGTTAGTCATTGGCATCGGAAGAACTGAACAGACTCTGACATACATCTATCTCTTGTTGCAGATAACAAGAAACCTGATGAGGTGAAGTATGAATCGGATGATGAAATGTTGCTGCAACGAAAAGACAGGCGCAAGGTGGAGTTTGCCTTTTTGCGCTCGTTGAGGATGGTGCTGCCAGTGTACTCAACGTTGGCTGTTTGTTTCTTGGCCTGTCATATTGCCCGTGAAACCATCCTGCCAAGCGACATTTACAGGTGGGCAATGGAGGGGAATATCCCTTATGTGGCTGCATTTACCGAAGTAGACAGGTTCCTTGGTAGCTCTTTCCAAGACTGCCCTTTGGATGGAAGGCAGCTTTTCAGGCCGGTGCGAGTTATCGGAGCATGGCAACTGGAAGCTGCAGCTGGATCCATAGCACAAAAAGTAGGCTTGAGGCTTCCTTCAGTTAACTTCTATGCAATTGCTCAACGTTGTTTGAAGGACTTGTTACTGCCTATAGATAGAATCCTCCCCCACGCATGCCGAATTTATGAGTGGGCAATGCCTGCAGAATTATGGTTGTCTAGTAATCCTGCTAGAGTCCCTACACGGGTTTGTGTGATGGCTATCCTAATTGTGGCCCTACGACTTCTTTATAACATCAACGGTCAAGGGATATGGGAGGTGTGTTTGTCACATTTGATTACCTTTCTTCAAAACATCTTAGGTCCTTGATAAATGCATATGTCCTGAATTTACCTTTCTTTGCAGAAGATTTGTGAGGAAGGAAGAAACCCAAGTGAATCTTCACCATGATACAAATTCATCAACTTCCAGGAAGCTTGAGGTTAGTAACAGTGAGGAGTTTGGCACAAGAGAACTGTTGTGTGCTATTGCAGCTGCCTATGATAAAATCAATACGACACATGGTAAATTTGAATTTCATTGCCTTGTCTACACACTGAGAGAATTATCTATTTGGCACTAAAACAAATCAGTCTTTCATATTTGGCACTTCGAAAATTTAAACTTTCTTATCTAGCATCAAGTTGAAATTTTCTTTCGTAAATAGCACTACCGTCCATTTAGGACACTAACGGTGTCAAGTGGTTGGTAAAATGACATGAACTGCCCTTCTACTATTCTCTGACAAGCGGGCCCCACAGGGCATCTTCCTTTCTTCCCTAGAGTCCCCTACGAAGTCGAAGCCCCACGCACAGATGCCCGCCGCCACGAGTCCGCGGCCATGCTGTCACACGTGCCTGCGCCGCACGCACCCGGACCCACGCCCTTGCCCTGTGCAGCAGCCCGTCGAGATACCGCTGGCGCAACCCTGCTGCTCTCCCTCTCCCTTGTGGTTATACCAATGCTCGTCCGCGCCATGCGCTCGCCATTGCCGCGCTCGAGCTCCGCCATCGCGTTCACAGCTGCTCGCACGGCCACAACCATCTCCGACGCCACCACCCCAGGCCGCGGCTCGTCGAGCAGCCTCACTAGCCTGCGGTGGCGGCTCATGCCACAGGGCCCCCCTCCCCATGCCGCGGCTCGTCCAGCAGAGGACGGGGCGCGGCCTCCCGCGGGGTGGCCTGCTCGCGCTCCGGCCATGGAGCCAGGGCGGCCTCGCACAACCGGGGGAGAAGCTCGCTGGAGCGCTCGGCCGACGGGGAAGAAGGTCGCGGGATCTGGGGACTCTGCCAAATTTCAGTCTTCTGTAACAAAGGGGTATGTTGGACATAGGGAGAAAAAACTGACAAGGTCAAACCAGTCAACTAACAAATGACCAGTGAAAATGGACGGCAGTGCCATTTAGAAAGGAAATTTCAACTTGGTGCCTGATAAGAAAGTTCAAATTTTCGAGTGCCAAATACGGAAGACTGATTTGTATCAGTGCCAAATAGATAATTCTCTCCTACACATTATGTTTATCTTGTAGTACATATGGTAGTTTGTGGCATGCTTATGCTGACTGTGTCGGTAGTTTATATTCAACTTGCTATACACTATACTAAATGTAAGAATTGTCGATTGCATATTTCACATCTGTTGAATCCAAGACTGTAACATATGGTTTTTTCTGTCAATCATTCTGTGTTTCAAAACTTAACAAAATGTGCATAACTGTCCTACACTACATGATTATTAACTCCTCTAGTAATACCCTAACATAAAGCAATTAGCATCAACTTTTGCCATGCACAAACAGGGCAAACTGATTTAGAACATTGAACCACTTTGCCATGTTCTTCAATTAAGACACAGTTTTACCTTTGTCTTTTTTTTTCTTTCTAAAGAGGTTGAGTAACTTTGTTTCAGCATTGGAATGCGAAGTGCAAGAATCTTTCTATGGTTTTGAGTTACAGAAAGTAGAACTTTGCAAAGTCAATAAGATGCTACTTCATGAATAAAATAATATGGGACTTGGAGAAGGCTTATGACAAGATACCAAGAAATGTTATGTGGTGGTCTTTGGACAAACATAAAGTCCATCAAAGTACGTGACCCTCATCAAGGACATGTACAACAATGTTGTGACTAGTGTTCGAACAAACGATGGTAACACAGATTACTTCCCTGATTAAAATTGGACTTCATCAAGGGTCAGTCTTAAGCCCTGTATCTCTTTGCCTTGGTAATGGATAAGGTTACCAGGAACATACAAGGAGATATCCCTTGGTGTATGTTGTTCGCTGATGATGTAGTGTTAGTGGACAAAAGACAGGCGGGAGTAAATAGGAAACTAGAGTTATGGCGGTAGACCCTTGAGTCTAAAGATTTTAGATTGAGCAAAACTAAAACCGAATACATGAGATGCGACTTTGGCGGAGCTGTACACAGGAGGAGGGAGATGTGAGTTTGGAAAGGTCAACTAGTGCCAAAGAAGGATACCTTTCGGTATCTGGGATCGATGCTACAGAGGGATGGAGATATTGATGCGGACGTTAGCCATAGAATCAAAGCAGGGTGGATCAATGTGGCGACAAGCTTCTAGCATTCTCTAGTGACAAGAGGGTACCACAAAAGCTAAAAGGCAAGTTCTATAGAACGGCGATTAGACTGGCTATGTTGTATGGAGCAGAATGTTGGCCTACAAAGATTCGACATGTTCAACGACTGAGTGTTGCAGAAATACGTATGTTGTGATAGATTTGCTGTTACACAAGAATGGACCGAGTTCAGAACGATGATATACGTGATCGCCTAGAGGTAGCACCAATTGAAGAAAAGTTTGTTCAACATCGGTTGAGATGGTTTGACCATATCCAAAGAAGACCTCCAGAGGCACCAGTGCATTGTGGAGTCCTAAGCCAAACTAATAATATGAGGAGAGGTTGAGGAAGACCGAAATTGACATGGGGGGAGACAATAAAAAGATATTTGAAAGCTTGAGATATACTTAAAGATTATGTTTGAACAGGAGTACCTAGAAAGCAGCTATTGAAGTGCCTCAACCGTGACTTGGGGATCTTGGTGGGTTTCAACTCTAGCCTACCCCAACTTACTTGGGACTGAAAGGCTATGTTGTTGTTGTTGTTGTTGATTTTTTTGTGAAAGATTATTACAAATAAACTACTGACTTCATTGTATTCTAGTCTATATTTGAATTGATATCTTTGATAAGAGTTTTCAAGGGTTGACTGGACATATTCTTGATCTTGGTTGACATTTTGCGTCTGGTGGGAATACTTCTTAATGGTAGGACACTGACTTGAAGTTTTCTTCTTTTGCAGACTACTCGTGTGATCTGCCCTCTTATCTCAAATACTGCAAGGAAGTTATTTTTACTGGGATTACATTTTCAGATGAAGAGAATCATCTTATAGAGATCTTTTGGGATATGTACAAAGCCAGAGAGGTACTGCACTTTGATTGGCAATATTGTTAATTCTTACCTATTTTCCTTTTGCATGAGGTGGATAAAATATCGTATATGTAACTGTTAAATTGTGCCCATTATGGATCAATCGCTTTCCCTTATCATACTCTTGCGCAGTTCTTCCTGTCCTTGCTAGGTAATTATGTAAGCTTTAAACGACTTGATAAGTGTAGCACATCAGGTAAATTTTACGGTAAACTATCTATAGAATACAAATTTAATCTCCATATTTGAAAAAAAGGGAAAAATAACGAGAGGAATGGAGTGGGGACTTCTATTTGCAGAACTTTGCGGCACTTGGTTATAAGCACAAATTGAGTTGGACCTTGAACCTTGAAATTTGTTTGGTGTAGGATCCTGGTTAGATTTTATTATGATAGCACCATTCTTGTTGGCTTGCACAAACTTTTTCGAACTGTAAATTATTTCGATGCTTATGGTGTTTCATTGCAGGATGATAATCCAAAAGATCATGTAAAATCCCAGTCTCAGTTCTGTTGAAGACATTCCAATTACAAATGGAGTGAAGAAGCTGCTACCGAGATGGAGCTTTTGTTGAAGCAAGTTCCTTTTCTGCATCTTCAGGTCATTGATGCAATGCAAATGCTCAAGTCAGAGATGCAAGATCATGGATTTCATTATTTGCCACCTAGGAAACCAAGGAAATCAGATGGTTATCTTCAGTTATAGGAGGAAGCGGTTAAGCGGTGGCTTTATTTATGTTGCACATGCTGATTATTACATGTTGCTACGTGCTTTTGCAAAGCTTGCAGAAATTGATATTCGTATCATGCATATTAGTGTGTTAAAACTTGAGAGGAGACTCGCATGTATTGAGGAGCGAATTGAGAGAAGCTTGAACACCTTACAGAACTTTTCTACTGGAACAGGAGATGAGCTAAGATCTGTATCTGACTGAAGTTCCTAGTGTAGTCTCATACTCTGCTAACATGATAAGTTTTGGCATCTTGAGAAACATAATTGTCCTTGAGCATTATGCCTCCCAGTACTGCTGTTTTTACGTATACAAGAATTTAGTTTCATGCACTTAACAATCCAGGAATACAATGTGATTTTTGAGTATTATTTGAATGTGTTTGTGTACTGATGTCACACAAAGGAATACCCCCTCCATTCCTTTTCTGGAAAAAAGAGTCACATTGTGTAGCTGTGGTTTCGAAGGGCTTCTTTCTGTGGCCTCTTGGCATTGGTAAGCAACCCGAGCACAAGAAGGGCAGGGCAGGATGTGGGTCTTTATTTGCTGAAGCAATATGTACCAAGAATTATGCTCCCCTTATTTAGAATTAACATAATTATGTCAGGGTCCTAATCAGTACTGTGGTGGATTCAGCAACAGTTCCAGTAGTAGACCTCATTGCTTGGCAGCAATGATACTTCGGGATCTGCAATCATGAGGCAGTTTGCCAGTTTCAGATTGGGAACTGGAGTGGCAAGAGGAAAATGGCTGGGAATCTGGGCTTTCAAAAAAAAAAGGCTGGAATCTGGACCACTGGTTGGGTGGCACAAACAGCAAAGAAAATGGGTGAACCTAACAAGTGAATTTGACAAACCTTTTCTGTTCTCTAGTTATGTTGCAAAATCAAATTTCAACATTAATTTGAAGACCATGGTGTTTACGTGATTTCTCAGAGATTGTTGGTGCAACCATTTTCTGAATCATTGGACAATAATAGTTCACTTGCATGCCTTCAATTGCACAATGATGATTTTGAATCTGAAACTAAACTTTGAGTTGACCAGAAAACATCACATTGCACTGAACGCTTATCTTACTATTACACTTTTGCATCTTGGGAAACAGAAACACAAATGTTGTCCTTGATGGATTGCAGAAGTTAGATGACTTTTTCCGTCCTATCTAGTAGCTACTCAGAAGACAATGAAATTGTTTGATGGTTCTCCCATTGGGTGCTTTTTTGACCTACTAACCTGCTATCTGATGTTTTCATTTTTGCTTCCATTTATGACATTGTCAGGGTTAAGACAATTGGTAGTGTCAAAGCTGCTGACAGAACTAAAAAATCCAGCAGAGGTTTTTTTTACTAATCCAGCAGAGGTTGTGGTGGAGTTTGATGCAGGCATGCAGCTCGAGGAACTAGATATAGGGGGCAGCGGGTCGGATCAGTTGCAGGTGGAGTAAAGAGCTGCCTATGGCAAATTGCATGCATATTGCGTAAAACTGAAACCCGCACCTGTACCTGCGGGTAAAATTTTAAACTTGCACCCTCACATGTTGGGTACGATATCCATGGGTACCTTCACCTGCGAATTAGATTATCACTACAATAAATGGAGTTCTTTGTATTTTTAGCATTAATGGGTGAGGCAACATACCTGCATCTATACCCATGGGTAGAATCTTATGCCCTGCCCACACCCAAGGGTGGAATTGCCTATGCCTTCTCATCTGTATTTGTTTGCTGTTGACTGAAGTGTATACAGCTTCCAATGGAATCAGCTTGATGTACCTTCCAACACTTGGTATAATTGAGCATGGTGATTGGGTCTAGATCTGGTGTGCGAGCTAGGCTGCTGCAGCCTCTTGCTGGCAACATCTGTTTTGTTCCAACTAGACATTGGACAGAGCTGCGGAGTACTTGAGATATAGGGCCTCCCGCAACTAGAGCTGACTGTTTCAAAGGTGACAAGAAATTGGTTGCACTAGAGATGTAGGCTTCAATGGTTAATGTTTGTATGTTTGTCTAGCAGGCTATTGCACCTTGAGGTGTCTATTTCTGGAGGCATCTTGAAGAGATGTTTATTCAAAGAGGCACATGTTTCACAACACTCCCCATTAATTGAATCTTCCTTTAAGATCAATGCAGGTGAAATTATGTAGCTTAAATTCCACAAAAACCCTATGGAAAAAATCTGAACAATATATTGTTGTGCCATTTGAACTCTTAAACCCAGTGGAAAAAATAAGAAGAAAATAGTGTAAGGCTATTCTGCAGCTGGCCACAGAATAACTTATTCTATGGCCACCTTGATTTACGATAATGTTTGTACCAATTTACGATAATGACAATACACATTTACGATACATGGGTTACTATAATTCAAGATGATACTTACCATAATAATATAGTAAATCACTTATAAGGGAGTTACCATAATCTTGTAAATTAGTATAGTAATTATCGTAACTCAAAGTGGCCACATAATAACTTGTTCTGCGGCCGGCTACAGAAGCACGTGTGTGTGTGTGTGTATATATATATATATATATATATATGTTATTGGTCAATTTAAACTTATACGGGTGAAAGAAAAACCATAAATGAGTTTAAAGAACAATAGGTGTGATTTGTAAATCACTGTCTTCCGTATCCCATTTAAAAGCCCCTGTGAGAATTTTTTTTAGAGATACAACATGTAATATCAAAACCCCTCCAAAACACCTGTAAAACTCAATAGAAAAGTCAGGAGAAAATGATACAACATATATTTTTATTACCTCATTGTAAACTCACATGAGAAAACCTTAACAGGAAAACTCATAAATAAGTTTAGAGAATAATAGTATGATATGTAGATCACAATGGGAATAACATCCTCTAAAACCCAATGGAAAAAATATGAGGAGGGATGTACGTCTTTGATATCCTCTCAAAAACCTCTTTGGGAAAAATAGAAGATATGACATACTAGATATCTAGAATATCCCCTTTAAAAACCCCGATGAGAAAATAGGATATATAGCACATTCTTGTATTGATATTACCTCATTAAAAATCTTTTATGAGAAAACTTTGTGCGGAAGGAAAATCTATAGAGGAAAAAGACTTTTTAGGGGAAGCCGGAGCTTCATCATATACTAGCCATGAGTAAGTTACAATCAGAGATTACAATATTCCCTAGACCTGGTGGGGTTAAGAGCCACTCCTCCACCTGATGATCACGGAAAACTAACCAAGCACACTCATGAGCTAACCTATTACATTTTCGTCTAATGAAAGTTAAATCAAAGGCTTCGAAACTCCGGCTCAGAGCATCCATCTCTTTCAGAAGGGAATCAATTTCTGATTTTTGACTAGTGCGGCTTGCCCATAGACTAGCAAGGACTTGGCAATCAGTCTCCAGCTTCCTGATGCCTCGCTCCCATGCCAATAAGAGGCCATCCCGACACGCCATAGCCTACGCAGCTAGCGCACTCAAGCAGTGTTCATACCAGACTGCTTTCCCGCCACAAGTTCTTCCATCTTGATCACGAAGTACCACTCCTGATGCTTCAGTCCCGTCGCCGGCATAGAAGGAGGCATCAACGTTGCACTTGACCCATCCCAGCTCCGGTCTTTGCCAAGTCTGCTGAGAGCTTGTAGTTACAGCAACCTTCATCGGATGGCTCAATTGCCAAAGATCATAGGCCGTATCCGTCGCCCACTGGACTGCAACCTTCACCAGCACTCCTTGTTCACCATGTCGCCTCCTGTTCCGTGTCATCCACAGCGACCACGTCCGAAGATCATAGGCCGTATCCGTCGCCCACTGGACTGCAACCTTCACAGGCACTCCTTGTTCACCATGTTGCCTCCTGTTCCGTGTCATCCACAGCGACCACGTACTATACCACACAAGATGATTGCTGCATCCTTCGCTGTGATCACTCCGGGGTCAACTAGATCCCTTGCCCAGGTGAGGGCACTACTACGGAATGGACTTGTTGTCCTGGGCGGTAACGGCCTTTAGTCCCGGTTACCGCGCCGGGACAACGATCCCGGGACTAAAGGTGCCACCTTTAGTCCCGGGTCATCGAGCCGGGACTAAAGGCCCTCCAGTCGAGCAAACGTGGCTGCATCCTTTAGTCCCGGTTGGTAACTCCAACCGGGACTAAAGGTTCCTTTTCTTTTTCTTTTTTTTAATTTGTTTTCAGTTCAGTTACACGTATTTGTTTAATATATAATATATTTTTATGTACGTATTCTACGCTGCTAATATAAATACACGCACGCATATAATTACATCTAATTCTCATCTCGAGCATTATTATATTCGAATAAAGTATGAACCTATATATATTATAGATATATATATATATGTATATATACAACACTTTCATAATCTTGTTCTCGAAAATAACGATATCAATAAACATTTAATTTACATCATTTATTCCTTAGCATCAAAGTAGAACTCGCCGTTGGGATTTAGCACTTTTTCTAGAAGATATCCTGCTATTGACTCTTGAACTGCTTTCAGATGGTCTTTTTGCATGACCCTTCGTTTCAACCATTCAGTCTTGCATTTGAAATAAAAGGAAAAGTATTAATACATATATATATATTCATTTAAAAATAAATAAAAATTGATATATACGTACTCTGAGGATATCTTTAGGAGTTCTTCTTATGTGCGCAGTGATAAATTCACAAACGTAGTATCCACACAAGTTATTACCTGGTTCCTGCCGCAAACACCACTGTACGAGAAGAAGATTATTCTCATCATCTCACACGTAAATTGAAGTACGATATAGTAATTAAACACGTGGGGAAGTGTATATAGTACACCTTACTGGTATTTCAACTACATTAAGTGGTGCCTTGCAATCCTTGCGATGTTGTCAAATAAACTCTTTCCAAACCCTGTGCAACCAATAATGTACGATCGTTAATAAATTATGGCAAAGTCTATTCAATAATAGTTGTGCGCGAGAGATCGAAATTACCCCTGGATAATGTCTATCATATCTTGGTATAGTGCCCGCTCTTTTCTCAACGAGTCAAATATTACTAACCGACTTGAGTTTAACTCAATGACAATGAGTATCCAGTGAAACCTGCATTGGTTTATACACACACGTACATGCATATAAGTTGTATTGATATTACATAAAATGTGTAGACTACATTATTATTAACACTTACTCAAAGTTGTACAGGAAAAGTATTGTTGTCTTGTCGTGCTGCTTCACGAAGAACATCATGATATTCTCCTGTGCTTCAGATACCCACCGCTCCTTGACAATAATACCGGTTTTGAATACGATATAAGGATCAATGAAGCCAACACTGGTGTCTTGTATTCTTTGGAGCTCTGACATCTGGAATCTGTATATAAATATAAGTTACATGTGAGGATAATTATATACACGTACGCATGGAAGTGAGTTTATTAAATAAAAGTAAGAATCACTTACAAACAAAAGGAGCTAATGATTGATTTGTCCAGAGCGTCTAAGTGGAATAGTTGATGCAATTCTTCGAAACTAATATGTAAGATGTCATCGCCACGGAAGTAATGATGGTCTCTAAATCTGACAAAGATCCACTACTCACTCCTGCCACACGTCTGCATGTACCACTTGTTGAGCAAGTACATTTGCGTATCCAATTCATTCAGAGCCGCAGGGTTGTACAGACTTTTACCATATTTATAAGTCTTCCAGGTATCAACTTCCTGGTTCTGGATTGGAGCTTTGCCTGTCAATTGATCCAAGGTTAAACCAGTATCTTTAAAAAAAGCATTAAGGGCTTAAACCGATACTTCTCCAGAGTTGTCTGATCGATAGACTTCTATGTTGGAACCATATTCATTAGCAACAACAAGATTTTGCATTGGTTGCTTCTGTTGTCCGAGCTGTGGGACATCCTTTCCTGATGCTCTTTTCCTTTTCTTACCTGCATCATGTGACTTCACGAGGGAGCGGTCATAGTCTGATAGTGGCGAAGGCTTATGAAGTTCAATCATCTTTTTCTTGTGAGCATCGACCTTCTGCCTCAGCACCTCTCGTGGTAGGTAAAAGTATGGCTTCTCCTTAAGCTTCGCTTGACTCTTGTTTTTGGTATCTATAAAAAATCTTTCATTTTTTTGTCTTCTTCAGCTGCTATTTGCTCATCAGTCTTTTCAGGAAGTATTTCTTGAGAAATAACTCTTTTTCTCGGGGTCTTCTTTGCCGCCGGGACCTTAGACGTCTTTGTAGTGCGTCGCTGTGGAGGGGGTGGGGGCGGTGTTGGAGACCGGCGTGGAGGCGATGTGGCCGGTGTTGGTGGAGATCGGCGTGGAGGCATTGGAGATCGTTGTGGAGGCGGTGGGGTCGGTGTAGGAGTTGGAGATCGTTGTGGAGGTGATGGGGCCGGTGTAGGAGTTGGCGATCGCCGTGGGGATGAAGTCGTCTCGCCCCCCGCGACGCTGTGATGAGATAGGGAATGAATGATTAGGCTAGGCTGGGGGGAGACCCTGCTACAAAAACAAGTTGTGTGTCAATTATTTTTGAAGCCAATAGAAAATTAATGGAAAATAATATTTCATTCACTTTCATTCGTACCTAGGGTGAGGTAGGGGAAGCGGTGGCACCCCAGGAATGATGATGAAGCGTTTGCGCCATTGAATAAATGTCTTCTCTGCTTCTCCTAGTGTCTTCTCCCCATCACCGCCTTCAATGTCAAGAGGAACATTGTTGTAACCTTTGAGCACTCTATCGACCGAGACGCTAGCATATCCAGGTTGAATAACTGACCCATGGATTCTTGGTGTCTTCGTTCGGTCTATTGGAGATACAACCCCGACAACCACCATGATTGATGCATTATTACCATCTGGAATGTGCAGCTCACATGTTGTTAGAGGCTCGGTAATGTCATCAACAAGGAAGCGCAACCCAGCGTCATCTTGAATAACTGGCAGCTCCGTAGAAGCACAACTGCTTTTCATCTGACCAACGGGGCTAATGGTGACTCCCGGCATTGATTGCGATTGCATTTGACTCATTGCTAGCTGCACTTGCCTCTTGATCTCCTCCTGCATTCTTGCCTCAAGAGATTTTTCTCGTTCACGTGATTCAAGCAATGCTTGTCGTGACTCATCAACAAATTGCTCTAATGCACGGATTCGTTCTGCCTCCTCATCCTTCTTTCTCTGGCGGTTTCTGTAGGTATCCTTGTCTGCTAGGAATGCGTGTAGCCACGGAACCGCCCCATAGCCTCTTGTTCGACCACCGTGTTCAGGATTCTCTAGGGCATATGTCAATTCATCCTTCTCTCCGTTGGGCTTGAAAACACTACTATCAGCTTTTCTCCTAGCACGAGCTAGTCTCTGTGTTGCTCTCTCAATTTTTTGGCTGAAAATTAGCTTGCCAGTGTCTGGGTCTAGGCTTCCCCCATGAGCGTAGAACCAATTCTTCGCGCGTTGAGGTCAGTTCTTCTCTATTGTTTCAGGTATGATTCCCTTGGTAGTAATCTCTGCTTCTAGGTTCTGCCACTTGGAAATAGCACTCCTATAACCACCTGATCCCATGCGATGATGGTATTGCTTCTGTCGGGCATTCTGTCGATTCCTCATCACATGTTCCTCACTGTCTTGAGATGTCTTGTATTCTACGAAGGCATCCCAATGAGACTCCAACTTGACAAACGTCTTAGCATTGAAATTCGGCGTAGCATTCTTCAAGATAAACTTTTTATACAATGTCTTCTTTCAACTCTGGAACAATGTTGCCATCTTCTTCATTGTCCAATCCCTCACTAGCTCCTTCAAAGCATCATCTGCTTGTAATGTGAAATGTTGAGTGATATCTCTCCAAGCTAGATTCTTGTCACGATCAGATACAAAACTAACATTAGGAGCGGATATCTTCTGCTTCCATTCACGAGCACTAACTGGGATCCTATCCCTTATAATGAACCCACATTGATTGGCATATGTCTGAGCATGTGGTCCCAATGGTTTGCCAGTGTCGGTATCGAATTCTGATATTATGGAACGGCCCTCTAATGGCTTTTTTGGCCCTTGGACTTTCCTACTTTTGTCGGTGGTTGATGTAGATCCAGAGACTGGCTACATGAGTAGAAACACAATGATTAACAACAAATATACGTACGCATGCATCTATAAGAGATGATAGATAATCGAATATACCTCGCCAGTATTTTCTTGCGCGACAATTTGTTGATCTTCAACCACCGGCATATTCAGGATATCCTCATAATCAGCAAAGTACTGACTCGTGTCATCTACATCCATATTGGTGCCGGCGTTGATAATATCCGCCATTATGTCATCACTCAAGTTATCATCCGGAGCAGCCATTTGTATCTTCAAGATAACACATAGATAGAATTACTATGGTACATAACATAAGTACATGTGATAACACATATAGAATTACTAAATCCAATTAAATATAATAACACATAATATTTCATAAGGATAAACAATAATAAGGTATAGGCTTTGGAATCGAATGAAAAACACTTTCGATCCAAAAACATGGAAATAAGTACATGTATATATATACACATATAATGATACAATATATTTTCTCTCTCTCTCACCATATAGAAATAAGTGCATATGTCTATATCTCTAGATATGCATGTGATACACATAGAATGTCTCTCTAGATACAATTTTCTCTCTCTCTCAACACATGAAAATAAGTACATGTATATATACATATAGAAATAATTAAGTACATATGTATACATATAGAATCTCTCTCTAGATATAATATATATAGAGAGAGATATATAGAATATATAATTACTCAATCCAATTAAATAAATCTAACATGAAATTAGATAAACTAGTAATAGATAATACATTTTAATCTAACATATATCAAAAACTATAATAAAAAACTATCTAAAAAACTATCTAAATAAAATACTAATTAAATTTTAATACATTTAATCTAATATATCAAAAACTACCTAAGAAATAACTAAAAAACTAACAATAATAAACTACTAATTAAAATTTAATATATTTTAATCTAACATACAGCCAAGACTTTGTAAAAAAAATCTAAAAAGCATGGCCGATCGAGAGCATGCAGCAGATCAAGCAGTACTCGACGAAGGCCGTACGGTGGGCGCGCGGGAAGCGTCGGCGACAGAGGGTGTGGTCGGGTGCGGCGGCGGAGACGGGATGCGGCGTTGTGGGCTGGGAGAATGGCGCGGCCGGGCGGGGGTAGACGACGGCGGCGCGGCAGAGACGAGCTCGACGACGGCGGATGGCGCGGCCGGGCGAGGCTAAGCGACAGAGGCGAGATCGAAGATGAATAGAACAGACGTTCGATATATATAGGCCGGGACCCTTTAGTCCCGGCTTGTAACACCAGCCGAGACTAAAGGATATTTCGTCCCGGCTGGTAAGACCAACTTGGACTAAAGGGTTGGACCTTTAGTCCCGGCTGGTGTTTCCAGCCAGGACTAAAGGTGTTTTTGGGCGGGCACCGAAATTGCAGCCAACCCTTTAGTCCCGGTTCTTGGTCTGGGCTGGGACTGAAGGCCTGAAAATTTTGGCAACCCGCCAGCTTAATTGGAAAGGCCTGGGATTTTGATTTTGTTTAATACTAGGTTAATCAATTAATTTCATAGCAACTTCAATACTTTGCAATATTTATTTTAAAAAATACTATTGATTAACTAATTATTTATTGTAAATAGAAAAATTTTGTAACCTAAAGTTTTTAATTTCTTTTATGAATATAGAATATAAATGCTACTAATACTAAGTATTTTGTTAATGCAAAAATATATTTGTAACTTAAAATTAATAAAACTAATATTATTCGATAGGAAATTTATTATCACATTATTGTAACGTCAATGTTTCAATTTTGTCTCAGTTTTTTACCAAAATTGACTAGAAAATTTTTGTTGAACCTATAAAAATAAAGAAAATGTAGTATTTTTTATTTTACAACTTTCTCAAATGAAAAAATGGCCTATATAAGGATTGTAGATATTGATGAGCTTAACAAACTTGGTATTCAAAACTTTTCAATTTGAGACAATCTAGGGTGCCCGAAAACTAGTTTGTAGGCTGTTGAAATTTAAAAATCATAAATTTGAAACCGTCCAAACTTTCTCAAATGGAAAGTTGACCAAAACAACAATTGTAGATCTTTTTGAGTTTAACAAACTTGGTATTCAAAACTTTTCAATTTGAAGTCATTTAGAGTTCATAATACTAGAGTCAAAGTGTTGTTTTTTCATTTGACCAAATTTGACTTGGTCAAACTTGCTCAAATGAGACACTAAATGACCTCAGATGAAAAAACTCTGAATACCAAGTTTGATCATCTCAGCAAGATCTACAATTGTTACATAGCTCATTTTCCCATTTGAGAAATTTTTATCAAACACTAGTCACAACTTCTTGAATCTCATATAGACTTTCTAAAACTATGTCACACACTTGTGAAATTTGAACTACATTTTATTCAAGCTTTCTCAAATGAAAAAATGGCCTATATAAGGATTGTAGATATTGATGAGCTTAACAAACTTGGTATTCAAAACTTTTCAATTTGAGACAATCTAGGGTCCCGAAAACTAGTTTGTAGGCGTTGAAATTTAAAAATCACAAATTTGAACCGTCCAAACTTTCTCAAATGGAAAGTTGATCCAAAACAACAATTGTAGATCTTTTTTAGTTTAACAAACTTGGTCAAACTTGCTCAAATGAGACACTAAATGACCTCAGATGAAAAAACAATTGTGAAGTCATAACATATTACATAATATCCGTCTCTAAAACATAATATATTAAACATGCATCGTTGTATCATGCGGGCACAACAGTGAATTTCTTCTTGACGTATGACCCTTGGTTATGATCTTGTCGTAACCATGGAGTGTCTTCATCATTTAACATGATGCTTGGAATCTTTCTTCACTATGAAGGGTGGAATTCGGATATTTCTTTCGTAATCTTCTGACATGTCTGACTTGTCTTCAATTCCCACTATATTTATTTTCCCAGAAAGAACTATGTGGCGCTTTGGCTCATTGATCATTGAGTTGATGTCTTCGTTTTTTCCTCTCTTTGATTTTGTAGACATGTCTTTCACATAGAACACCTGACTCACATCGGCAGCAAGGACGAATGGTTCGTCTTTGTACCCAATATTGTTGAGGTCCACTGTTGTCATTCCATACTCTTTGTCGACTGTTACCCCTCCTCCGGTCAGCTTCACCCATTGGCACCAGAACAAAGGGACTTTAAAATTAGGTGCGTAGTCTAGTTCCCATATATCTTCTATGCGGCCATAATATGTTTGTATATTCCCATTTGGAATCTGTGCCATCTATGCGAACACCACTATTTTGATTGGTGCTCCTTTTATCTTGGGCAACTGTGTAAAATGTATTCCCATTTATCTCGTACCCTTGGTACATGAGGATATGCCATGATGGTTGCCTAGCCAATAAATACAGTTGCTCATCAATATTGTCATCGCCTTGACATTCTTTTCGCAACCAACCACTGAAACTTTCCATGTGCTGACGCCTAATCCAAGCTTCAGTCTTCCCTGGAAACTTGGATCGTAAGAACTCCTTATGTATCTCGATGTACGGATGCACCAATGATGAGTTCTGAAGAACTGTGTAGTGTGCTTTATTGAAATAATCGTCTTCCATGCCAATATATGTTTTCTTCCCTAAAGTTCCTTTACCACTGAGTCTCCCCTCGTGTCGCGATTCGGGAACGCCAATCGGGGCAAGGTCAGGAATAAAGTCAACATAGAACTCAATGACCTCCTCTGTTCCATAGCCCTGGGCGATGCTTCCTTCAGGCTTAGAATGGACTTTCACATATTTCTTCAAGACTCCCATAAACCTCTCGAAGGGGAACATGTTATGTAAGAACACAGGTCCAAGAATACTAATCTCCTTCACCAAATGAACTAGGAGGTGTGTCATGATATTAAAGAAGGATGGAGGGAACACCAACTCAAAGCTGACAAGACATTGAACCACATCATTCTGTAGAGTAGCTAGTTCCACTAGATTGATTGCCTTCTGAGAAATTGCATTGAGGAATGCACATAGCTTCACGGTGGCTAGACGTACATGTGGAGGTAGAATTCCTCTTAAAGCAACTAGAAGCAATTGCTGTCATAAGCACATGGCAGTCGTGGGACTTTAAGTTTAGGAATTTCTTATCTAGCACATTTATTATACCCTTTATATTGGAGGAGAATCCCGATAGGACCTTGATGCTGCTTAGACATTCGAACATGCTGTCCCTCTCTTCTTTGCTAAGCGTGTAGCTAGCAGGACTTAAGTAATGACGTCCATCATCTGTCTTCTCTGGATGAAGGTTGTCTCGTTCTTTCATGCCCTGCAAGTCCTGACGTGCTTCAAGTGAATCCTTTGGCTTCCCGTACACACCCATGAATCCTAACAGGTTCACACAAAGATTCTTTGTCAGGTGCATCACGTCGATTGCGTTGCGGACCTCTAGGACTTGCCAATAGGGTAGCTCCCAAAAGATGGACTTCTTCTTCCACATGGGTGCGTGCCCCTTAGCATCTTTGGGAATAGATTCGCTGCCTTGTCCCTTTCCAAATACTACTTTCACATCCTTGACCATTGCGAGTACATCTTCCCCGATTCGGTTATGAGGCTTCTTCCGGTGGTCTGGCTTACCTTTAAAATGCTTACCTTTCTTTCTTACTTGGTGATTCAAAGGAAGGAATCGACGATGGCCAAGGTACACTGACCTTTCGACATCTTTTCAAATATATACTGTCAAGGTCATCAAAACAATGTGTGCATGCATTATATCCTTTGTTTGTCTGACCTGAAAGATTACTTAAAGCAGGCCAATCATTGATTGTTACGAACAACATTGCTCGTAGGTCAAAGTGTTCTTGTTTGTACTCATCCCAGACACGTACACCTGGTTTGTTCCATAAAACTAGAAGTTCCTTCAACTAATGGCTTCAGATAGACATCAATGTCGTTGCCTAGGTTGCCTCGGACCTTGGATGAGGATCGGCATCATAATGAACTTCCGCTTCATGCATAACCATGGAGGAAGGTTGTAGATACATAGAGTAACTGGCCAAGTGCTATGACTAGTGCTCTGCTCCCCAAAAGGATTCATACCATCTGTACTTAAGGCGAACCTTAAGTTTCTAGCCTCATTTGCAAACTCTGGAAATTCCCTGTCTATCGCTCTCCACTGGGACCCATCAGCTGGGTGTCTCAGCATATTGTCTACCTTACGGTCTTCTTTATGCCACCGCAACAACTTTGCATGGTCTTTATTTCTAAACAAACGTTTTAAGCGTGATATTATAGGAGCATACCACATAACCTTGGCAGGGATTTTCTTTCTAGGACGTTGTTCACCCTCGACGTCACCAGGATCATCGCACCTGATCTTATACCGCGATGCTTTACATACCGAGCATTCATCCAAATTCTCATATTCATTGCCATGGTAGAGGATGCAGTCATTAGGACATGCATGTATCTTCTGGATTTTTAATCCCAATGGGCAGACAACCTTTTTTGCTTCATACGTAGTGGTGGGCAATTCATTTAGCTTCGAAAGCATCTTCTTTATGAGGTTCAATAAATTCCCAAATGCCTTGTCGGATATACCATTCTTTTTCTTCCACTTGTAGCAATTTCAGTGTTGTACCCTAGCTTTTTTTGCCCCTCTTCAGGCCGTCGGATATAGCAACTTCCTATGATCCTCAAGCATGCGCTCGAACTTAACTTTCTCTTTTTCACTTTCTAATTCTTGTTGTGCATCACGAATGGCATCACCAAGAGCATCACCGAGATCATCTTCTACCGCTACCTCTTCTTCATCTCCCCCCATTGTAGTATCATCAAAGGCACCATACTGAGCAATAATGTCATCAATGTCTAAATCTTCTCCTTCACCTTCTTCCATCATTACCCCGCTTTCTCCATGCTTAGTCCAACATATATAGTTTGACATGAAACCTGACTTAAGCAAATGTGAATGAAGACTCATTGAGCTTGAATATTCCTTTAAATTCTTACATAGGGCACATGGACAGCACATGAAACCATCCCGCTTATTTGCCTCGGCCACACCTAAGAAATAGTGCAAGCCCTCAATAAAGTCTTGGGAGCGGCGATCGGCATTGTACATCCAATGGCAGTGACATAATCTGTATTACACTGACAAATTATGAAAACCTTGAACATAATTAAGTATTTTATTACACAACATAAATGACACACACACGGTTGATTAATTAACTAAGCCTTGCTACAACGTAAGCAATCCCAACTATCACTAAACAAACTAAAACTACAATGCACTTCAGTAACATAATTATTTCATGATCGTACGCAACTAAAACAGATAAATCATTCTTCTGTTGAATATCAATAAGCTTCTCCTGCTGGCTCACTGACTCATCAGCAGCAGCCGCTACCTCAAGCACACCCAAATTTGCACGTATGTAGCATAATCTTCCTCCCAGTACCAACCATTACATCCATTACCCTCCCACTAAAATTAAAGCCAAAAAATATTTAGTCAAAAATATTCTAGAAAAGCAGGTCAAATAGCCATAATTATAAAATGCGTAAGAAACTCACATCGCGATCCGGGCACTTGTAGAAAACACGACCCTTATTGGGTCTCTGTCTCTTGACTCGGTACTCCATCACAATATTCTGCTTACACTTGCCGCAGATAATGAGAGGGAGTTCTGGCCTCAGTCGTTTCGCAACCGAACGAGAGGCCGAGGATCCGGTACCAGTTGTCATCTACTTTCTATACTTATTTTTGCAAACTAGTGTAAATTTCATATTTTCTAAAATGATATATTTAAATAAAACTAGTACAGATTTCACATGTTTCAATAAATAACCATCTGTACTAGTTGACCTTGCTACGTGATCATCTCGGCCAGCATTTCTCCACCGGACGGCACCGTACTTGGCCAAGGAAGAGCTCCGATTCTACGAGAAAGAGAACACGGTCTTCCACGACCGTTGCCGCTCTCCCTCGTAGAATCAAAGTTCCTCCTTGACGTCCGTTACCACTTGGCAGAGAACATGTTGGCCGAGCTAAACACGGTCCGCAAGTTCAACTAGTACGGATTTTCTATAATTTTCTAACTATTTACTAAGTTTTTCATTTCATGGAAAATTTAATTCTAAAAAAAAGGCATGATTTCTAAGTAGTTCATTTCATGGAAAAAATAATTCTAAGTGACCTGCTCGATATCAGCGAGCTCACGGACGTTTAGGTTGCCGAGGATAGTAACATTTGTAGATGACATTTATAGGTCTGAAGTTATCAAATATCCATCAAATTATAGCTCAAAAACATGTTTTAATAAATAACCATCCGTACTAGTTGACCTTGCTTACGTGATCAACTCGGTGAGCATTTCTCCACCGGACGGCACCGTACTTGGCCAAGGAAGAGCTCCGATTCTACGAGAAAGGGAACACGGTCTTCCATGACCGTTGCCGCTTTCCCTCGTAGAATCAAAGCTCCTCCTTGACGTCCGTTACCGCTCGGCAGAGAACATGCTTGCCGAGCTGAACACGGTCCGCAAGTTCAACTAGTACGGATTTTCTACAATTTTCTAATAATTTTCTAAGTTTTTCATTTTATGGAAAAATTAATTCTAAGATCACGTAAGCCACCGGGGACGAGGATGGCGCGTGCTCCAGCGAGGACGAGCGAGGCGTGATTTTGATGAACTAATTTAACTTTTGTTTATCCAAACATATATGCAAATCATCATGTGATTTTGAGCTAAAAATGACATATAAAATCATAATAAAGTCCAACATATAAAGTTACACATGCATCTACATCGCAAAATGAGATAAGCTACTGATAAAACATAAGAGGATTAAGTTTGTTACCTCCAAAATCGAAGAGCAACACCAATGGAGGGAGAGAGAGCAAGAACAACAGCAAGCTGAAGAACAGAGACAGTGAGTTTGAATGGAATGGCTCAGGCTCGGGGAGAAAAATGAGCTGAATTATAGACTGGGATAATTAGTCCCGGTTAGGGGTCCAAACCGGGACTAAAGATTAATCTTTATTTCCGGAGCATCACCCAAACTGGGACTAAAGATCCCTGCCCCGCAGACGACCATTGGGCAGGGACCTTTAGTTTTGGTTGGTATTACCAACCGAGACTAAAGGGTCCTTTAGTCCCGGGGACAAAAAATGCCGAGGCTAATGCCAAATTGGGACATTGTTCTAAAGTCTATTCTCTAGTAGTGGGGGTGCAATGGCGGCACCTTAACACCAGTAAACAATTTGACCTGCTCCTAGAATAGTTTAGCCACCGTGCAATCTAGCAAAGCATGCTTGATGGATTCTTCTCCCGCCTCACAGATTTCACAGTTCGCAGTTGGTTCAATATGTCTCAGATGCAAAACCCCTTTAGTTGGAAGAAAACCATTAACCACCCGCCACCAAAAAACTCGGACCTTTGGAGGAACACGGAGTTTCTAGATTCTCATCCATGTTACATCTCCTGAAGTTGATGCCCTCTCCTCCTCCTGAAAACGGTGCTGATCATCAGAGAGGAGGCGATATGCCGATAGAGGAAAAAGACTACAACATGATGTCTGAACATGTTATTATTCAGGAGAGAACTCCTCTTGAACCTTGCACATCTCTAAGTCACTAAATACCAATTCTATGAAATGTGGATGTATGTATGGGACTTAATAGTGAGTCAATCTGCTAAATTATCGCAAGACTCTTTTGCAAGATGTTTATTTTCGAATGTGTTGTAATTTATGGGGATAAATTATTTTGGGACAATAAAATATGTATTATTCGTATATTTAATAAACATTGTTTTATTATTCACTTATGACGTTGTTGCATGTGTGGAAATTGATTTCCTGGTACACATACGGTGTACATTTGATTTTGTTCTTACAACCGAGCGTGACAACTGATAAATTTCTTTGCATGGTACATATTTGTATGCACTTCGTTCTCATTCTACAGGAGGTTTGCTAGAAGATGCATCAAATCATTAAAGCTAGCATCAGACCAACCTTATCAAGCTTTTAGCATCAACAATTGAAGAACAAATCGAAATACCATCCACTCGCTGGTACAACTCTTTGACTCTTCGTATAAAGGCTTCTTGCTGCTTTCTTCAAGTCTTCTATACCCTTCGTAGGTAACATTGAGGGCTCCGAATAATGGCACGAATAATTATGCATATTCATTATCGTCACCGCCTTCTTCATCACCATCGTTGCCATCAAAAGAATCATCAGCGACATCCGGCATGATATGATCTGTTTCTGACTAGCAGGGTTGTCCCTCGGTAGCCAGATTTGATTCCTCGGCATCCATATCTAGCCTCCCAACAATGATGTTGCCTGGTTACCAGTTGCATAAGATGTTATGCTATAGTTGCACCTAAATTAGATGTTTCAAAGAGATACAATGCCTTTTAGCATCGAGAAACGGCTTTTGATCCACTTCGAAATTTGGCTTTAGTCACGGTATTTTTCGCGCCCGGGACTAGAGAAACCTTTAGTCCCAGTTGGTAGCTCTAACCGGGACTAAAGATCCCTGCCCAACGGCTACTACGGCAGGCTTTTGCTGCAGGGGCCTTTAGTCCCGGTTGGAGCTACCAACCGGGACTAAAGGTTAACTTTTACTCCCAGTTGGTCCCTCCAACCGGGAGTAAAAGTCTACTCCCGGCTGGAGGCTCCGTCCGGGACTAAAAAGGGACCTTTAGTCCCGGTTGTTGTCTCCAACCGGGACTAAAGGTCCCCTCCTATATACCCCTTCTGGCTCCTATATACCCCTTCTTCCTCCCTGAGCCCGAGCTACTTTGAGCTCAGTGTTCTTGCTTCATCATCGGCCTCTCTTCTTCCTCATCGCCCATGTCTGACAGGACACAGCCGCGCGCATGGCCCGGATCGACTCTCAGCACGTAGGCAGCGAGCAAACCCTCTCGGCTGACTCGTCCACCTCCTTTTTCCTCTTTTCCCCTCGTGTCCACCGCCCGCGCCGCCGGAACCCTAGCCTCCGCCGCCATAGGTGAGCCGAATGGGACTCTTCTCTGCTGTTCTCCGCGCCCTTCCTGCCCGGGTCCAGCAGTCTACTGATCTACCTGATCCAACTGGCGTGGTGTAGGTAGCCGGGATGGAGAAAGGAGCCCCGGAGGCGTTGCCCCCCTGCGCTCGCTGCGGCAAGCCCGCTCAGCTCCAGTGCACATATCGCTTCCTGTCTCCACCAGTGATCTGCTATCGAGTTTTACCCGCTGTGTTTTGCTTCGACGCCCTACACCTGTCCATCTAGTAATAGGAATTGATGCTTGACGCGGCTTTGTTGTGACGATATTTATTTTAAGTTATAGAAATTGGGTCTTTAGCTCTCATTTGCTTGTAGTTAGAACATTGAAGCAGAACCTGGGTGGCTCTGATTGTTCATTGCTATGATATATTGGCTGGAAAAATTGTAGTTAGAACATTGAAGCAGAACCTGGGTGGCTCTGATTGTTCATTGATGATATATATGGCTGGAAAAGCAAAGTTATACTTTGGAAAGTAGCACATAGTAGACATGTTGGTTTCTTCAAGTCATTGCTTATGCTCTGGTGTGTTGATTTTTAGATGCACCAAGTGTGCTGAACTTAAGCTACCTTGTGAGAACGCAGCTTTCTGGTCAGTGGCAAGCTCCTCTCTCTCGTTTTACTGCATTGGAACATCATGATAGTAGGAAGCTCTCTGGATGAATGAGTATCAACTAATTTGATTGTTTTAACAACATAGAGCATAAAACCTTCTACATATTTTAAAGGCATGTATCATTTAGTTATGGCCTTATGTGGAAACTTCATCACAGTATGTAGTTAGTAGTATCTGTAGATACCTCTATTAGTGGAAATGGTATTTTTTTCATATCCTTGATCTTTTGATTTTTTAAAGGAAACACATCTTTTTATATCAAAGTATCCATTAGAAGTGCTGGCACACCAGTGCAGGGTAGAATTATGTTTCATGTGTGCTCCTTCACCTTTTTGAACTAGTGAAAAAGTTAAATTCTTTTGTGTCCACAAATCATTTGCAGCACACAGGATTGTTTTAGGGCAGCATGGAAAAGGTTTAGAGCAGCAAATGAGCTATGAAAAAGTTAACTATCGATAGTGAATCTAACATATATGTGCACTGAACCAATGTCTTTTGGATAGCCACAATAGGTTTTTTGACTTGGTTATGCACTGTCCATGTATGGGTCTTTTAGCATTAAACTGCGCATTTGAGAGTTCTAGTATATTTGAGCAACAAAGTGGCTTCATGGATGAAGTAAACATGGTGTTGAACATTTCTTTCCATTCACAGTTTCACACCAAAATAGAGCATTGACAAATTGAAAATTTTGAACATAAATGCACCTTTATTCTTTGTTAATAATCTAGGGTGGGAGGAATGAGCTATTTGGGTAGTACCTTTCTCACATTTACTGAATGATTATGTCTTTCAGTCCATTGATACCATATCCAATATCAAAGATGCGTGTGGTGCCAGATAAAATTGAGAAGCCTGATTGGACGCTTGATGTAAGTTCCTGTTGTTTTAAGGGTCTCTTCCTTCACAGTATGCATGTAGTGTCATCTCACCATTCCACTTGAAGTGATATCTCTTGCAATATGCTCTTTCAAATCTCCCTGACATTGTAATACTTTTTAGGGAATTCCCAAGATTGAACCAGATAGTGATTTGCAGAAAAGAGTAGAGGTAAAATCCTTCAGAGGTTTTTGAGTATCACATATGTTCCATGAACAAATTTCTGATGACTATTGCTTTCTTTGTGCCTCTGTAGATTAAGACCCCTAAACTCATAGAAAGGATGCGAGAAACATGTCGAGTAAGTTCCCAGCATGTGTAAATGAGTGCTTAGTTATGACATTATAATTTCACTTTCCTAATCTTTTCTGCTTTATCTCGTATTATCATTTATAGATTGCAAGAGAGGTTTTAGATGCAGCTGTGTAACAGAACCGACCAATTATATGAAATTATGTAAGAAAATCATCCGCCAGAGCAGACGATTTAGCAAACTTAAGCCCGTATAACCCGGTAGTCCGTGAAATCACGAAGGATTTCAAACCAACTTACATACCAGCCAAGATCGTAATAAGTTTAGCGGTCACCATCGCATATTACATAAAAGTTTGCATCTCAGATACATCAGAGTTTAAACATAGTTATTACAAAATGAGTTCAAATAGAAGTAGCGGAAGCCATTTGTTCAAAACCACACACACTCACACAGAGTTCAAATACAGTGCCAGCTAATGATCATCTCCAACAAAAGCATCAGACGAGATGTAAGGAATGACCATGCCCATGGTCCTAAGCATCACCCATCGCAGGATAAAGGCAGTTGATACAGTAGCTGTAATACATCTGCCCATCTGCAACAAGTGGGAATAAAACCCTGAGTACGAGAAGGTACTTAGCTAGACTTACCCGACATAACCAAAAATAAGTGACACCAAGGATTATGAAGGGCTTTATAGTAGTGTGGCTGACTCATTTGCAAAAAGAAGCATTTTTAGCATTTTAAGAACCTCTCTAAAAGCATTATTGTCAAGTTAATTATTTATAACCTATCGACTAGATTTGCACCTATACTAGAGCCAACATGCGATTAAGCAAATAATGATAACCCATGATCATTAACAACTTCCATATTGTCATATTCATTATAACTATCCAAGTGTTCCATCAACATTACTACGATGAAGTCACTCAAGTCAAGTGCTCACTATCCAGGAGCGATGGCGATTCGAATCGATTCCTAACCAGCTAGTGATTTATTCCTTACACAAACCTCACTCACCCGCTAAAGTGAGGTATTGATCACCGAGTCAACTATACAGGTATCTCGAGTTTGCCAGGAACCACATGTACCCGGGGGCCGACCGACTGCACTTTGGTCTTATCATCTCGCCTCCGTGTCCTACCACACCTGCTCCCGCACAGTGCGCTGCGGGCAATCTACTCGGCCCGAATAATCTCCCAGCTTCATGGTCGGAAGGTACTTTATCTGGCCAGCTAAATGTAAGGCATGCGTTCAACATGACTCGAGGCCCAACAACGGTCGGTCCTTAATCGACACAGACGGAAAGCACTACAGTCTAAAACTCTGTAAGTCTCCATCCGATCTCAACTTTATTTAACACTTAGTTATACCATGACTACATAGTTATCCAAGCAGATCCAGGTAAACACCTATAGCTCATAGGTGACAGGAAATCACCCGACTTCTAGCGGTCTAAGCTAGCTAAGCATTGACTCGACTATGGATACCAGGGTAACAAGGATATAGTAAAACAAAGGTAGACAAGGTATAATGCAGCAACGGTTGCAAACAACTCCTAAACGTAATGCATCAATTAAAGTAAAGCAGTTAATTAACAATTTGCAAACCGGGGAGAAAATGCTCCGGGGCTTGCCTCTCTCGAAGGAGCTCGGGCGGTGATCGGGGCACTCCAGAAGTTCCTCAACGTCCTCCTCGTCGGCTTCGGGCACTTCCTATGGCTGCACCTCGAGCTGCTCCTCGGGCTCCTCGGGTATGATGACTGGGTTCTCGGTTTACGATCCTGTATGATGCAATGTGCGTAAGTGCTTATGTAAACGGTGCATCGGATGAGATGAATACAATGGATATGCTTGAATGCAAGGTAGTCAACATCATCCAAGAACATATACTACAAGCACATGTCATCTACTGCATTCTCTTCTACTACTAATATGCTAAGTCAACACATCTTATTAAATGCTTCAAAGATACACCAAAGCTTTACTAATTTCTTAATCACACATAAAGCAACACTTGATTAAACCCTAATTAATAATAGGTTTGAATAGTAACATCTATTTTTATTGCTTAGAAAAATCTTAGAAAATTACCATAGCACAGTACTACCCTAAGTAGTCTACCATCAGATTTTCATGGTATTTGAATGAGTGGATTAGCCTACACAAAAATAACAAGCTATGACATGATTATGAACATAAAAATACTTTGTGCTGTGAAAAGTGTCAAACAACAGAGAAAATATTTTTCCTATGTTCTACACAGCAAATAATCACTGTACAAAAATTATCACATGCATATTTTATACAAATTTTGCTCTCTAGCAAAAATAACAAAAATCAGTCATTAAAGGCACTTGAACTACACCTCATAATTTTTTTACAGCACATGCATGACACATATTTTTCCTAGGAAGTACATTATATAAGAAGATTAACAAACTTAGAATCATATTTTTCTGAAGCCTATAGGTTTTTCTACACATTGTTCAAGTTATCAGCAATATCAAGGATTAAATAAAGCTCTACAGAAAAGTATTTCAAAAATGACATGCAATATTTTTATCATGTAGAACTTGTGACAAGGAACCTAGCAAAATTTGTTTCAACAGATTTGGAGCAAATTTGAGTATACAACCATTTTCCAAATCATTTCTCTTTCCAAATAATAAAAGAAAACTGAAAACGAAATTTTCCTATTACTACTGGGCCGGCCCGTGGAAACCAACTGGCCCACGGCCACATTCGGCCTGCTCAGACCGAGCGAAGGGGAGGGCGGCGGCCTGGCTCGGGGCTTCGGCCCAAGCCAGCCTGGCCCAGCTCGGCCGGGCAAAGGCCACGCCACTGCGGCTGGGCCCTGTGGGTCAGCGACCGAGAGCAGGGGAGGTGCTCCGCCGGCCGGTGCTCACCGGCGGCGAGCCCCTTCCGGTGGCGTGGGTGGTGCCAGCGTGCATGTCATGCCGAGCCGCACCGGCTGGGATGGTGGAGGTGGGCCGGCGGCGTGACGAACCACCTGGCCGCGGCAGCGCGCTCGCCGGAGAGGAAGGAGGCGGCCGAGCTTGGTCCTTACCTCGACGATGGCGGCTGCAAGCGAAGCAGGGAGGCTAGGCGGAGCTGCTGATGGCGGGAGTCGGGGAATGGAGGCGTGGGAGGGGTATGCCGCCAAAGAGGCGTGGCGCGCGGTGGCGGAGCTCGTGGCGAGTGCGGGCGCGCGCTGCTGCTGGCGCTGCGTCTGAGAGAGCGGGAGGAGGAATGAGGAGGAGGCAGCGTGGTCGGGCAGAAGAAGGCGCGGCGCTGGGGCAGGCCGGACGCGGCGCTGGGCTAGGCCGAACGCGGGGCGCGCGAGCGGCGGGCGCTGCGGCAGGCCGGGCCGGCTTCGGCCGTGGGCCGAGAAGGGAGGCGATGGCCCGTCAAAGAAGAAAAGCATTTTTCAATTTTTGATTTTTAAGGAAATTTCAAATATCAGTTTTCAAATACCCTTTTGAGCAAGAAAATGACTTCTTTTGAAAATGGCCCAAAAATAAAAGTTGCTTAGAATTTAATCCTCTACAACTTTGCTTTTATGACCAAAGTCCAATTCTTGATAGATTTTGAATTATAAAATTAAAGTCAATTTTAACTCAAAACCCTAATTTTGGATAATTATTTTTAAAGCAGAATTTGGTAATAATTTGAATACAAACTTTGCTCTAAAAATTGCGCTAAATAATTCTAGATGATTTACAATCATAGCCAAACATGTTTTACTAACCTAGCAAGCATAATTTGGGCAAAAGCAACTCCAAACAAGTGTATGCAACATTCATGTTCCGTGAGCATGTTTCATATGTTTCGAAGCAGGATTTCAGTTATTATTTACATGATTAGGCATGTATGATTAGGATGTTTGATGATGCATAATATGCATGATTTGCAGTGCCTAAATGCTGGTCATAACACCGGGGTGTTACAAGCTGCTCGTGTAATTAAACTAGGAATTACAATAGATGAAATTGATAGAGTTGTCCATGAAGAGACAATTGCTAGAGGTGAGATCAACCTCCTTTAAGAATTAAATGCAACAAATTGAACTCCACTTGATTGAATGATGAACTTGTGATCACTACAACTATTTTTAAGAAAAATACTATTTGTGTCTTGATCGTAACTTTCATTCTTGATCCTCAGGTGGATACCCATCTCCATTGAATTACCATTTCTTCCCCAAGTCATGTTGCATGTATAAATATTATCTTTCTATATTTACTTACATGCATAAAGATTTATTTTTATATTTACTCACATGTATTACAATTATTTATCTTTCTTGAGTTCTATTTGTATGGTTGCACCTGATAGAATTTGAAATAATATGTTCAAATACATTTGATAGACCCATTCAAATCTCAAAGTAATTACCAGGGAAACAAGTCAGGAGCTTTTGTTTATTTATTAGTTAATAATATTTTCACTATCATTAATTTTTGTCCAAGTTGGTATATTTGATTACAAAAAAAGAAAAAAAAAGAAAACCTTTAGTCCCGGTTGGTAAGGGCCGGTCCACGTGGTCAGGCCGGGAGGCCTCTTTAGCCCCGGTTGGTATTACGAACCGAGACTAAAGGTGGACGAGAAACCGGGACTAAAGGAGGGGCTCTTTAGTCCCGGATTCGTGCTCCCGGTTAGGAAACCGGGACTGAAGGGGTTTTCCAACCGGGAGTACAGCTGGTTTCTGTACTACATCGATACAAATCCTACCTCTTATTATGGTGTCTCCAAGTTCTCCAATAATGTGAGCTAACACTAGCTCTAAACTAGCAAATGTGGAAGAGAGAGATAGCCATAGCCATATCGTGTTGTGAGAGAGAGGCATCATGAAATATACGGACTATCTCTAGACTCCATGTTAGCTTCTTATTTTTTACTATTCAATAAGTAAAATAAATGAATTAGCTAGTTCTAAGTTAGACCAATAAATAATTTCGCTAGTTCTAAGTTAGACCAGTGGAGACGACTGAGCATCCATACCAAATTACCAATCCTACGTCGTCGTCGTACTAGCCGTTTTGCGCCGGAACAATCAGGCGGCGGAAAGCCGCTCAAAAACTCCCCAACCAGGCAGCAGGCAGCAGCAACACAGTCCGTGTGACCGACATGTGGGCCCTCAAACCTCACGCTTCCCTCCTCTTCTTTGCCTTTTCCCCTGCTCCTCCCCCTCCCGCGTACCGCACCATTTCCAAACCCCACGCCAAAACCCCTCTGCCTCCCCACCAACGCCACCGCTACCGGTACCGCCACCACCACCGCCTCCCCTAAGCGACCTCGCCGGCGAAACCTCGGGCCGCGGCCCGCGGCTACGGTCGCAACTCTTCGCCGCGGACCCTGCCCCGCGGCCGTACGTCGCCGGGTATATGCCCCCGTCCCGCGCTAGCACTGCTGCTTTCCTCCGCCCCCGCTTCTCTTCGCTGCGAAACCCTAGCCCTCGACCAATCGTCGTCCTCCTTCTCCTACAGGTTCGTCGCGAGTGCCGAGGATCGAAAAGGCTCCGCCACCACCGCTGCGTCGCCCACCGTCCCCGCCTCGTGACGTTCGAGGTGCGTGTCGGTGTCTGTGTCTCTTCTACCCAGCTCCTAGCTCCCAGTCCGCTTGCTGCACATGAGAAAATTGAACTGGTTCGATTCAGTCGGGTGTCGGGGTAGAAGCAGGACGCGATCACTCAATTGGATCAGTTACGCCAATTGCAATTAGGTTGTCGCAGCCAAATTCAATTTGTTTTTTTTTTTTGGGGGGGGGGGGGGGGGGGGGGGGGGGGGGGGGAGGAGGGGGGGGCACATTTGTTGAACTAGAGCTGTTGATGTGAACAACCAATTCTTACCTACAGATCAACTTTTTTATTTTGTGAAATCAATAATTTCGTGCTCAGTATTGTACGTGTATGTAATTATGTATAGACATATTACAGATCAACTTAGATGACTTTGTCACCCCTTTACCCAAACTTTGAAACTGAATTCGTAAACCACAATTTTTCTGGGAATCTTCCTGAGCATAAATTTATTCTTAGAAAGACTTTTGAATTCCATTGTTCTTAGGAGCCTAAGTGCCTTCTCAGTTGTCGTTTCTTTTCTGTAAACTTCATTTATAAGATCGTAACTTGTAATGATGTCCGGTGACCTGTGTATTTACCTCTACAATTCAACTAAGATGATATACCCCGTGCGTTGCTGCGAGATTAAATGTGAAATTACAGTACGAAGTATATATGTAAAATACTAATTAATATAATCAACACTTCCTAAAATATAAATTAAAGAATCTGGAGGATCATACAGAATAAAAAACACGATCATTGCCTTCAGAACTCAAAAGACAGAATAAATAAATGGAGACATAAAAATAAAAAAGCAATAGCTATGACAGATGCATCTCTCTTGCTTTTTGCTTGATGAGACTGCCAAGTAGATATCTAAGCAGCATATTGAATAATAAATATTGCAGTATTACTTTAGCAGTAAATATATTCCTCGATATTCTTTACGATAGCATAGAGTCCTTAAGACTCAAATCTGCAATCGAATCATCTCTTTTTATTTATATGACTGAGATTGAGTAGATACCCCAGTCCAATTGGATATTTGTATCCTTCAATGCATTATAGGGCTTGCATCATCTAGAAGACAACATAACAAACAGAGATGAAAGTTAATGATGGAGGGAATGTAGAAAATAGTCTCACTTCATAATTTCCATATTATACAGATGCAGAATGGCATAACACTTCCAAAGTGCTCCTGTGCGTAGGTCGTAGGATACTACTTGGTTTAAATAAATTAACAACACTATTGAGATCATGCATCCATGAAAGAGAGAAAATACCTGGATAGAGCTCATGACGGTGGATCTCCTAATAATAGAAGGCAGTCCCGACTAGCTTCATAGAATGCTTGGATTGGGGATGACCACGATTGGAGCGAAACATGGCTGCAGTTTTTGCGATGATGAGGTAATTGGTGCTGTGAGACAATGATAAAGTAATTAGTGCTGTGCGACTGCAAGGTGGAGAGATGGTCACATCGCCGTTGTCATGGATAGCCACCACCAGTTGGTGCATGCATTGCGCAAGCACAGCTGGGCATCAAGGTCATGTAGAGTGCGTAATGGCGTACATGGAAGCAAATCTGGGATGCTCTATCGCTCTTCTGATAAATAGGCCAGGCCGATCAACGATTATAGGAGATGATCGGACAACAGCTTTATGTGGAGGCCTGGAGGGTGATTAATAAGGCCTTCACGAAGTGGAGGGCCTTGCTTAATTAATGGATTGGTGTCTGACCAGTTTTCTTTGGGAAGGAGAAACCTGCTTAATTAGTGGCTTGGTGCCTGACCGTTTTCTTTTGGAAGGAGAAGAAACGTAACATTGAGGGGCTCTTGCGGATGGACACAGAATTAGAACAGATGCTAGTGCAGGTCATCTTGATGACCAATCAGCTGCCTTGACCAAAGGAGAAGAGAAGTGGGCCCAGATGATGTGGCTTCATGGAATCGCAGAGAAATGTGATGGTGGGGTTCTCCTATTTAGGTATAGTAGATGACAAATTTTCATTCGGTGGTTACCGGGTGGGGGGCTGGGGGGCGGTGGTGCAGGGGGATCAGGTTGCTGCATTTCAAATTTTGTAGTATGCTCACGCTGCCCGCAAGAGGTTAACTTCTATTTTTATTCGTAGAAGAATAAAACAAAAAAAATATATATAGAAAACAACACTTGCACCACTGCAACTTTTTCCTCCACCCCGACTGGCGAAACCAAGAGAGACAGCGACATCAAAACGAGAGAAAAGGCCCACACAAACTACCAAAAGAGACAGAAAAGTTACACACCATGAGTAAACTTTGACATAGCTAAACTATATTGATGAACCGACTCCTTAATCAAGAACGCAACTTCCAGAGGCTACTTTGTTGAGCTGGTGAAAGGTCCTCCAATTGCGCTTATTCCAGATATTCAACCAGAAGAATATCACCATGCCATCAAAATTCCTACTCATAGCCTTAACAATCTTTGCCCTGCATCTCCACCACCAACTACAAATTAATCCACCATGGTTGATGTTCTGTAGCACAGATAGGTTGCTCCTGTGTAGCAAGGTATCCCATACCTGTCTTGTTTAAGGACGGTCTTTGCACAAGTTCGTGGAAGTCTCTGGCACAGAGGTACACAATATGCAAATAGGGTTATTTCGCTAGCCATGTTCTTTTTAGGTTTTCAGCAGTCAAAATCTTTTTAAGCAATAATTCCAAGAGAAAAAATTACATTCTGGTTGCACCCTTGGGCCACCAAATTGGGCTGATACTAAGTTTATTAGAGTCCCCACATGAATTGTATTAGATACACACTGCAGGTTGTATATACCCTGTGAGATGTCTATCGCTAGCTTATTTGACCTTGAATCTCTAAATCTCTGGATCCTACCAATAGCTTCCCAGAGTAATACAAACTCTTGTGTCTCAACCGGTGTTGATAGATACTGGAAGTACTTGCCTAACCCACCATTTGTTTTTCAGAGCTATTACCACCGAGATTTTCTTCCTCTTTGCCTTTTCGAATAGCAGTGGACCAATGTTTCTAGGTGCACTCACTTAAATCCAATTTGAGAACCAGAACCAAACTGTATTCCCTTTCTCGCTGTGACCAAAGTTGAAGCATGAAACATGTCAGTCTTATCAAAAGGGAAGGGATGTCAATTCCAGACCAAGCTCTTTCTTTGTGCAACATGCAGATTGATCCAGCAAAATACAAGCGTCCACAACATGCTTGGTTACATTTTACCTTCCATTGGTTGTTGGATTATTATATGTTTGCTATAATCTCCATTTACTAAGTTTATTGAATTAGCAGAATATCTTTGCCTTATTTTTTTTCGAGAACGGATTATATCCGTATTTGAATATCTTTGCCTTATTAAGCACAGTTGTTGTGTTTTAATTTTGCAGATATGCTTCCAGGCCCTGTTCTCCCACCTCCACCTCTGCCTTCGGTGTTTACAGGATCACCAAGTCTGCCGGCATCAGACCCACAGTCTTCATCGATTGGGGCCAGTGTTGCCATTATTTTCATTGTCGTAATTGCCACAATCACCTTGATTACTTGCGTCGTGCTCCTGCGCCGAGGTTGTCTCCGTCGCCAGGGCCGCTTGTCCAGCTCATCCCTCTCTTGCTGCAGTTCTGAGTCTGGAATGCGGTCAGCTGCATCAGCAGCTGCCTCAGCTGTGTCGTCTGTGGCACATTCTGCAGAAGTGCCAGTGAAGGGGTCTGAACTGGTAGCATCCATGCCTGTCTCTGCTGAGATGCGAAAGGGTGGGATGGACACACTGGTGCCATCGGCGCCGTATCTTCCAGAGGTGGAGCGTTTGATATTGGAGTTGCTCTCGCTACCATGCAGTGCCGATGAAGCCTGGGAGCGATTGTGCAATGTGCAAAGAGTTTCTACCTACTGATGTGCTCCTCATACTGCCAGTGTGCTCGCACATGTTCCATCAGTCATGCATCATCAGCTGGCTACGCCGCACCACACCGTCATGCTGCCCGTCCTGCCATGCCTCTATCACCATGCCTGGCTCTAACAAGACTAAAGTTGCTCCGACCTTCTGCTCAGTTGAATACGACATTGAGTCTCAGATGCTAATGCTGACTTCACCTGGCGAGGCAGTAGCAGAGGCTGTTGGAGGATCTCATGGGTGGCTGCGCCCTTCCCTGGACAGATTATCTGGCAGCTGGAGAGGATGCTCCAGCGATCGTGCCACTGCAGCGGTTGTGCCAGTGTCCTCATGGCGCACCACTGGAAGTTTGAGCCAGGGCTCGAGTGGCCGACTTGACAATGACTCAGATTGCGCTAAGGTACAGAAGCCGCTGCAAGTTCCAGATGGTAAGGAGGTGCCAGAGGCTGTCAGGGGCTCTATCGGGTGGCTGAGATCTTTGGCCACGCTCTCTGGCAGCTGGAGTGGGTGCTCCAGCAGCTGTTCTTCTGAGATGGGGTTGCCGGTGACTTCGAGGCATGTCACAGAGACCCTGGCATCAAGTGGACACAGCGAAACGGACACATGGTCCAGGAGGTGGGATCTTGAGGCTGCTACGCCGAGACCCGAGAGGCCATCATTGTATGGCTATGCCAGATGGTTCTTCAAAAGCTCAGGCAAGTAAATAATATCACACCAGCGTTGATGTCAACAGTTATTGTGCTAAACTCCTTTCATTTGCAACTGGTATCTGCATGTCTTAGTTAGGTCATGTTATTGGCTTCATGCCTAATTTCTTTTGAGTTTCTAATTTTCCAATTAAAATTTCTTGTTTCCTTTGCAGGTTGAACTATCGCTCAACACTCCCTAAAAGAAGAAAATGAATACAAATTGTACATCAAAGAACAGAAGGAGTAACATTGATTCTTTGCATTGGAGATACATTCATACAGATGGATGCAACAGCGTTTTGTGCAGTATATATAGATCAGCTTTTATCTCTTAGATCACTGGCTGTCCTTGGTCCTTCTATCCAAGTCAAACTATGAGCAAGATATAGCACGAAAAGTGATGGATAAGAGGCTCCCTGCCATTCTTAGCGTTTTCTATTGAACGAAAAGGTTAATCATGGTAGGCTATATAGCATAAAGTGATAGTTTTGAAAACGCTTGGTTTTAGTTCTACTGTGACAAGCATGTTGTGCTAATACGCTATATGTGCTTGAACTGTAATCTGTGCTGCTACAGTGGAGCTGTACGATGATACTGTTCTGTAAATGTTCAGTTTGGAGCTGTTTGGCTGTGAAGAATACTGTTGGAACCAAGTGACCTATGTTATATCCACTTGAGGTTCTTATTTGCATTTGTTGCGAAGAAACTACAATAGATCAATCTGAAGCAGAAAGGAAGGAAAATAATGTGTTTTGTTGTTGCTGTCACAATATGTTTGTCTTACTGTTGTAGTATGTCCAACTTGTGTGGTTTGACGTTGTGCTGAACTTGTGGTCTGGTTGTACTGTTGTGTGGTCGAGTATATTGAGTCCCATGGTTCATGTTCTTCGTTTGCTATTGTATGATCGTTTATTTAGGAACGTGTCAGCATCGAATCTCACCTGCCTCATTGTTCAAAAGGGTGGTTGAGAAAGCCGAGCAATGGCATCTCGCTGTTAGTCCACAGGATCACCGGCTCAGGTGAGTGAACCACTCACCGGTCTTGTCGAGCACCCGTTAGTGTTGCCGAACACCCACTAGCTAAGCCGATCACAAACAAGTGTTGTCCGTCCCCATATACTATGGCTAGAGGTTGAAGAAGAGAGAACAGAGCATACACACAGTATAAGACACCAGCGTTGGGCGCAGCCCTGTATGGGAGATGGCAAATCTGAACTCTCTTTACTAAGTTGCCGTGTTAGTCTATTTATACAACTCTATCCATCTAGTCCCAGTACAGCTGCCCTGCTGCAACAGTGACTAGATAACATACAAGGCTGACTCTGCGCCGACCTCTACATGTGGCTACAGTGCCGCAGATGAGCCGTGTGGTGCCTGCACCTGCAGCGGCTACAGTATCACAGCAGGGGGGCTTTTCGGCGCCGCCTTCCCTTGCTATGTTCACACAAGGAAAACAATAGTTTATTCTAACAATTCTTCCCCTAAACCTACTGCTATCCCTTGTACCCCCTCCATGCCGATCATCTCCTTCAGCTCCGTGAGTCGAAGACGTCCAAGCGGCTTGGTGAGGACGTCCGCGAGTTGCCGACCAGTTTCAACGAACTCGATGACGATCTGGCCTCCATCGACACAGTCCCTAAGGAAGTGGAACTTCACGTCGATGTGTTTACTCCGGTCGTGTAGAACCGGATTCTTCGCAAGGGCGATGGCGGCTGGATGTCCACCATCAGTGCTGGTAGGTGAGCTTCCACGCCGGTCAGCTCGCTCAGTAGCCAGCACAGCCACACAACTTGGCACGTTGCTTAGGCCGCCGCTACATACTCTGCCTCGCACGTAGATAGCGCCACCACCTTCTATTTCAGCGACAGCCATGAAATTGGGTCCGACCCGAGGAAGATGAGCACGCCAGAGGTGCTCCGTCGTCCATCGATGTCCCCCGCCATGTCTGCATCACTGAACATAGTGAGTTGCAGCCTACTCCCGCCGGTCTTGGGAAAGATGATCTCTTGATCCACCGTCCCGTTGATGTAGCGTAGTAGTCGCTTCACCGCAGCCCAGTGATCCTCTCTGGGATTCTCCATGAAGCGACTAACGTAGCCCACGGCGAACGCAATGTCCGGCCTCGTGTGGACTAGGTAGCGTAGACCGCCGATGATGCTCTGGTATAGTGTTGCATCCACCTTCGCCGCGGTGCAGGCCTTCGTTAGCTTCAGTCGCTCCTCCATCGGAGTCACGCATGGCTTGCACTCCGCCATGCCGCTCCGCTCCAATAGCTTGGAGGCATACACGCTCTGACCGAGCGTGAGTTCCTCCTTCCCCTGTCTCACCTCGATGTTGAGGTAGTAGGAGAGTGCGCCGAGATCGCTCATTCGAAAACGAGCCGCCATCTCGCGCTTGAAGCTGTTGATGTCCTCCGTGCGCGCGCCAGTGACGATCAAGTCATCCACATACACACCGATGACAAGCTCCTCCTTCCCCCGGCCCTTGGCATCCCTCCAGGAGTGCTCGGCATCCCTCCCGAAGTGCTTGGCACTGCCCCAGGAGTGCTCGACACACCTCCCCGAAGTGCTCGACATTCCTCCCGAAGTGCTTGGCACTGTCCCAGGAGTGCTCGGCACTCCTCCCGGAGTGCTCGGCACTCCTCCCGGAGTGCTCGGCACCTCTTCCCCAGTGTCTCCACCACCATGGATGAACAAATGCTCGACGACGAAGGTGCTGGTGAAGCCGCCAGCTTCCCCCGTGCTCAGACTGCTCTAGTCCCAAGCCACCTTCTCATCGAACACGACGTCGCGCAAGACAAACACCTTGTCTCCACGTGGGTCGTAGAGCCAGTATGCCTTGGCACCCTCCACGTAGCTCAGGAACACCATGGGTGTGCTCCTGTCCTCCAGCTTGGTGAGGTTTGGCTTCGTCTTCCTGACGTGGCCGATGCAGCCGAATGTCCGGAGGAAGAACACGCTCGGCTTGCGCTCATACCAAGCTTCGAACGGCGTCTTGCCTGTCAGGGCCTTGGTCGGAGCACGGTTGAGGATGAACACCACCGTAGTCACCGCCTCACCCTAGAACCTTGCCGGCATGCCTTTGGCCTTCATCATGGATCGAGCCATGCTGACCACCATCTGGTTCCGTTGCTCCACCATGCCATTCTGTTGTGGCGAGTACGGCACGGTGTGGTGTCGCATCACACCCTGATTCGCGCAGTACGCAGCGAACTCCACCGAAGTGAATTCGTCGCCGCGATCAGTCCTTAGCACGCGGAGCTTCTTGCCGCTCTCGGCCTCCACGCGCATCTTGAACTTCTTGATCGCCGCCTCCTCTTCATCCTTGCTCATTAGGAGTTGCAGCCACATGTAGCGACTGCAATCATCCATGAGCAGGAGGAAGTACCGCCGACCACCATTTGTAGCAGGTGTGATCGACCCACAGAGGTCGCCGTGGATGAGCTCGAGAGCGTCCATCGCGTGATACTTGGCTACCTTTGGGAATGGTAGCCTCCTCTGCTTCCCGGCCAGGCAGCTGTCACACAGCTTGCCTCCGTGCTTGATGTGGGGTAGCCCTCGGACCATCTTCTCCAGCCAACCAAGCGTGTCGAAGCTGAGATGTCCGAACCAGGCATGCCACATCAACGGTTCCTCGGAGTGCCTTGCCGCTAGGCACACCGCCTGCTCTACCTTCAGGTCGAGCAGATACAACCGGTTCAGGGACCTCTTCACCTTGGCGAGAAGTCGTTGCTCCCGGTCTCTGATCCTAAGGACTCTGTCCTTGATCAGTACCTCGCTACACCTGGTCGGCGCCCACACATCCAAGGTGGACTTGGGCACGTGGTTCGTCGAGGTTGACTGTCTTCAGGGCCTTCCTAGGTCCTTCCACCATTGTCGCCTCTTCCTTCTCCTTGGCCTCGATGTCGTGCAGTGCACAGAATGTCGCCACTAGGATAGTGGCCTCATCCTCATCATTAGCTTGCGCCAGATGAGCCTCAGCCTTCTTCTCCTGCTTGCGATTTGGGCACTCTCGTGCCTAATGGCCCATCTTCCCACAGCACCGACAGGCGTTGGGGTCGACCTGCTTCTTCTCTGAAGAAGCCCTGCTAGGGCGCTTGCCATCGCCACCTCGGCTGGAGGAGGCTGCCTTCCCAAAGTTCCTTCGAGCAGCCCACTCCTCTTCCATCAGCAGGAGTTTCCCGCTGTCCTTTGTTGCTATCGCCTGCTCCAAGCGCTCTTCCACCGCCCGCAGACGGCCTGTCACATCCTCAATAGTGAGGGTGGACAAGTCCAGCATCGTCTCTATGGAGAGAGCTATCTGGATGTACTTTGCTGGCATGGAGTGGAGGTACTTGGAGACCGCCTCCTCTTCGTCGATGGTGACGCCATGGCTCTTCAGCTTGCTGATGAGCGTCTGCATGCAGAGGGAGAAGTCCTCCACCATTTCACCATCCTTGAACTTGAGGATGGGATACTCCTACTTCAGAAGCTGGGCCATCGTCTTCTTTGCGCGGTCAGAATCGACGTGCATCGCCGCAATAGCCTCCCACGCCTCCTTAGCAGAGCTCTTCGCCCCCAACGGCTCCCTGTACTCCACTGGTACAACAGCGAGTATAGCCTCCAACGCTGACATGTCATCTTCTTTATTGTCGGTGCCCTTGTCAACAGCATTCTAGAGCCACCGGGCTCCAAGCTTGACTATCATGGTCACCGACCACTCTCCATAGTTGGTGCGAGTCAGCGTTGGCCAACTGGTGCCAATGACCTCCCGCACCGTGTGAACAACGACATCCGGTCATGGCTGGGCAGCCACAGCAGTGCCACTGCTGTCGCCCATCTCCGAACCGCCCATCATCGCCAGTGGTTTGTCTGGCGACGACGCTTGTATGACTCCGATACCACTTGTTAGCCCATAGGATCACCAGTGTAGGTGAGTGAACCACTCACCGGTCTTGCCGAGCACTCGCTAGTGTTGCCAAGCACCCACTAGCTAAGCCGACCATGAACAAGCGTTGTTCGTCCCCACACACTATAGCTAGAGGTTGAAGAAGAGGGAGAACAGAGCATATACACATAGTACAAGACACCAGCGTTGGCCGAAGCCCTATATGAGAGATGGCAAATCTAAACTCTCTTTACTGAGTTGCTGTGGTAGTCTATTTATACAACTCTATCCATCTAGTCCCAGTATAGCTACCCTGCTGCAACAGTGACTAGATAACATACAGGGTTGACTCTGTGCTGGCCTCTACATGTGGCTACAGTGCTGCAGGTGAGCCGTGCGGCGCCTGCACCTAAAGCGGCTACAGTATCACAGCAGGGGGCCTTTTCGGGGCTGCCTTCCCTTGCTGTGTTCACACAAGGAAAGCAGTAGTTTATTCTAACACACTCGCCTATCTCTATGGTTCTAAGACTGAACATCACACTATACGCTAAATGATTTTTTATTTATAATAACATGATAAAGCATTTAGTAGTACTAGTAGGAGTTACCTTACAGGATTTATTTAGTTTATATAAAAGATAATACAAGAACTCCGCCTATAGTGGGGCGCCTTTGGTGTCCCAACATAGCAGGTCCCAAGCCCTGGTAAAGGAGGAGGGTTATGTTAGGCGCGGTGAGCCAATGTAAAAACTTAGCCACTTTTATGGAGATGAAACCCAAAAAATCCTGTTGGGGCGTAATCCTCTTAGTGACATGCCATGTCGGAACCCGGGTATGGTGTTAAATGAGCAAGGGCCGGGTCATCACCCTCGTGACGCGCCTTGACGCGATCTAGACACGGTGTCAAGTGAGCAAGGATCGGGTCGTCACATCCTTAGTGGAGCACCACATCGGTGCCCGGTTGTGGTGCAAAATGAGCAAGGGTCTTCACACCTACCTCAGCGGGTGCGAAGGGTAAGGAAGCTAGTCGAGCCAACTAGGATCTGTTTAGGTAGCTAGAATGCAGGGTCCCTTACGGGTAAGTTAAGAGAGTTAGTGGAAACAACGGTTAGGAGACATGTAAATATCTTATGCATCCAAGAGACTAAATGGAAGGGGCAGATGGTGAAGGAGGTGGACAATACCGGCTTCAAGCTCAAGTACACAGGGACAACTTCAAATAAAAATGGAGTAGGAGTTTTGATTGATAAGAGCCTCAAGAATGGTGTGGTGGAAGTGAGAAGGCAAGGGGATAGGATCATCTTAGTTAAACTTGTCATTAGTGATATGGTCTTAAACGTAATTAGTGCGTATGACCCTAAGTAGGCCATGATGAGAGTGCTAAGCGACTTTTCTGGGAAGACTTAGATCGCTTGGTTAGAGTTGTCCCTAGTAGCGAGAAGCTCTTTATAGGAGGTGATCTTAATGGCCATGTAGGTACATCAAGTGTAGGTTTCGAGGCAGTTCATGGGGGTTTCAGATATGGTAGTAGGAACCAAGAGGGAGAGGAAGTCTTAGACTTTGCTATAGCTTTTGATCTGATGATAGCTAATACTTTCTTTCGTAAGAGAAGTCCCATTTAGTGACCTTTAGTAGTAGCTAGTTCTCTAGTCAAATCAACTTTGTCCTTACAAGGAGGGATAGACGAACATGCGTGGACTGTAAGGTGATACCTAGAGAATGTGTGGTCACTCAACACAAGCTGGTGGTGGCTGACTTCCGCTTTCTGGTGCAAGCTCATGGGAACAAACAAGCTAGGGTTGCTAGAATAAAGTGGTGGAGATTAGAAGGGGAGGCATCAAAGGTCTTTAAGGAAAAGATCATTAAAGAGGGCCCTTGGAAGGATGAAGGTGATACAAATAGCATGTGGGAGAAGATGGCAACATGCGTTCGGAAGGTTGCTTCAGAGGTGCTTGGAGTGACCAAAGAGAGCAGATGTGACTCAAAAGACACTTGGTGGTGGATTGAAGATATGCAAAAGGCTATTAAGAAAAGAAGGAGTGCTATAAGCGTATATATCATGATAGGTGTGCAGACAACATAGAAAAGTACAAGGTGGCAAAGAAGACTATAAAATGAGCGATGAGTGAGGCAAAGGGGTAGACCTATGAGGACCTTTACCAATGTTTGAGTACAAAGGAAGGAGAGAATGACATTTATAGGATGGCTAGGGCTCACGATAGGAAGATAAGGGACTTCAACCAAGTCAAGTGCATAAATAATGAGAGGGAGCAACTCTTGGTGAAGGAGGATGAGATCAGACATAGATGGCAAGAGTATTTTGATAAATTATTCAATGGTGAGAACGAGAACACCACCGTTCAGCTAGATGACTCATTTGATGACATGAACAGGCGCTTTGTGTGGAGGATTTAAGAATCAGAGGTCAGAGAAGCCTTGAAAAGGATGAAAGGGGGCAAAATGATGGGCCCTGATGGTATCCCAATCAAGGTGTGGAGATGTCTCGGGGATATAGCTATAGTATGGCTAACCAAGATGTTCAACAATATCTTTCGATTGAACAAGATGCCTAAGGAGTGGAGAAGAAGCATATTGGTACCAATCTATAAGAACAAGGGAGATATCTGTACTAGTTATCGGGGAATTAAGTTGATGAGCCACACTATCATGTTATGGGAGAGAGTCATCGAGCAGCGCCGGCGAGGAGCGATGTAGATATCAACAAACCAATTTAGTTTTATGCTCGGAAGGTCAACCACAGAAGCAATCTTCTTAATAAGACAAGTTATGGAGCAGTTTAGAGAGCAGAGGAAGGACCTCCACATGGTTTTCATTGACTTGGAGAAGGCTTATGACAAGATACCAAGAAATGTTATGTGGTGGGCTTTGGACAAACATAAAGTCCCATCAAAGTACGTGACCCTCATCAAGGACATATACAACAATGTTGTGATTAGTGTTCGAAACAAACGATGGTAACATATATTACTTCCCTATTAAAATTAGGACTTCATAAAGGGTCAGCCTTAAGCCCGTATCTCTTTGCCTTGGTAATGGATGAGGTTACTAGGAACATTCAAGGAGATATCCCTTGGTGTATGTTGTTCGCTGATGATGTAGTGTTAGTGGACGAAAGCTAGGCATGAGTAAATAGGAAACTAGAGTTATGGCGGCAGACCCTTGAGTCTAAAGGTTTTAGATCGAGCAGAACTAAAACCGAATACATGAGATACGACTTTGGCGGAGCTACACACGGATGAGGGAGATGTGAGTTTGGAAGGTCAAGTAGTGACTAAGAAGAATACCTTTCGGTATCTGGGATCGATGCTACTAGAGGGATGGAGATATTGATGCGGACGTTAGCCATAGAATCAAAGCAGGGTGGATCTAAGTGGCGACAAGCTTCTAGTCATTTTCTATGACAAGAGGGTACCACAAAAGGTAAAAGGCAAGTTTTATAGAACGACGATTAGACTAGGCTATGTTGTATGGAGCATAATGTTGGCCTACAAAGATTCGACATGTTCAACAACTGAGTGTTATAGAAATGCATATGTTGCGATGGATTTATGGTCACACAAGAATGGATCGAGTCCAGAATGATGATATACGTGATCGCCTAGGGGTAGCAACAATTGAAGAAAAGCTTATCCAACATTGGTTTAAGTGGTTTGGCCATGTCCAAAGGAGACCTCAGAGGCACCAGTGCATTGTGGAGTCCTAAGCCAAGCTAATAATATGAGGAGAGGTAGAGGAAGACCGAAATTGACATTGGGGAGGCAATAAAAAGAGATTTGAAAGCTTGGGATATATCTAGAGATCTATGTTTGAATAGGAGTGCTTGAAAGCAGCTATTGAAGTGCCTGAACCATGACTTAGGGTCTCTTGGTGGGTTTGAACTCTAGCCTACCCTAACTTGCTTGGGATTGAAAGGCTATGTTGTTGTTGTTGATATAAAAGATAATACAAGAAACTAAAAACTCACAAAATAACTAGTGTGAGTACCTTAAATAAGATGATAATGCTAATCTAAAATTAAGTTTAGAATTCTAACAATCTTAGGTCCTGTTTGAATGAGGTGTGAAAATAACAATGAATCCAAACACTTCAATTCTAGGATGAGGATATAGAATCAAGTTATTTACCTAAAACCTACTATTTGTAGAGTTTTAGTTTTCCACTATGCAAATGTGATAATCAACATGAGAATGAGATCCAAGCACGACCTCCTTTTTTTTATCTAGGATCTAGATTTCAATCACTATGAGGATGAGATAGAATAAGATCTAGCCTAAGCAAATAAGTACTCTTGACTGGAAAACAAAACAACAACAATAGACCTAAATGGAATCGAGAACCATGCAAGGAGATAAGAGATGAAATCCAATTGATCTTTTACTATTAATAATCTATAGGATACTAACTACAAACCTCGAAGAGTTGAAGGCTTGGTCGACTTGCTGTCGAGAGATGAAGACATAAAGACAGGAGAAAGAAACAAAACAAAGTGAACTGCCAAAAGCAGATGTGATGATGCTGTGATTTCTGATTTGCCGAACACAAGGCTGACTCATGGGGCAACCAAACACGATGTTTTATTTTTCATTTGAGAGGTTGATGGCTGTGCTAAATTAAACTATCAAGCTATGAGCCTTGATTTCCTATCTGGTATGCACATATACAGATCTTGGATATATCGACTCATTCGCCCTCCTCTGGTTTGGTCTAGGCGATGGCCCCTCTCACCTAGGGCTAGAGCAGGGCCTATTCTCATGGGTATTCCTTGCTGCCAAAGTTGGCTCATTTTTATGTTCAGATATAGGCCAACACGATGGCAGTTCTCTGTTAGCCCATAGGATCACTGGCTCAGGTGAGTCGACCACTCACCAGTCTTGCCGACCATGGCCGAGCACAACCGAGGCTGTCCGACCACACACACTATGGCTTGAGGTAGAAGAAGAGGGAGAATAGAGCATACACACATAATACAAGCACCAACGTTGGCTGGAGCCCTATGTAGGAGATGGAAAAACTGAACTCTCTTTGCTGAGTTGTAGTGCAAACTATATATACAACTCTATCCATCTAGTCCTAGTACAATTGCCCTGCTGTAACAGTGACTAGATAACAAAGCAGGACTGACTTCTGCGCCTGTCCTTGCATGTGGCTATAGTCCGGCAGGTGTGCCGTTTGGTGCCTGCCTCTACAGTGGCTACAGTACCACAGCTGGGGGCCTTTTTGGTGGCGCCTTTTTTTGCTGTGTGTTCACACAAGGAAGCAGTAGATTATCTAATAATTATTCCCCTAATCCTACTGCTATCGCTTATACCCCTCCATGCCAATAATCTCCTTTAGCTCCATGAGTCGATGTCGACAGATTATCGTCGGCAGTCCTCCGAGGGGTATCCCTCGAAGGTAGATTGACCGGTAGAGGAGCACGAGATCAAGAACAAGAAGGCAACAGAGACACACGAGTTATACAGGTTTAGGCCGTCAGTATGACGTAATACCTTACTCCTGTGGTCTGTTGGTTTGTATTAGCTATCATATGATATGCCATGATTTTAGAGGGGGTCCCTGCCCGCCTTATATAGTCCAGGAGGTAGGGTTACAAGTCGGTTAGATCTAAGAGATAACCGAAAAGTAATAACTGATTACAGGAATCTTGGGATCATACATATCCTAACAGATCTTGTAGTATCTTCAGGATATCTTCCTGATGTCTTGCGGAAGGTGCCGAGTAGAGTCGTTCCTTGCAAGGCTTCTTGTGGGCTAGGCCACCCCTAGGGGCGCAGCCCATGTGGTCTGCCATGGGTATCCGGGGTCATACCCCCCATAGCTAGTCCCCGAGCACCTTATACCCATTGTGCAACGCCGCCTTGAGCTTGTTTGAGCAGATGCAAATGATGCCGAGCAGTCAAGCCCATGGTCCAACCACCATGCTTAACTACCGAGCAGCGTGAACCATCGCCGAGCAGTGTGAACCGTTGCAGAGCAACATGACCTATTGCTGAGCAGCGTGACCTAAGAACGGCTTACCATAAGGGTGTAAGGAGCTCAAGTACAGAATCGAAAATTTCTCCGCAGTGAACCAAGTGTGCCCACTTAGAGTCCGAACAAAATTGTAGGAGTCAATCTACCTCTATAGTCATGCAGTCTTCGAGAAAAAATCCTGCACACTCACCATGAGGTGAAGTGTGCCCACTTAGTCCCCGAGCCTGGTAGCAGATGATGTAGTCTTGTGGTGCTAGGATCAGAAACTAGAAGAAAAAACTGAAAACCAGCCGAGCAGGCAACTAGTCCCCGGGCGTGGCCCAAAAAGGAAAACAACACATTCACCACAAGGTGAAGTGTGCCCACTTAGTCCCTGAGCCTGACAGTAGGTGACGCAGTCATGTGGTGCTAGGGTTAGAAACAGAAAAACAAAGTAAAACCAACGGAAAAGACCACTAGTCCCCGAGCTGCAGGCGGAGTTATAGGAGTAATCCAACCGTGGAGAAAAAACCAGAGTAACAACTGACAGTGTCAGTTACTTAGCCTCAATAAATGGTGGAGAAGTCGGTGATATTTAAGCAAGGAGCAACTGAAGGCAGCGATAAATGAGTGGTGTGGGCTGTGGTTTGCGCGAAAGCCCATGTAATGGCCCATTTGGCACATCGGAGAAATCACAGCGGCACATATCATGGGAACGGTTTCCCAAAAACCCTTGAGTTATAAAGGTGGGGAAAGTGCGATGTAACAGTACCACCGCCCACCTTTGCCACTTTGCCATTTCATCTTCCATCTCAGCCACCACACCTCTAGATTCAAAGCCACAAACGCTGCCGATGCCAGACCATATCCAGATCTAAGCGATGGCGCTGAAGAGGAGAGCCGCGAACCTGAAGAAAACAAGCCCAAAGAAAGTGGGAAACGGAGCCAGTCGCGATGAAGAATAGACGTCGTCTCGCACCGAAGAAGCAGAGCTCGAAAGAATGGTGACGGCGGGCGTGCTTCCTGACCGCGTCACTAGCGGATGGCGTCCAGCCATTGGTGAGCCCTTTCCAATGCCTAACACCGATGAAGTTGTAGTCTTTGAAGATTATTTTTGGCATGGATTGGGGTTCCCTGTTCATCCTTTCTTGCAAGATCTATTGGTATTTTGGTCGATCAGTCTGTGCAATCTCCACCCCAACACTATACTACACATCTCGATCATTATTCACTTCTGTGAGGCGTTTCTTGGGATTCTTCCACACTTCAACCTCTTTAGACATTTATTTTGGCTAAAGAAGAAAGGCGCGGTGACTCCAAGGTGGTCGGCGGTGTATATCTGTAGCTCCGAGACAGAATGGCCAATGATTATATCAGTGTACCACTGAACACTTCCTTGAAAGGGTGGAATGCCAAATGGTTTTACATGAAACAGAACCACCTGGCTGTCCGCTGCGACGTGCACCATATCCCGAAGAACTAAAGAAGCTGGTCGGAGAGACCAATAAGTGTCGACATAGAGCAAGTGAAGGAGCTCCTTGACCTAATTCAAAGTGTGGAGTTGAGAGGTGAACTTGTGGCAGCAAGCTTCATAGTATGCCGTATCCAGCCTTGCATGGAAAGGGCCTATCCTGCTTTTGACTACAAGGGCGATGAGGACGGAACCCGAGAGAGACCTGAACGGCTGTCAAAGAAAGAAGTAATAGGCCACGCCATAGAACTATTCACCTCCAGTGCCTCATTTAGCTGGCCAAAAGAAACAAAGGCCTTCAACTGTACCAACCCACCTCCTTAGGTAATCATCTTACCCGTCATTGGCCAAATGTCGATTTGCCGAGCAGGGAACTGACTTACTTATGCAAAGATCCATTCGCAGGACAGAGCAGTATATTTTTCAGACGTCCTGAGAGCTGAATGGCCGCTAGCGGTGGATGCCCGACCAACAAAAACCCTAAAGAAAGTCCCATCGGTATCTCATTAGAATCTAGAGATTCGGATGTTGATCATACGACGCGTCCCCCCCGTTATCGGAGAAATCTCAGGGAAAACGGGTAGCGGCAGACGAGCTAGCCCGGAAGAAGAGGAAAACGGCGATGGCCGCTCCCTGTAGATCGGGCAGTATATCACTAGGCGATGACCAGACTAGCCATCCACGGAGGGCCGTGGTGATGGAGTGGTCTGATGACGACGACCATACAGTTCCCCCTCCCCTAGTGTGCAAACAACTTCACACAGAACACGCGTGGAGGAGCAACCAAGGGGAAGCAAAGAAGTCCCCGAGCAGCAGGCAATGGTAGTCCCCAAGCAGCAGGCGACTGGAGTCCCCGAGCATCAAACAGAGCGAAACCCGGTGGTATAGCCAGAGCAAACACTGGAACAATAGGTGGAGCATAGGCCAACTATAGAGGAGGATAGACCTCCACCCGATAACATAGAGGTTGACCCCACAGCCGCACCCAGGGGCTCGAACAGGCCTCACCGATTCAAAAAAGCACACCGGCAGACCAAACGGTAAGTAACCTCGCATTGTTATTGTTTTGCTATTTGATCTCTGTTTTTTGGGCAATTGACCAAATGTTTGGATGCAGCGCAAAACACATGGAGGATCCAAAGTCATCCGCCTAGATAGATAAGCAGTCTCAAGCTGATCTTGAGGTGGAGGTAGCGCCTACCGCCCCCATGTCACGGCACCCCAGTGCTCGAGGATTGGCGGAACAAACAACAACCGCTGCAGGTGGAGCTAGAGATGGTGAGGGACCAGCATCAGCAGAGGCCAGCTCAGCAACGATGCCCAAAGCAATGTCGGGTAGCATTGGACCCTCAGGAGCTGAACTGTAGTGGCCAGTGAGGTGGCAGAGTCTAGGTCGGTGAGACAAGGGGTGCCTGAGAAGCTAATGGTGCCCCCACAAGAGTCGCATGTCATTCTTGGACCCACTATCTGACCATGGAGCCCCCCTGTGGTGAGCCCTACTGTAGCAGAAGAGGAGGACGAGGTTGAGGAGATCATTCATGATGAGCCTCGAACCCAATCCGTCTGAATCCTACGCAAGCGTGGTGACGAAGTGGTAGTTGTCGAAGAAGAGGACACCCCTAGAGAAATGAAGAGGCTGAAATCCACGCTCAGCGGAGTAGTAAAACAAATCGAGGTTGATACTGAATCCCAAAAATTCTTCATTGTCATTGTTTGTTTCCTTCTATCATTATCATTGTGCATTTCCAGGGGATCACTCGAACTGCCGAGCATCGTTACCAATTGATTAAGAGAATGGAGCCCCTCGCCGAGGAGAACAAAAAACTCAAGGAGGCGATGAACCTTTCGAAGAAGAATATTCAAAGGGCCCAGCATGAGCGAGACCTTGTGGAGTCCAATGCACGGGACCTAGAATACCAGAAGGGGCCTTGTCTAGACAACTGGCGACTACGAAAGAACAACTTCGGAGCAAGTCCGAGCAGCTGATCACTGCCTCTACACAACTGAAAGATGCTTCTGAGCAATTGGAAAAGCTGCAAAAAATCTCTGAGGAGAAAAAAGGTACGTTCAATCCACAAAAATGCCTCACATAGCCGGATACGATTACTTTTGTTGATGAATGACGTACTTGTAGAACAAAATGCGGAGCTCGGTCAGCTGCGCCAGGCCCTCGAACAACTTCGGGAGGAGAAAGCAAAGGAGACAGAGCGAGCGAACAAACTGACTGAGGAGCTGGACGGTGAGTACCCCATGATCGGGTTTTCTACTGAGGTTAATGTCTCCCTGATGTAACTTCAAAATGCATGCAGAGTACCGTCGAAGGGTCAAGGCACAATTCGATGTGTTGGAGCAAGGCGCCCATACCCAGAGGAACAAATTTGACGGCGTAGTTGCTGGAATCAGACCAATGCTCAATTGCATCGAACCAAAAACTGCTCCTCATCCTGATGGCAGGCCACCTCGCCCAGATATTATCATCGAAAGATGCCAGACGGCGTGGGAAAGCTTTAAAAGCTTCAACTGTGATGTCGTTGTTACTGCCGCTACCCATGCCCTTGCTGTTGTCTAATCCCACTATCCAGACACTGACCTAGAGGTGATAGGGGGCGGGTACACCGAAGGGCTGAGCGAAGCGAAGACCCAGCGGCTTGAAGACGAGGTGGAGGACGCGGCAAAAAAGTTGGCCGGCGATATATACCTGTTTGGAGAGAATGATGGTAGTGGCGAAGCATAATGATCTCCTCGGTGGACATCATCCGTAATATTTTGACAGTATGATTAGAAAGCACGAAAGCGCAAGAAACAAACACTTATCAAATATTTGTCATTAGGTGCTTGTATATGCAATATATGCAGTTTGCTTATAATTCGGCGAAATAATCTTCGAAGTTTCAAACCGGACGCGGTTATGCGTAGTTCAAGTAACATCCGACCAGTGGGTCTGCTGCTGGTCCCTATGGCCTTGGCTAGCCCATAGTCCATAACGTTGAGCATGGAGCCCGTGCACGTGTAGGAGTAACAGACATGACCTAGGAACCGCAGCCGACCACCCATGACGTAGAGCGCAGAGCCCATGGCATGTGTTGGGAGAAGTCAAAGACTGGGTCTTCTCCAAAGAGAACAAAGAAAAAATGTTACTCTCCGATCAAAGAACGTTTTTGCTATATGGAAAATATGCTCTGCGATTTGGAAAAATCGAGTCTAGCGATATGGAAAAAACGTGGTCGGTGTTTAGGAGAAATCATGTTCAGCATTTTGGAGAAAATCGTGTTTGTTGTTTTGGAGAATTCATGTTCGGCGTTTTGGAGAAATCAAGTTCGGCGTTTTGGAGAAATCGTGTTCGATGTTTTGGAGAAATCGTTCGGCGATTTGGAGAAATCATGTTCAGCGTTTTGGAGAAATCAAGTTCGGTGTTTTGGAGAAAATCGTGTTCGTTGTTTTGGAGAAATCGTGTTCGGCGTTTTGGAGAAATCGAGTTCGGCGTTTTGGAGAAATCATGTTTGGCGTTTTGGAGAAATCATTTGGCGATTTTTGGAGAGATCCGTTCGGCAATTTTGGAGATCATTATGGAGTATCGTAATGGTTCGGCGACCATACATGGGGATCGAAAGTTAAAGGGGGAAAATAGAGACAAATTATGGAGACCGAAACTTTATTCATCATAAAATGGAGAGTACATATCTAGAGCGTTTCAAGGGTAGAAACGTATAAGGTGCTCGATGTGCCATGAGTTTGGAACATCAATCCCATCTAAGTCACATAAGCGATAAGATCCTGGTCGGGTGACCTCTTTGACGACGTAGGGCCCTTCCCAAGGGGAAGAAAGCTTGTGCAACCCTTCGATCTTTTGTTTTCTATGGAGAATGATGTCGCCGATGGTGAATGAACGACCTTTTACGTTGTGGTTATAGTACCTTCGTAGATCTTCTAGATACTTGGCTGTGCGGATGTAGGTGATCAGGCATTCTTCCTTGGCCCGGTCAATGTCCTCTGTCCAAACAGCCGCGGCCTGCTCTTCAACATAATTTTCCACCCTAGGTGCCTAGAAGACAACATCTGCTGGTAGTATGGCCTCTGAGCCATAGACCAAAAATATATGGAGACACACCGGTACTGCGACTAGCTTGAGTGCGCAGTCCCTAGACCACAGCCGGTAGTTCTTTGAGCCATCTACCCGGATGCTTTTCTTCTTTCTGATATAGCCTCTTTTTGAGGGCGTCAAGGATCATACCATTAGCCCGCTCAACCTGGCCATTACCTCTAGGATGAGCAACAGAAACGTACTTAACGGAGATGCACCAGCCTTCATAGAAATCCCAAAAATGATGGCTGGTAAATGTGGTTCCGAGGTCGGTGATAATGCTGTTCGAGAGACCGAACCTGTGTATGATATCTTCAAAGAGGTCGACTGCTTTCTTTGCAGTAGCTAAAATGAGCGGTTTGTACTCGATCCACTTGGAGAACTTATCAATGGCGACATATACATACCTAAAACCTCCTGACGCTGGCTTGAAGGGCCCAATCATGTCCAGTCCCTAGCATGCGAAAGGCCAAGAAGCTGGGATGGTCTGCAATTGCTGTGCCGGTACATGTATTTGCTTGGTGAAGAATTGACATCCTTCACAGCGCTGGACAAGGCCTTCTACGTCGGAGATGGCCGTGGGCCAGTAGAAGGCAGCTCAGAAAGCTTTGCCGACTAGGTTTCTCGAGGCCACATGATTGCCACAAGAACCAGAATGAATTTTGTGAAGCAGCTTCACTCCTTCGTCTTGAGGGATGCACTTCTACAATATCCCTTCCTTCGCACTCTTCCTCATCAAGTTACCATCAACCAACACATAGTGCTTACTTCGGTGGATTAGTCATTCGGTGTCGGTCTTGTCGGCGGGTACTTCAGAGTTGGTGAGGTACTTGAGGAATTGCTCCCTCCAATCGGCGACCGGTGAAGGCACCGCAAGTACCAACTGCTTGGCTAGGGAACCTCCTCAACTTCCTTTTCTTCTTTAATGGATGGCACTAGGAGATCTTGTACGAAGACCCCCGGTGGAACCGCGGCGCGAGACGAACCTATTTTTGAGAGCTGGTCGGCTGGTTGATTTTGATCTCGTACCACGTGGTGGTACTCGATACCATAGAACTTCCCTTTAAGCTTCCTGATTTTGGCGCAGTATGCATCCATCTTCTCACTGGAACAGGACCGGTCTTTATTAAGCTAGTTGATAACCAACACGGAGTCCCCATACACCATGAGGCATTTGACGCCGAGCGCGACGGCTATACAAAGACCATGGATACATGCTTCGTATTCCACGGCGTTGTTGGAGGCCGAGAAGTGTATCCGAAGAATGTAACGTAGCTTATCCTTGGTCGGCGTAATGAACAAAATGCCCGCACCGGCACCGTTGATGTTAAGGGCGCCGTCAAAGTACATCACCTAGTGCTTAGGGCAAGCGGCGGCGATGGGCTCTTGGATCTCGGTCCATTCAGCGACAAAGTCAGCGAGCGCCTATGACTTAATGGTAGGTCTGCTTCTGAATTCAATGGAATAGGTGCCGAGCTCAACAGCCCACTTAATGATGCGGCCATTGGCTTCTTTGTTATGAAGAATGTCCCCCAGGGGAAACTCGGTGACCACGGCGATCTTGTAGTATTCGAAGTAATGCCGGAGCTTGCACGATGTAATTAGAATTGCGTATAACAGCTTTTGTACCTAAGGATAATGAGTTTTTGGCTCATTGTGTACTTCACTAATAAAGTAGACCGGATGTTGCACCCTGTAAGCGTGCCTAGCTTCATCGTGTTCGACAACGATAGCTGTACTCACGATGCGAGAAGTAGCGGCGATATATATGAGCAGAGTCTCATCTGGCCTTGGTGCTGTCATGATCGGTGGCTTTGTCAAGAACAACTTGAGCTGCTTGAAAGCTGAGTCTGCCTCCTCTGACCAGGAAAAATGCTCGGAGGCCTTGAGGAGCTTAAAGAAGGATAACCCTTTTTCACCGAGGCGTGATATGAAGTGGCTTAAAGCAGCCATGTAGCCTGTAAGCTTTTGTATATCCTTGACACATGTTGGTCGTTTCATATTGGTGATGGTGGAGACCTTGTCAGGATTAGGCTCGACGCCTCGAGCACTGATGATGTAGCCCAGCAGTATACCGGATAGAACTCCAAAGATGCACTTTGAAGGGTCTAGCTTCCATCGGTACTTGTTCAGATTGGCAAAGGTTTCTTTGAGGTCGGCTATAAGCTTGTCGGCTGTCTTGGTTTTAATGACCACATCATTGATGTATGCTTCGATGTTGCGGCTGATTTGCTGGTCGAGGCACATCTGAATGGCCCTTTGATAGGTAGCCCCAGCATTCTTGAGTCCAAAGGACATAGTTTTGTAGCAGTATGCTCCGAAAGGTGTAATGAACGACGTCTTTATCTGGTCTTCTTCCTTGAGGGAGATCTAATGATAGCCGGAGTAACAGTCAAGGAAAGAGAGTAGTTTGTAGCCGGCAGTAGAGTCTACAACCTCATCTATCTGAGGCAAGCCGAAGGGGTCTTTAGGGTAGTGTTTGTTAAGATCAGTATAATCAACACACATTCTCCATTCTTTATTCTTTTTTCGAACGAGAACAGGGTTTGCTAACCAATCTGGATGATACACTTCTTTTATAAACCCGATAGCTAAGAGTCATTTTATTTCTACCCTAATAGCCTCCTTGTCTGGCGCAAATCAGTGAAGTTTCTGCTTGATCGGTTTGGCAGTCGATGAGCCATTCAAGGAGTGCTCAATCTTCTCCCGTGGTACCCCCGGCATGTCTGCAGGTTTCCATGCAAACACATCGGCATTGACACGTAGGAAGGAGATGAGCGTGCTTTCCTATTTGGGGTCAAGGTGAGCCCCAATCTTCATGGTCTTGGAAGCGTCGTTGAGGTCGAGGCCAACCTCCTTGATTTCCTTGGACTTGGTGGAGGCGCAGGGAAGCTCAAGCTTTGGAATCTCCATGTCATCGGCGGGTACTGTCCTAGCTTCGGTGACCATGCTAGCCATCTAGATGGAGAGGTTGGTGGCTTCAGCAAGGGCAAGACTCTCTGTCTCACAGGCGTAGGCGACGGAAAGGTTGGACTATAGAGCTAGGACTCCTATAGGTGAAGGCATCTTCAACACCAGATACGCATAGTGTGGCACGACCATGAATTTGGCCAGAGCTGGCCAGCCAAGTATGGCATGGTAGGTGGCATCGAAGTTGGTGATGTAGAAGTTGATATGCTCGATGCGGTAGTTGCTTGCCATGCCGAACTGTACTGGTAGGGTGATCTCTCCAAGTGGCTTGGATGCCCTTCCAAGTACCACACCCTAGAAGGAGTCCGAGGGTGTGAGGTCAGATATCGCGAGGCCCAACTCCCTTAGGGATCCGGCGAAGAGTTGGTTCAAAGCACTGCCACCATCGACAAGGACTTTTCTGAATAGCACCTTCTGGACGGTTGCGTCGAGGACGAGGGGGAAATGCCCTGTATATGGTATGTCTGCCCACTGGTCGGCCCTACTGAAGGCGATGGGGATCTCGGACCATGGACGATAGCTGGGGTCGGCGGTAGTTTCTTCTAAAGCGACGATGAGCACTCGTCGAGCAGCAAGCTTGCATTCCCTTCGACTCTCGGTGGAGGCGAGGCCCCTGAAGATGGTGGCGACCACCATATTGTGGTCTTGAAAGGCGTTGTTGTTGTTCCCAGGTGGTCGGCGACCTCCTGTTCCATTGTTGGCATTATCGTCGAGCCTCTTGTCCTAGAACTCCCTGGCTAGACCAATGCAGTCCTTCATCTTGTGTTTGGCGTTCTTGTAAAGAGGGCACGGGCCATCGAGTATGTTTTGGTACTTCTCGTCATAGTTACGCTTGGCGCAAGGTTGACTAGCAGCGGTGAAGATGTGTTCTGGCCGGCGGCGGCGATTTTGGCCTAGCCTATGTCCTGTTCGATCATGGTCGCTATCGCGATGATAGCTGCGATCGTCGGGGCGGCGGTCATTGTGACATCGGTTGTCTGGGCGATCATCGTATCGATGAGGTGGTCACTGAGTGCCCACATCCTCGTTGAAGCACACCTCGGCTTCCTCTGCATCGGCGTACTGGTTGGCGGTAGTTTTCATCTCACCGATACCGGTCAGCAGCTTACGGTTGAATTTGGAGCAAAGTTCACGATGGTGGAGTCCTCGGATAAAGGTGGTGATGACTTCAGCTTCCATGATGTTGGGGATAGAATTCCTCATCTCAGAGAAACACCGGATGTAGCTATGGAGGAGCTTGGATGGCTTCTGGTTGATGCGGCTGAGATCATGCTTCGTACCTGGTCGAGTATACGTGGCCATATAGTTGTCGGTGAAGACTTTCTTCAACTCTTCCCATGAGCTGATGGAGTCTGGCGCAAGGTTGGTGAACCAACTCATGGCGAGTGGCGTGAGCATGACGGGGAGATAATTTGCATAACGCTAGTGTCTCCTCTGGTTGCATGGACGGTAGTGGCATAAGCCTACAGCCACTGAGTTGGGTTCATTCTTCCTTCATAGGGCTCAACCCCGGTGATCTTAAAACCATGGGGCCATCAAAGCATTTGGAGTGCCCTTGTGAAAGCTAGAGGCCCCTCAGGATTGTCGATGCCGTAATCTGTGGCATTGTGGTCGGGGATAGGCTCGAGGGCTGAGTCCGGGTTGCCGTACTCCTTTTCGTAATCCTAGCGGCGACGTACTTCATCTTCATGGCAACCAAAGCAACGTTGCTCGATATGCCGCCATGCATCCCGAAGGTTGCTGAGATGTACTCTAGCATCCTATTCGACCTCTTGGTCATGTTGGCGATGGAGTTCGGCGCGATGCCCCCTAGGTACCCCTTGGAAGGGTAATGACTGGTCGGTGAAACAGCTTTGACTTGGGAAGCGATTGGACCTCGGCGTAGCTGATCGGTGAATCATGCTCGTAGAGCACGAGGGTCTCTGGTCCTCATAGATCTCATTGACCTAACAGTGAGCCGCTTTAAGCTTGGCGGTGATCTTGGCGAGCTCGGGTGTTTGAGGGAAACAAGCGAGCACATTGGCGGCTACTGCCAAATTGGCGCTTGGAGTCTTGAAGACGTCGTGGCCGTTGATGCAGAGAAATTCTTCATCGAGGTCGCGGTAGAGCGGGAGCGGCCTTCCTTGAGAGTCAAGCCGATTATTCTGAGCAGCCTCGGCCCTTGCGATGGCTGCCTCGTTTTCTTGCCGCTGTGCGCGGTTGATGTTTTGGTTCTCCCAAGCAGCGCGCTCCTCCTCGGTTTTGCCGTTCCAAGGAGGGCTGTTGATGCTGACGTTGAAGATCGTGCCACCCCAGAAGGGTAGGGGAGAAACTGATTGAAGAGGGTTTCGGCAAGGGTCTCTGTAGAGCCCTGAGACTCGGAGCCTGGAGTTTCTTCTAGGATGGTCTAGAGGTGCGCCTCAGGGCTCCAGCCTAAGTGTAGCGTGTTGACAACTGGCGGGAGCTGAACGGTGATCTGGTCAGCGAGTCTACCCCTTAGGGCATGCTGGTAAGTGGCGGTGGTGTTGGAGAATCCAAAAGGTAGGGCCATATACCTTGCAGCTTCCCGAGCACCCTTCGATAGATTCGGATCGGAGGGTGGTCGGCGCTGAACCAGAGTGTCCAGTGCCAATTCAGCGATGGAGAGATAATCAGTGAGCTTTAGTCTGACCCATTCGATGGACTTGATCAGATCATCATTGTTGATCAGCCTCCTCTGGTAGCGAGGAAGCGGACGGCGAGTTGTTGTCGAAAGAGCCTCAGAATCACCTCTGAGATCAAATCTATAGTTGCAGGTGCAGGGGTGGCCGGTGCAGAACCGATCTGCTCTGGCTCAAGGAGCTCTCTGACTCCGTCAGCATTGATGATCCACGAGATGGATCCGACCATGAAGATCTGCCCGGGCTGTGGAAGTGACAAGGAGCCTACGGAAAAAACATCTTGTTCGACAAGGAAACAGCACGCACAACCCATACCTGGCGCGCCAACTATCGACAGATTATCGTCGACAGTCCTCCGAGGGGTATCCCACGATGGTAGATTGATTGGTAGAGGAGCGTGAGATCAAGAACAAGAAGGCAATAGAGACACATGAGTTATATAGGTTCAGGCCATCAGTATGACGTAATACCTTACTCCTATGGTCTGTTGGTTTGTATTAGCTATCATATGATATGCCGTGATTTTAGAGGGGGTCCTTGCCCGCCTTATATAGTCCGGGAGGCAGGGTTACAAGTCGGTTAGATCTAAGAGATAACCAGAAAGTAATAACTGATTACAGGAATCTTAAGATCATACATATCCTAATAGATCTCGTAGTATATTCAGGATATCTTCCTGATGTCTTGCGGAAGGCGCTAAGCAGAGTCGTGCCTCGCAAGGCTTCTTCTTGTGGGCTGGGCCACCCCTAGGGGCGCAGCCCATGTGGTCTACCATGGGTATCTGGGGTCATACCCCTCATAGGCGAAGATGTCCGAGCGGCTTGGTGAGGATGTCCATGAGTTGCCGACCAGTTTCAACGAACTCAATGATGATCTGCCCTCCGTCGACATAGTTCCCGAGGAAGTGGAACTTCACATCGATGTGTTTGCTCCGGTCATGTAGAATTGGATTCTTCACAAGGGCGATGGTGGGCTGGTTGTCCACCATTAGTGCTGGTGGGTGAGCTTCCGTACCGGCCAGCTCGCCCAATAGCCAGTGCAGCCACACAACATGGCACGTCGCTGTGACCGCCACTACGTACTCTACCTCGCACGTAGATAGCGCCACCATCTTCTATTTTAGTGATAGCCATGAAATTAGGACCGACCCGAGGAAGATGAGCACTCCAGAGGTGTTCTACCGTCCATCGATGTCCCTCGCTATGTCTGCATCGCTGAACACAGTGAGCTATAGCCTACTCCCATTAGTCTTTGCAAAGATGATCCCTAGATCCACTGTCCCCTTGACATAGCGTAGTAGCCACTTCACCATAGCCTAGTGATCCTCTCTGGGATCCTCCATGAAGCAACTGACGTAGCCCACAACAAATGCAATGTCTAGCCTTATGTGGACTGGGTAGCATAGACCACTGATGATGCTTTGGTAGAGTGTTGCATCCACCTTCACCGCGGTGCTGGCCTTCGTTAGCTTCAGCCACTCCTCCATCGGAGTCACGCATGGCTTGCATTTAGCCATGCCACTTTGCTCCAATAGCTTCGAGGTGTACGCGCTCTGACCAAGCATGAGTTCCTCCTTCCCCTATCTCACCTCAATGCTGAGGTAGTAGGAGAGTGCGCCGAGATCGCTCATTCAAAAACGGGCTGCCATCTCGCACTTGAAGTCATTGATGTCCTCCGTGCACACGCCGGTGACGATCAAGTCATCCACATACACACCGACAATGAGCTCCTTCCCTTGTTGCCGTGTGTAGAGCGCGTGCTCGGTTGCGCACCATTGAAACCCAGGCTCACCTAGCGTGGCGTCAAGCTTGGCATTCCATGCTCATGGGGCCTACCATAGCCCATAGAGCGCCTTGCACAGTCAGAGCACCCTATGCTCCTCTCCCTTGATGATGAATCCTAGAGGTTGCCTGACAAAGACCATCTCCACCAGCTCACCATTGAGGAAGGCCGATTTAATGTCCAAGTGATGGACCGCTAGTCCTTTGTTGCTGCTAAGGCTAGTAGCAAACAGACAGACTCCATGTGCGCTACTGGCGCAAAGACCTCCTTGAACTCTATGCCCTCGCGCTGAACAAAGCCTTGGGTGATGAGGCGTGCCTTGTGCTTGACAATGGCACCGAGCTCATCCCACTTGACCTTGTACACCCACTTTAGGCTGATCGAACGGCATCCTTGAGCTGCCATGTCTTGTTTTCCTCGATCGCCTTCATCTCTTCCAGCATTACTCATCGCTAGTTTCCATCGTGCTCGTCCAGCACGAATGTGGGTGGTTCCTATGCACTGATGAGCAGCAGCTTTTGGTCATTAAGCAGCTGACTAGACAAGCCTGAGGGCCCTATGCCATCGATGATGTCATCCAGCCTGCGGAACTGCACCTCCTCACCTTCGTGGAAGGCATCCACCAAGTCAATGATGTCACTATGAGGTGAGGCGAACTCAATCAGTGTTGATGGAGTTCCCTGTTCCGCCGAAGTACTCGGCACAACACCTTGAGTGCTCAACACCCTGGTTGCAGTGCTCGACACTACTTTTGGACAACTCGTCATTACTCCTGTAGTGCTTGGCACCACTGTAGGAGTGCTCAACATTAGTCTTGGAGTGGTCGGCACCACTGCAAGACCTCTTGGCTCCGCTACAGGAGTGCTCGACACTCGTCCTAGAGTGGTCGCCACTACTGCAGAACCTATCGACACCACTCCTAGCGTGCTCGGCATCCCTCTAGGAGTGCTTGGCACCTCACAGAGTGCTCGGCATCCCTCCCGAAGTGCTTGACACTGCCCCAAGAGTGCTCGGCTCTGCCACTGGAGTGCTCAACACCTCTTCCCCAGTGTCTCCACCACCATGGATGACCAATTGCTCGACGATGAAGGTGTTGGTGAAGCCTCCAGCATCCCCCATGCTCGGACTAGTCCAGTCCCAAGCCGCCTTCTTGTCGAACATGATGTCACGCGAGACAAGCACCTTGTCTCTACGTGGGTTGTAGAGCTGGTATGCCTTGGTACCCTTCGTGTAGCCTAGGAACACCATTGGTGTGCTCCTGTCCTCTAGCTTGGTGAGGATCGGCTTCGTCTTCCTAACGTAGCTGATGCAGCTGAATGTCTAGAGGAAGGACATGCTCAGCTTGCGCCCATACCATGCTTCAAATGACGTCTTTCCCGTCAAGGCCTTAGTCAGAGCGCGGTTGACGATGAACACCACCGTGGTCACCGCCTCACCCTAGAACCTTGCCGGCATGCCTTTGGCCTTCATCATGGATCGGGCCATGCCGACCACCATTTGGTTCCACCTCTCCACCATGCCATTCTATTGTGGTGAGTATGGTGCGGTGTGGTGGTGCACCACACCCTGATCCATGCAGTACACAACGAACTCCACCGAAGTGAATTCGCCACCGCGATAAGTCCTCAGCATGTGGAGCTTCTTGCCGCTCTCGGCCTCCATGCGCATCTTGAACTTCTTGATCGTCATCGCCACTTCATCCTTGCTCGTTAGGAGTTGCAGCCACATGTAGTGACTGTAATCATCCACGAGCAGGAGGAAGTACCGTCGACCATCATTTGTAGCTGGCGTGATTGGCCCATAGAGGTCGTCGTGTATGAGCTCGAGAGCGTCCTTCGCGTAATACTTCCTCCTGCTCTGGGAATGGTAGCCTCCTTTGCTTCTCGGCCAGGCAGCTATCACATAGCTCGCCTCCGTGCTTGATGTGGGGTAGCCCTCGGACCATCTTCTCTAGCCGACCAAGCGCGTCGAAGCTAAGAAGTCCAAACCGGGCATGCCACATCCACGGTTCCTCGATGTGCCTTGCTGCCAGGCACACCAGCTGCTCTACCTTCAGGTCGAGCAGGTACAACTGGTTCAAGGACCTCTTCACCTTGGTGAGAAGTCACTGCTCTTGGTCCTTGATCCTAAGGACTCCATCCTTGATCAGTACCTTGCTACCACACTCATCCAGCTGACCAATGCTAATGATGCTAGAACATAGCTGCGGGATGTAATATACATCCGTTAGTGTGCGGTGCTCCCTGTTCTGGCACCTAAAGATGATGGTGCTGTGCCCTTGGATTGCCACCCTGAGCCATCACCAAACTTCACCATACCGGTAACATCGTCGTCGAGCTTGGAGAAGGATGCCTTGGAGCTCGTCATGTGGTTGCTGGCACCAGAGTCTAGATAGCACTGCTGCTCCTGGTCGGCGTCCACACGTCCGAGGTGGACTTGGGCGCGTGGTTCGTCGATGTTGTGAGCCTTCAGGGCCTTCCTAGGTCCTTCCACCGTCATCGCCTCTTCCTTCTCCTCGGCATCGACGTCGTGTAGTGCACAGAATGTCGCCATTAGGATAGTGGCCTCATCATCATCATCAGCTTGCGCTAGATGAACCTCAGCCTTCTTCTCCTGGTTGCGATTTGGGCACTCCCGTTCCCAATGGCCCGTCTTTCCATAGCGCCGACATGAGTTGGGGTCGACCTGCTCCTTCTTCTCTGAAGAAGCCTTGCCGCGATGCTTGCCATCACCACCACGGCTAGAGGAGGCTGCCTTCCCGGAGTTCCTCCGAGCAGCCCACTCCTCTTCTGTCAATAGCAGTTTGCCGCTGTCCTTCGTTGTTATCGCCTGCTCTAGGCTCTCGTCCATAGCCTGTAGACGGCATGTCACATCCTCAATGGTGAGGGTGGACAAGTCCATCATCGTCTCTATGGAGAGAGTGATCTAGATGTACTTTGTCGGCACAGAGTGGAGGTACTTGGAGACCGTCTCCTCTTCGTCAATGGTGATGCCATGGCTCTTTAGCTTGCTGATAAGTATATGTAGGCGGAGGAAGAAGTCCTCCACCGTTTCACCATCCTTGAACTTGAGGTTGACGTACTCCTGCTTTAGAAGCTGTGTCGTCGCCTTCTTTGCGCGGTCGGAACCGACGCGCATCGCCGCAATAGTGGAGCTCTTCACTCCCAACGACTCCCTGTACTCCGCCGGTACAACAGCAAGGAAGCCTCCAACGCTGACATGTTATCTTCCTCATTGTCGGTGCCCTTGTCAACGACATTCTGAAGCTGTCGGGCTCTGAGCTTGACCTTCATGGTCACCGACCACGCTCCATAGTTGGTGCGAGTCAGTGTCGGCCAACTGGTGCCGCTGACCTACTACACCATGCGAACAACGACCTCCGGTCGTGGTTGGGCAGCCACAGCAGTGCCACTGCTATCGCCCATCTTCGAACCGTTCGTCACCGTTAGCGGTAAGTCTGGCGACGGCGCTTGTACGGCTTTGATACCACTTGTTAGCCCATAGGATCACCGGCTCAGGTGAGTCGACCACTCACCAGTCTTGCCGACCACGACCGAGTACGACCGAGGCTGTCCTACCACACACACTATGGCTCGAGGTAGAAGAAGAGGAAGAACAAAGTATACACACATAGTACAAGCACCAACGTTGACTGGAGCCCTGTGTTGGAGATGACAAAACTGAATTCTCTTTGTTGAGTTGCAGTGGCAAACTATATATACAACTCTATCCATCTAGTCTTAGTACAGCTGCCCTGCTGTAACAGTGACTAGATAACACAACAGGACTGACTTCTGCGTCTGTCCCTACATGTGGCTACAGTCCGGCAGGTGAGCCGTTCGGCCCTGTCTCAACAGCGGCTACAGTACCACAATAGAGGGCATTTTCGATATCGCCTTCCCTTGCTGTGTGTTCACACGAGAAAACAGTAGATTATCTAATATTCTCCTTTGTTTCTGGTTGTTGTCGCAACGTATGTAATAGGACTAGCGTTACTAGTGAGGTGGGCAGCGTTATTTGTATTTCACAAAATCTATTCTTCCTCTTTAATGGAGAAAACGTGGCAGAGGCATGTTTGAAAAAAAAAATCATCTATTCATTCATATGTAATGTCCCCTGTTTGATGGTCAACGTGACAAACTTTATTTCTAGTACAGAGTAGTATTCCTGATTCGATTTTGATAAGATGAACTTGATTCGAATTTGGAGGTGCCGGGGGCCTCCCTGTCCAGGTTACTGGCTTGATCGAAGGTGCTGGTTTCTTCTACAAAACCTGCGAGGTTGCTCAATGCATTCATCTGCCTTGTAGCTAATCGTTACGAGAAGCTACTCATGGTAGCTCTAAAACCTCTTCATTTACAGTGCTGGTTTCTTCGATGCCGCGCCCTACGAGGTTGCTCGACGCATTCATCTGTCTTATAGTGTCTCCATTATGGGACACGACTCATGGTAGCTCTAAAACCATTTATTGGCCTTCAAAGGCCCAACCTCGTCAGTTACGGTCTATGATTCCAACTCTGTGGTTCCAGCTCCTGCGCCCAAGCTATCTCGGCGATGAATAAGAACTTTGTTGTTTTCACGTGTCTTTTCTTTGTTCTATAGGTTATGTATTTGCATTGTTCTAGACGTGCTCTATTTGAATTTGAATAAATATAAATTATTAGCTGTAACTACTGAGGACATAGTTAAGAATCATGATCAAAGAAGGGCCCAAGCAACTGAAGCCACTAAATTATGCAATCACTAAAAGCAGAGCACGGCACAGAAGAAGATACTTACATCCACCTCCAGCTCCTCAATGCAAGGAGCAGTTCCCAGAAGGATGCCAATGAGAGAATATTGCCACCATCATATATGACAAATAAAAACTAGCAACTTAAAATTTTCAGGTGAGAGACAATCTATGGTGTAACAAAAAATAGAAATTTCGATTCTCAGATCAATAACCGACAACGAAATTAAAGGACTTGTTTTGTGTTCCAGAAGAAGTTCAATGCTGGATATATGCAAAGTAAAACATCTCAATCATGGAAGCTGGACAATTCCTGTTGGTTTTCGATTTATCATAAAACAGCATTGAACAACGACCTCCGCGCCTTCTTGCTTGGTCTCGCCGCTGCCTCCTCTCCCGCCTTGTTGCTTGGCCTCACCAGTTGCTTCAAGGCCCATAGCCCAGTTTGGCCCGTAGCTAGCCCAAAAACAGCCTCCAAGTCGGCACTTCCGCGCCCGCCAAGTGTTCGACGTATTGTCCACGCGTCCTCCATGCGCTGGCCGCGCACCCACCATGCCGACGCGTGCCCTACCTCCTCCTCGCTCGAGGTGTGGACGCCGAGCACCTATCCCCGCGACCTTGGCTCCCAGGCATTCGCCCTCACCTCTCTGCTCGTCCCTGCGCTCACTCTAGCGCCCTAGAGCACGCGTCCGCCATGACCACATAGCCATGGCCGGCGAGCCGAGCTCCCGCCACTGTGTCTTCTTGCCTCCGCGCCTCCTTGTGCCTAGCAGCTGCCACCACCGTCACCGTGTCGTGCTGCACGCGAAGTGACCCCGCTCTGGTCCTGCTACGCCGTCGGGGCGCCCTGTCACCATCCCGCTCCACCGCCGAGCCGCGGGCTTGCATGGCTAGGCTGCTACCGGCCGCCTCCCGCCACTCCGTGGTCACCCACGGGTGCGGGCGGGCACGTTGGTGCTCGTGCTGCCCCTCCCCGCCACTACCGGCTCCTGTTGGCCGACCCCAATCCATCCGCTTAGTGGAGAAAACTGTCTTAGGTACATCTTTTGGCCTGATCTTAATCTGATGATTGCCTGATCTCAAGTCAATCTTACAAGCCCTGAAGAAGTTTCTTACCTCTGCTCCTATTCTTGCTCAATCAGATATTGAAACGCCATTTGATGTGTATTGTGATGCCTCTAGGACTGGAATGGGTTGCGTGCTTATGCAACATGGACATGTGATCGCTTATGCTTCACATCAGCTGAAAAAGCATGAGTTGAATTATCCCACCAATGATTTAGAGCTGGCTGCAGTGGTGCACGCTCTAAAAATTTGGAGGCATTACCTGTTGGGAAATAAAGTACACATTTTTATGGATTACAAGAGCCTCAAATATATTTTCACTTAATCCGAGTTGAATATGAGTCAACAGAGGTGGCTTGAGTTAATCAAGGATTACAATTTAGAAGTTCATTATCATCCAGGAAAAGCTAATGTAGTAGCGGATGCCTTAAGTCGAAAGTTGTATCAGGTTGATGAAGAATCTTTGCCCCTCACCCATTCTGAAGTGTTAGCCCATATTGCTCTAGTCTCGGATTTACTTGAGCAAATTATTATAGAGCAAAGGCAAGATGCTTCAGAAATCCCCCATATCAAGAAGTTAATTGCCGAAGGGTGTGGTCCTCATTTTAGTATTGATGATCAAGGTGCGGTGAAGTTCAAGAACCGATTGGTGGTTCCCTCAAGTGATGAGCATAGGAGAAAATTTTTGGATGAAGCCCACAACTCCAAATTATCCATTCATCCAGGAAGTAACAAGATGTATCATGATTTGTGTCACTTGTATTGGTGGCCAAATATGAAACAGAATATTACCAAATACATCTCAGAATGTGACATTTGCGGAAAGGTTAAGGTAGACCATATGCATATGCCTAGATTTCTATAGCCGTTGCATATCCCTGTTAGGAAATGGGAGGATATTTCCATGGACTTTGTTGTGGGTTTTCCCCACACGACAAAGGGGTATGACTCTATTTGGGTCATTGTGGATCGCCTTACCAAGTCTGCACATTTCCTCCTGGTGGATACAAGGTATTCAGCCAAAAAGTATGCCAAGTTGTATTTTGATCAGGTTATGACCCTACATGGAGTTCCTCTTACCATTGTTTCTGACAGAGGGTCAGTTTTTGTCTCTCGCTTCTAGGAACAACTCTAGAAGTGCCTTGGTACTCGGCTCCTCAGAAGTTCAGCTTATCATCCACAAACTGATGGTCAGACAGAAAGAGTTAACCAAGTACTTGAGGATATGTTGAGAGCTTGTGCCATTTCTTTTCTAGAAAAGTGGGATAAATGCTTGACTTTAGCTGAGTTTTCCTATAACAATAGCCATCAAGAGAGCATTTGAATGGCACCTTTGAGGCTTTGTATGGCAAGAAATGTAGAACACCTCTTAACTAGGTGGAAGTGGGTGACTATGGTTACTTTGGACTTGATTTTATCAAAGAAGCAAGAGAACAGGTCAGTGTTATTCAGAGTCATATGAAAGCAGCTCAGAACCATCAGAAAGCTTATGTGGACAAGAGGAGAATACCTTTGTAGTTTGAAGTTGCTAACCATGTGTACCTAAAGGTATCTCCTATGAGAGGTGTGCATTGGTTTGGAGTTCGTGGAAAGTTAGCTCCTCGTTATGTTGGACCTTATAAAATTTTGGAACGGTGTGGTTCAATTGCTTACCATCTCCAACTCCCGGATATTCTGTCAGCAGTCCATAATGTCTTCCATGTTTCTCAGTTAAAGAAGTGTTTGCGAGTTCCCGATGAAGTGGTGGAAATTGAAGGACTCTCTCTCCAACCTGATCTTTCTTATATTGAGCATCCCGTCAAAATCTTGTTGTAGAAAAATAAAATTGCTGGCTAGTATTTTTAGTAGCTTGGAAATTAAAGTTGAAATAAAAATTAGCCCTAGACTTAGCAAATTTCCTAAGTCTAAAAACAGAATGGCAGTCCCATGTTGGGGAATTAATTCTAAAAAACGTAGCTAAAGGCCAGTGCTATGTTATTGTTCCTAATGGTAGTCCAATGTACCCTCTTTGCTATCATCTAGGTGGTTGTGACTCAATCAAGTTGGTTTAGTCGTGGTTGATGCTTTAAAATTCATGCACGTGAACAGCCTCGTGCCGTCTGGCCAAGGGCTACGTTCACCACCTCTTCCGTAGCTCGTCATTGCGCATGTTGCCGAGGCCATGATAGTTGGGCCTACTCCTAGCTTGGCCATGGCTGGGCATGGCCGTCCACGGTTGGCCGCCTACCCTGGCCGTGCGGTGCCGCTGCCACCACAGGCCCTGCGCCCTAGCCACCGCTCACCGCGCTATGCTGTGGGCCACCCCACCGCTGCCCTATTGCTCTACTGCAATGCCACTGCTGCTGATACTGCGCTATGTTGTTGCTTGTCTCCTCACTATGCACACGAGGGCTTGCCCTCCCCTGCTGCACATGTCGTCGCCTTGTCATTTATGGCGCTACGGCCACACAGGCAGTGCTCGACCGAAGACGCATGTGTGTTGTTCGTAGCATCAGCACGCGTGTTGCCCTAGTCATGTCGGCCACATCCTGCCAAGATGAGGTCGCATAGAGCTCCAATTTCCCCCTCTTCTCTCTCCCACCATGGCCGACTAAGCCGCGAAACTAAATACAGAAGGAAGACGTCACCTCTAGTCATTTCGTTGCGTCTCTAGCACCACCATCAAGCTACCTAGCCTACCGTTCCCCACCCTGCCTTGAATGGTGCCCGGTCAAGCATCAATTTTGGAGCTTTTCCCTGCCACAGTGCCGATAAGGCCAAGTCTGCCCATCACCTAGGGCAGCTCCCATCTAACCACCTTGAGCCAAATTAGCTACACCACTAGACTCGCCTCGAACCCCCTAGCCATGCACACCTGAGCAATGCCCCTACCACTGTCCCAACACTGCTGACGCGGTCATGTCCGCTGTGGCTCATTGCTGAGCTCGCCACGCATACATGACCAGCCTTACCTAGGGTGTCTCTGATTGAACCATCACCTCAGCTAGGTCCTTGGTGAGTCGTTGATACTCACCCGCTACCTCTACTGCTCCCTTAGCACCATGGCTCACCAGAACATTGTTGTCGCCATCGCAGGTTGCCCACCGACGTGGAGAAGTCACCCTACTTTGTCTTCGATCTTCTAACCGATGCCCAGCATTGTGCATCGGTCTGTAGGTGAGCATCGACCCCTAGCTATGTAACAGAACCATCCAATTTCTAAGAGCACAAGTACAATAGCAATCACGAAAGCAATCAAACTATCATACTTGAGCCCATATAAATCCGGTAGTCCGATGAAATCATGATGGATCTCAAACCAACCAACATACAAACCAAGATCGTACATGATTTAACATAACAAGTCACATATTACATCACAGTTCACAAATGGTTCATAGGTATCTCACATACATTGGAGTTCACATAGTTATTACAAACCAAGTTCAAATAGCGAAAGCAAAGTAGTTTGACATCAACATCACACTTAGTTCAAATACATGCTAGTACCATGGTCATTTCTAGCAAAAGCATAACAAAGAGGATAACATAGGAGTACCATGCCCCATGGTTTAGTCCTCATCTATGGCAGGATGAAGGCAGTTCTTACAGTACCCATGATATATCATATCATCTGAAACAAGAGGGAATAAACCCTAAGTATGACAATGTACTCAGCTAGACTTACCCGTCGTAAACCAAAAATAATATGACACCAAGGAGTAAGCAAGGCTTTATCGGTGGAGTTAGCTTGACAACATTTTGCATAAAAGCTTAAGTAACATAACTTGGAGATTTAATATCTTTAGCATCAAATTGAATACATATTCAATTAAGCATCTCAAGATTAGCACCTATACTAGAGCAATCATGTGATTAAGCTCACAAGCATTAGTAACCATATCTGGTGTATTAATTTGAGCATCATCATGACCATCAAGTTCCATCAATTAATGCTACGTTGCGGCTGCTCAGTCAAGTTCTCACTATCCAGGAGAGACGGCGACTTGAATCGATTCCAATTAGCTGGGGACTTATTCCTAACACAAACCCATACTTCCCCCATCGAGGTCATGTTGGGTCACCTTTGGTACAACTTAGGTACAGTTATGGGTCCGATCAGCGCTGCATCCTCAGGGATACTACCAGTCTGACAGGAAGTTCAGGCCTAGCCTGCTCTTGGACTCACGCCACTGGCTCCCAGCACATCTATACTTCCTCTAGTGTGCGCACTTTCACTTACCAAGTCTCAGCCTGAGTTAGGCTACTCACCTTCACGGTCAGAATGGCTTATCTGGCCAACTAAGTGCTAAGTATGCGTTCAACATGACATGAGGACGTACAGCAAATCGGTCCTTAACCGACACAAACAAGGATAAACAGGCATTAAGACCTTCATGCCTTATTGCTTCTCTATCACGATCCCTCCCAGTCTCCTTTTATTCATCAACACATGGTTATTTCCACGATAGCAATTATAGCTAACTATGACCCGATATTTACCTATATCTTGTAGGTGACGGGAAATCACCCGACTTCTACCAGACTAAGCATGGCTAAGCATATATTTGATCTTAGACCTACATAAGATTCAAGATATATTTGTCTAGACAAGGAAAGTATATGCAGCAAGTAGTTCTAATCAACCCTTAGTACTTAATGCATCAACATAAAAGGACTCAAGATGATTCAATGGCTATCAAGGTCAAATAAAGCAATTTCCCAGATCTGTTCAAAAATTCCAGAGAATAAGCATTTCTGGAGATCAACTTCTAACAGCTATAACTCTCAAACCATTTAGCCTATTACCATGAAAATTTTACACAAGCAAGTTAAGTAAGTTATCTACAACTTTGTTATTGACAAGATTCACAGCAAACATCATTTTACCCATGCAATTTACTTAACAACATAAACTATCCAAAATAGTCACTATAATTGAATTATAGAGCAATTAATATTTCACTGCATACAAGTAATCAAATCTAGGTACAACAAATGGTACCAACAGTTCATAGACATCATATACATTTTAGAAAACATAAAGGTCAAGCCCAAATAAAGTATTTAAATGTCTTTATTAATTTATTTAGACACTAAGGTAAAATAAGGAACATATACAAAACTGCATAATAAATTCTAAGGAAATTACAGTAGCCTACATATGACCCCAAACGTCTACTCTACAAATTTCATGCCATTTGGATAAGTATAGCCATCTCTACAAAAATGACAAGTTGCATAGGCTTATTTTAACAAAAATAGTTTAGCCTAGTGAAAAGTGTCAAAGAACAGATTTCATATTTTTCTTACATTTATTCTAGCACCATAACATTGTATAAAAATTTGCATGATCATAAGTTATGTATTTTTACCCCATTTATTTTCACTAGAAACTAGCAATTAATCAAGGTTAAATAGGAAAACCATATTCCAAGTATACCTACTATAGGTTTAGCATTTTTCCTAGCTAGAGCATGTCAATACAAGACCAGTAAAATTAGAATGATATTTTTTGCACTTCCCTAGCTCAAGATATGCATTTTACAAGATGGAAACAAATTTAAAAGCACTTATCTAGCTCAATTTAATTCCCCAAAAAATTATCCCAAATAGTAGGTTCATATTTTAATCAAATAGTACACTTTATAAAGAATCCAACAAAATTTGGACACTCCTAGCTTAAGATATGAATTTTTGAAGTTTGCTACAAAATCTGGAATAATAAATAAAGAAAATCGAATTTCAAATCGAGCTCAGCTGCTAGGTACACCCAGTCCAGTGCACCCACTACGACTGACTATGGGGGCCCATAGGTCAATGGGTCCCACCTGTCAGCAACACAGGAGCAGAGGACGACGTTGATTGGTCGGAGCTCATCGACGATGAGCTTGCCGACGGTAGCGTCTTCACCATCGTCACCTACTTGACATCCTGCATCGACCGGTGCCCTTGGTTGACTCAACGGTTCACCGAAGCTATCTCGCCAGTGAGCATGGTGGCTCAGCGGTGGCGCGTGGTGGTGGACTCGCCGTCTCCAGTGATGACATGGCTAGGTAAGCATGGCTACGGCTTCCACGGACACTAGCGGAACTCTCGGATTAGGTCTAAGCCACAGCGGAGCAGCGGTGAGGTCCGACCATGTGCACAGAGCTAGGCGGTGCCCGATGCACAGCGGCCACGCTTACCATTCTGGTAGGCGGGCTATCGGTGACCTACCTCCATCATAGGCTATGGATCTAGAGATCAAGGCGACTCGATAACAGGCACCAGAGGGGACTAAGGATGACCGGTTGTGGTTGGCCATGGCGAGTGCGTGCTAGCGGCCATGGTGGGCGCACACGGTGCGGATGTGTGTTCCATCACTGGCAAAGCAGTGGCAGTTAAATGGACGGTGGCTCTAGCTTCTAGGACCTATGGCGAAGACCGAATGAGGGAGAGAGAGAGAGTGGAGATGCACATGTTGTGGCTGGCCATGGGTGAGCTCATGCTCAGTAGCGCACCGCAACCATGGCAGCGATGGTAGCGCGATAATGTGGCCTTACCGGTGCTCGTCTAGTGGTGCCAGCTTTTGGGATGGTGGAGCGGCTCACAGCGAAGCTACATGTAAGGTGGATTGGGTGACGGTGCGGCAATGGTGATGTGCTTGGCCGATGATGATGTGACGGCGGCGGCGCTGCACTTTGCTCTGCACTAGAGCCGCGCGTGAGCGAGATGGAGAGGGCGAGAGAGTGAATGAGCACGTGATAGCAAGGGTGACTGAGTGCTCACCTTTGTGGCATGGCAGGGTGGGCCAACACTGGTGTACAGCCACCACACAGTGCGCGTGGCCTACGCTGTTCGGCCACGACGCGCGTGGCAAGGCCGGTTTTCAGTTCGGATGAAACCGCCTAAAACTCGATTATCTCTCCACCATAACTCCTAATCCGTGGTGAATCAGTGGAAACTGTATTAGTGAAAGTTGTAGAGCTATGTGAGATCTCCACCTTGCTTTAGGGAGTAACATCTAATTAGTCATGGTTAGCAAGTTACAAAGCTCCAAAGTGGTGCACTTGAAATTGAAATCAGCATTTTGGACTTAGCAAAATTTCTAAGTCTAGAAATAGCATTTTGTTGATTCTTGTGAGCCCTATTTGACCATGTTAGGCACTGAATTAGCTCATGACCCTTAAATAAAGATTGTTCCACATAAGATAAGCTACAACTTTTATTAAGGGTGCACTGCCATGCAAACAATCTATGCTATAGTTCAACTTTGGTCAAAGTAGGATCATGAAAAATGACATTTTGAATAAACTAGGACTTAGAAGCAAAATTGGCCCATGTCATGAATACAAACATTATTCCATTTACCATCCTAGACATGTCTAAGGTGTCCTTGTGACCTCACAACCATCTCTTGCATTGGTCACACATGATCACAAGCATATGCATGTATATAATCAACATCACATGTGATAATATGTAAAGAATAAGATAAAATTCCATATGCGCATGCTCATGAATGCTTGGATGATGCTTGTGCTCATGAAATGCAAGTGCCAAGTGCAATGTTTAACACTAGGGTGTTACAAGCTAGGTCTGCGCGGGTCCTAGTTGGTCGGCGTAGTGGCTCCGTGGCGGCCAACATCGCGTCGACAAGCGCGAGGGCTTCGGGGACCTCCTCGATGCAAAGATGACTCTTTTCGGGGGCCTTCATGCATAATCGCTGACTAAAGGAATAGGGCACATAGTGGTCATGTTAATAGCAGGAAGCACGGGGGCTTTTCTGCTAAAACGCCATCACGCGCGCGGGTTATCCGTCGTGGGCTACGCTGGGCTAGTTCGGTTTCTCTTTTTCATAAAGAATTAGAAATAGCTTTATATTTTTATTCGAGAGCCAGTTTTGTTTAATTAATATAAATCTTGTAGATGCCCAAAAATTGTGAAACAAATTTTGTTAGGTTTCTAAAATTGTGATCTATCTGTTGGTGTAATTAATGTATACATATACATATTGATACTAGGGGCTATTAAATCATTTGAGAGTGCTCAATATTATTAGGTTAAATATTTTAGGAATTTTTGTGGTAAATTGGTGATAGCTTTAGTCCTAAAATTTTTATGGTAGTTTCATTGTATTATTATGTGCTCACTGTAATTTTTGTAGCCTTAGAATAGACCAAGCATTAGGGTAATTAAATGCTCTTTGTTTCAATATACATTAATCATTAGTATGAGGAGGAGTTGGTGGAGATAGCGACCACAAATGATCATGAGTTCGAGGAGATCGTCGAGGAGTATGAGGAGGAGATTCTCATATAGGAGGAGGTCCCGGAGCCACCACCAACAGACTTAGCTAACACTGTGCCTTCCCAAGGCAAGCCCCGGTGTATAACCCCTTATTTTTATAATTACTGTATATATATGTTATGTGCATTTACATTACATGAATCTTATGAAAACCACCTACATAGATATAACTATCCTATGAGTCCTACTAGTACAGGTTCAAGTAGCTGTTATGCTTAGGTTATCGGTAGCGTGGGTAACCTACCATTGCTCACAATAGGTGATTATTATTATTACTCTCATAATAAAATGATGAAAAGAAAATGAAGACCGGGTAGGGATATGGCATGGGATATTGGTGGGTGTAACAAGTTGTGTCCCGCGGCCAACAGGGCTTAACTTGGTTACACTGGTAGTCAGGTCACAGACTTATTATCCTAAGCACATACTTATTTATGGGAGCGGGAAGGCTTGTTACGCTCTTATTGTGGGTTTTGGCTCTTTCTAGACCGACTGATTAGAGGCGGGGAAGGTGGAGGTCTAAGCACCACATTAAGACCGAGTCTCGAGAGTGGGGGCTTGGAGTCTAAGTTTGGACGGGGACTTGGACCTCTCGACAGGAGTGGAATGGGTTGGTCTCGTTTGTGCCTGGGGTACAAGCGAGGCGTGTGTTTTAGGGTACCTAGCTAGGATACATTGGTTTGTGAATCACTATTTTTGCAAAACGGTACAACTTGGCTTTGGTCTAGCACCGTAGTAAGAACTGGAAGATGAAAGATAGTGAAATGGTTCTAATTGCTCAACCCTTGCTTGAAAGTAGAACAGGTGCTTACCTAGAATGGTTAGTTAATGAAGTAATCATGATTGCTAATTAAACTTGATCTTAAGGACATACTTCTAGTAATGCTTTTTGCAAACAAAAAGAAAATAGCAAACCCATATTGCCTATCATACCCCTTGGAGTCAGGAAACTATTCTCTCTAGTCGGGTAAGTCTTGCGAGTACATTGTGTACTCAGGGTTTATTTTACCCCTATTGTAGGTGCAGCTTGAGGAGTAGCTCTTGTGTGGAGGATTCTTCTGGTGGGCATAGATGGATCCTTGTATCGATTCAGCTAGATGTTCATTTTAATTCCGCTATTTAATTATCGCACTCTGAACTCTGGTATTGTAATAAATAATTTCCAAGAACTCTTTGTTGTATGAAATGGACTAAGTATTGTCAACTTGTACTCATTATTGGATCCTGGTGGTAAAACATGGATTGTTTTGAGTTCTCCCTTGGGATAGGCTCGATTGAACTATCCGGTGTAGCTAACTTTTGGGGTGCGTAGTGTCTAGTGGAAGACGAGCGCCTCCAAAAGCGTGTTATTTTGGGTGGTTCTACCACATCGGGGGCTGCTAGCAATACATGGTCTCCACTAGATGACCATGGAGGAAACCATTCTTCACATCAAGCTAGTGGATTGGCTAGGAGCACAAAGCAGCAAGGTTGAGGATGACACAGATCATGGTCGGCTTGACGATGGGGCTGAAAGTCTCATCATAGTCGACGCTGTGGCGCTGAGAGAAGCCACAAACCGCCTAATGTGCCTTATGGCGGGCAAGGGAACCGTCCGAGTGGAATTTGTGTTTGAAAATCCACTTGCCCGTCACAACATTGGCGCCGAGAGGACGTTGAACGAGGCACCAGGTCCCGTTGTTGACGAGCACCTTGTACTCATCAGCCAAGGCGCTCTGGTAGTTTGTCAGCACCGATGAGACGACGGAGTGTGTGGCGGATAAGTCGTAGCACTAGACCCAAACAAAGACTTCTGGTTTGAGAACCAGGTGACCATTTGGGAGACTAGCGGTGCAGGTGCTGGTGCTAGAGCCAACACGACCAATGCTAGAGCAGGCTGCACGGGCGGTGGGGGTGCAGGCTACTCGGCTGCTGGTGGTGGCGCTGGCTGCTCCGATGCTAGTGCCAGCCAGGTGCCCGAGGATGGTGACTGTATGTTAGGTGGAAGTCCTAGGCCGGTGGAGCATGGGCAACCGCTAGTATAGGAGCAAGAGCGGTGACACTATAGGCCCACGAAGAAGAATTGTGGGGTCATCCACCAGCTCCTCTAGGACCACCTGAGAAGGTCATGGTCGCTCAGTGTCGGCAGGCGATGGAGCTACCATAGGGGTGCATGTTGGCAAAGTACCTACAAGCAAGAAATCCATGTCACTGGGTGAGGACCTAGAAGTGTGAAGCCCAAAGGGAAAACACGTCTCGCAAAAACAACATGGCGCGAGATGATGATGCACCAGGTCGACAAATTGAGACAACGGTACCCCTTATGTGATGAGGGATATCCGAGGAAGACACAAGCTGTAGAATAGGGACGAGCTTATGGTGAGCCATGGCGGTCAAGTTGGGGTAGCAGAGACACCCAAAAACATGAAGGTGGGAGTAATCAGGTGTCTTATTGTAAAGTACAGCATATGGAATAGCATTGCGAACAGCAGAGCACGGCTGCCGGTTCAGCAGGTATGTCACCGTGGCAAGCGCGTCAGCCCAATAGGGTGTAGACAGGTCCACATGGATGAGCATAGTGCGGCTGATGTTGTTCAATGTGCGAAGAATTCATTTGGCCTTGCCGTTTTAGGGAAGTGTAGGGACACAAGAGGCGTAAGTGAATACCACGGGAGGCAAATAAAGTCTAGAAGGCATTGTTTACGAACTCGGTGCCATTATTGGCCTAGAAGGCTTTGATGGTGAGGTTGAACTATGTAGAGACATAAGTGCAAAAATTGGTGATGTGGGCTGCTACCGTAGATTTGTGAACAAGGGGAAAAGTCTAGCAAAAATACGTAAAATCATCGAGCAAAACGAGGTAGTATTGATAACCTGAGATGCTACCAATAAGAGATGTCCACATGTCGCAATGAACAAGTTCAAAAGACATAGAGCTAAAGGAACTGGAGTTTGAAAAAGGAAGCCACACATGTTTTCCAAGATGACATGAATGACATAGAGTATGCTCTAATTTATTACAACAGATGGAGGCACTATGGAGAAGAATGTCGAGGCTGGAGGAGCTAGGATGACCAAGACGGTGATGCCAAAGGTCGGTGGAGATGGAGAGGCTGGCGTGTGGAGGGGCGGATGCAGTGGGGGTGGTGTAAAGGTCGCTAGCACTATTGTAGCGAAGCATCACGCGCCGAGTCAGGATATCCTTGACAGAAAAACAAAGAGCGTCAAATTCAATAGAATAGTTGTTGTCCCTAATGAACTTACGAACCGAGATCAAGTTGTGCACTAGTTTTGGAACAACTAAAACATTATGAAGAGGGAAATTTGACACTAGTGTGTGAAGGATAGACTCGCCACGATAGGTAATAGGTAGATTTTGGCCATTGCCAATGGTAATAAAGGAGTGAGAGGAAGGATGGCGGGAAAGGAGTATACCATCCGAGGAGCTCATGTGAGAGGAAGCACCAGAGTCCAATACCTAGGGATGCTGATCTTGGAGAGTCATCTGGTTTAGCATGGCAATGAGGTCGGCCTGGTTCCACATGGGAGCCGGTTAGGAGACCTAGAGCGGTGCGAAGGACGTGGGAGGCTACACCCACATGAAGGCCGTGTGAGCCTGAGGAGGCACGCTGAGGACCACAGAATGCCAAGTGTTGTGGCCCTGCTGGACTAGGGGAGGACCCTAGGGCACCCATGGGTTGTAGCAGAACTAGGGGCCCATGGGTGCGGCTTGCTGGGGAGCACCAGTAGCACCACCGCGCTGCTATGGAGGGCCACCATTCCATCCCTTCTTGCCTTTTCCATTACCACCACTGCCACCCTTGTGGCCACCACTAGTGCCACTACCGTAGCCGGTGGTGTGGCCATAGCAGAACCAGAGGCCTCAGTGTTGCTGAAGCAACACCCACCTAGACTGGCCATGGTGAGGCGGTGTTGATGATGGTCTTCTTGTCGTTGGCCAGGTGGATCTCCTTGAGGACCAGCATGTCATGGGCCCTGCCAAATGAGGGAAGGATGGTGGAGTTGGCGATGTTGTCTACGGTGTTTGAGAAGCGAGGGTTCAAGCCGCGCAAGAGGGCGAGGACGAGCTATGAGTCCTCCATAGGATGACCAACATCACGGAGGGCGGTGACCTTGGTGTTCAGGCGCTGGTAGTGTGCCAAGATGGTGGAGTCACCCTGCACCATGGAATGAAACTCGTTAGGAGGAAGATGGCGCGTGGCTCCTTGTTGACGTGGAAGATTTCCTCAATCGTCACCCAGAGGTCATGGGCATTCGGATCAGGCTCATCCATGGCGACATCAAGGACGGAGTCATCGATGAAGTCAAGGATCCAGCCGTGGACGCAGCACTCTATGGCATCCCACTCAGGGTCAGTGGGTTGAGAAGGAGCAGAGCCATCGATGTGCTTTTGTAGCCTGAATTTGCCGCACAACGACTTGAAGAAGAACGCCCACTTCGAGTAGTTGGAGTTCAATTCCAATGTGATCAGGACATGGGACTTGATGTTCATCATGGCATAAGAATGGGCCACGATAGGTGCTAGGGCAAGTTCGGCGCCAAGGGCACCCATGGTGCTAGTACCAGTGGCCGGCAAGGTGCCGCTCCTGGTGGCCTGTATGGAGCCACTGACGGTCGTCGGCGTGGTGGACATCGGGAAGGAAGGGAGGGAGGGGAAGCCGTCGGGGTGGGTGTACATGATGTGAGAAGATCACACATAGGGAGGTGGGCGGCGACTGCAGGAAAGACCGATCAGTCTCGATCGGGATCAGGAGAGGGAGCAAGAGACTTGCGATCAAGAAGGAGAGAGCGGAAGCGGGAAATCAGGATCTAATTGCAAAAGATACCATGTAGAGAGATAAATGTAGAGAGATAGGGAAACACCTCACACCCTCTTAGGGGGGGTTAACTAGCTAGAATATAAGGCCTTGAATGTACTCATATCCACCTCAATCGTGTGTTGGGATTGATTAAGATGAAACTTAGTTTAATTTCTGTCCTAATCCACTTTCGCACACGTGAATTGAGATAGATATAAACATTCAAACAAGTCTCCCTTAAGGGCTTGTTCGGTTGTTTCGGATTCATGGCTTGGAATTATTCCTGGCTGGAATGATTGTGTATTTTGTATAACAATTCATTAGCTGGATTGGTTCCTGCCTCCATTCCGGAATAACCGAACGGCCCCTAAGTAGTGTTTGGTTTGAGGGATGGAGTGGAAGGGGATGGAATGGATCCACTTTTTGGGGTGTTTGGTTGGGAGTCATCAGAAACTGGGATATCCCACCTAGAGCATATTCGTGGAATATTTGGTGAAATTAGGAGTGAGCCAGTCCTAGAAAAAAGCGCGGATGTGAACGTCCCCTTGCGAAGGCGTGGGACGGCGTGAGCATCTCCGGATGATGGTGGACGGGGCGCCGGGCGCGCGGCCTCCTTCGGCGTGGGCGAGCTCTGGTCGGGCGTCCGCGGTGCCACCTCTGGGCTCCGGCGCGGCCCTAGTTCGTGGAGCTCCGGTGTGGCCCCAGCACCGGCGCGGCGTGGCCTCAGCTCGCGGAGCTCCAGCACGTGGGCATGTACGACGAGCAGCAACCATGGCGCGTGCGAGCATGGGGGAGTCCGACGAACAGCAGCCACGGTGCGTGCGAGCGTGCGGGAGTCCGACGAGCAGTAGCAGCCATGGCGCGTGCGACCGTGGGGGAGGCCATGGCCTAGGCGAGCGTGAAGAGGCCCGTAGAGCGGCGGCCGTGGCGCTTGCGTGCGAGCGTCGGGAGACTATCACGCCTAGGAAGAAGATAAGGCATCACACCTAGGAAGAAGATAAGGCAGAATAAGAAAAAAATAAAGAGAGTATGACAAGTGGGTCCCACTAAATAGTAGCTAATGGCCTTAAAATCACCCTCCATCCCATTCCTATGTATCCCTTTAACCAAATACAAAATGGGTCGATCTCGTACCTTGTTGACCAAATAGAAAATGGAGTCATCCTGTCCCCGTCCCGTCCCAGAAATAAGAGACGGGACCGTCCCACCCTACCTTACTCCCAACCAAACTCTACCTTAGTGGCCTGCCCAACACCACCTAAGTACGAATGAGCTCACGGTGGTTGTTTCCAAAACAAGCATCTTCTTTGTTTCCTCCCTAGCTAGAGAGACCTCGTTGGCTAATTTCTAGCCACCTTGAATCCAAATGGGCAGCTATAAATGAAGCCATTAGTCGATGGAGAGGCTAAAAGGGGCTAAAGTTGAAGATCAACCTAGTTGACTTCAAACACAGTGTCGTGTCCGCTCTGCCTCGTTGTAGATCCGATCGCCGCATCCTTCCATCCGATTACCGTGGTACTGGATCCGGCTGCCCAAGCTATCAATCCAGCTATGCCAGGGCAATGGCTATAAGCAGCTCGAAGCCCTTGGGCACCAGAGGCCAAAGACAGGCATCAATGATGGTGTGGATGCGAGACACCAGAACATCAACATCTCTCGCTACCCACCCCCGTTGGCTTCATCTCCACCGACCACACTGCCTCTGCCTCTAGCGCCACGTCACTGCCTACTCCAAACATATCCAGCCTTGACGCTGCACCACCTCCAGCCCAGCGAGGGTCAACCGCCACAGCCACCTCCGGCACCACACCACCTCCAGCCCAACCAATGGCAGATCTAAGACAAAGTTAGGAGTCACTTCTTCCATTACCATCTTTCTCTAGCCCCTCCTTTTCAAGCTTTCATGGATACCAATTTATAGGAGTGGCTCCTATTTCAAGTAGTGGTCGCGGGGCTAGTCGGCTAGAGTCCACCCCGCCGCAGTGCTAGATCCATGGGCCCTGCAAGCGCCAACCACCATAGCCTTCGACTAAGCAAGTGTTAGCTGCCTCAACTTCAAGGCTACTCCATGTGTGGTGAGAAAGAGAACAGAGAAATGAGGGGTAGAGAGGATGGTCCTAGGTGAGAGGATAAAGACAAGGGTAATTGTGGTCAGTTGCTAAGGTACCTACACAACGATTAGCCAAAGATCCAAATAGGCCCATCAAATTTTAGCTGCAGCTAACAACTAGCCCTAGCCATCCAATCAGAGCCATAGCAACAGTTCAGGCAAACATGACTATTCAAAACACAGTATTCACCTGGGATCTTTATCTTTATATACAACATTTTTTTTTTGAAGAAATAGTTCAGGCAAACATGACTATTCACCTGCGATCTTTATGTTTATATAGACAGCATTTGCATTTTTTTGAAGAAAAATACAACAGCATTTACGTTACTGCCCCCCTCAATAAAAAAGGATTCAAACATGAAGCAGGCAGGCTGTCACGGAAGAAGCTAAAGCAGCAGAACAGCAGACAGCTATGAACATTGTTCCTAACAGATTTACATTCCTATAATGCAAGTAGGACTCATCATCTGGAGTTCTGAACGATACAATCTTCTCACGGAGCTGGATAATTTATGAAGCTTAGGAGATTTCGTTCTTGTCGCTTTTCATCGTTCCAGAGGAAGACGGTTCGCCACTGGAAGCCGGTGAGGTAGCAGCCTGTTGAGGCTCCTTCAGAGAAGTGGGCATTCCTGAAACTTCCTGGGGAAAAGAGAAAGCAAATGATGTATGTTATCATTATATGAGCCTTTATGGATCACAGCAAACATCAAGAACAAAACTGCACTATAGAATAGGAAAAAAGAGAGACAAGGAGAAACAACTCATAGTCGAATCTTATTGTTTACCCAAACAAATTGCATATTAATTTATAGTCATTACACCAACTAAAACCCATGCAACTTGGAACCCCAAACCAATCGTGCAGTTTACACAATGAGTTAGTCACTGGTGTGCTGACCCTAGTGACATGCACCTCACCTTATGCACTACAAGCTGAGGAACTTTATCACAGCCTGAATACGAAGGCACACAAATTTGACAATAGAACCACACCATTTTAATTTCTGAGTCGTCCCAATTATGTTTAAATGCACTGGAAGCTTAAATTACTAAACAGTGTGCCACAAGCATGTTCATCACTGATGTGCTGACCCTAATGACATGCACCTCACCTTTTCCACAGTGTGACATGAACCAGATCATCATCGAGTTTTTCTAGCAAATAGTTCCTTTTTTCAATCCTTTTTGAGACTCAATCTTGTATATGTTGAGTTACTGGCTTACAGCTAACAATTATAATAAATCATAACTTGAGTTTGGAAAAGTTAGATCAACAGACAAATCAGCTAACTGCCTCAGGTCCCCAAACAAGCAACACAACCAACAGACAAGAATGGAAGGGATCTGACAAGAGGTAAATCATTTGCTGATAGTGAAACAACATAAAAGCAACTGATATGATCCCAACAACTCAAAGGGCAGCCCCAGTGCACGAAGCTCCCGCTTGCGCAGGGTCCGGGGAAGGGTCCGACCACTTGGGTCTTTTGTACGCAGCCTTTCCCTGCATTTCTGCAAGAGGCTGTTTCCAGGACTTGAACCTGTGACCTCAGCAATTAGCAAAATGCTCCATAGAAAAAACTGAATCAGGCAAGAATCTGTATGATTAAAAAACAAAATAAATTAAGGCTCACTATCATACGTCTAATGGAGGCCCCCCAACCTAGAGCAAACAGGCCGAGGAAGGCCCAAGGAGGGGCGCCGAGCACCTCCAGCGCGCCCTAGAGGGGCTGCGCGCGCACCAGGAGGGGCGCCGCCGCTCCCGCCGCCGTCGTTTCCGGAAGGAGTTACCATATCAGAGTTTGGTTAGTTTACCATATTAGAGTTTGGTTAGTTATGGAAGGGAGAATCCAATCTATAAGGATCTCTCGTAAGTTGCTTGGAACACAAGTCCAATAGGGACTATAAATACTAGGGGGATGTAATCAATCGAACCAAGTAATAGAAGAGCGATTGCTCCTTCCTATCCCTCTCTCCTCTCCTTCCCCTGCACCTGCCGCCTCCTCTCCCTGCACCGCCCTCCCCCATAGCCGCCACCTCCTCCTCCTGCCGACACGCTCAAGCGCCACAATTTGGCGCCACGTCCCTGCCTACCTCGCCCCCGACGCCAACAATTGCACCCACGATTTTGTCGCACCAGCAAGGGAGATGCTGCACTTCACCTTCGGGGCAGCAATTCCACGCCCCCTGCTTGTCGCTGCCCGCCAGGCGACACGAGCTAGCACGGACACGGGAGCGCACAACTACTTCTACGGCTACATCGGGAACCTCCTCTACTACTTCGAGTTCACGCCAACACGCACGAGGGAGAACATCATCATCTCCGACCCCGTCTACGGCCGCATGTTCTCCCGCATCGAGGCCATCCTACCCGGACAAGCGTTCCCGCTCAATGGTGTCAACGATTGGACACTACTTCGGCACGAGGATGCGCCGAGTGGAGAAGGGGGGTGCCATACGTCTAATGGAGGCCCCCCAACCTAGAGCAAACGGGCCGAGGAAGGCCCAAGGAGGGGCGCCGGGCACCTCCAGCGCGCCGTAGAAGGGCTACGCGCGCACCAGGAGGGACGCCGCCATCGTTTCCAGAAGGAGTTACCATATCAGAGTTTGGTTAGTTTACCATATTAGAGTTTGGTTAGTTATGGAAGGGAGAATCCAATCTATAAGATCTCTCGTAAGTTGCTTGGAACACAAGTCCAACAGGGACTATAAATATTAGGGGGATGTAATCAATCGAACCAAGTAATAGAAGAGCGATTGCTCCTTCCTATCCCTCTCTCCTCTCCTTCCCCTGCGCTTGCCGCCTCCTCTCGCTGTGCCGCCCTCTCCCCCATAGCCGCCACCTCCTCCTCCTGCCGGGCTCTTACACTCACCAAGCTTGTCATGATCAAAATAAATCCAACTCCTCAAACCCCTCTTTATAGCTCACCAAACAAGATTAAGTGGATGCTCTCTGTATATTTTTTCAAATACGCAGGAGAGCTGCGCATCTTTGTATTATAGAGAGGAAAAAAAATGGCCCGTATACATTGCCAACTCATGCCAGTACCATACATGAGAAGGTTGGAAACATTTTACAACACAATTACTCGAAAAATACTTTTAATGACCAAACAGCAAGGCAAAGACTCATCCAAAATCTCCTATCCTATGCAGACTGAGAGCATGAAGTTTCTTAGCTCCAGCTAGGCACCAAAGCTTAAACTCATCTCTAAACTATCGCAAAAGCTCACTAACAGAAGGGGAGTCTCCACAAAGACACAGGCATTATGGTGCTTCCATAGCAACCACGCGATCAAAATGATTAGAGAATTTGCTCCTTTCCTGTGCTCATGCTATCTGTATATATAGTTTGACCCGACTTAGAATAGCCAGTTGATTTTATGAAATTACTACTGGTTGCAACAAGTACTTTAAAACAATGGTTATATTTGCCATTGCTTAGGATGGAGATGGTGGGAACAATGGGAATACTAAAAACTTTTCATCTGTTCAACTGATTGGTAGTACACTTTTTTGTACAAATTATGAGACACATCTATGAACAACCAAAAAATACAGAGGGTTTTATAAAACATAGATGACTGGTTTTGGGGATACTTTTAACCTTTGCTTGGACTAGCCGAGCAACCATTATTATCGCTTACCCTTTCCCACTAAATATGTAGAGGCACCTCTCTAGTATCTAGACACAATAAAATACATTGGTGCCAGCAAGTAGTCATGCAAACAATAAATAAGAAGGAAACTAACAAGAACAAAGCTTTTATCTACAAGGGGAACACTTCATCACAAAAGAAAAGCATATGATAAATTCCTAAGATAGAGGAACCACAAAGTCAACCTTGATTATAATAAATATAAATATACCTTCATAAGATGCAACCTGAGATCAGTCGGGCGAACATCCTCACCAATGCAGACCATAACAAATTGCGAATAGTGAAAAAGAACATCTGCAGCAGCTTGCTTCTTTTGTTCAGTCTGCATCACATCACTCACTATAAGAGCACATACAATCATAATTCAGAGTAAATTTAGACCTATATGGACGTGACCAAAAAAAAATGCTATGTTATTGTGGATGATGTTTGCATCCTCTACAAAACCCCATTATTCTAATGCCACATGATTAAACATCATGATCTAGTCAGAGTCCAATGTAACTCAAAACAAATATGTATTTATAGTGCTATAAATATTTCTTCCTTTTTGCAAAATATACAATTATATATATCCAGCTCTAATACCCTAGGCATTAAAGTTTGCACTATCACCCAAAAATATGTTGACAATTGATTTTTTGTTTCCATTCAATCTAATCACACCCAAAAACAGTACAAAGCTACTAAACTTTCTCAGAACCATTATATCCCTAGAATTTGTATACATGAAGTCATCAATCGAGAAATCTACCCAAGTACAAGTAAAAACTAAAGGTGAACTCATCCAAAAGCAAAAGATACTCCAGTTCTACCTACCTAAATATCTTGCCCTAAATATAGTAGTTAGATATGTCACTTGTTCATCCACCATCTAACTGTCAATTGATCAATAAGGCCGTAACTCCACACGTGTCCAAACTAGTACAAAACTAGTGCAATTCTATCGTAATAGTAAGTGGGGCAACAGAGCAACAGCCAGGAAGAGAGCAAAGAACTGGAACGTACCTCGTAGTCATCCTCGGCGGCCATAGAACTGCTCCGCGCAGCCATTCTTAATCTGTCTCCTTACTCTGTCAAGAGGAGGACATGAAAGCGGGTTAGGCAGAGTCTGGTTGATGCGGGAGCTCGGGGATTCAGCTAATTAGATCAGATCCGAATACAAATAGCTTACATCAGGGTTTGGGTGTTCTGTTTCGCACAAGAAGGGAAGACAAGGTGGCGGTGGCATACCTGGTGGGTACTCGTCGCCGGCGAAAGGTACGATGAAGACCTTGGCACCTGGCGTAGGACGGAGCGGCGGCGCACGGCCAGTCGTCGCCGCCACTCGCCAGAAAGAAAGTCGAAGAGAGAGCGCGCGCGGGGTGACCGGAAGAGGCAGGGGCCAGGGCCAGGGATGTGGTGAGGGGGAAAAATCGATGGAAACGAGTGCATATGACCGGCTTGGGACAAAGCGGTGATCGAACGGTCGCTGGATTTCTCGTGTGCCTGCGGCCTGCCTTAACATGAAAAAAAAAATCCATTTGCAATTATAATACGTTTTGTTTTTTCTAAATACGTAACTTTTGCTATGTATTTAAATATATATTAGGTCTATATATATATATATATATATATATATATATATATATATATATATATATATATAAACATTATATTTAGAAAAAATCAAAACATCTCATAATTTAAAATTAATAGAGTGCAAGTCTATATTGTACTATTAGCAGAAAAATGATACTTTAAGCGCAATGTTTGTAACATTTTGTTTGAAGCCAATCATCATCACTATTATATGAGAAATTAGTCTCAAACGAAGTTATATATGTGTGGCATGACAGAGAAAAGAAGGGGGGTTTCGATTTTGTTAACTTCGTGCAACAGTTGGCTATTAATTTTGTTCTATCTAGACGCTCAACATTGCATTATCAGACCATGAAGAGTATACTCTCACAGTGCTAAATAGTTCACATAAATTCCTGAAGAGCAGCGGAAACAAGAGTGATGGTGCCAGAAGGAAGAAGAGTACCTGGGGGGCAAAAAGGATAGAGTGTTGCCACAACTGCGGTTTGCTTCATAGTCCACCGATATTCCAGTCGTGGAGTAGCTGATTCTTAGTGATTTTGTATATATAGGTAAAAACTTTAAAGTAAGGTTCCTAGGTAAAAGGTAAGGTTTCTTTTGAACATTTAAAGGTATTGCTACATTCTTACTAATTTCTTATCAGATGCCAGACCAAATTTCATCACTACAAGTCTATCTAAACCATACACTTTGGAATTGTCTAATCCTTTTAATAAAATGTGAAAATAATTAGCTAGTTTTACGTTCTACTACTATATATAACAATTATTATAATTAGTAAACCTATGTGAAAAGTTTGTGGTTCTTGATCTACCGATGATATTTGATATTGGAAACTTATAATTATGTCAAATCATATTAGAAAATCGAAAGCTTAGCCAGTGGGGCCAAATAAACAACAAATAGATAATGGTATTGTTGACGCTTAATTAGATCACACATTCGATAAGGAGCTAGATCGTTCGATGTAGAGCCTAGCAGATTTTGGGATCGGCCAACGCCTTTTAGGTAAAAGAAAGAATGCTATAAGTAAAAGCAAAGACCTTAATTTTACTTTACAAAAAAAATTTCTTTCTTTTGTTATTCGAGTCGAAGAAGTATGAGAATTTTATAACTACCCAAAAACGACCAATCTTTTCATTGGCATAGCTTATTTGTTTAATAGCTTATTTGTTTAATAGTTAATTGTTTTTGTTACAGAAAAATATATTAGGGGATGTCCATACTTGGACCTTGTGCCTCCAGCGATGAGCGCGATACGCAAGACACGTCGCCGGAGAAGCCTCGCCGGGAGCGCGATACGGAAGACACGCCGGCGAGGTCTCTTGAGACCCGAAACCCCACACGCCCGGGAGGGACCCTCGTCAGGGCATGCGGCGGCTATGGGCTGCTCTAGTCGGCTAGACCGCTCTAGAGCGTCGTCGTTGTGACACCCCATGTGTCAATTTCGAGTTAAGCAGTGAATTAAGTCTATTCTAAATAAGTCAAAGGATGATTGTGAGCTTTAGTTTAACACCTGACAAGTGGTGACAGAGGTGGAGTCAAATTCTTTCAAATATGAACTAACTTAAAGCTTTTCAAAGGCAAAGACAACTCTTTTGTTCAAAAGTAAATTTTATTTCAAAATGTGCATGAGTAGTTTTAATCATGTCTTTTCATGTGCATCACCTAATCATGAGCATATTCTGGTCACATGAAAAGTTGCATGTTGTTTTGGATAAAAAGTTATATGAAATGATAACTTCCACTTTGCTTAAAAACACTTTTGTTAATTGAGTAGAAACATGTGATGTCAACTAAACCTTGCATTCATGTTCAAACAACTCTAATTTAACTCTTGAACAAAAGTTAGTTAGGTTTTATATTTGGAAAAATGTGAAGAAAATGCTTAAAATAGCTAAAACTCTAGTTTAAACCTTGTCATGTTGCTGCTTTGATCAATATAGAACTTTGGTTTCTGTTCTAGTTCTGAAGTGTGACCTTTAATAAAAATTGTAGTTTAGTTTGTGTGCAACGAACTTTGTTTTTGGACCCAAGCCTAAATTAGCCTCTAACCTAACGAAATAGTGACCACAAGTTCGAATGCAGTGCTATTTTGCCTTTCCAAAAATCTTTCTAAATCCCTGAATATCAGTTATTAAGTTCAAAGTTTGGCGAATAATTAAATCAATTTTTGATAAATAAAATTTGTGCAACTATGATTCTATGAATTGATGTGATGTTTGTACTTTGATATTAAGCTATTGGTTGGATTGTTTGATCAATGTTTGGCTACTAATTAATTGCTCAAAGATTGAATCTGCTGCTGTTTCCAGCCCCAATATAATTCCAAGTCTAGGATTATGGTGGCAATGATGTTGATATGTTGGCATGCCGCGTTCTCGAGTTTTCATTAAACAGCTTAGTTTGATCTAAAAATAAGAGTTGGAACTAAGGGCGAGGAGAATGGTCAGGCAAAGTTTGGGATCAGTTGGATTTTATTTCGGTCATCAAGTGTGGACTTTCTTTATCGCTGTCAACGCATTGACACTGCCGCTTGGGAGCTTAGTTACCTCCTAAACTAGAACTTTAATGCCCTGGAGTCCTTAAGCAGAGTGGTAGAGTGAAAGGAGTGCAGCAAACTTAGTTTAGGCACCCAGGACCGAAGATGCTTCGAATATGCCGAAAAGGGGGCTCGAACGTGTCCACAACCACGCCCGCTAGGTGTTCGAGAAAATGAAGACGTGGCCATCATATAGCAGGGCACCCCCACCATGGCTGGACGCGTGCCCTCGCTCGACGTGGTGGAGCACTAGAACGTGCCCCCGCGCCTAGCCAGCACCACAACCACCTCCGCCCCGCTCCCCTCTATGCCCCGCACGCGCTCACCAGGCTTCCCTAAGCCTGGAGTCGACTGATGCACCGTCGCCGTCATCTCCTCTGCTTCCACCGGCCGCAAAGCGCTCGGTGAGCCGTCTCCCCGTTTCTCCTCCACCGCACCCGAGGCCGCTCTCGCACGCAACCAGGATCGCCGCTGCCCCTGCGCCGGTCTGCCTCCGCCAACACGACCCACAGCGCCGCTACCGCTAGCCGCCATGCCTGCTGATACGTGTGGGCGCGTCCCTACGGGCCATGGCAGGGCATGCCTCGGCCACCCGTGAGCATGGCCGAGACCACTTCTGCCCCTGCGAGCCTCTGTCGCCGTCGTAGGACACCCGCGGGGCCAAATCGGCCACCGGCCGGTCAAACCCCGCGCGGCCTCTGTTTCGTACAGCGAGAGGAAGGAGAAGGTAGAAATAGAAACTTCTCTAGGGTTCCGAATGTAAATCTCATGACTCATATAAATAGTAGAGCATAGTGTTGCTTATCTCATATTAAATTAGAAAAAGTGCAGGGCACTCTTTGTGGCAGAACCTCCTAAGGAATCGGGCCCACATGCACCTATCATTGTCTTAACAGACCTCGGATAGCGTACACGAGTTCCCAACAACTCAACAGGTCTGTCGGGTGTCCTCGGGAAACCCGAATCATCCACGTTTCTCTTTTCAAACAGGATCCCAATCACAGTCATTGCAGATTACAACAGTTTATTCAAATATATACCAGAGTAAAAGATAGCGGAAGTCTTAAGATAACATTATTACAAACCAGTTGTTTTCAAAGTTACAATACCATAAGTGTCATACAACCATAGTAGCGGGATAATATTACATTAACTTTATTTATCATACAAACTAGTGCCTTGTCCAAAGGCCATTCATTACTCCTCATCATCATTGTTGACTTCAAACACTGACATGCAGTAGGGACCAAAACAAGCCTGCGCATGCGACTCCCCTGCAACAAGGGTTAACAAACCCTGAGTACAAAGGTACTCAACAAGACTAACCCGACGTAACTGGGTATAAGAGTTTAGAGATACAGGGGTTTGGGACAAGGTAAGGATGTAGCAAAATTCAAGTCCTTTGCCAAAAGCTTACTATATTTATCCTATTCTCAAATTTTACCCCTAAGTCCCTTTAGTTCTTTATCTCGAACTAAATGTACATTTCCCATATTTCATTCCTTCTCATTCCATTCTTTTTCTCATATTTTAGTAATTCACCAGTACTACATTGCTTCTGTAATGAATCGAGTCTCCATATCCGCGGAGCACCGGTAATTCGAATTGATTCAAGTCCCAGCTGGGGATTCCTTATCA